>NC_066251.1:8913000-9631000 GCF_024542735.1 Bombus huntii
TGAGCGAAAATTCAAAGTCGATTTTCTCGAAAACAAAGCCTCAAACGAAAAATTTTTATTCTATATTCTCGGCTTCTTTTTTCGCGTAGAATCACCCCCTTTCCGCTTGTACCACCAGTTACCAACCACCTTGTATATGAAAAATTTCTACCGGTTTGCAAATTTATCTTTTTCTTTATCTTTTTCGCTAGGCGAGAGTAACAATTCGCTATTTTTTCGAGCGTACAATGTTCGAATCAATAAACCCGTTAACCGTTGAAAGAAAACTTTTGAAACACAGCCGCCTAAGCTTGGCACTGTCTTGCCCGACGTGCAAAAAAGAAATGCGTGGCAAAAAAACGTATCGATATTTTTCATCGGTAAGCTGCCCGTTGCGAACAAGCTCCATAAATTTCCCTCTGCGTCACGGTATCATGGCCGAAATGAGGTATGGGACGTTCCATGGTTCTCTAGTCTATGATGTTTCCTGCGGTCGGTTCCAGTATCTTTTTCGCGATCGTGTGATATAAAAATGGATGGCAAAAAGAGGGAAGGAGCGAAACGTATAGAGGAGAAAAAACGGACAGAAAGAGACGAGGCTTGACTGGTTCTGACTACGTGAAAATTCATAGCCACGGGTGAAAAATGATGGACAGTGATTCATTCCGTTTTCGAACGTATACGAGCATCCAGTGTGTTTTCTTTCACAGGGGTAGAAGGGAGGGAGAATACTTGAACGTGAATTTATGCATCTATCTTGCGGATCTGATAGACCCTTTTCTGGAGCCAGATATACGTATGTCAGTCAACAAAACGACGCGAAGCTTCGTTTATGGAAACGAAATTGAACAGGTTGTGTCTATTTGTATTTGGTTGGGACAGATGGAACGTTGTACCTCCGAAGTTTGAATATGGCATGTTAATATCATTCACTGTTTCACCGTCAATTATTAATCAAAATAAATTCAGAATCAAAACAAGACGTAAAATTCAATTGGAAAGGTTGAATATGTTCTCTATTCTATCCAGAAAATTGTTTGATGCAGGAATTATTTTAAAGCGAACCGCGAACGGAGAGATTGTAGCAGATCCATGCCAAGAATTATTGAAATTAATTTTATGTTCTATATCGTCATGACAGTAATGAAAACTTTGGTGATATTCAACGTGTGAGAATCCTCCTTGTGTGCTTTACGGGACAACATTTTTCTGCTCGAGTAGAAAAGATTGGACTGTCTTATTTTAAGTCTTCGTGTTTTATCGCAGATATTGTGAAAAAGTGCTTTGATTAAATCACTCTTAGCGAGGGCTCTTTCAATATTCTGAGTCATGGTCTGATGTGTATTACTTTTCTTTTCTTCCTGATTTTAGTTGGAACTAGGATTAACAATTAAGATTTAAAATTCCGACAGGAAGCCGAGAAAACAACAGTTCTTTCTAAAATTTACAGAGTTCTTATCTAGATAAATAAATGTGGCGCTAATACAAGAGAATAGACAATATTGTAACAACTTTTTATTTTTGTTCAAGAAGTGCACCGATTTCCTTCTGAAGTTTAGAAACTTAAAATATTATCTATTCAGTTTTGTTTAGGAATTATGGAGTTACTTGTTTTTACGTTGAGCTCCTATATTTTTCCATCATTTTTCAAGAAAATCGTCTATCGATATGTATATTTATCTTACCTTCTCAAACATTTCCTTATATTCTACGTAGCCAGCGTAATTGGAGCCAAGCCATCTAAATGCCAATTCGTGGGCGAAGTTCACCGCTTCCTCAACCCCTGTCCAGTAGAGACCCATTACAATAAATGATTGTAACGGTGGCCACGCGTTCGGAAAATCCCATTGTTCTCCCGTGTAATTTAATGATGTGGGTGTACCTCCTGTAGGGGAAGAAATGAAAACAAGTTTAATCAACACGGTCTTATTAACCTTATTTGCCTTTATACTTAAATGAACGTAATAATTTCAATTTAATAGAGCTGCCCTAACTCTATGACGATAACTCGCAGAAGCTATTATTTACCTTTAGCCACTAAATAATTTGCTACATCTATATATGAAGGAACAAAATGTCCTGTACTTTTTTACCGTTAACGATGTTATATTAAAATCTTTATAGCGCGATACACGTAACTAAAACTGTAACCAGAAATACATGTTTCACCGAACATAACTATATTAGTAAATAAAAAGGATAACTAGTAAATTAAATAGAATTCAAAACATCGAAAACACCCAGCGAATCTTCAATATTGAAGCTATTAAAGTTACTGGAACTTTAACCACTCGCTGTTTCCAAAGTATTTACACGACTCTGATAAAACTTCTTCGCAAGAAAACGCAAACCTTTCACTTTAGAATCGTTCCTATTTCATGTCGATATGACTCTTCGTTCCCGAGACATCGTCGTTAAAGCGAGCCAATATTTTGTGCATTTCTTTTTTTGTATCTGTCTCGCACCATGTACGGACCTCTCGTTTTTACACGCATCACTGACCTGTCTCACGTGTGTTACCTGTAGGGTGGTCAGTGACAAACGCCATGTAAGCATCTTTTTACTACCACCGCAAACCGACATACGTACGCTCCAAACAAGAAAATATAGATTACGCTTCTGCGAATTAGGCTATGATTAGGCATCCAATCCATTCAGCATCTCTCGTGGCTTAAGTGCAAACGCTTTAAACTTATCTATCTTGGTATTGAAATATCGATGTGAAACAAAAAGCAATATCAAAGACATGCTTTTTACTATTTTGCCGAATGGTTTTTGCCAAAAATTTTCAAGTTCCTTCGTACGTATTTCCACTGGAAATTGGAAACGGGGAACTTTCAAGCTTAAAGCCGAAGCTGTTAAGCTGGATAATGGAAGGTGTGTCGGCATGAATGTGATGTGTAACTAACCAGAAATCGCGGGTTGAATTGTTAATTATGATAATTTGCAGAGCTTAGAGCGACGTGCATTTCGTGCAGCGAATAATTCATTATGATCGTAGTAGAGCAGGGAGAAATGAAATATTCCCGTTTCGAACGAAATCGCAAAAATTAAATTTACACAGTAAATAAGAGAAAGAATTTAGGGAACTATATTCGATGCATGACATGCAGTGTGCGGCTGACTAAACCGACGTTTAACAATACTGTTCGCGCATTCTACGAATGATAAAGGTTCTCCTTTTTGTGTAACCAAAGACGCAAAAGCATGCAACTCTTTATCTCTTATCGCAATTCCATTCGATTTCATTCTTATAGGAAATAACCTTTAACCACGGAATCCTCGAAAAGCATCCTTTGTATTTTCCTTTTCATCGCTTCCCTTTTAAACTTTTAAACCTTTAACCGTGAAATCCCTCAAAAGCATTCTTCGTATTTTTCTCTTTGCCGCTTTCCCTTTACGCTTTTAAGCGGAGGACACCAGAAGATGCGTGCCATTATTCATCGAAAAGGTTGAAACACGAATGAAACTCGTTAAATTTCTTTCCACTTTGAAGTACCCAACGTTTATAAAAGCCTATGCGACTGACTTCGACTTTTTAATTGCGAAAACTTACCCAAGAAAGTGTCGATATTCTGTGTCTTGAGATATTTCACAATGGATAACGCGTAGCGCTCGCGTTGTAAGCGATTGTAACTTCGAGTGTAGAGTGGCGCAAGATTCGACGGATAAAACGCGTGCCTAGGTTTCGCGTTCTTCATGTCGTAGTCCAGCCATGTTCCTTCTTCTTCGTTCCATAGAACATTGTCGATAGCCATTTGGAGTTGCGACGCTACTTTATGATAATACTGGGATTTCTAGAAAATTACAAGTTATATATTAATATAAATCTAATACAAAATTTATATAAATATTTATTGACTTCTACGTTATATATTATTTTCGTCTTTTTGTATCGTGTGTATCATAAAAGAAGCGGATTTAAAAAATACCATACTATATGTACATCGCATTGTACATTTTATATCTAGAAAAAGAATGTATGTACAATTGTATGTTGAACAAGACCTAAGATGACTGAAACCTTTAGAAAGCTTATTGTTTCTTATTTCGTCCAGTTCCTATAAATCCAATTATTTCGAGAAATTGGATACAGTTTCTACAAGAAAGATTGATTGCAATCAGAAAAAGAGTACGAAGCAAAAGAAGATTAAATTTACTTAACCGAGTGCGAACACATTCCCCTTCAATTAGTTTCAGATAACGATCTTATAATATTATGTTAATTATATCGACCAACCTCAACCACGAGAAATTTAATATTACATAAGCTTGCATAGAAATCAGTTTTATCTAACGTTTTCCATTAACATTTTTGTCCACGTTCCTTTCACATATTTTTTTTAATTAGCATACCATTTTCATTCTTCATTTCACTCTCGGGTTTAACGACTACTAGACATGGCGTTAGAATTTTTAATTACATATTTCAAGAACAAACTACTACGTATGCACATAATGAACAAACAACGTTAGTTTGTAAAGAAATCTCCTCTATGTATGTGTATTGCATATAATCCTATTTTATTGGATAATTATGATAATCTCACTCCAGTAAATAGAACATTTCTAGAGCTAATTTTTGTAGGTATTCTTCTTTAGGTTCTTTAGATGTATCTTTAGATTTGTCTTTAGATTATCACATTTCTAATGATGATAATTTCTCTAGATTCTTTACATTGGGATAAAATTTCTAAATAATCAGATTATGACAGGTGGCTTATCCACTTGTCATATAAGTTTCTCTGGATTAGGCTTCTCTGGAGCCCTTCGAACTCTACCAATATATTAGAACAACATCGGGCAGGCGAGTTTATGGAGAGAATTTGAACAAAGCTCGGTTTCGCAATGAATGCTCCACGGCTTACCGCATTGTTTCCAAGCAGACTGTGAAATTCGCCGAGGAGCCGGGCGTTTTGTTGCAGAATCGCATTAAGGTCGACAGGTATAATGTGCTGCGTAGAGATATTCAGTAAACTGAGCGTTCTGTTATTGTTGTCCGCTATACACCACCTGTTGGAGAAGTCCCAGCCACTTTCGGCGCCTGCTTTTATATTGTTGTAGAAGAAATCCCGAGACTTTTCGGGCAGTAGTTGCGCCTGTTCGTAGTCTTCCCTGATATCAAAAAAAGAAAACAAGTACACGCATGTATGAGTAAAAATAGACAAATCGAAGGATCGAGGGATCGGAGGATCAAGAGGTTAAAGAACGAGGAATCAAAGGATTCCCAGATGGACAGATCGAAAAATCAAAAAATTCCAATGCCGACAGTGCGAAGAATCGAGAGATACCGAGGTGACAGGATTGGCGGATTCACGAATTTCCTTGAACTGATAAATAATCGCCAATAATTCTTTACTGAGAAAACAAAACCATCTTTTCAGCAATCGATCAAAATTTAAGATGCTAGTCCTCGATTTCCATCAAACATTTTTTCACTGTAAACACAGCTACGCGTCGCGTATCATAATCATTCGCGATATGTCGTGACAACGTAAACCAAACATCAATGTAAATCAGGTCAAAGGTATAGCAGTTTCAGAGTACTCTCTCCCTAATGCTAAGTTGTATAAGATCATCGTTTCTACGTGAGCGAAATACAAACACAAATTTGGCAAACTTTGAACGCAACTGCATTCGAAATTCATGTATGAGGAGCATGAATATGGCCATAACTCGTGAATCCGTTATTTGCATTTGATTATGCCGCATCATAGTAACAGTTCTAAGGAGCTGAAACATTTGAATAATTTCCATTGTAGTTTCAAGGTGTGCATTTGTCGTAACAAATTCGAAGCTTATATACCAGTGTACGTGCTTTGAATGTAATTTCGTTTACCACTATGCAAATCCATTTCGAAAGTTAATTCATTTCTATACATTGACATTGAAACAATAAAATTGACGTGTAGGATGTTATTTCATATTGATCACTCCATTCTAAGTCATGTCGTTATCTTTGGAAGAAAGTAGATCGAACTTAAGATGACATACATTTAAAAAAAAACACGTCGGTTTATCGAATTAAATACTTCGTTAATGGAAAAGTTTACATTCGAGATCTTATGGAAGATAAACTGTATTTTTATCTATGGCAACGTCGTGGTTTTCGTTATCTAAGATTAGGAATCATGCATGCTTATATACGAAATGTAAATATCCAAAACGATCTCAAATGAAATTAAAAATTAACCTGTAACTTTCCGGTCGAGGTCTCGTGCTGTTGACGGCATAGTGTCCCATTTTGTACGTTCTCCCGTTTTTTTTTACGTCGATCATCCTTTTCTGTTGCCAGAAAGCAAACTCACTTTCCAAGGTCGGTATAACTTTGCGCAGATAATCGTAGTCCCCAGTAAAGTCCAAGTATTTTGATACCTATCAGTCAAAATCAGACATTATTATATGTACAATATCTTTTACAGAACGTAATTGTAGTGTAGAATTCATTTGTAGAACCTACTATGCAATAACAAAATTGGCACTTGCAGACGTCAATCTTTATAAGGTCATTTAATTATTTCAAAAGTTTTTGAAATATATATTAAAAAATATAAAATATATATTTATAATATATTTATATAATAAATAATATAAAATATAAAAATATATTAAATATATATTTAAATATATATAATATGTATATATATTATATATATATACATAACTAAATATGTAATAAATTAATATATATTTTAGAGTTATTTAACATTTCTTGAGTTCGAATTACGAATGATCAAAGTATTCGAACTGGTTATTATAGTAATTTGAGCGCTACTCGGGCGCCTCCAGTACAAATCGAGCAAAATCGTAATTTATAAACGTTGGTATATGTCCATGTCCAGCAAACTTCCGCGATATTTGCGATTGTTGTTCAGAACTTCGGTATCTTTGAAATAAACAGGCGTAGCTGCAATCGGACTATTCTTACCGAAAACACATTGGAGGAGCTGATATTTGGAAGTAGAAATTCTGCCGTATCGAACTTTTCGAGTGCGGTACTACGGAACAAAGTTTCGAAACGCGCGTCATAGACTACAATAGTCTTGGCTAGCGGATTTATTCCACTAAACATTTCTTCCCGCCATAAAAGCACTGTTACCTGAACTTTTTTATTTTGATACATTAACTCGTCAACTATCTTATCTCTGGATTTTCCGTTTTCGAATTTTACAAAGAATCAAGTCTATCAAATTTATCTTACTTGATTAGCGTTTTCTGGTAAAACGACTCGATATTTTTAATTGAAACATCCAACAGAGATCGCGTTAAAAAATTTCAGACCAACCTCTTTATCTCGATCGAGTTTAAAAGATTCTGAAAATAAAAAATGAAATATCCGAAGTACAATTCCAAGAGGAATGCTCTTCGTCTTGTCAAAGAGTTGGTTGGAAGAACCGTATACATTCACGGCAATCTTTTTACCAGATTCTGAAATCTTCATACGCTGAGGGAAATAATTTTCTCCGCGTGAACTAAAAGAGTTTGCACAAGCACGATTTTCGTGGCTCTCGCGGGTTTTCTGAGTTTATTCAAACGAGTGCACCGAGAGTGACTCTAAATTTCACGAGTTAGACTCTTCGCCATGAACCATATTTCTTTTCCTCCTTTTCTCATTCTTATAAAAGGCCGCGTTTATTTCCTAGAAATGCAAAGACCTGTTCAAGTTATTCGGTTCACGTGCTTCTGCGCAAACAACTTCTATTTCTCTGTTTTTGGTAATATCAAATTTATTTGTCAAGGTAAGCGGTAAAAAATGTTTCACCATTCTTATATAATTAAATTGAATTTCAAATTAAAAAATCCTTTGTTCGACTAAGATTACTCGACTCCAAGTTCGCTTATTGAATTCCCTATAACAGAAGTCCGACAAACTTAATTTCTCTTTCATTTCAATCCTTGCAACGTTATACCTACAACAAAACCGATAATAATAGCAGCGAGCCGACATTCGTCAACCGCGAGATATTAATATCTTTTTCACGGTACTCCATTGCACCAAGGAGAGAAAGAAACAGGAAAATTCAACAATTTCACTATGAAAGGACCACTATGGTTATATCGATCTCGGTCTTAAATTACAGACATTTTCCGACTATTGAGTTTCCCCAACTCAATTGTGTGGAAATCTTTCAGTGCTAGTCTCGCCACACCACAGGAAAGGAAATACGAAAACTTTTAGCCGATGTTGCCTCGAGGAAGTCGAGTTTCAGGCAACTTTAAAATTCTTGTTCCCGCGAAGTCTCTGCGACAAACCGAGTGCAGGATTCGACGATTATAACCCTCAGATGCTGTATCATTCGCGTCGCTCGTAGAAATTTCGAAGGACAAGCTATTATCTGCCGCGGTCAAATGACCTTCAAATTCGATGGAATATGTCTCGATGAGATAGAAAACCGATGCTAATTGACATTCCAAACAACATTATCGTTTAGTGGCGTCCACTCGACCTGGCGGTCGAGCAGATTTATTTTTCGTGAAAAAAATAATTCCTTTCGTCGATTCGTAGTTATAGCGAATTTTCGGGGGGAAAACAAATCTTCGACTAGGACGAGGGGGCTGCTACCTGTTACGTAATTTTACAGAAATTCCAAAATACAAAATGCATAAGTTGCTACGATTACTCACAAAAATTAAGCGAACTACGTGTATTGCATCGTTCGTTTATTCGTACATCACATTTTGCACGATTTTTTCTCTTAAATTATTATGAGAAATATTTGTTATTGTTATAACGATGGCTAACGGACCAAAACAAAAAAAAAAGAGAGAAAAAGAAAAAGAAAAGAAAAGAAAAGAACGAATCTGTTTGCGATTTGATAGATCCTACATATTTGGGATGCTACGTACATATGTACACGGTTGAGAGAGGAAAACGAGTTTAAAGTCAATATGGAAAGGTATGACGTACCATGAGATGTATTAGGGGTGGTTGGCTCCTCATGAGGTAATAAATTCTACCACCGTTGGGTATGAACCCATATTTCTGCACCATGTATAAGAAATTGTCTATCATTCCCCTGGCAGTTTGATACATGTCGGATAACAGTAGCCCTTCAATCACCCAGTAACTGTCCCAATAGTAAAACTCTGTTGGGATAAAAGAACATTGTCAAAGTATATTTTAGTACTTCTGGCATTTTTACAGATTCGCGTTTAAAATCTTACGATTTATAGGGGTCAAATCAAGTATATTTTTGCATCGGTGAAAATTTCAAATTTTTGGTAATTTGTTTCAAAATTGACCACTTCGGAATACCATACTTTGTACCGCTACTTAATTTGCATACCGTTCGTGATTTATTATTAATATATTCGCTGGCGGTCGTATATCAGCTGATCGTTCGAGTCAATCGGATTATATGTTAAACATGAAATACAATAGAGTGAAACATACAGCTGAACCTATGGTATCGAGTTGTACAAAGTACAATGGACGACAAGTTTTATCTTCATTACAATTACAAAATAGGCATAGTTAAAAACTAAAATTCAAATATTTGTTGCAAATGTAATATTTTACAAGCAAATAAAAAGAGATTAAACGAAGTAAGAATACTAAACTTTTTGACAAATAAATAATTTAATGTTTAGCAGGTCTTTAGCGGTAAAAGTTACTGGAATCTGTATGACGTATTAGAAATTGGAAAATTTATTTTACCTTTGAAACGACCACCAGGAATTATTAAACCATTGGGCACGTAAATCAGACTATGCCTATCCGGCTGCCTGGCAACTTCAGGATTCACCTTCCTCGCCAATTTCTTCCAAATTTCGTTCAGATCTTTCACCCACTCGTAGTACTTGGGTTCTTGGATGCGTTGCAAGATCGAGGGATTATTCGTCCAGTCTGACAGTGTCCAGTTTACTAGCTCGTTCGACGCGACGAAATTTTCATTAACATACTGAGTCAGCTGGCTTTTAGTCGGTTTGTTGTTTGTTTCTTTCATCAACTCGTAGAAGCTGTAGGGAGTGAAAAGAAACACGATCGTCTAGTTAGGCAATCATAATAATGAGATGTAAAGAAAATCTATCAGAAAGATTCACTAGTATAATGCTGATGATAAATATTCTTTTTTATTAAAAGATCGCTTTAAGAGAAAATAGCATTCCTTAACTCCAGAATTATTAAACTGCAGATTTTTTATGCACTTTTGAGAAATTGGAATGTGGAAAATTACACAGAATACACATAATATGAAAAAATATAAAAAACATCCAAAGTATAGTGGTTTCCATAATATTTAGTAGGTAAATCAATTTTCTATCAAAGTTCTATCTTTTAACTGGGTTTCTCAAAAGTATGAATTTGCATAAAAATCCGCAGTCTAATAATTAATGACCTGCAATGGATGAGATTGTAATTGAAGTGCCATGCTGGTGTTATAAATTTCCATTTTACATATTTCTGTTCGCAGAAACGTATAAGACATAAAATAAAACTTTTATCTACATCTAATATATTCATAATTTAGCCTTGCTCCTGATACAGGAACGATCAGTTCCATTGATCGTTAACACTAACCTTACGATGAGCTTTACGTTCTTCCCGAATTCGCTTTACAATGCTCATAAAACGAGAGAGAATTTCGCGTTCCGTTCGAGCCAGCGAAAATTGCCAACCGTATCTCTCGAACGAGACATTCGCCCAAAATGATGTTCGCTTTATGCCGGTGGGTTGACCACGGAAAACGAATTGATCACCAAGAAAATTGCGAAAAGGTGCAGACGTTCTATAGTTCTCGATACGTTCTTCCACATTCTACAAGTAGCGAATTGTAAGAATTTTATGCATTTCCAAACTTTTTTCTCTTGGCAACACAATGTCGTGAGAACTTTCATCTTTGAATGGAGAAGAAAGATTGATTGATCGTGCATTCATCGCCGCAACAAGCTTTGTGTCGTTTTCAACCGAATCGTATTCTTCCATTGTTGAGAAATCTTTCAACTTGAGAAAGATTTGAAAGAATCATTGATACGCGTGATTACTTGTTTCCATCGTATGTGAATAATTTTCTTAAAATGTTAAAAATGCTTTCCTTGGTTCGAATTAAAACAGAGGTATTGAAATATCGAAGATTCCAGAATCGCAGCAGAGTTAAGAAAGGGAAAATTGTTAAAGAGGACAATATTTAGAAAACTGGGGACTGCTGATAGATTTATCGAGACAATTAATTTTAACGATCTTAAAAATTTCACGTTTCAGCTATCTCATAATCGCAGGAATTTATAGTTTCCCCAAGTACTTGTTATTTTATCGGGTAAAACTTTTATTCGCTTGCAGTAGCGGTTATTTAATAGATATGGTTATCGCAAGATCGAATTGGGCTGCATTCGACGATAGGATAAGTTCACGGAGTAATCCGCTACGATGGAAGTGGACGAAAGCGAACGTAGCCGAGTATCGTAAACTGGATACTATAAAAGTCCCAGTAAACGGAGTGATTTAACGTAGGAACAATTTAAAAACGCGTCTGGTCACCGTGATTTCGTTTTCGGAGCGATCGTAAATTGCAGACGGCTTTGTGCCGCTTATTCATGTTACGCGGAAAGAAAGAAGGAACATTGGAATTTTACCTTAACACTAGGTTTACGGGTGTTTCGTATATACCTATCTCTACGAGCACCTGTCAATTTGACGGGTAAACGAAAATACACATTTTTCTTTAAAAAATCGATTTATTCAAATTAAGTCTGAAAGGAACAATATTAGGCTTCACGTTTAAATAAATTATTAATAAATAAAAAGTCTTTTTTTAAATTATCACTAAAAAAATAACAATAACATTAACACTAGGTTTGCGGGACCCGCCAATTTGACGGATTTTGAACTTCGAAATGAAATATCTCAAGAACCATAGCATTAATTTTAACTATTTTGCACTTTCCGAATTATGGAACAGGTTTATAAGTAATAGCCAGGCTTGTTATAAGCCATATGAAAATATTTCGATAGATGAGCAATTATTTCCAACGAAAGCCCGGTGCAGATTTACACAATATATGCCGAATAAGCCCCATAAATTTGGCATTAAATTTTGGTTAGCAGTTGACGTCCAAACAAAGTATATTTTGAGTGATTTCCCTTATATGAGGAAAGATGAAACTCGATGCTCAATACCGTTGAGCGAGTTTGTAACACTAAAATTAGTCGAACCATATTTACAACGAGGCAGAAATATAACGACAGACAATTTCTTTACAAGCATCCCGCTAGTTAAAAAATTGCTAGCACAAAAAACAACTTTGGTTGGGACCATCCGGTCGAATAAAAGAGAACTGGCAAAACCAGCGAAGGAAAAAAAGGACAAGATGACTTTGTTTTCCTCAGATTTATATAAATCAGAAAACTGCACACTTACTGTGTATAAAAGTAAACCTAAAGTAAAAGTCCTGCTTCTAAGCACCAAACATACAGGTGTACGAAGAGAAGATAATTATAATCGTGTTCCAGAAACCATTGCTTTTTACAATAAAACAAAGTTTGGTGTGGACGTCGTTGACCAAATGGCACGCAAATATAGTGTGAAAGCAGGGAGTTTCCGATGGCCCCTTCAAGTCTTTTTCAATATTTTGGATTTGGCAGCGATAAACGGGTGGATATTATATAGAAAGTGCATCAGATTGAAATTATTCAGAAAGGAATTCATATTTTGTTTAGCCGAGGACTTAGCTGGAGAAAACAAGAAAAACATTTGCCAAAGATCAGACGCTTCATTTCTGTCACCTTCAAAGTCAGAAGTGCGAAAAAGTTGCCAAGTGGGTTATTGCAAAAAAATAGAAGTAATAATTATTGTATATATTGCAAAAAGATCATATGCGGAAAATGCACAAACAACATTCAGTATATTTGCAAAAAATGTGCTCAATACATATGATTACCCTATACCGTTAATGTTATTGTTATTTTTTTAGTGATAATTTAAAAAAAGACTTTTTATTTATTAATAATTTATTTAAATGTGAAGCCTAATATTGTCCTTTCTGACTTAATTTGAATAAATCGATTTTTTAGAGAAAAATGCGTATTTTCGTTTACCCGTCAATTTGACGGGTCCCGTAGAGATAGGTATACTACATATGATACAGATTTCGAAAATTAGAAAGCCTAGAAAAGAATAATTTTGTGTATAAATTCTTTAGATGAAATGATTAATTTACGATGCAAAATGGTTAAAATTGGTGCTATGGTTTTTGAGATATTTCATTTCGAAGTTCGAAATCCGTCAAATTGACGGGTCCCGTAAACCTAGTGTTAAGTGAAATGAAGCTCACTCTACTATTTAAGATCACAAAATATCGAGCAATTGTCTCGTTTGTGTGTATTCTTTTATTCAGAAAAATGAAATGTTATTACTGATTTATGCTGAGTTGATAATAATTATACGACACACTCGATGGAACGTTTACGATATTAAAAGAAATTCTGTTCGATAGCAACAAGTTTTAATTGCGTTAAAAAAATCGTTGGTCGAACTTACTTGGCGAGAGTTATTTCAGGGTCGTTTATCTGTTGAAGATCGACGAATGTCTTACTGTCGCTGTAGATATTAGATAGCTGCACAGTTTTCAGTAGTTCTCCGGTACAATAGATCTCACTGGAAAATAAAAATAAATAAATGACAAATCTATCGATCTGGAATCATCGTATTTGTCTTGTGTACTATTCTTACATAATTTCTTAGATAACAGCGTTTTCAAACGTAATATCAGAATTATAAACGTAGTTATAATGAGTTATCGCCGCAGCCGTAGACAATAGCATGAATCGATAATCTGATTACATTGATCAACTGTTCGCTAAACCGATTAACTCGCGATCCGATTTTGGTCGTATTGAAAGATCATTCGGCAAGGAATAAACACAAAGTCTATTAGAAAATCCTAATCAAATTCCATTTTATTACAACCGTACACACGGTACATTAAACCGATGACATTTATATAGCTATTACCGATGAACACATGCATGTATATACGCGTAAAGGCTAGCGAAACACATACGCATATATAAAACATAAATCAATTTGCGTTTCGTGGCTCTGATTCTGACGTTATTTGATAGTTAAAAGGCAATGATTTAACATTTTAATAGCATATAATTGACGCCCTATGGGGAATAATTGCGCTATAAACACGAAATGTAAGTATTTTGTGTTACGACATACGTTTTCGTGTTACGACGCGATCAATTCAATCTCGGTAGAAAACTATTGTTTCTACCTCCGACTAATATGCTCGTTTTATCTATCGATCTGCGGTCTTATCTCAGCTTTATCACACGACGTTTAAAGAGCGAAACCTCGAGAATCGTGTTTATGGAATACATTGCCGTTGGAAACAACTTTTATCTGCTTCCATCGAATCACACGAGACCATCCAACCGGAGATTCGTTGAATTTCACGGCGCATGCACGCGCACTAGAATAAAAAGGTTTGTTTCTACAAGTCACGGTAAATTTCGAGATTATAAAATTCTGTTCGTAGAGAAGTCCGGTCCATGTCAATGAACGTTTCATTGTCACCGTACAATTGATATATTTCTTGTTTAATTTAATATTTCCTTGAAAGAGAAGAAAACAGAGGAATCCTGTGCCGAGATCTAGAAAAATCGCCCGATTTTCCCTGACGTTATCGTTTTCGTTTGAAAAAAAAAAAAAAAAAAAAGAAAGAAGAAATAAAAAACCGAGTGTCCTCCACCTCTTTCAGCTTTCGAAATCCTTTTATCTTTTTTGATCTTGCATTGCATTTTTTCTCTCTTCCCTTCGAAAGGTGAAAAGAGAGCAACGACGATAACGTAACTACCGCTGGTTGCTACACCCTAGATTTCATACTAACCACCGCGAGTCACAAAAGAAGAAAAAAGGAAAAGGGAAGAAGAAAAAAAGATATTACGGAGCTGTCGAGGTTGTCGACCTTCGTCATTCTGTTACAGTTTCCCTTTCTACCGGATATATACGAGCGTTTTATCTTTGGCTTTGGTTCAGAGAAAGCTATCGGAAGTCTACTTTTGATTGATGGAATCTTGTTGCTCGAGCTTTCAAAACTCCTAATGGATGACACACTTTTCTTTTTTCACAGTTCGACAGATACGTGTGCACGTTAAAATATACGTGTATCCAAGCGTTTTTCTCCCATGGGACGTACTAATCCTAAAAGTAAATGTACGTAATGCTAGATTTCCTGTATCTTTTGTCGTTATCGTCGTGGTACTATATTTTTCTTGATTGAAAATAGCAAAGCGTTAAAACTCGTTATTAACAGTCCACAGTCTTCGGGAAATGTAAGAAAATATTATACGGCGTAGAACATGTAAAATTATAGAGAGAAAGATAAAAATATAGAGGATACTACGAGAAGGTGGACGATGAAACAAATCACGATCATTCCATATCGGGGTGGTCGCCTCTCTATGGAGGAACCACTTCTTCAATCGTTTCGAGAATATTTCGGATAAGGCAAGCCGTTTCACCCGAGCCATGAATTTCTTTAGAGGCTACCTGCTTCCTCTGTTATCGTTTTATCGTTTGGCCGGATGTACCTTCGTCAAACTTGTACGTGAATGTCCGATAGAGAATTATGCACCCGTTTGGGATCGAAATTTCTTCGCAATCCCGTCATAAAAATTCCTATACATGTTTCATGAACCCTCAAGCTACGTATATATTTTGCATATAATGAAAATTTATAAAGTAACTTTAGGAAACGCGAGATGTTCGATTAGCAAGCTCCCTTCAGGTTTTGTCTCAATTTTCTGAGAGCTCTTAAGGGTTTTGCATGGTTTTGTGTAAAACCATCGCCCTTCAATACCGATAACCGATATTCTTGAATAAAAAGCAAACGACGAATCATCATTACGAAGCCCTGCCCCGATTATGTCTTTCCCCCAGGCCCTTTGTTTCTTTTTTGTCTATTTGCCCGGCTGATAATGTTTCGAGAGCTCTCCTTAATTAATTAAGGTTATTTCGTGAAATCGACATCAGTCGAGCTTCAAGCAGAGAAAAGATGGTGAATTCCGCTTTAAAAAAGGTTCCTCGGGGGTTCCTTCAATCGACATATTCAACACTCCTCTTTCTCTCTCTCTGATACACACACACACACACACACGCACACACACGCGCGCGCGCACACACACATATTTTATCTGGATCCGTGGGATATAATCCAGAATAAATTGCCTCTTAAATTCGAGTCCCTTGCGAGGTTCGAAATGAAGTATGTTTATAATATTCTACCACTTAAAGCGTACAAGATGTATAAAATAAATTAATCAAAATCGGGATTACATAGAATTTGTGATACACTATTACCACTATACATATATCATATGACAATTATCAAGAAAATTGGCTTGTTACTGTGTATGATATATTTTATCAGTCCACTTTATTATGGTTTTCAACTGGAGAGACAAATTACTCGCGTTAGGGTATTTGACTTGTTCTTTCTTTCGATCGTTTCTTCTTTGCCTCTATAAATCTATTATCAACGGTACATCGATGAAGTTTCGCGATACTCGTCGGTCAGAGCGAATAAAGAAAATTAATATGAAAGAGAGAAGGCAATTATTAAATAACAACTAAAGGCAAATTTCGAGATACAAATCTGTAGACTTGAATCGAGTATTTCGGAAAGTTTCGCGTGTCTAACAAATTTCGTTACATCTTCAGCGAATGAGGATTCACGGTTGCTCGCTGAACTAAATCTGCTTTCCCTTGTAATTTGAGATACACGCCCTCGCAACATTTCCACGCTGCGACTAACTCTTCGCCTCTGAGGAATTTCGGATGATGCTCTCTGTCAGAGAAACGCCGCTTAAGGTCAGGCAGGAATGTACTTTTCAACAACGAACTACATTCAAACTTTGAAATATGAGTAGCTAACTTCCTTCAAGGAAATTATGTCAGTTACCTTGATCGGGAGGAACTCGGTTATATGTTTATTAGACGCGTCGCCAACTTATATTTCATGAATCTAGAATGATAGATAGCGATGATGAAAACTTGACCTAAAAGTGGTAAAGACTAAGGTTAAAACTTGCCTGCGGTAATACCACGGTACTTTTGTATGTATTTATACGTACTATGTTTGTATGTATTGCAAATTCCATAAGAGATTCTTATATTGTTGATCGTTGAATTATATTATTGATTGTTGAAAAAGCAAGTAAACATTAAAAGATACACTGGAATCGAATTGATAAGATTAATTCTGAAAAAGATAAATGTCGAGCCATGTATTCTTATTGCGACTGAAAATGGTTAAATCTGCGTTTAAAAAGTTAAAAATAAGATTAACAGTTAAGAAGAGTCAGAGAAAAATTTTCTCACTAAAATAAATTTTACGCGCATACGTCAGTAAGAGATGACCTTATTTCCAGCAAGAAGGGATAAATATTCCTGTTTAAAGAATTATGCAGCGGGCTGTGTCAAGATATTATGCATACAGTATCGTAAATAATATTCAAAGTTATCCAAGTAACTTTGCCAAGTATCACGACTTTTGTATACTTTTACATCCCTTGGAAGTAGGCGATAGGAAAGTTCGAGCAAGAGTAGCATAGCACGCACATTTGATGATAGGTGATTTTGTAAATAATATGCAAACGAAGTAATATAACACCGGAGATGAACCTATGAGACGTTTGAAATTCTAGCTGTGATAAAACAAAAGTATTAAAGGGGTTAAATTATGGTTGTTTCCGTGTTTAAACGGTCGATAACGCTATTATGTCCGTTTATTAAACACCTCGCACGTTCTCATATATTCTTGTAATGACCGTGATTACGATTATGGGATTATAAGGTGGATTTTCCCACGACGCTATTATACGACAAGCTGGGAGAAAGACGGGAAATCATGTTAAATCTTAGAAATGGAAAAGCATTTTATAAAAATATCCTTCTGATTTACATCGATTCCAAAGTTAAAAATTATCTTTGGGAGCACAATAAAATCTTATTTAAATAAATAATTTTACTTAGAATTTAATAATAAGTACCAGAACAATATATAATATTTAATATCTATAATATTAGATCCTCAAAAAATTATTGAATTTGGGACGTTGATTTCTCATGAAAAGTCCGCACGATAGAAAGTTAAGGGAAAGTCCTGTTACCACGATAATTATCTACCAATCTGGAAAACCATGAAACCACTGAAAGAAAGCGATGGTCTGATCGAAATCAGAGTATCAAACGGCGAGTCAATCGTAGTCGTTTGCTCAAAATGATTAAACTTGAAACCAAATCTGGCTGATATCGTAAATTTCACGGACATAAATTACGCAAAAGCTCTTGGCGAATCGCCATGAAAACGCGAATCACAGACAACTCGTGTAAACCATACTTATTCGACCATCAAATTCTGCAAAGTATCTCGTAAATTAGCAACAAGACGACCGGTCAATTAAGTGCGAAGCTCGATCCAGGACCGTTAAGAAACTCCGATCAAACCGGAATTCCAGTAATCTCGTGTTCCCTCGTAAAATGATCCACGATCCACGAAACGACGTAATTTTCTGCTTGCAGAAACGTCTATAGACGTTTCAAGTTACCAAGATTCACGCCTTAAAACGGATTAAACTTTCTCTTTCCATGATCCCAAAAGTTGTAATTGTTTTGGCTATATAATATTCTTTAAATCAACTTTAATGTTCGCTTTACCTCGTTGATATAGGCCTAAAAAACATTTTTGACGATCTGGACGATCGTGGCTATCACTCGACTTGATAGGAAATCGATTGTATATCCTGGAAAAAGTACAAGCATCGAGATAAAATAAGGTGCGCACTGGAAAGTATCGCGTATTCGATAGAATAGAAACAGTTTAAATAATCTCTAAGCTAATAAAATTCATCGTGCGTTGTTCTACATTATCTAAAGCAATAAATACAAGCAGAAGTATATAGAGATAGCATTTAACAACGAGAACTCCTAAATCAGGGCATAATGAAGCGTATAGACAAGCATTAAGTGAATTTACTTGAAAACAAAACCTCCTATAAAATAATTTTATTCCATAACTTCAAGCTATTAATTGTACCATTAATTACAGAATATCGTCCGAATATCGAATTCGTGGGACGTTTCGTAAATCGTCATCGTTGTATGGAGAATGATAAAACAAACCCATGAAATGGACAGCGAGATTTATTTTCATTTAACGGATAATACGTATTTATGGATAATGCGTACACGCTTAAGGTCTTTGCCTAAGAAACCATTACCGATTTCTGGATTATTGTTAAGAGTATCCTGGGATGGTACACAGATCAATATATCCAGCATTGGCGAGGATTAAAACTATGAACTGAATTGGATCAAGTCGGAGGGTTAACAGCGACAGTTCACGTAATTGGAAGTCTCTAAAGCGACCAATTGGCTGGTAAGCCAAGTAAATTGCACGAAGAACAATGGTTTTGTGGCTTACCTGCTAACTAGAAGGCAATATATTTCAGAGAAACAAGGTGATTCGAGGGTGGCAGCAGATTGATAGGGAAAAAAGCGTTGGGATATAACACCGGTGTATTGTTTTATATTGTTATATTCCATTTTCGCGAATTCTGTTGTAATATGTTTCGTATTCGTTTCGATTAATCTCACGTTGAACGGAGATAGCAATGGAAGATCTCAGCGTTTGAATAGCTTCAATTGTAAAAAATCTTAAAACGCAAGTATATATATAATCGAACGTACACTTGTGGTAATGGCAATTTCCACGATTGTCGTATGGCTACATAGTTAGAATTATGAAGTAGTACGTATTAATCACAAAATTGCAGATAAAGTATTATTCTACTTGTAAACAACCTCTACATATTTCCAAACGTCAAGATGTTTACACGGATTGCATATTTTTCATACAACAAGTGGAAAGATGGTAACCAGGTCAAATAGAATATAAATTACACAAAAATTGAGTAACTCAACACAAACCGTTGCGAAACACCTACACCACAATACCAGCCCGTGATATTAATCATTCAATTATGCTTTTATTTAGCGCAACTTAGTCGTATGGTACTTAATTTCAACAGCTTTGCCACCCTTTTCAATTTCCGTAATGAAGGTTCTATGGTAAGCGTGCTTTTATACATTATGTTCGTTCGCAGAATTCATTCGGTGTATCGTTCGCTGATTTTACCGAACACAGTCAAGATCAGGAATCTTCTCCTATCTTCAATCGGAGAATAGATAGAACAATTCTCGAAACGGTGTCCTAGGACGCTAGCTATCCATTCACGTAACGGAAATCCTTTTAAACGTAAAGCTCGCTGTTTCTCTTTGAGAATCGGTACGCAATTTGTACGTCGTTGAAATAACATTACTTTATATGAAACACGTTGGAATTTTCATTTATATTTGATTATGCGTTAATTTTCTCAGCGATACGGAACATAATTCGGAAAAGCATTTTCGAATCGTATTTTAACAAATATTCTTCGCGAAAGCTTTATATCGCAGCGATTTCATTCGCTATTATGTATGTACGTAGAAGTAATTTTCGAGCAATTCTGTTTGCAAGATTTGCAATTTGACGCTAATGAAAAGGGACACAAGATATATTATCGATAATGTGGAAATTACATTCGTCGGATAATTTTGCGACACGCGAAAAATTTATCGTTTGTAATCGGTCGGTATTCAGCACCCGATCCGATTGGATGGTTGTAAATTTGCTCGGTAGAATTCTGTAATTTTGTTTGCACGTCGATTTCCCGGATACGATGTCTTTGAGGAATCGGATGGCTGAAAAAGAAAAAAAGAAAAAAGAAAAACAAGTAAAACGCGACAAAGTTGTATATTCAGCTTTAAGAGCTCGAGTGTCGCCAGACTCGTTTCAAAGATGCACCGTGTGTAACGTGAGTTGAGTGTGCTTTATCGTACAGGTAAACCTGGATCTATAGGAGCAACAGGTAAAATACTGAGAAATTTAAGTCGATAATAGAATTCGATACGTTCGCTGCCAATGATATTTTACTTTGAGAGAAGTTCACGGGGCTGTTAGGTCAAATCAATATACCGTAAAATTCACGACAACTGTAAAAAACCGCATAATATAAGTACTCTTTATCATTTTTTTGCTCTTCCTTTTCGATTTTTTACAAAAAGAGAAATTCTCTACAATCGAGTTAGAGCTTAAAGTGAGTAGCAGAACTTTTAGAGAGAGAAAATAAAAATTATTGAATTACTGTCGTAGGTAGAGTGTTAACTTGGTCCTTCATATTTTGGTTAGTGACATTTCTTTAAAGAGTTTTCGCATGCTTTTTTCGAATTTCGAATCGAACGTCGATCGAACGTCAGCGAGATTCTCCAGAGACTAACTTCCTTTTTATGAATCGACTCGGGCAAGAAGCAAATCGAATTGATTTCTTGATCGAAGTAATTTGACCTTTTCACCCTGCCTTATCACCTTCTCGATACGAGATTGAACTATTCCGGGGTTTCACGGGTCAATTGAAGAGTCGATCGCGCTTGTCTATTTCTCCTTCAGTTTTCCTTCTTGCGACGATTTTCCTTCGATTTATTCTGTCTTCATCAACCACCGTCAGACGAAAGTCTCAACAGATTGATCTAGCAAGATCTTCGCCGCTACACGGGATGGAAAATTTCTTCCACAAACGGAGTCTTTCCTCATCCACGTATCTCTTTTTCGTTGCTCTTCTTTATCGTTAATATTCCATGCGTTCGTATCTATCGGAGCACGAAATGAATTTCGAAAATGGTATGCAGAGTGCATAAAGATTATAATTGAAAGCAGGAATTGCAAATGATGAAATGTATAAATCTAAATAAATCACGCTGAAAACATTAAAAAGAAAATTGGTTCCCATTTGATTACTGGAATTATTCAACATTCGATACGGATAAATCTAAATGATCACCGACTTTTGAATGGAAGTTATTTCGATTGAAGGACAGATGAGCGGTGTAAATATTCGAAACTATTCCTATCAGCGGAACAAAAAGGCGAAGAGTATATCGAAAAGCAGATAGCTCAGTTACGACGAGCAGCCGGATAGAAATGAAGCGTCGAGGGAAATTTCCAAGCGTCAACCAAGCTTCCTAAAATTTTTCAAGCTCGATACTTTTCGTAACCGAGAAAAAATTTGCACGATTATGCCTTCTTATGTACCGACAGAGATAGGAAGAAATTAGTAACTGTCCTTGCTGGTTTAGAATCAACGGTTCATATTACTTCTTTCTTTTTGCTTTTTTTTAACCGTCCGCTTTTATCTTCGTTCTATTTTCGCAGCCCGTATTTTGTCCTAGCAATTTTCCGGCATTCGGTGCACCCTTATCACGTTCCCTTTAAATGTTCCTCATTTTGGAGCAACGCTATTTTCAGGAATTGCCATGGATCTCGTTCCAGAGTGTTAATACGTGGCTAGATTCTTATTAGAAAATCTGATCTACAAACCTGATTCGTTTGACGAACCTAGTTACATTCCTCGCAAATTGTGCAGGATTTTGGTATCCTGATATTATCGACTTAAAGTGAGTACATATAAATACTGTTATTCTTCTAAATTAATTTCCGAATTCCGATATTGGCAGCTTCCACGAATCGCACGAATGTTTTAAGATTCAAGCAATTCCTGAATAATCAAGTAAAACAAGAAAAAATTCTTTAGCACAGGGAGATTCTGATTATTTCCTGGATAATTAAAGCAACACAAAGCTTTGTGCAAGTATATATTAACGGTAACGCCGTTATATGTCGCAATGGACTGGTTCTAAGAGACAATCTAATATAAAACGCCATTATCGGCTGCTTACCTATGTTGAGTAGGACAAGCAACGTTTCGTAACGAATTCATAACAAGGACATGTCTGGAGTTTCACTTCTTTAGATGTCTGATCGATTCACAATCATAATTATAAATATTTTTACACAGCCAAGATCTTGGAGAGCAGGAAGACTTCGAAGATAGACGAAATACTGAAACGTTGAAGCTTGAAGAGAAAATTCTCGATAATATTTATTTCCCTGTGCTCTCATTTAAATTTGACACTTTATGCAGCTGGGACCATATTTTACTGCTAGTACCGGCTTATTGCTCAAGACATATAGATCTGCAAGTTTTTATGAGCTCGAACAGCTGCGAAATAATTTCCACCGATATCTTCCGAAGCAATAAAATTCGTCCATTCTATTTCCCACGTTTCATCGGTCCATTCCGTTTCTTCTTCCGACGCGCGATATATTTCTAACAGTCTAACGCCCTACAAAGGAACAGATATTCGCGTATAAGAGCTCGTCACGTAATAAGAATTTCAATGTACTCGTGCTTGGTCCTTTTTATTGGCGCATCTTTGATCCTACGAGGAAAATACCGCGGTTCGTGCGCACCTCTTGAAACAACCTTCAATCCGTTCTTCATCGCTTTCTTCCATAATACATGACGACATGAATACATTCCTTCCTGTATCTCTTTGAATGTTAGCAAATCGGTGAATTTATGGAGAAAAGTTTGACGTATGATTGCTGTTCTACGTTAGTACGTAGCGAGCGTATATCAAGCCACAAGGAAATATCTGCCTAAGCGTTCAGGAAAGGTTATTTTGTCAGACTGATTCACGAATGTACAAATAGTATTTTTTTTACAAATGCAATTATTCCAATCATTCTGGGAATTCCAACATTTAAGAAGAAGAATATTCGATTTTTCCAAGGTATTTATTCATCTAAGAATGTCTAAGATTCTCGAATAAATGTAAAATATCACGAGTTTGCACAAAAATTTATGTAAAGAGTTTATACAGCTGATACGTATTCTTCCCTTGCTAAAGTATGTATTCCTGGAAAAGAATGTTTCGCGAACGTCGTTCCTCGAATTTTAATAATACCCCTTATATCGAGTTTTGAGAAGCTGCGTTATATACAGTAAATCCTGTTATGAAGTAGGTATATGTTCGTTTAGAGAGTGCGTGATTTACGCGATAATAGAGGCAAATTTTTTTCAAGAAGGAATATTATTCTTGGTTATATAAATGCACACACCTTCTCTATACCGATGATAACCATATTATTCGAATGCTTTGCACGCGAAGTATTACATACTTCTTAACTAGCATATATACATATATACATATATATCGCACGTAATATCACAACTACAACTAATACTTGAGAACATTAACTACTCAATTAATTCCCTCTGTTGAAAGATAATGAACACGAAGTGTCATAAAATAATGAATATTTCATTTCAAACGACGTAATAATTCATGGCAGCGCTCCAATCCTCGCGAAAGGGGCCGTACATCTCCAAGGAATCAATATCTATCACCATGTACCAATATCAATAATATCGTAATCAATCCTTTCAATTTTATCATCGTTAATAACTATTATTCGTCACGATCCTTTTCATGCGTTGAATCATCCGAATTTATTGTTCTTTCTGCATGTTACGATCCATTTGACGGAATTAAACACAAATTCTATAGGTTCTTAGATTATAATCTGACTTGTAACGAGACGAACGGTGCCGTTATCATTGGACACTTTGCCTTGGCAACAACCTGTGTCGTGAATTTATGGGATATCGACGAGCCGGCTTTCATCGGGATCGTAAACCTGACCCTTTATGGCGACATTATACCAGACCGAAATGGTTGTACTTCCATTGGAAATGACGTCTCGTGCTACCAAAATGAAAGGAGAAACCGGGATGCTTTCAAATCCTGCCGCCAATTCAACCGTTGAAACGACGCGAAATTTTTTTGAACAAGTTACCTCTTCTTTCTTCTGCGATGACTTGAAGAAGTTACGCCATTCTCCCGTTCTGAAATCTCTGGAAATCCGAGATTCCAACTTTCTACCATCATTGCGGTTCGGTTGAATGGCTCAGCGAATACTCAGGCGAATCGAATGTCCAGAGGGGAATCAAAATTCTCGTGAATACTCAATGGGTGATCTTAATCAATGCTTTAAGAACAATACTTGCTTTTAAATTTACGGGAAACAGATATGTCTCCGTGTTGTGTTCGTTGGCGAGGAACAAGGACGATTTTGTTCGAGAGCGAATCGATAATCAGAGGGGAATAGAAATTGGTTCCAGGAGAATACAACGAGCTAACGTACAATCAATGTTAAGGAGAATACATTTGCCTTTTGGGACTTATGTTTCCGTACAGTGTTTGCTGGGAGAAACTTCTATTCGAAGGTAAATTGATTTAGAGAGGAATGTAAATTTGCTTTAACGTGAAATAGGGATGGTCTAAGTCAATGTTAAAAATAAGTTTAATGTTATATCTTAGCCAAAAAATGCTGATTGTAGAGTCTATATCGACTAAATTGCAGTCCTCGATTATTTCATCGAATATAAGAAAGTAGAATTGTGTGATGATTCTCTTAAAACTGCTCGCGGGAGAGTAGGAAATTTGTATCCTTTGCGCTACAAAGTTGCAAAACGGGTGAAAAAAGAAAAAGTTGAAAACCGTGCATTAGGTCGGTAACGAATTATGAATTAATCTTAAACTCGAAGGTAAGCCATTGAACTGAATTCACAGTGCGATAATGAGGTCGGTTCAATTATATCTAATAGCGTCGAAAGTGCTGTACCAGTGCCTCTCGTTTGTTTTAGCTTGCATTGGTGAACGAGTCTACTACGGTTCTTTCGCGCATGCCGTTTCTCGTTCGCGTTTCTTTCGCTCGATCATTGATCGGAGAAATCAGATTCTGAATCGAATTGGAGCAATCGTTCGACTGAAGAAATAATTTTTCTCGAAACGAATGTGCGACTAAGAAGTATCATCGTTAAAAATAAAAATGAAGAAACGACATATTACCGATAATTATCGATTTATTTGCGAAGATAAGGGTAACCTAATTCTCTTGGTAAATATATTGTTGTATAGCTCTTATTAAGAATGGAATTAGCGAGGAATAAAAGTAGATTCAATTAGAAGGAAGAAAGTGATATACTACTTTAAATCTCTCGTAATAAAGTCGCGGAGATTAACCAAAAGGGGACGAATTAAAAAATATTCCTTTGTTTGCAACATCGATGTGTTCATTAAAGCGATAATACAGATAAACAGAGGCGTACGATTAATGATAATTTGTCTGCATTCGAAATTGATAACGCTTATATCATGCCCTTGATCAAGGAGTCGCATGCAAGCATGAATGGTCAAATACTATGCACGTGCTCGAAATGCGTTACATTAAAATGAGCTGCTCATACCGATTGATCTGATGGGATATTTGATTGATGAAGATGGTATGCTTATCTATTCCGGAGTAATTGACTATTCTAGTTCTAAACAACACAGTTTAACGCCACAATTTAACAGTTTAACAATACAGTAATCGCTGGCAGCATAAAAGAAAAATTATCATTCGGAGTTCTTTAAGGACACGTGTTTTCGAAAGTTTTAGAACAGACTGAAAATATGTTGTTATCAGGAACAACATTTGAAGAAATATTATTGTTTCCTTATAACTATACGGCATTGTTCAGTTAGAACTGAATAAATTATCGTTGAAAATATTATCTTGCCGGTATAATACCGGAAAATAAATATTAATGATAATTTTTATTCCTGCCACTTTTGTGCAGTTATTACTAACATTTTATCTACGGAGATACCAATGGTCTATGACTCCACAAAAATGCATCATTGCATAATTTATCGCTCGTGAATTAAACAAATAAGGTCGATATTTGTATCAATTATAGTATGTTTTCCGATAACGGTATTATCAAGAAATGTACAGTGTTTCACAACAAAATACTTTTTCCAAGAACAGATTTGCGATACATAAAATAACGAGAACTTGAATACAAATTTTTCAAATATATCATAATATTAATTTTCCTTTTACAGCTACAAATCGCACAAAAAATTTCTCAGTATTTACTTTTCGTGTTCCTAACGAGCATAAACGAAATCGTGTATCTGTTTTGCATCATCATACGGTACAAATACAGGTGTCCAACAACGATCATCGCGGCTTTTCAAAACCACGAGCAGTGCGTACAAAGCGTACTTTCGCGAGAAATTATTGTAATCTTATCGATCTCATTAGCACTAGCCTACTCATACTGTTCCCGCTTATCTCGTCATTTTTTGTTGTTTTCCCATACAGTTTAATGTCGGCAAAAAGCCGAGCATAATGATACTCGTGGATGCGTGAAACGATTGCGTAAAAAAGATAACCAAGTATGCTGCTCCTAACGAACGTGCATTTACGGGATTGGAATGGATGCCAACCTTGCATCGACGTAGCATGCAATAAATAAATCGTAAATTAACTCGTTCTAAAGAAAACTGGAATCTATTAAATTCATTCATCAAATTTCTGAAAGAGGAAACTTATCTTGAAACGGAGTTCTATTTTTGTTGAACTACGATCGTAAGAATAGATTACGAGAAATTGATTTTATCGAGTCGATATTTATTTTCACCTTACGATTGATTTGACAAAGAAATGCACGTTAGAAAGAAAATTCTTTTTAATTTATAAATCTGTGTTAAATTCCAGAACTGTCATGTTTGAAATTTTTGTAAGTTCCAACAACTCAAGAAAATTTTTGGAACAATAAATCCATTTAATTTTCAGAATATTTCCGGAATATAAACACGTGCGGATTTATTAGTAACAAATTTGCAAATCGCTACGTTTACCTTAATAAAAAGAAAAAAAAGAATACGAAAATATATGAATGCAAGGATGATGCACATGGTGTGTGTTCATAGCAATCGACACAAGTGCTGACCATATTCTATTACTTCCCACATCATTATAAAACATAGTATCTCGATGATATCAGAATTTCTGTTTTTATCGCCAATCAGGCTCGTGCACGTACGTAAAAATAGATTAACAAAGTTTATCTGTGGTTTCAGTGCTTTCCCTGCTGAGTCCACGAATAAGATAGTGATAATTCGTACTAATGCAAAGTGAAGTTGTTTAGATATGAATTTTCAGCGGTACTACGCGTTGGAACTTTTGTTCGTTCTAAAAAGACTAGAAAAAATGGAAATTTGCATCGTTCTTGTATAATAATTGCAAAGCGAATATTATCGTTTGTAATTAAACCAGCATGTACGAGCATGCAATATATACTAACCGTATCCAGTAAAACTATATTTGTGTTTATTTTACTTTAAATTCTACGTTCGACAAAATTTTTCTAAGAAACGATTTAATAGCATTGTATTTTATGCACTGCGATATGAACTAGTGTATTTATGGGGTAGATAGATGATTTATTGGCAATGTATTGCAATTCAATGACTGCCCCTGTCTATTCTTTTGTATCGTATACTATTGTAGATGTTAAAGGATTTCCATTCGTGAGTAAGAAAAATTCACATCGATAGACAGCCGAAATATTTTTCAAGTAAGGTGAAAGGAAAGTACCACTCGTAAATATAGAAACAGTCGGCATTACAAACTGATGTAAACATATTATTGTGTTAAATACGCTTTCAAGTATTATCGTTGTATTTACGGGACGTTGACTTTGTTCGTTTCTCTTTGTTTAAACCCAGTATTGATACGATTCAAGTGAAATTAAAATGGAATATCTATATATATATTTCTTTTAATAAAAGAGGAACGGGACTTTACGTTTCGTATCGATAATTGATTGCGTCGATGCAAATGAACAAGTAGTATTTTCGCTCCAGTCAACTCATTTACATTACTGACAAACACGAACGTTACAGATGAAAATTAATCGAACGTTCGACATTTTGAATGAGAATTATGCGTAAATCCGACTCCAATTTTTATGAATTCGTAATCGTTATTAGCATGCATGAATTTCTACGCATAATTATTCTTAATTCAACTAATTAATAAGGATAAGGATAAAATCTTATAAGCGTGTTTCTATCCAAGTAAATAACAGCTTATACGCTGTTAAAGTGATAGCAAATCGCTTGAACTCAGAAGCCTTGTAAATCCGAACGAAACACCTTAACTAAATACCCAGAAATTCTACAAACTGATAAAAAACCCACGAGCCATTACCAAGACAATCGCCTACTCTATCTAAGAATACTCGCCCGAATGATCGACCACCCCAAATTCTTCTTCTACCTGATCTATCGAGAAGTAAACGCGACTTTTCGAGCCTAATCCACGTTCCCTTTTCCAAATCCTCATTCCCGATTGGCAAAGAACAGAAAACGTGGTGGAACAAAGATACTGGACAAAAGATTGAAGAAAGAAAAGGAAAGGAACGAAAAAGGAAGAAGAAAGAAACCGAGTCTTCATCGGGGGAAAGTAGGAAGAAAGGAAGCGTATATGGGCCAAGAGCGTATACCATGCGCTGGCAGTCTTACGCGATGGGGGAAGCAGGCTTTTCAGGCAGGAAGAAGGCGGTTCGAGCGGCACCTTGCACACGCTTGCTGTTTCCCTTTCACTCACCTATAGCAGTCCGTGGCCTTGACGCTGGCATGTCCGATCGAGGCGGCATCGGTCAAGGCAGCGATCAGACCGATGACGCCGACAGCGATCAAAAGTCCACTTGGCATAGTGCTTCCTGGAAGGAGTCACACACGGCTGGTGAGCTCAGGTTAAAAGTCGACGAACCTCTTCGGCCCTTGGTTCAACTCTGACGCCTGTGGATGATTTCCAGCAAGCCCAAGACTCTTTCACCCAGTAGCAACAGCACGCAGCCGAATCGTTCGACGATCAGCCGACCGACTGATACGCGTGGCGCGCCACTTACAAACACGGCTCCTGGCGATCGCGCTTGGCCTTCCGCTGACAGTTCGCTACTTGCGGTTGCAGCACGCGAGACACACTGTGGTGCAAACGGCTGCTCGCTCGGACACTGTTGATGTCGAAAGCGACCAACCAATGTGTAAACGGAGACACGCGACTTTACACTTCTTATCGTTCAAGAATAGACGATGGTCAACAACGCTGAGAAAGAAGCCCGCGACGGAGCCTCAGTTTCCGAACCCTTTGTGCACACTGACGGAAGTCGCGATCGGTTATATGAGTCTGGTCGGTTGATAATGAGTCGCTTGTTCATTGGTCTGACACCGGAATACTCCCCCAGCCTGATTGGCTGTCGATTAACTTTGCGACCGCGACGACTAACCGTTTATCTTTCTAAGCGACCAAGGCGAAAGGCTTCACGCAGAGTTTTTTGCCTGTTCTTCCTAGCCAGCACGTGACAAGGATTTGTGATCGATCGTGCAAGGATCTCGCGTAAGGATCGCCCGTGATTCTTTCATCCGAATTTGTCTTAATGTTCCTTCGGGGAATTTTGATCAGGCCCTGATGAGACAAGGAATGATTACTGTGCTTAATAATATCTGCATCTTGGACACGGTCATTTTTACTGTTGTCACTTTTTCTGTTGCCCTTTAGTGCGAACGTTGAAATTTTTTCGAATTTTATGAATGGTTTCTATCCCTTATGTCACCACTTAAAATCATTAATCATGTTTTGTAATTATTCGTAACAGTTCACTATGTGTGGAATTTTGTTTAAAACACGTCAATTACTTCAGCCTTTGACAAATGATGCACAAAATTATCACTCTCTAGGTTTTAGATAACTGAATTCTAGTATCAAATTCAGATGACCTGAGTGATTTTACTATAGGTACGTGTAGTGTGATTATTGCACATCCCGAAAATACTATGATGTTTACTGTCTTTCGGGGTTAAAGTTGGATGATTATAATAATCGGTTCATTGATATTAACTGAAAACTCGAAAGTTTGTTTGGTTTGATTCGATAAGATATGGGTAGCTGTTATTGATTGAACTCGACCCAATATTCTTTAAGAATTCTTTAAAAATTCTTCAGATCCGATAATGACTTTAGAATTACCTACATCAGACATCGTTTTTCTGAAATGTGTCGTAACAAATTCGTCATTTATCGAAACCTAAATTCGATTCGTAAGAGTCACGCGCGCGTTCATCTTAACATTTTTCTGATTCTCCTCACCACCATGTGAAAAACCGGGTACAAAACGAAAAAGTATGAAACGTAGAAGACTAACGACTCTTGTGAAAAGAAATCTTTTCAAACGCTACAGGACGTTTATTAAGGAACGGAAGGAAATTAAATTTTTCCGTGATCTCTCTCATAATATTACTGCTCCTATATCATTTCGTTTTCTTATATGCTGATGAACTGCAATTATTATCATATCATCTGATTAACGCTTCGTTGCAGACGAATTAGAAACGCCGCTTCAAGGAACGTTGTGCTACGGGAACAGAAATTAACGAGTCGACTTTTCTATTAAAAATATTCTCGAACGATGAATAATTTTCTTCTTTCTTCTGTCTTTTTATGACTGCAACTATTTTAACGCGTAACTTGCCGTATAAGTGTTTATTTCTTCCAACAAGACTCACAGAAGACATTCCAGGCGATTTAGCTTTTCATTAGACGTAATTAGATTCTTTTTCAGTTGCCATAAAAAAAGAAGTCTTGAACGAAGGCATCTCCCACGGTATAAAATTTATTACCGTTTGTTATATTTGTTGTACTTTGTAATTTGTAAAGAGTGTTACACTGTGCCGTAATTTACTCTGTTTAAACAAATTGCTCTTTAAAAGCGATCGTTCCACGACAACTTGCATTCACCTCATGGAAATCTTTTTTATCCCCATGAATAATTCAAATAACCACAGAGCGTGTCAACGAGAAGATACTAGACAATCTCAACGGGAACGATGGGAAAATTGTGCTAGTTGCATCCATTCATTACGAACAGATTTAGAGTTTTTCTTTAGTGCGCTCACACGCCGCCAGAACCTTAATAATCACGAAAATTTCACTGATGATTTTAAAGGAAGAGATTTGACAGTAAATTTACTTCAAAATTAATATTCTTCGATGATTTTCTAAGTAGGTTTCTAAGTTTTCATCAAATTTGGAAGTAGAAACGAATACAAAATCAGAAGTTATTTTCCTTTGATGTACGTAAAAGATAAACAAATTTGTTGTGACGTATTGCGAAACATGCAAAGCATTTTTAATAATCAACAATTTATATACTTGTCTAAATATTCTATGCCTTATCTGCAATAGTAGTTTTTACATGTTCTCTGTGCCCAATTACCATTGATAAGCGCCTTTCTTTTTTTAAATTCCCCTTCGAATAAATTTTCTATTTTGAATAAATGAATAACCTAATATTTTAGTTGACATGTGATTATGTATCGCAAATTACATTTAACTGGAAGTTAAGAAACAGATTGTTGGTATTTATGCAAATTTATAGTTTCATAGGTAGCATTAAAGTAGTAGAACTTAAACAGAAATTTATTTCATTCGCAAAATATTGCAAGTACTATATTTTTAGTAATTTAATTATTTTGGTGTATCGCGTGCGTTCTAGCCACTTGGGTATCTTCGATTTTTCCAATTAATGCATAAACATCCGTTGTTTATGTTTCGTGCACTCGTGGATGGCAAATTTTGTGATTAATTCCTGTTATTATTACATACACGGTCGCGGATATTGTCTTCCTCTAATTTTGTCCATGAAATATACATAATTGAAACTAAACATTACTTAACGAGAACGTATGCGCATTACGTAAATAATTGTTTATTATTCGACATCTCCCTTTTGGCACCGCGAATTACGGTCGATTTAATACAAGCTCCCATACGTGATTCGAATCGATGATGCAACTTAAGGCACTGAAATACCTAAATCATCTCTCGTTTTTACTCTAGCACTCACTTTTACTAAAGATTGGAAAATAAAGATACATAATAATTTTATGGAATAAGGAACTTTTTATTTTTCTTTAGAATTCGTTAAAGAAAGATAAATAATTCTATAGATAATAATTTTATTCCGTCATCTGCTTTTTGTCAGAAAATATACAGTGAAATGAAATGTATTGCAGTTGATATCTCGCTCATACTCTTCATAACTGTGTTAATTCCACATTTTACAATCGGATTCCTAGACCAAAGGCGCTTTCGTTTCGACAAACTTTTTTCAAAATTCTGTTCGATCATTTTCGTTACAACATCGTTATTGAAAACATTTACTAGTTTTTATCATGTGCCTCGCACCGTAAAGCAGCTCACGTATTCCAGATAGCTCAAACATTTCCTCCTTAGATTACATTAATTACAAACGCTATTCAGAATGTTTATTTGTGGCCGCGTTTTACACTGTCGTTATGTCAAAGTGTAAAATATTACAGTAAATCATTATTACTGCAATAGTAAATCATGTAAATATCGCTCACGAATTTCAGATTAGGAAGAAAAAATGATTTATTCCTTTAGGGAAGCAGATAATATCTTATACGCTGTCGTAATAGAATACAACGCGATTATCAATCAATATCCCAAATCGAATGTTTATTTTATTTAGAAAATTATCTGTTCAAGCAATTATCCGATGACGATTCATAATTTCTTTCGTAAAAAGGTCGTTATTTGACATTTACCTGATACATCTGACACTATGTTTAGGAGAATCACTGTTAATTAACCAACGTTTATGTAAATCACACGAAAACAGTAACGGTTTAGACATTAATAAGCAAATTTGTGATAATCATCGAGATTCTTCGGATAAATCTTGTTTTATTTACGATGAATGCTTGTAGAATAATTGAACTGTCAATTAGTGTTCTTTGTTACGTAAAAAATTGAAAATAATTTATTATAGGAAACGCTATTTATCACAGCTAATATATAGCTGACGGCTGTAGCTATCTGTTTTAAGTTGCTAAACGCCACTCGATGAATAATACGTTCTTGGCACGAACCACAAGATCAAAATGAACGAAGTTGTCCAAGTCAACTTTCTGCAACCGGACTTATCTTTATTCACGAGAAAAAGTTTATTTCAGGGAATACAGAGGATGACATTTTTTAAGTGGTCGCATTCAAGGAATTACAGTACCGTCAGTTTTGATTTCTTTCTTATAGAAAAATAGGCGGATGTTACGGTAACATGGACAAATATATGGTGGGAATTTTTGACTACAAATATTGTATAAGTTCCTAGGAAAAAGTGACGAAGCAACCTTGGAATATTTAAAGTAAAACACACAGATTTAAATAGTTTTTAGCTCATTTGATGTTATTGTAGAATGATAATTATCCTATTTATTATTTATTATCCCTCGAGACGAGCTTTTTCTAATGCACACTTAATCCAAGTTCCGTTGGCGGAAGAAGATCATGGCTGAAAATAAACAGCGGAATTAAAGCGTCCTTAAACAAAGTATGCTCCATCGCAGCTTATGAGAAATTATGCATGGTATTAACAACGTTTGGAATAAAGCTGCCGAAGAAATGCAGTGTCTGAGAAATTATGCACAGTATGAACAACACTTGGAGTAACACTTCCTAAGAATTGTAGTCCTACATTTATTATTTGGTTATACCATAATATAACGGAGTTACGTAACAACATTACAACAATGTGTTGCAAACATATTTCAACTCTGGCTGAATAATTTGTACTTCATCCTTGTGAAATAGTGCGCTTTGTTTGAAAAACAATAAAAATGCAACGTGAAATGTGTGACGAGAAAAATTTGAATCGCCGTTGAAATTAATGTTTGACACTCGTAATTGGTTGCAATATTTCATCGGTTTTATCTTCGTTCAATTATGCTATTGATTCGCGAGAGGATTGTAATTAATTTTTAATCGATGCCATAGATAAATTGTGGCGATGTTGAAATTTATAAACGCGGTTTCGAGTACAAATTGATGCATTGCCATTTAAAATTCCAATCTTATGTAAGATGCATTACTCTTAATAACATGATAGCTGTTCAAATCTTACATAAGGACATCGGATCATTATTACAATCATGCCTATTCAATCGTGATATAAGGCACACGGTGTTTGATATTTTCCGACTTGTCCATGTAGTCGGTGGCTTTCAAATTCTATTTTCTCTGTCATTTACGTTTATATTTAACAAACCGTCAAGCTGACAAATAAAAACCTTTAATTCGAACTAATCAAATTTCTAAATCCTCTCGTTTTGTGACAATACTGTAGATTATAACTTCAGATTTTTATTTTAATATTGTCCAACTTTGCCATGTAGTCGATGCCTTCCAAATTCTGTTTTCCCTTGTCATTTATGTTTACATTGAATGCTGAACCACCAGGCTGGAATATAACAAAATTTTATTTGAGATAACCAAATTTCGAAATCTTCTCGTGTCGCGACAATATGTCCAGATTTTTAGTTTTTTATCGAGAGAAGAGTTACAACGTTTCTATGTTATTTTTTTCTTTTTTATAATTTAATTGTGATTTCGTTGTAATTTTGAAAGACTAAAAGCAGGTTGAAAAAAAAAAGAATAGCAAGCAATTCTAGAGTCGTCACATTTCAATGTGCACGTACACCAAAAAGTCAAGATAAAAAATACAAAATTTTCCAATATAAATCCGGAAAAATTGGAAGCTTTTCTCTTATATTTTTCGATGTTCAGGTCGAGAGTTGGTCGTTGTCGAGAGTTTGTCGTACGGTAAAACGCTTTCGCGATAAACTATGGTGTTCGGGCATTCGTAGCTACAGCGCTAGTGAAATATTCGCGGCAAATCACTGTTAAAAAGTTCTCAACTTCTAATGTCCACGCTCAACCTATATATTCAACCTATCGTATGCCGGCAGCACGAAATCTGATAAGATTGGTATAGGGTCGAAATCTACAACGTGTTTGAAAGGTGCCCTCTCGTCCAACCTCAGGCGTCGATACTGGAAATGTAATTTACGAACATTCAAGATATTAACAGAGGGGTAGAAAGTGGTTAACCTTCCTGGAAACTTTATGGTAGTTTTCCCCCTTATAATTTCGATTGTTTACCAAGATTTCGTTGTACACGAAAAGTTCTATATCAAGTGGCTAGATTCACTTTTGCGGTGTTTTATTACATACGTTGCAAAATAAACACATGTAATTATTTTAATATGAATTATTATTATATATATACTTGTTTATTATTTATTTATTATCATTATACATATATATTCATATATTTATATATTAATTATTAATATTATTAATTTAAATTGGAAAGTACTTGCCTGTTACGAATTATTTCACCATAAAATACTCCTCGTTTTATTTCACCAGCCATGAGGATTTTTATATTTACAAATTTCGTAGTTATAGTAAATATTCTCTACATATTTTCTTTTATTTAATTTGTAATACTGGTTCCTCTAGTTTCGTACGCGTGCACACTTGTTATTGATCTCGAAAGATTAGAATTTGCACATTCGAGTCAGCTACTTCGTATTTCTTTACAGTTGAGCCGATTTCGCCTGTTAAGGGCCACGTACGCAGCTTGTTGAATCGAGTCGAGGGAACAGCTGAGTTAAAATTCAATCGCATCGAGAAGCGAGACGCGAGTGATTTTTATGGAATATCGAGGGAAAGCTTTCGCGCTTCTTTCGGTACGATAAAAACACACGTCTCGTATTCGCCGCGTAAACCCGGCTTTGATTTTTCCTAAGGCGGTACATTTGTCATAAAGAGAGACGCGAGAATCCGAGCTTGGCAAAGTGGAATACGATTTTCGTTATAAAATGGACGAATCGTTATGACCAACGACACGACGTTATACTTCAACGTGACAGTTTCACGCGAGTCTGTTCGTGTTAACTTCCGTTTTCGATTCAAAACAGAGGAATTTATATTTTCCTGTGAAACTGTCGTTCCAGAGATCAAACTATTCTCCACGACCATGCGAAGTTATAACGAAATGTAAATGCAGACTATAGAACACGTTTCATTTAAATAGAATATTTTTTCTATTTTTTTCGTAATATTGCTATTTCAAAGCTTATTGTCAGCCATTCTGAATATCTGTACTAATTGAAAGGCAACGCAATTGGAACATGAATCAAAGGCAAAACATACAACGTGAAATTATATCGATTAATGGCATCACAAATACGTTCTCTGGATGTCTACTAATCATTCTCTCGTCGTTATCCTCGTTTCAATCCATACATCTTATACATTTTACTTGATGTACCTACAACGATGCAATCTGATGTTCGATGAATAACGATCATCGGGGCCATCAACACTATGTATTATTCCGCTGCTGGCATTAGCAGGAAATACTTCAATTGAAAACTCAGGATCGTAATCGTGGCTCCTTTCTTCTTTCGTGAAATGGAAGATGTTCGCCGAAGAGACGCGAGGACGTGACATATCCGACAAGGACTTTCAGCTTCCTGTTCCGAATGTTACGGTAAATAGCCTTCGAGTACCTTCCTGGAAGTGACGCCTTCCTCAAAAATCGACATTCAGTGCACCTCTAGCTGAACGGAAGGTCTGAATATTTTACTCCTACTTGGACTGTGTCTTACGTACGAGGTAATTATGACTCACACTTGTCAAGTACAGTATTTTTGTTTCTAAACGAGTACGTAGAAATTGGAGTTGCTGTTGATCTTTTATTTTTGTGGTTACTAGAAATATGTTGTTGGAGAAATTAACACGATGATTTTTATCGATATAGAATCACTAACCATTTTTCCAAGTGTACCGCTAGCTTATAAATATTCCACGCGAGATAAATTGGTATGACTTAAAACTGCATTCATTTATGAGTGTTAAATGTTTTATATATTTATATTTCATACGTGTGTTAGTATTTAGTCATAGGTTGTTGATTGTGTGCAAGAATACCACGAAATAATTAGTCTTATCATCGGCAATTTCTAAAATTATTTTAATGACACGGTAGACGGGGAGGATTTATTGCTATAGACAAGATGCACGATAATGCCATTGTATAGTATAAGCCCGTGTGGCGAGCAAATTACACAAGCTGTTCAATATTTAAACACTTTGCGGATTATAAGCCAAGTAGCGTGTCGATGACAACTAATGAAATAAATATTCTAATATATAATGAAATGGGATAAAAAGATCTTTCCAGAAATTAGAGAACGAAGAAAAATGTTTTTCTCGTCCTTTTTGTTGCAATATATACGTCGCGAAATTAAGAAAAATTCAAATTAAACAAAATCCTTGAGATATTACTTGTTTACCGCAGCAAATTTTTATGATCTTTTCTTTCGTTTTTATATCTTTTTCCTTATATCAGATATTTTATATTCTTACTACAATACAAATGTCGCGACAAAAATAACGAAGATTCTCGAGATATTACTTTTGTGCGCTTCAGTGGATTTTTATGATTTTTCTGACTTCCGTTCTTGTATCTTTTATTATATATCTGATATTTTACATTCCTACGGCGACAGAAATGTCGCGATAAAATTAACAAGAGTCCTCAAGATATTACTTTTGTTTACTCCAATGGATTTTTGTGATTTTCTCTGACTTCTGTTTTTGTATCTATTGTTCTATATTTTACATTTTTACTGCAACACAAATGTCGCGATAAAATTAATAACAGCCCTTGAAATGTTACTTTTATTTACTTCAGTGGACTTTTGTGATTTCTTTCTGACTTTCGCTTTTATATCTCTTATCTTGTATCTAATATTTTACATTTTTACTACAACACAGATATCGTGATAAAATTAATAAAAGCCATTGATATTTTACTCTCATTTACTTCAGTGGATTTTTACGATTTTTCCGACTTTCGCTTTTACATAATTTATTCTATATCTGGTATTTTATACATTCTTCCTTCTTGTTACATGATGTACGATCACCAACGATATATGTTCTACAAGAAGTGGTAAGATCAAAATTAAACTCGCTTCACGTGCAAAGATGAATCGGAAATTTGGACTGGAATTGTTTCACGTAAGACTTTGCTCTCAAGAAGATTGAGTTTGATGAAATTCCTCCGGAAACACGTGCATGTAAATTTTGATCGTGCGAAGCTATCAACAGATAAAAACCTTCGCCGGTATCATCTAAATTCTTTTCACGTTTGGAAAGAATGAAAGCCCGGTAGGTATTTCTAAATGCAAATCTTTGATTTTCAAAATATCAACTCATTTCGAATAAAACGTCCCTTTGAAGATTAAACGTTCGAACAAAATGTTCACGAAAAATTTCCAATATCGATAAAATTGCTGTCTCCTGTGTCTCGATTCCCCAGTTGTTCGACAACTTTCGTTACTCTTTACGACGAATTTACGTTCGTGTAGATGAGAACGGTGAACGAAGGTAATGCAAATCGATGGTGGGCTGTTGGAAACGGAAGCGATTTTCTTAGAAGCCGGGATACATCGCGTAGGTGGTACTCTTTTCGCTTTTCCGTTACGGCGGTTCAGAAACGACTCGAAGTGGCTCGAATGGAAATGAGATCTCTCGTCAATCAAGGTGAATGTCTCTCTAACGGAAACCGACATCGGAGGCGGATACGACAAGCCATAGTAATTAACAGGCGTCTCGATTGCAAGTACCAGTGGTATTCTACAAATTGTGGTGTGGACGCGTGTGTGACATAGCCATTATCAAACACCGATAAATCCGTATGCTAGATCTGACTGATATGGTTTCAGCGGTTAAAATTTCGTGTTCGGTAAGGGAACCCGGTTTCGAAAACGGAAACTGAGCTAAGTATTATGCTCTGAATAGTTGTCATTAGTTGCTGACAATTTTCTCTTGTTCTGCGACGCGGCATGCTCTCAACCAACCCTTCACCACATAAGTACTGAACCGGTGAATTGCTGACGAGTATTGGGAGAATTATCATACCTATGCATTCTATGAATAGCTAGAAATATTGTTTCCATTTTTTGTCCCTTCGTGCGTTTTGAAACAAATTCTTTTTTCCTTCGTATTAACATACGTGTCACGTCGGTCGCATAAAAAGTATGAAAATTATTGGAATTTTACTAAAGTGTGACAGATGACAAACGTGGTGTGAATGCGTTAATTTTTTACGTACAGTCGATCAGGAACAGTAGAGGTTCAGTTATTTCGAACGAAATTTTAGTTAATGCCTGATTAACCGAAATGATGCACGTTGAATCCAAAATTCGACGTATTCCAACGAGAAATCATAGATAGCGGGAAACTTAAGCTAGAACTCTTAACCAGGTGAACTATCTAACCCTCGCAAAGTTTCGGTTAATGAAGTTCTGAATTTGGTATCGTTTTCCTAGTTATAGATATGAATCTTCTGCGAGTTTTGATACTAATTCGGAATTAGTGCTACAAGCATCGATGATAATTTCTTCTATCTCTTTATTAAATAAAAAATAAAGTTCAATAAAATGTCAATTTTGTTTCCTTTTATAACTAGAAGCTCTCCTATACAGAAACAATTTATTGATTCATTAGATATTTAAATAAACTTCACTTCATTTATTAAATATTAATTCATTCTTTACTACGCTAATTTTAACTTCAATTGCATCCGTCTTTCCCATTTAAATCTTTTAAATTGAGCAGATGATTGAAGAGAAATTCAATTATATTTCTAAATTAATCTATCACGCAAAAAAAACAAATTATCGAAAAATTTTCATCGTATTTATGTACCTTTACTTTATAGCATTATTCATAGTATATGAACTTTCTCAATAGTTTAAAAACCTATTAACTGCTTTAACATCACATCAGATGCAAAATATTGGAATATTATAAATAACTTGTATTAAGTGATCCTCATTCCGGAGAACTGAAATTGAAATTAGAATATAAACTGAACTTCTCTGTAAATACTGTTCGCTTTTAGGAAATTCAAAATTATAGTACAATGTTACAGCTAGAATTCAATCCAGTTTCCGCGTAATTGTTAGTTTCTTCGAGTAAAATTCTACCTATCGAGGCAATCAATTTGCCGCTTCTCTTTTTCCTTCTTGTATGTTTCACTCGACATTTGCATCGTGCGTAACAAAAGATTATTAGGATGACAGGCTCACGTACGAAGATCCGTAGAACGCTATTTTAATGTAAGTATCATCAGTGTTAGTATATTCGGACGATATCACGTGATTTGGGTCAGGTAGTACATTTAATCTTCACCAGAACGTGTTTTGTTTGCGAATAATGTAAATTAGACAGGGTATGTAGTCATATATTGTAGCCATTATCAGTGACTGGGTGGTTTTATTATTATTACCGGTATTATCGTTAATTTCGTTATTGAAATCGGAACGTGTCATCGCCTTGCTCTTTCTAAATGTATTGCAATTATTTTTGCGAATGCAACAATTTACGAAGTGACACTCTACGTTTTTTTACGAAAACAAACATATGACTTTCCACCATGCAGACCGTTCAATCTGCGCACAGACATATGAAACTTTTGCAATTAGTAGAAAGTGGAAGCCGTTCTGATCATTAAGCATAGCATCGGAGGTTTTAGTAACTTTGTTTCATCATAAAGTGAAACGAAGTCGAGTTACGTTTGCGACGAAATCGAAGACGCCCCTGTAAAATTTCTATGTCATCACGGATATTCTTGCCTTCTGTTTTAATATATCGCTCTGCTGAAATCAAGAGTTGAGCAAACGAGACTAAAAGAGGTACAGTTGCAATTTTGTGAGTAGTACGATCACAGTACGTGGCATTTTTCGAACAATTCGTGCTGTTCCAACTATGACATTAAAATTGAGATCGTATGTCCGGTATGTCGTATGTTCGATATGTTTCGACGTTCGACTTTAAATTAAACCGAGTTATTGATTTTACGGAGCCTGAATTAGTTTTGCAAATAATACAGAAAACATTCGGTTTAAGGATTCATTTTAATTCTGATTTTTTGTACGGCTTCATAAAGCGTTAATTAATTTTTCGAATAATATAGAACGATTAGAGGACGTATTTATGATCTTCTATTCTTTTGTATTTCACAAGGTACTGTGTTGATTGCACAATAACGTGATGTAACACGACCGAGTTAAATTTAATAGTCCTGTAAGATCTTTACGTCATCCTTCAACTCGAGGTAGAGTTATCGCTTCGCATCGCTCGGAAAGACAATTGCCTTACGCTCTGAAAGTACGAATTACTTTCAACCAATGAACTCGACACTTATCGCGAGATGTTTGAAAACGCTTGACAATTTCGTGTTGTAGGTATAATGATTTTCGAAATGCAGTGCAAGAACTCGTTCAATAACAGCGTAAATAAGATGAGTGCGGGATCTATCTCGAAGTTCCCAACTGCTTTACTTATTCTCCTCGTTTCATTTCTACCTTCAGTTTCTCAGGGACTATTACCATATTCCAATATTTTGTGTCGTGTACCTATGTATGTATCTCGTCCAAGAATATGAAGAAATTCGTATATGAGGAGATCCATATGTTTTTAACAAATTGAGAAGTAAAAGTAACGAACAAAATTAGGAACGTGAAAAATTTTGAAAGGAGTCGAATTAAATCAAATGATCACGAAGATATAAAAATTGTTCAATGCATTCCGTCTATGAATAGTTGTCAAATGACGAAGTTATTAAAGATATCTAATCGGTAAAATAATGGTTTTTAACGAAACTTCTTACCGAAACTCTTCACATCAGGCTTTTCCGACGGCACAGAAACCAATCAGGCAACGTTACGATGGAAACAATGCGACCGAAGCGTCTGTTTGCGACAGGACGCTTTCAGGCGTTTTCAAATGGAAATTAAGATTTCTTTATGGATATTATGAAACTACCCTGCAGATGCAAGTGACTGTATCAGCCAGCGGACGAGGATACGTCAGTTTACGATTTTTACTTTTGCTTTAGCTCCAATAACACGTGAACTGACAGTTACTACAATTGAACGGCATTTAAGTTTCTGTAGGTAATTCAAGAAATCTTGAGGTTGTGTGGTGAAGAAAAGTTCTGCCCGGTTTAATAAGAGCATTCATAGCTTCTGCAAGTATTCTTATTAAAGAAAATTCTCTATAGAAATCGCCCCAGAGTTTCATTGTTGAATGGATATTTGTATGTGTTTGCGATACGCTTACAATCATATTTTCCAAAGATGTTCTATTTTAAAAGAGAAACGTCGCAGAGAGTTTGAATTTCGTTAAAAGTCGAATACTTAAAAGTAGTAAGAGAAATTTCAAAATCTCCGTTCAATCCTCGATGAATATTTTTGTTCGCCTGCAATCGCTTACTTTTTGCTTGATGACGTTTAAAGCTTGTAATTTCGCTAATGATCAACTTTAACGTATCGGGTATTACAAAATTTTCCAAAAATCGTAGCAACGACGACGCGTAGACTTTATAAAAATATAAAACAGGCGGATTCGTTTTAGAGCTGTGTACACTGGAGATCGTTATTGATAAAATATCAGTCCCTCTTACGGGTGCGCCGCGCCGTGAAAAGTTTTTAGGCGACACACGGTTCTTGCTAAGTCGACGTTGCTTCGATGACACGATAAATTCCTCGACTCACCTCTATTACGACATGATCGCGACGATCTGTGCCGTCATCCATTCTCGGAAATTACCAATGTGAACTGATTTCGGTAGAAAATCGATTGTACGTATTTCAACATTCGATGTAACGCAGGTTCTATTCTCAAGGCATAAGCTTTATTAAGAAGTTAAAGAATTTAGACTGCAAGTCTGTCTCCGACAACTAAATCACCTGAATCTAAGTACATTATAACTAAAGTGCTCCTTCAGCTGTAGACTACTTCTGAAGAAAGCTTTGAGCGCGATTTTAAGGCAGGTTCTATCCGTAATGCCTCGACCTTAAAATCTTGCTCGACCATGATGGCTCTTAAGGCAAACTCTTTATTTTACCTTCTATAACGTCCCTCTTTTTAAATAATTTAGTTCGATTCATAAATCTCATAAATCTCTCCGTTAAGAATATTTTTCTCCCGTTGTTGAATATTTTGATTCGATCAACTTCGCGAATGCAGTGTAACAAAAATAAGGATTCTATTCGTGACTCGAACGATGCAAGCAAATATATCGACGTGACTTAACCCTCGCGTGAGAAGCTCATCGTAATTTATTCTATCGAGACAATCTCTTCCAACTGTTTACAGGTTCCGTAAAGGTGTAAGGTCTTTTAAATGCATATATGTGCTTTGCATTCGTGCTAAGTTGCATCGTGAGAAAAAGAAAGCAGACGAGAGGTTTGAAGGGGAAGGAAGTCGTTTACCTCGTGTCTCCATGGAATTCAGCAAAGCAGGGATCGCGATGTTGTGCTTAAGGAGACTTTTAAGTAAGAAACTTTTATCGCTTCTAGCAGTTGGATTCTTTTTACGTTTCTGTATTTCCTCCCTTTTTTAAGAAGCATGTAATACGAGATATATCTACTATATTAACAGTATAATATAATTCTACTATTTTTATACTCTATTATTCTAATATTAGTATTACTATTATTAACAGTTATCTTTTTAGTAGAGACTGAAACATAACTTCTCTGTGAAGACCATAAAGTTTCGAGTATCTCTATCGCTCATATCCTGTTCATTCCGTGTACTTCATTTATCGATTTATTAATTATTTCCTCAATGTCAAAGCGATTGGCTAATACAGCGATCTGCAGTAATCGGCACATACTACGTATGCAAGCCGAGATACGAAATCAACTAAGATGTTACTGCTACTGCTACTTACACTTTGTTAAAGGCAAATCGGCTCGACTGTCAAAGTACGTGTCGCCAGTCACGAATTATCACAAGATAAGCGCCGTTCGTCGAGATTCACGGAACGATAGGTGCACACATTTTTGACGGATAAGGTTCCAATCCAATTACCGTGTTTTCAATTTCTGCAAGTGCTCAAGGCCATAGCTATACTACCCTTCTATACTAATCAACTACCCTTTGATCCAGCTATTGATCGTTGACGATGCCTTCACCCTTCAGTCAATCAATGGTCAGCCGCTATTATCTCTACGACCAACTCTCTCCAAAATCATCCCTGACACGAGTAACAGAAACTTTCGGTTCCAAGTAGTTTCATGAAGAGCGACCATCACATGGATCAGTGGAGGGAAATAATCTATCACTTCTCGAACATTTTCCTCCCTTCGGCCATGGGTTTACTGCCCTCTTTCTATCATGATGAAATTCGGATCTCGAAAAATTTTCCATAGTCGAGGAAGCAATCTCGCTAGATACGAAGAATCTAGGGAAGGAAAGAGGGAAGGAAAACGGAGATCAGATTTCCAAGTAAGAAAAATGTAGTAATCCTAAGAACAAGATGCAAGGTACCAGATAAGGGGATTATCCGAAAATTACAAGAAACTGTTCAAAAATACCGGGAGAATAGCACGATGTGGGGTGTTAAGAATAAAGATATTCTAGTAACAAAAAAAGAAAAATGTACGAACATTACGAAAAATTCAACGAACAAAGGCAGCAGCATAAATACAGTACAAGATTAAAAAGAAAAATACGCTAGAGAGGAAAGTAGAAGAAAATTCCAGTGGAATAATAGTGCAGGAACAATGAGACGAAATATCACGTGTACGAAAGAGGTAAAAGAAAATCGAGCAACAAGAAAACGGAACGAAAACGATCTATAATTTCTTACAATTTTGAGAATTGTAAAAGTCAGGAAAACAATTCCTCGAAAAGAGTAATATTTTAAATTCTGTAAAATTGCTAATCTTTCAAGGCTTCTAAAGAGATTAGTTTTGCAATTAAAAGCAATTTTACTTCAAGACCTCTCCATTTTATTTATGCAAAACGCAACATTTATCAGAAAGCTAATCTAGTGAAAAAGACTTACAAACATTGTCCTTATTTTCGAACGAGTAATTATTGTATACCACGTGGCAAGTTTAAATACCGTATTTTAGCTATCGTATATAACTTATATTCATTATTTACCTTTTTGCATTCAACAACTCGCATAATTTTCTATTCGTCCGCGTCTATACTTTTGTTTATTTGTAATGAACTGGAAAGAATAGGCCAAGGCGATACATTAGAACCAGGCGGTTTGCCAATTTCAGAAGCGATGCCATTTTGACGTCAAATTGCGACGGTGGCGAGCTATTGTTCGACAGCCGACGGTCAGGCCATACTTTTTCTCTAGCAATTTTCGCTCTTGCCTCAGAAATTCTTATTCCTTTTTTTCCGAATCTGAATGCGAATATCACAACGTCTTTGTATTTTCATTCGTCGCTTTTCCTTCCTCCTGCATCACGAGCTTTGTTCATTGTCGAGTCGTTTAATTCTTTAAATCACGCAAAAATTGCATTGGTGAGACTTGTTGTCAACTGAAATTTTTCGGATAAACATAGGAAACGACAAGCTCCATAATCTGATGAAAATGGCTGGCAGATTTTCCCAACATTTTGCTGCAAGTAGTAAAGATCGAAATGTTTATATTCGTTGAATTGTTGAAGTTTTGTACTTAAATATATCTTGAAATTTGGAGAAATGGTGAACCACGAAATGAAAATTAAAAACATTTTTTATCTCCTCTCTTCGATTATCAACAACCACCGTTGAATTCCAGAAATAAAATCTACCAAATTACATCTTTATTTCTTGTAAAGTAGTCAAATACTTTTCTAGATGCTTTGTTTCTCTCTACATTCAGAATCTATAAATTTCAAAGTGTACGTGTACGAACGATGGGGTTGCTTTGAGTTAATTAAACTGTCTTGTTCTTCGTGGAAGCTATTTGCTGGTTAGAAAGTATTAAGGTTGAAAAACTCCCTGCCCATTCTGCGGTCCCTCGTTTAATGCTGTTGAAGAATTCAAGAAAAACAATGGATTAAATCCCTTATAATACAAGAGGATCCCTTTCTCTCTTCGATATCTTTCTCGCTTTTTTCTTTTCATTCGAGGATAAGAATGTCCCGTCGCGTCGGCCATAGTTTGTGCTAAAAGCTTTGCACGGATCGACAATTTTTATGCACCTTTGTGGCGTGCACGACTAAAGCTCCGAGAAAATATTCAGTTCAAGCATGACCACATCGTTCTGCTCGTGGAATCGATATACGATGCGCATATACATGTATATCACACAGATGCTCTTATATGAATTAAATTGCATCAGTATGCTGTTTGCCGCTGCGTTACATCGCGACAAAATACACGCGTGATGAATACACGTTCGATTTATGAATTCGCTCAGCATCGTTGCTCAATAATTGCAAAGTGTAAATGAATCGCGCTTATCGTTCCTTTAATTAATAAATATTTTTATTGTTAACGCATATTAATGAAATATTATTCCCTAATAAGTGTTATTCCATCAAATTAAGACCAATTTACATTTTCTAGTTAAGCCGTGAGCTTAGAAATAGTTCCTTTTAATAAATACCCAATGCTCGTTGAATTTACTGACAACAAAAAGAAGTTTTTATCATTTTTGATAAATTTCTAGCAACCTTTTACCTCGATCGCACAAATTTCCCCGTGATCTTTTACGAAGCCTGCAGGTGTTTGGCTAGTTTATTTTTGAGAGTTCGCAACATTGTCGCGCGCGTTACAAATTTTTATCGCCAGCCGTAAAACCACGAAGACACAACGTCGCTGTGCTTCACGTGCCTTTCATATCTCTGGAAAAAGAATGATATTGTCCCGAGACCATGTGTATTGCTTCGTATAATAAACTGCGTTATTGCATTATGCAGCATTATGCAGCGTTATGATACCAGAAAGAAGAGTAACAAACTTGTGACAAGATCTTACATGCCACAAATCATGGAAAATTAGAACACCTTTTTCCTGCATTTGTAAATAGCGAAAATCCGCGTAACTGTGTGCATCTTTTTCCTTGCGTTTTTCTTCGCGGAGATAAATTTCCGAGAATCCCTATGTTATGGCGCGTTGGCGTTGATACGTCCATTTGTATCATACAATAAAGAATGTTTCTCCTCTGCTTCTCGAGTATCACTCGACCGTACATACCGAGGATTGCAACGTACTTGCCAACCATTTAATGTAGTTAAAAATATTTGTTTACTTTTCACGTTAGGCGTGGTCAAAAAGTTAGAAAAAACGGTGCATGAATAGTTGCGGATGCTTTGCTTCAGCGCTCATTAAGAACATCATATATTAGAATTCTACTTATGTTGTTAATAATTCTACGTCTAATAATTTTATCCGTACTTTATGAACAATTCTATAGAAAATCAGTTCATATGTTACCAACTATTTTGTTAATACATCCTTTTAAAATAACATAAATAACATCGATCACTGTTAGATGTAATATTCGTTTTTTAAATTATAATATTCTGTCATGGAAATTATTAAACGCAAGTTATATAAAGTCCGGTGCAGTGGAATGACGTGACAGTTACAGGGCGCATAATGACGCAAGCAACATTATCCTCACTTGCGCTTAACATTCTCTGTTACAATGGGGTTCTTCGTCTTAATTAAAACTTGCAAGTCTCGCCGAGAAGTCAAGAATAAATTATATAGTGAATCGTTACATTATCGTGAACTCTACAAAGAATATTTGCAACTTTCTAATTCAACAAGTTACAACAGGCGAAAAACAAGTTACAAGTCCTAATGTCCCTAAATTGTGCCGTTCCATGTTTTCAAACATGATGTATTATTATTTCATATTTCAGCTGTTATTTCCCTAGAATTTCACGAAATTCAGTCATTCGGCGTGGTTAAGAACCGCACGCGTTCAACATTATACGGGCCAAAACGGGCAATAAATTCTCTTGAAGGAGGAAACCTCTATCCATTGAGCACAGAAGGATACCGTCATTTATCACGGATGCAGGACGATGTAAATATCCATTCTCAGCAAAGAGTTTGAAAGAGTTAAACAAACAGTCTGAAATTACTTTGGAGATGGACGAAACTTTGAAATGAGACATTTTATTAATCATTACTTAAATAATTTCTCTAATTTACCGACAATTAATTACCAAAATATTAAAGATAAGAATATGTCATACGACTTTATAAAAGACACTTATAAAGTTTTTATTCAGATCGAATTTAACAAGACGACAAAAAATTTGAAGAACTCGAAGAACATTCTATCTTATCGATTCTTTACACAAACACATCGCATCTTGAACGAAATATGCTTGATTGTATTCTATCCACATCGGATTCCACGAAGAAATAGGAAACGAAAAATGGAAAGAGTGTCTCCCAGAATTTCATTGATTTAGAAGCGAAGATCCAAAACTGTAAAGAAGAAGCACCGATGATCGTTGAGAGGTGGTATGGAATTTTCATTACGATCTCATAACGAGTGACGTTTCGTTCGGCAATCAGGCAAATAAATAGGATGACAGAAGAAAGAACGGCTTACATTCCTTGCTCATCGCTATTTGATCTGAATTTTTCCACGGCATTCCATGGAAGAAACCACGTGGTACGTAATAGAAGGAATCCTTATGTTTCTAAACATGAGAAAGACAGGATTTTTGTATATTCGACGAACAATAAACTGTAGATCGTGCCGTAAACTAAATTTAACCGACAAATATATTTTTTCTGATTCAAAATGAAAACTGAGGAAAAATTGGGAAAAATTCAAATTCCTCTGTTATACTCATTAGTAACGCAATTTTTTGGAGTAATCAAATAGACGAACGTACGGCCGAGTTAATTCTAGCAGATGTTTGAAAGGATATACGACCAGATGGAGGTGCAATCAAAACGGTCTGCCTCGTTGCTCGATGTTCGATTAAACCCATGCAGCTGAATAAAAGCGCAGAGTTAATTTCGTTAACTCTCAGGATGATTTCGTTTCATTGAAAAGCTACGGGAAATTCCGCTGTAATTTAAATCCGTATAACACGTACAAAGGGAAACAATTTGTTTAATTAAAACGGTACTTTTCTTCTGATCCTGGTTTATATCTCATAATCCTCATAGAAATAACAACAAACCTTCTCATTTTCTCCCTTTTCTTTTTGCCAAATGTAAGGCTTTCAATTAAGCTCCGTAATACTTCTTCATTTCATAGAATTTTGGCTTTTCCAAATTTAAATAGCTGTAACTGAAGTTTAGGAAAAAAAAGGTATAGTCAATTACAATAAATTCTGCAATATAGGAACCTTAAGTATGGAAATATGTATAGAAAAATATTAAATACGAGTTATTAAATAAAATACAAGTTTGCATAAATGTCAACAGCCTAATGAGAACAAGTAAATTATTTTGTGCTAGTACAATGGTGTGTACTAATGAAATGTATCGCGATAGTCAAAATTAAGAAAATGTTTGGGGGTTTTATGTTTCTTTAAAAGAGTGGAGAAACTTATGGAAAGCTGAGAGGATATTGAAAAGGATTTAAGAGTATAACGACACCTTTTTACCGATCTCTGTAATCCTGAAAACTTGTTTCACGTCTTAAGACTGAGAATGATGACAATTATATATGTGTACACGGACGCTTTTCTTAGCATTAATTGTTTTAAATTTCAAATTTACCCTATTTCTCCTCGGAACATCGTTTTATGCATTCAATGAATAAAAACATTTCCCTGAACGTTAGCTTGTACAGCATTTAACGCATGCCCTGCTTGCTTAATCTATATTCGTTACATAGAATTAATTAATAATAATAATTGGATTAATAATTTGATTAATATTAGAATTACAAACACTGAACTGGAATTTATTTACGTTTTTAATCTTCACTTTAAGATGATACTTGATATCGTTAAGTATTAAACGAAATGATGATTTCGTGAAATTTTTGAAACATTTCCATCGTAACATAAAAATAAATGCTTTTTCGTAAATTTAGAACTGGTGGTATTTATTGATTAACAAAAACCAGATCTTGATATTTTCTTTTTATAGGAAAAACATAAATTTCTCATGAATCGAATTCTTATTCAAAGAGTACAAAATTACTTTCTCGAAGTTTTATTCACGAAGAAACTTTATACTTGTAACATTTCGAACGAGTTCGAGCTCTTAACGCTTCACTTTCATACTTGTTATATTTCTCCCCTTTATTAAAATCTATTCACACATCCGTCTACTCCATCTTTTACTCTATTTTTCATCTTCATTTAGATTGATTTTTTGAACGTAACAAGGACACAATCCACTAGAAAATTTTCATAACAAATTAAATAGCTATCAATCTTATGAACGAAATTCGCTCATGAACAACCCAGTTCCATTGCTTACCTTCTCAATTAGGGCACTAGGTTAATCATAGGGGACACTGATAGATTCAATTTGGCGTGTATTATTAACGTGTGAATAAAGGAGAACGTTCCTTACAAACGAATTTCGGTTTTCCTGGAAAGGCTGCACCCTCCTATCCAAGGATAAACGTAATCGAACGCTATAAATTCGCCCCCTATTTGCTGCGAACAGTGATTTACAGCTATAGCCGTACCACCTCAATCTATATTTCCATCTCCTAACACCCGCTTTTACATAACATTACCTCGAAATCTTATGTTTTAAAACGAGTTCCGTTCCATGAAATCGTCAGATTTGCATGAAATTAACTTTCGTTTAGCTACCTTTTCTCAGTAAAATACGTCCATTTTCGCCATTATCGTTAACACGAGTGTAAAAGTAAAGCAATCCGACCAACAGCTAAAGACTGCACCGTCAACTGCACAAAGCACATCTGATTCGGAAAGTTCCACAAAGTTCTACATAGAAATTAATGACAATGCATTTATCCATTCTACGTAAGAGAAAGCTAATAGCGGAATATGCGCAACCGTAGCAAACAGTTTGTAACTGGTTCGTAGGGTGATAAACAGTATCATAGTTTACGGATTTTTCCAAGAAGATCAAGTAAACTGGCCTCCAAGAAGAGAAGTTTGCACAATTCTCGACAAAACTTCTCTTTTCGTAAAACGACTATTCTCGCCTAGTTAAACCCAATGAAAAAATAAGGTCAGAAGCTGCCTGAGTTTATCTCGCTTTCCACAAATCAATGAGAAACGAAATGATCCTTCGAGTGTAAATGATCATAGCATATTGTTTTTCAGATTTTTTCCAAGATCAGTGTGGCAAGGAAATACTCCAAAAATTCTCTTCCCCCTTTTTTCGACCTCTTCGCTAGTAAACAGTCAAAACAAGCCAGGAAGATTGGTTCCCCGAGAAAAAGAACAACTGGCAACAGCTGCCGAGTAGCAACGAGAAATTTACAGCTGAGCAAGCAGCAAAGAATCAAGACGCACGAAATTGAACGGTACCATTAACGGGAGATGCGTTTCAGCTTTCAGGAGAAAGATTTGGGTTTTGAGCACTTTCGTGTTGGCTGCAAACGTGTGTGCATACGTGAAAAAAAGAAAAAAAGAAATTCTCGCAACGAAAGAGTTTCCGCTTTTAACGTCGTTTTCCTAGCTTACGTCGCGAAGAAAATGTAGTGTCAGGGTAATAACGGTGAAATTGAACGATAATGAATAAAAAGTAGAATAAATGAACGGTTCAAACAATAATTTTCGAATAATTACTAAGAAGGAAAATTGTGTATCGAATAATTTCTGATTTTAATATGATAAAAAAATGTCAAGCAAAAGTTGACATCGTGAAGCCAAAAATACACAGTGTCATAAAAAAACCCAGTGTAATGTTGATTTTTTATCGCAACATTTTTTTGGAAATTTCTTATATTGCAATTTGTAGCTGACTGAAAACTGATTAACTTTTGTTGGAAACATATTTTTGTCGTCAAAAATGTTCGAAATAAATACGGTCACAGTCATAGCATACATCATCCTATATAAAACATTTTATTAAAATTTCGGTTTTATCTTATGATAAAATGTCAACAGTGAAACACACTAAAAGGAATGAATACTACGAGAGAGAGAGAAAGAGAAAAATTAATATTCACCATTTATATGGTACTAAAAAGTATTTTAATTATTTCATACTGAAGGTTTTGATATCTGTGACAAGAGAATTTATTGCGCACCACGTCCTAGAACGTTACGAAATGGCATTGTTACCTTGTAACACATGTTTTAAACTGTCGACATTTTTGCGTGAAAGCGTACAATCTGTGTTTTATAATACTGACAGAGTGGAATACAGCGGAACTTTCGTTAACAGTGAAAAGTTCTATCCCCTTTAAGGAAGAACCAATGCCAGTTAAATCTACGCTGTTCGACGTTCTTACCGGATTAAAGTGAAAATTGTAAATCAAAGTAAAAACCAAACGACGCATTTTTTGCCGACTGTGGTATAAATCTCCTTCTTGGTAAAGTAAAGCTTTGCTACTTTTGAAGAGGTAAGTTCAGAAATTTACATATATTTACTTCGATATTTTGGAAGCAATCGTCATTTTAAAATAACAACGACATAAATTCTTAAAGTCTCATGAAACGTGTCCTAATTCTCAATTTTAATACTAATCCCATATCTCGTGTGGCTGAAATGCTTTATTCTTCGACAAAGTTTCACTCGACTACTATTCAGAATTTGCAATTTGGCCAACGTTTACACGTGCCTAAAACTTTCTCCGCTGGTAAACTTGGCGCTGAATGTTTTTACGCCATCCTCTGAATTTATTGATCAGTCGTTGGACCCGCAGAGAGCCATTCATTTTTCGAGAACTTGATAAAGTTCAACATCCGATCTGTTTTCGTAAACCGCTGCCAAGATTGAAACTCGACGGCACTCGTTGTTTGCATTCTGAAGGGGTAAGCTTCTGCTGCATCGATTTTCTTCAAAACCATGATCCCAAGCTCCTGCTTCTTTTCATGAAATGCTTTAATCCAATAACCGATTATTGGGAATATAATCGTACACTCCTTAATGCATTTCATGCAAAGAAGCAGGGGCTCGGGAGCAGTGGAAGCAGATTATTGGGAATATAATCGCACACTCATCCCCCGTGTCCAATATTATTCTTCGTTCTTTTGAAAAATTGAATGATGCCCCTTAGCCTTTAAACTTTATTTACAGTATTTTTTTGTCTCTTAGCCTCTAATAGAGAGGTAGCATTTTCCTTTTGACGATGCATCAGGAAATTGTTCCTTGGCACGTGAAATGCAGGTAATAACTATGCGAATGACAGGAAATTATACGAAAATTACTTCTTTCACGTAAAAATATTTGAAACAAAAGCTGAATGACGTTGATGTCAGTAGTTCATTTGCAAGTGAATACATAGAAAATATATGTACAACGGCGTGCATGAGTTTTTGATCACAATAAATATTTAACGTCATATTGGAAAGGCGATATCTAAAAGAAGTTTAACATCTAACTTCTAACTCATACGCCTTTTCACAAATTTATAAAGAAAATTTCGAATTCACTAAAATATTCATAGAAATCCGATGAAAATTTCAAGAACATTTGTTGGAATTCCAACTCAAGTAACTCTAAATGTGTTAAGCAAATGTTTTCTGTGTCCATCTTGTTTGGGTAGATATACTATGCCTAAGTGCAATCATAAACGTATGTTCATAATGGTGAACGAAGGTCCACCCAAAGAGATAAACTCCTGTTGACTCTGAACCTCGAAAGTTACTGCAGATGAGAGCATAAGCTTGTATTATAAAGTTCACGATTCGGTCGTTGCGCAGGTTACTGCCAGGGATTACGAGAATCTAACGTACAGAGCAGAGTTGCAAATTTATGTATACTGACCATCATCAAAGCTTATGGAATAAAGTTCGTGAGCCTCCTGTTGTCGTGCTCCTTCGTTGTCCGATATAAAAACAGTGATTCATAGTTATAAGTGCTTCAACGTCAGATCTAACGATTTACAACGTATAAAAATTGGTAAAACTGAAACCAAAGAACTCGAAATGAAAGATACTCAAAAATATTTACAACAGAAAATATTTAACTGATTTATCGACCAACGATAAAAAGTTTTGAGTTCGAACTGATCGGACAACTTAAAAATTGTATCGGCTGCAAATCGCCTATAATGTTTTTGATCCTCCTTCATGATAGCATATTTCATAAATTTATCAACTATCGCTTTATACTATCTACTACTCGCTATCGTGAATCCTTACCTCTAATTCAAGTTTAATCGATAGTATATCTCACTTTCCAAGAAATACAAAATTCGACCACTACACTGATCATGGTAAATAGACCAGAGAAGTCCACTCATATTCTATCCAACACGAACTATAAACAGCGTCATACGAGATCCAATCATCAGATTCAAACAGATCATATCCTGGCAAATGAGTTGTACTGAATCTGTGTTATTTGCCATTGAGATACTTCTTCATCTTGTCGCTTATGTACCAAACAGATGAGATTTGCCTCGTTAATTTGATGTAAATCACTGTTCGGAAATCGTTGCGCATATTACGTGTGTAGGCACGACAAATTTGTGAAGTCAGAGTTATGATTAACAAACACTAGGTGATACAAATGACAGGAAATACCAAAGGATTTAACAAATGCGAGATGGGAAACAAAATACAAGAATTCCAAGTTGATTAAACCCGTTTGTGTTTGTTAACATAATAATTACTAAAGCGGAAATGTGAAATAAAGAGATGAAATGCGGGTATGCATTGTTCGAAAGCAACTCTTCCCGGTATAAATAAAGGAAATGCAGAATATTAATTTTCATTGCACATGCCTTGTATGAACTGATAAATTTTGTAGATAGTTATTCTACATCCATGAAATAGTTGTAGTAAAAGACATACTAACTGGTATTATTATCGGCTACGTTTCTAAACAATTTCTAGTTAATCGAAACGAATCGTAAATTTATTAACAAACACTTTGTAATGAAACTGTAGCTAAATAGAAATTTGACAAAATCTATATTACGATTATTTTGGAAAGCTCTACATATTTCGCGTGAATGGTTTCAAGCAGTTTAACGGTATCTAGGGGTCATTAAAAATATAAAATATAATTATAAAAAGATTGACGTCAAAATCCAGTGTCATTGCGCAACCAATAAAAACTCGTTGCACTTCAAATTCACACTTGTTGACATTTTCAATTAACTTGCTCGATAATTATCATGAAAATAGTGAATGGTCACTGAAAAGATATAAAGAGTTTTATTGTAGCGAACGTGTATAAAACTCTTTTTAAATATTATTAAATTAATATTTAAGCTCTACGTTTATTGAAATCTATTATATTAGATTTTCATGTGATTTATATTAAAATTTGATTTCATTGCATGTAATGGATATTAAAAATTTTCATTTCGCATTTTCATTCCTTGAATATTTAAAAATCTATGTTCCACTAACCAGAAATAAATTTCACGTAATTTTATAAGATTTTAATTACATTTTATTCGATTTTAATAACTGAAGCAAGCAGGAATTTGAAAGCGAGCCACTGAATAAAGATGTCACATACAAGCAACATTAATAAATTTATGCAGATTTCGTCGAAGCTAGCCAGAGTTGGTAATGAAATCAATGATTAATTCGCGCAATATACAGGGACACTGACGTATAGAGGTTTGATAATACAAACACCCCCTACATCCCTTCGATATGAGCGTCATCAAAGTCCAGGAACTGTCTTGCTGTAAAGCAATTGTTAGCCTAAGCCTTTGATCGTGCCGAAACAAGGAATTACTGAGTTTCCTATTCTCCAGGAAGGAAGACAACCTATAACAGTCTCAAAACCTCAAACTCGAGAGTCCTACATATTTCGCCATCCGCAAAACTTGTCTTCTTATTATGTTATCGTATTATGATCATAAACTGTGTAATTCAACAGGTTTTACATTGACCAATTACGACAGTATTGTCAAACACAGTATTGGAAACAGTATTCGTTTGATTAGAAAATGAAGAAAGAGGCAAATAATTATTCAAAGTATGCTTGAGTTCCATGCTTCGTTGCCACAGATAAACAGTTTATGTAATATGGAACAAATTTCTCATGTAAGCAGATTAAATGCTTGATAGCTATTTTAATAATTAAATGACGTACTTATATTCGCATCAACATTATACATCCACGTGTTCCGATATGTTTGCAATTATATTATTCGTTGATCCAGTTTCTTAATTTGTTACAGGATCATTTATTATACATATATAACATCCTCTGTAACGTGTTTTTCATTATTCAAACTTGAATTGACTAAATTGTGGTTTTGTCGATTATATTGTAATTGAAATATGTTGCAATATGAAATTGAATTGAAGGTATAATGTTCTTGATAGATTAATAAATAAGAAAATTGTAATTATACAATGTTAGTCAAACGGAAAGCAGTCGCAAGACATCTCGCCGAAGTGTGTAAACGGATATATTAAACTACTGATAAGTAACTAAATTCATGGTCACACGATAAAATCCAACGAGCTCGAGTTAATCTTCCTTAGGAGGAACAATTACATCCGAAATACCGTCACACCAGCTCAGCATCCGAGATTACAAACCCTGTTCCATTCTTCTACTCATAGGAACAGTAAGGTTCTATTGTGATTAATATCCAGCGTATTAGCTAAAGCCTCTTGATTCATGTCACCACCACTCTCCATTATGTCGAGGCTTATCCACTGCTAACGTTTTTTTGATAAAAAGCAGCAGCCAATGTATTTACACTTTGTGTTCACTCTCCCAAAATTGGTAGAGCCGATTATTTAGCAAATAAAATTCAAGTAACTAATTCACTACGAACTTCTTAGTCCATTATATAAATATTATAAAGTTTGAAGTCTTATTTTAATTAGAAACGCTGCGAGGGTAATCCGAGTACCTTCGTCCGGTGTTAATATTACTTTCTACTAAGAAATTTTTGTCTTGAGACATCTATTGACGACGTAGCTTTGTACCAAATGGATCCTATGTCTTTTCACTGGTGTCTGAATGCTTGGAACAAGCCACAGTCGAAACCTCGACACGCTTTTAGAAGCAGTATACGAACTGATAGCAATGGCATTGCGTGTTCAAAGTGACTCCGAAAGATACCGCATTACTCCACACATACGGTAAGAAGAGATGAGATCAAAGAAATCGTACGTTACGTGATAAATATCTATTTCTCGAATCGCTTGAAAGCGAAAAAGCTAGACATATGCCTACTGGCGTGATCTATTATCGAACAGGAAACACAAAAACTAATTGAGGATGATCCTTTTTTTTTTTGTGTAAAGTAAAGCTTCCTTTATCGCAAATAAACAGGGGTGCAAATTCTTTAAAACTGTGTCGATATGAATCTGAAATGCGTCATTCAACTCACGATTTTATAGGCAGAAAAATCATAAAACCCATGGTCATCTGTCTCGACCTATGAACATTCGTTTTCTCTTGATAAAATACTCTTGATCGTTTGATTTTGAATAATTTTCCTGGTTATTAGAACGCAGAGAATTGTTTCGTCGCATATATTTGCAGCAGTTCATTTGTCACATCCGTATAATTCGCGGTTCTCCTTCTAAGCCATTCTTCTCACGACGCCAATTCATTTCCTTGTGAGGGCAATCGAATTCAATCTATCCACGGATTAAAAAGTTCCCAATTTTGTCGTATTCTCTTCTATGGACATTGACTGATGGTACAATCGACGGGAAGGATTGAGATTTCCTATTTGTCCGTGATTGTCGAGAAAACACGATGCACAGATAAAAATGAAGAAGGATATCCTTTTGTCATTCACATTGTTTCCACAAGTTTTACATTATTTGACATATTTAATTCACAGGGGAAAATATTTCTTCTACGGTAATGTATATGGTCGATCCCTTTATTGCGTATGGAGAATTATTATACGACTCCGCAAACATACTACCACAAGCTTTTAGTGCTCCCTGGAGTTTTTACGAACTGGCAAACATAGCAAGAGGTCTCCAGGAGGATCGTTAATAATGTTACAAAATTAACAAGTCTCGTACATTTCTGCCAAAGTTAGGAATAGAGTAATAAGAGAGAAGCTTAGAAAGCATACAATAACCATTAATACGTCCGTCGAGGATATTCTGTTGATTTTAATAATTTGCGAATGTTTTCTTCCTAGTTTAAGTCACTAAGTAGTAGTACGTCTATGAAACGAACGAAAAGAAATTTATAAATATACTTGATAAAAGCAGATCAAGTAACGTTTCTGTAATTTTCAGGTTGGGACCGTAAAAAATTTATAAAATTTTATCGCGAGAAAAGAAAACATTTTTCGATTGAAAATTGTTTTTTTCCTTGTTTGTGTCTTGCATTTGTCCTTGTAACAAAGATTACGAATTTCGGATAAGTTCCATTTACTAAAAACTAAAGCAATGCAACATTTCCTCGGCTAATTAGCTGAGATGATCGATATTAGATGAAACGACGCGACGGGATATTGAGTGGTTCGATAAAAGAAAAAAGAAAGAGAAGAAACGGAGAAAACTATTCTTTTATTCCGAATCAAATTACCATAATCACAAAAAGTTCCTTATCAGGGTACGTCATGTAGAAATGTATGAAATCCCGGTCGATTCCGAATCATTGAGTACGAAATACGATCTCGTTCACAGCTAATTAAATTTCGTCATTTCAGCTCGATTACGAAACTCAATTATCTTCTAATGAAGCCTCGTTCGTGCGACTTCCATGCGAACGCCAAATGTTCTCTCCCGAATATAAATCTCTGTTTCGTCAATGCTACGGAATATTTGGCCCTTCAGCTTCGTCACATTATTCGAGTCTCCCGACTTCAAGTCGTTTATACTTGACAATTTTAAAACCATTTTATTAACGTGAACTTGTTACTTTTACTTGTCAAGTTTCAAGTAAAACTGAGATCCTTTCAACTATTCCTTGGCTCCAAGATGGTAATGTTGCTTAGTAAATGTAACGTCATTTTTAGATACACGCTTGTTGATATTGCTTTCTTAAAACCAAATCAATTATCGATTTTTCATTAGCTATCCAGCCGAAGTGAAACGATTTATAGTGACTTGAATTCTAGTAATCTAAACGAGGTTTCCAACTGTGTCTGCTTAATTGTGCGTCGCTGCTCTCCTTTTCTTTTTACTCTCGATCTTATCTCCTGTGTTCCTAGTTCCATGGATCGTGATAAACGCACAAGTCGAGCCTTTTTGGCCTAGTGTGTGTGAAAATTCGACTTTCCGCCCTTTTCCTTCTTTGACTTTCAGGGGATCGATCCGTTCATCCCTTTGCGTTCTCACGATCTCTTACTTCCTTGGTATTCACTTATCTTGCCTCTTTTCTGTCGACAATGGCCGATTTTTGCCCTGCTCCATTTCGTGTCCCTTCGCTGCAGGAGATTGTGGTCACCGTAATTCGGAATTTAGTATTGTGTACGTGTACGGAAACACACGGATGCAGAAGCATTTGAGCTACCATTGAGGATAAAGCGCTTAACACGTTGCGGACCGAACATTTCATCTGCAACCACACCCAATAAACAGCAATGTTTTCCACGTTAAATATTTTTAAAATATTTAGTATTATTTTTGAATTATAGGTTGCTGATAGTTGGGAATCATTATTAATTTTTGCCGTATTACGTATAATGTTTACATATGAAATTGTAAATTTGATTCTTCATTCTCTGCCATATCGTGGCAAGCGACTGTATTTCATAACTTTAACTTTATCGTGTATTTACTTTCTATGAAGCAATTTACAATTAGACACACATTTCGAACTTTAAATATGTCTTAAAAAGAAAACATTTTTCTTCTGTAAAAAGGTAGCCAAAGAACTAAGGGCTCGAGTCTTTTAAAGACACCACGCTTCACAAGAATTTTTATTAAATTGAACAAAAGCCATTCGGGTCCCTCAAACCTCCTAATATCTCCTTAAAAAAAAAAAAAAAAACGAGCACTACATATCTTCGTTAGTTGCCATTTATGAAAAAGGAATTTCGATACGAAGGTGTAAACGACATACAAAAATTGTGCGAAAGAATGTGCGAAGAATATGTTCTCATCAAAACTTCGGAATCTTTAAAGAGAATCTCTAGAAACGATGGTAGGTTGTGTTTTTAGGATAATTCAATAAACTTCAGATGGGCAAAGGAATTTCAAGAACGAAGGAAAATGAGGATCAGAGAAAACTTCGTTTGGTTGATGGAAATTTGATAAGCTTAGGGTACTCCTTTCGCGTTTGGTCGTCAACAAGACATCTCCCCCCCCCCCCCTGCGGTTTTGCTGTTCCCCTTACCTTCTCATATCTTTACGCGAATATGCCGCTGCGGATAATCCCTCCCCCTCTCGTATGCTCGAATTATTAATTAAATTCCAGCGATTCTCCCTAGAATAGTCCTTGGATATTGTAGGGGTGGAATATAGTAGCACGTATTATATTTCAGGATCGCTGCTACTTACGTAACTGACGTCGAGAAAGGCCGTACATTCACGAAAATACTAAAATGTTCGAAAGATTGCTGCGTTATTTCTGTTTCTTAGCCATTTTTATAAGAGTAGTAATGAGAAAATATCAGACATGAAAATAACAATTGTGTTAACATATTTCATTTGCCTATATTCCACCTACTTTATAATTCTCATAAATTAACTATAATCTCGACTAGGTGCAGAACAATAGCAGACGATGTTTATATAAAAGTTCAGCAAAGGCTGCTCTTTGATTCCGTAAAGCTTTAGCGAGATGCAGTTCTCGAAATTCTAGTGGAAAGTTAGTGCCACGTGCAAGTTATCGAGGTAATTGGTAGTTTATAAAACAGGCCGATCAATATCCTTCAACCGGTGGTCTTTTACACGAAAATATTCTATAAGTAGTGGAAGTGGAATAAACTAAATGAATAATCGTCTCTTAATAAAACAACCCCTCTGCTCTATTTGATCTTAATCATCCTTTCGCTCAAATTCAGTCAGTATTGGGTCATATCTCTACTATTTTTATGGGAAAATATATATTTCCTATTTTCTTACGACTTACGAGTTCTTTCTTACGATTAATTGCGAAACTAGATTAAATCCCAATACATTATTCTGAAAAGGATGAATTTCCTAAATCAAAATTAGAAAGAAAAAATTACTACAATTTAATATCAAGTCAAAGAAGTTGAAATTACGACGAAAAGGATGCGCTTCCACTAGATTTATTTATTCTTAAATGTGAGTGGTACAAACCGTGATGAAATATTTTCACTTTCATAAATGGAGCGTTTCCGGAAAAACTAAATACCGGGACCAGATGTTATCACTGAAAGCTCCTTGTACCCTTACAATCGCTCTCTCCTTTCCCTTTCGTGGCCTTCGCCAAGCCACTGCAATTTTACGATCTACATAGCTCGCATTCCAGCGGCTGCCGCTTGCCAACTAAATTTATCATCACAAAAACCGCCACTAAAAGGGGGAAGATCGACTTTAATTGGAAATTACCCAAAGAGATCGTGCCATTTATCCCGCCTCTCTCGGTGAACGCTTCTATGAAAGCCAAATATTCCCAGTTACAAACCAATTGCAAATGGTTTTGGAAAGTTGCAAAACAGTTGTTCGTACAGAAATTTTGAATAATTACGCCTCACGCGTAAAACGTACTTCAGATACGGTAGAAAGTAATTATCGAAGATCGATTTGTAGATTGAATCAACAGTGGAACGAAATCCCAGCTTTTCAAACATTTCTGCGAAAAGCAGAATCAAAAAATACAACGTATAGGACGTGAAAATATCGAGAATCTCTTGAAATACGTTGGTAAATTCGAGTTCATTCGATTGTTTCAATCTAATAATAGGTAGGAAAAGAATATTGACAGAGGATCCGAGTCAGAAAATTTAGAAACTTCAAAAGGAATTCATTGGTGAATGCATCCATTTATTTTTAATGTAAATTTTATTATTAAACATCAATTAACATGAATAAAAAATAAATGAATATTATTAATATTACTATTAATAAATGTCAAACTTTATTGTGATCTTAGCAAAATACAGGGTGGGGCGGTAATCGTAGTACAACCGAGCATGTGGTGATTCTACGTGAAAAATAAAAAATAAATTAGCTACAACATATGTTCATTCGATGCTTTGTTTTCGAGAAAATCAACTTGACAAAATTTAACTAATTCGGAACTGAACAAGAATAAATAGTCGAGAAGAATTCAAACTAACTTAGAAAATAAGTAACAAATGTAGCATAACATTTTTTCATAAGATGCTTTATTCTTAAGAAAAATAAATTTGAAAATGTATCATGTGCGTGTACCAGATCAGTTCGTAATTAAACACGTTTAAAATTTATTTTCTTGATAAGTCTTTAAACAGAAAAATTTTATTTTACATTTTTTACTCATTTTCACATGTATAATAACCTTTTGTGAATTGTTTATTCAACCTAGTTGGTATTTAGCCACGTTAAAGTATACTTTACAAATTTTTAGACTCGATTTTCTCTGAAACAGAGCGTCGTAGGAAAATATTTTATCTATATACTTTCGACTTATCTTTTCATATAGAATCGCTCCCTACGATTGTCGTCCCATCCTATGTATGTATATAAATTACGTTTTTTCTTTCTATCCTTATCTTTCCGTTGATTTGAAAAATAGTTCCAAGAATCATTATTCTTGGTATCGGCATAGTAATTACAGTAATAATTGCAATACAATGGCACGCGTTTACACAGATGATAAAAAAAGTCTGGCAAAAATAAAGGTAAAAACGTCAGGACGAGGACAAAAGTAGAAGCGTCAGGACGAGGACAAAAGTAGAAGCGTCAGAACAAGGACAAGAGTAGAAGCGTCAGGACGAGGACTAAATAGACGCTTATGAGCAATCAAGAGTGGAAATTAATCTTCGATCGGAAGAAAAATTATTTCTTTCGGCTTTTTTTTGTGCGTTGGTAGAAAGCGTCCTGCTCTGATGAAGCGCATTTAATGTTCAGGTAATGGATAAGCTTCGATATCGTCTGATAATACGTAGTAATTGAAACGACGATTAAAGCCGTCCGAGCGGAGGAAGATGATCTAGTTTAGAGTTTCACATACTGTTAATTAAATAGCAAACATGTGAATTCAACGTCACAACATCGAGTCATATTTCCTCTCCAGAAGCAGGACGACATTCATTTTTTTCACTCGAAATTCTCGCATTATGAAATCCTCATCTATAAGATTCAAGCATTTTCTAACGCATTCCAGTATTATTAGATTCTATTATCGTCCACCTTTACCAAGAAACGCAGAATAACCGAAAATGTCACTACAGCTTACGTGCAACGATTTAATAACCCAACGATTTCTTTAATCCTATAACGCGATACAAAATGAAACTTTTGACAATTGAAATCTAACAACGATTTGTTAGATTAGTCCAGAAATAATTCCAGAAATTCTAGCAAATTTTAGTTCAACAGAATTCCATCAATTTTGAACATGCATCAGCGTCATAAAATTGCTACCATCCTACAGCTTTTTCAATGCTATCACTTTGCAAAAATGAAATCTAATGAAACTTCTACCATTTTCCAAAATTCGTCAGCATAACGAAATTCCACCAATTCCTAGCTTTCCTATAAAATTCTACTATTTTTCGCATATAAAAATCACGAAATTGCCGAGACACTTACCGCCGTACAAAATTAATGTTATTCAGACCGCGTTAGAGATATCCGGCGTTTGCCTGATTGCGTATTAATGTGCTTCTTTATTTCCACGATCCACGCGGCCGCGCCATTAGTATTTATACGGATTGCAATTTATTCATCTAATGGCAAATACGATCGTTTACGTTAGTTTGAAATATCGGTGGAGTACGAGTCATTTTGTGTAACAAAAGCGAGTCTCAGTGTCGCCAATTGAAATGAGCTTGAAAAAAACTTTTCTACGGGGATGAAGAAGAAAACAACGCCGGATTAGAGAAAGGAAAGGAGAAGAGAGGAAAAGAGACGGAGCGTGGCGATACGAAACCGGAGAAAACGACGAACGAAGAGACGAGGATGGAAATAGAGAAGCTGAGGTGGATTTCCAAGCCGCGTTTCGCTATGCGGTAACCAAGTACTTTATTATTACAACAGCAAAGGTAGCGAAATTGTAATTACGGGTTTAATGAGATTTCCTTTGAGACATCGAAACTACCTTCTCTCGAAACCCTCTCGCACAGAAGAAATGTGTTTAATCTTCGAATATAAACAGCCGATGAGAGATGGAATGGTCAGATGTCAGGGGACTGGTCCGTGGAGGTGTGATCCACAAGATTAAAAGCGTTAAAGGGATTGTTTCGTCGCTTAATCAGGGGAGGAATCTCTCGTTTTTAGGGTTGTCGCTAGATTACTTTTGGGATATTAGCTGGATGTTCGTTTGTTGTTTGAAACGTGCGTCTGGGTAAGCCGATATTATAGTTGGCAGTTGCGAATTCAATAACCGTCCGATTCCAGATGAGCTACTAATGTCGTGTTCCTTTTGTAATTTTGTTTTCTTATGTACATATCTCTACATCATTCTGATATACCTCGTTTGAATAAAATTAATTTGATAAAGTAAATTATTTATTTCAAGCATCTCAGGCTAACAGTACGATGTGTTTACTAAATGCTCTGACGCTTTTCAATTCGTTCCTATAAACTAACAGCTCAAAGGATTAATTATAAACTAATCACAAACTCGTATAGGGAAATGAAGTTAAAATAACGGTATAAATTTTAATCGCCGAGTTTCCAACCACAGAAACACAATCATGAAACCTCTTTAATAACACTTTCAAAAATCTCAAAAAACAAATATGGCACTTTGAAATGCACAAGTGAATTTCTGCGTGCCGTCGTACCTTTCTCTTTGATATTCGTTATTAATTAAGGAGAAGAGTGAAAAATTTCATTGTTCGTAAACGTTCAACGTTTTCATCGTAACTCTAAAAAACGTATAGAAATAACGTGTCGTGATTGAAACTAAAATTGGAACAATGTTCACGTGCAAATAACGGGGCAGTCGGAACCATGTCGGCTTTACAACACATTTGCATTTAAACCGCTTTGGGACGTCGTGTTTCGGCGAGAAAGGATAATGATAGGCCTCGCTTAAACGTCCTTTTTTTCCCAGAGCAGAAGCTCGACCACATTTCACGGTATACAATTTCACAAACTTTAAAGCGCAAGCTTTCATTCAAATTTTCCACTATGTGAATTTTATAATACTACATCACTACAATACCGTATATAGGTTATCATATTATAAATACCGTTACACCGTAATGGGTAATTTACTTTGAATATTTCTTTCTTCGTATGTATTGAAATATTTCTGGATACTGTATTAGATTGTGGCATTGCAGTAAAAATTTAGACTGTTTTTAATGACATTTACGGTTCAATGTTAATCGCGATTTTGCATACGTACCCTTCGTAATAAGTAAACAGCAATTAGTTTCGATGAACGAATTGGGCCGAGTAGAATAAACAAGTGGCGGCATATCCACATGTCCAGAAAACACGAAATGGGTAGTGGGAAATCCCTGAACCGTGCCGCGTGTAGGTACTTTAAAAGCGAAAGATTGTAATAATTTTCGCATTCCACGAGCAATAACTTTCCATTTACGCAGTTTTCTTTCCTCTTTAATTATTTGAGATTATTAAAGCATTCATAAATCTAAACGGAAGATCCGTGATTTGCAAGCAGGAAGCGTTCGAAAAGACAACCCGAGACAGGCCTAAGTTTGGGAAGACCGCCTCCGCACCTCGATGTTCGCCTCCCTCGTTGATCAGCTGGGATCGCCACTGGACCCACGCGTCCTCCTCGGCGGTTCCTAGGACGTTTGGGGCCTCCTGCTCGGTCAAGTTCTCTCCCGGATCCCATACTCTCCAGCGGGCGTATCTTCTTTTGAGCGCCAGTGTCCGAAGCTCCCACGGGGCAGGGGGGCGCGGCTAGAGCGGTCGCCGACGCGCGAGGCACTGTTCGGTATCCCCTAACGATTCTGATGGCGGTTATTCCGCCGTTATTATAGTCGGCGCACCGCGACTCTCGCCCCGCCGATGCTCGGCAGCAGGCCGCACAAGACATTGGCAGCCGCTGACACCTTCGGAATCAGGGAGTCGAAGTGCGGCTAGAACGTCCACTTGCTGTCGATGACGAGACCCAGGTATTTCATCCGCGATCCCACCCCGACGGTTTCATCTGCCATGTTTATGCTCAGACCGGGCGGAGAAATCCCTCGTCTTTTCTTGTCGTAGAACCAGATGGCCTTCGACTTCGCAGGGGAGACCCTCAGGCCCAGTCCGCGCACAGCACGAGTCGCGCAGGCCGTTGCGATTTCGCCTATGCGCAACGTCTCGTGCCATTCACGACCTCCGACCAGGACCAGAGTGTCGTCCGCGTAACACACCATGGCTGCGCCCGGGAGCAGCGGAGCATCGCAGTACCTCGTCGTGCGCGATGATCCACAGGATCGGTCCCAACACCGAGCCCTGCGAAACGCCGCGCTCGACGAGCCGCCTTTCCTCCCCTTCCCTGCTGGCGTAGCATACTCACCTGTCGTCGAGGTAGGCTCGGATCAGCCGAACGAGGTAGCTGGGAACCTCGAAGTGCTCCAGGGCCGCCACTATCCTGTCCTACGGCATGAAGTTGAACGCATTGACGATATCCAGAGAGACCGCCAGTGCCACGCCGTCCCGAGAAACCATGTCCTCCGCGAGTGCCCGCACGCGTCTGACCACGTCAATCGTCGAGCGTCCCTTCCGGAAGCCGTACTGGATTTCGTGCCAACCTGGCAAACCTAAACACAATGTAGGAAACACGCCACAAAAAAGAATCCATAATATATTTTAAACCATAAGTGAGATTCGCAATTATGATAAAAAAATTAAAAAACTACCGAGCACAAACCATGAGTTAGATACGTGTAACGATCCGGTTGATTACTAAATTCCTCTTTTTTAATTCATTCTTTATTCGTTATTTTTGGTTTTTGGATTTTGATTTTTAGGAAATATTAAATTGAACTTCTTTCTTAATGGATCTCTGTTTCTTAGTTTGCGTTTATACAGTTAGTGTTACGACCGTTCGCGGAGAGACGCGGTCGCGAGGAAAACGCGTCAGCGAGAGGCGTAAATTCTCGCTACGATTCGGTGAATCGACGCCGCGAAGTAGTCGTTCCCCTGTTTCGATTAAGATAACAGAGGTGGTTAAATGAATATATGACACAGTAGTAAGTTATATTTCACCGTTTATTCCAACAACTTATAACGAAGACAGTTACGCTGATGCGTATGTACGAGATGAGCGAGTGACTGATCTGCGGGTGTGTATACCCGGTGGAAGGATGTTGACCGTTCGAAGGATGTAAAATCAGTACTGTCTTGGGAGACGATGCTGTGTCGGAGGAAAGCTAAGGATGGGTGTGTCTAGCGCACGGGACCATCGGATTTGTTGGTGCCGATGTTAGTTAAGAGGGTGAGGGAATAGGCTTCGTTGTTAATTGGTTAAACGAAGGGTCTTACCCGCCCTCGAGAGAAAGTGGTTAGTGGGAGGAAAGTTGCATCATACGTGAGAAAAACTAACTTTCCCTTGTCAAGCCGTGGTAGACAATAGTCTTTGGAAATTCTTCGGAAACACGTTTGTTTGGTTTGAAGGACCTCTACTAGGAAATCTGTGAGATTTATGAAAGGTACTTGAGACTGTTGAGGGTACGCAGTGAGTATCCGAAGACATCTGGTTGCTATATTGCCCGCGGTGTGTGGCCTGGGCTAGGTAGAGTGTTACGCGACGTAACATACTCCCCCCGTTGAGAGGGTACCGATCAAAAGTTCTGTAAAGGTGAAGTTAATTGGAGCTGCCGCCCAACTCCATGTTGATTGTTGATGGCCCGTATTCTGCTGGATCGGCTTGGCTCGATGGTAGGGCGAGCTGCGGGGCACCTCGATCCAAGATGCTCCTTGCCGTGTGAACCACAGCCGTCTGGATGATGCTGTCGTCCCCAGGGTGAACTTGACGATGCGGCCGAAGGCCCGTGGCCTGGATGGCACGTTGTCTCCCTTGTAGTCTAGATCACCGTCTTCCTCGTCGATGCCGAGCGATTTCCAGGTGAAATTTACGACCCAAGAAGTGTCGTGAATCTTGCTTCTGGAAGTGTCGTTAAACACCTCGGCCCAGGAAGTATCGTCGAAGGGAACGTCGGTGATTCTTGGTGAAGATTCATCAAGTGCGGTGCGGAGGTTTGAGGTTGATTGGGAGGCTGGACTCCCCCCGATGATCCGCTCGAATCGCATTCTCTTAGTGATGATTCTTGGTAGAGAATGACCGTTGGACGTCGTGATTGGGACTTGTCGTGTGCACGGTAGCGTTCCTTATGATTCCCTCAGCTCCTGAAGTGGTGCTTGATCGGGTGGATACGCTGCCAACTGGATGCCGGCATGGTAAAGCTGTCCTGAAATCACGCTCCCGTAAACTCGTTAGTGCATCACCTATTGGGAAGTGACCGGGAATGAGGATAGGGAGATCACTCGGATTGAGTGATACGGGATGGCGAATTTGAAGGGTTGAAAATCCATTGTATCTGCCGGCCGTCGAGAAAACTTGTGCCCCTTTTCTTGGGTTCGTCGGACTGCCATGGGGTCCGAATTTCCAGCAACTCCCTGTTAGCCTTGACGGAGTTGGTGCCGTTGTCTGTGATGATTTTCGCGCAGTATCCTCGCCGAGAGCTGAATCGGCGTAGAGCGGCTAGGAATGCGCAGGTTTGGTTATTTAATTCTTCCTCGTCTTCGATTGGTGTTTGGGCGATGAGCTTCGGTCGGTGCCTTTGTTCCACGATGATCGAGATTCATGTGGAGATCGTCCATTAGAGGATCGGTTGTGCAGCGAACGACCGCCCGACGATCGATCTCCAGACGACCGACCGCTCGTTGACCGACCGCTGGAATACCGATCGCTTGAATACCGATCGCTTGAGGCCCGATCGCTTGAAACCCGTGGACTGACCTGAGTGAGCGCTTGGTGTAAACATGTGTGATGGCGTTGCCCGCACATGTGACATGAACCGGATGTGCATTGGGTGAGTGAATGACCTCTGCCTAAGCAATTTATACAGAGCGATGCCCGTTTTACAACTTCGAGGCGTTTTGTAGCCGATTTGGCCTTAAAAACCTTGCAATATCTGAGTTCGTGAGATCCTTTGCAGGTCGGACACATCCACATCCGATCTGTAATGTGTGTTCGTTCATGCCGTACGTTTTGTCGGTGACGAGTGTGTTGGTAGGTATCCCCTTTTCTCATTGATGTTGGAGCGTTCGTTTGATCGCCGTTTGTCCTTGTTTGTAAGAAGTCCATCAAGTGCGTGTATGACGGCATTTTCTTGTCCGGTAATGTGCATTGCCATTTGCGAATGATGGCTGGGGGTAGCTTCCATGTAAATAATTTGATAAGGACGGTGTTTGATGTGATTGGTTCACCGTGGTTCTCTAACGCTTGGAGATTTATCTTGACCGTCTCGAGAAAGTTATCTATGGCTTCGGGTGTCTCTTTAACTATTTTCGGATAGTCGAAAAGCAAGTCTAGGTGGCGCATGCAGATTTGACGGTGGCAGTCGAATTTTTCCTTAAGTACGTCAACGGCGATGGCATAGTTTGACTCGGTGATGGCTAGCGATTGTATACTTCGCGCGGCCCTCCCAGTCAAGGCTGATCGGAGGTGATAGAATTTTTGGACTGGTGTTAGTTGTTCGTTTTGATCTATCGTTGACGAGAAGGAATCGTAAAATGACTGCCAATCCTCGAGCGTGCCATCAAATGTGGGTATTCGCATCTCCGGCAGTTTAAGCGAAGCAAACTCGCGACCGGCAGCTGATTCGTCGTTTGTCGATTGTGACGTCGTAGTTAGTCGTAGGTTGCTCAGTTGAGTAGTTAATCGGAGTTCTAATTTCTCGTACTCGTCGGCTATCTCGAGGCCGCGCTCGATCTCTTCCTCATCTATGCTTACCATCTCGTTTTGAATGGCGCGGAGCTCCGTCTCGTATGTTTCCAGATGATTTTTGATTTGAATTAGCTCGTTCTCTCGCGGACAGCCGGATTGTTCAATTTCGTCCAGTTTTTTCGATAAGCGTGTAAAGTGGCCGATACAATGACCCCGGCGTCGACGCAAGGCGGTAAGTTCGTTTCCGGTTGCCATTGTTTGTTATATAATTGAGAGTGGAATGGTTATAACTTACTTCTGTTGAAGATTGTCCAGTTGCGGCAGGAGGTTGCGTAGTTGCGTTTCGACCACTGAATTATACCTCTTCAAGGGTGACGATCCTTGACGTTACTGACCTCGCTGGGGGGTAACGCTTCCGCTGCTGGTTATGTTGGATTCACGTGGCACTGTATGATAGTGGGTGTCACTGGTATGCGCTTTTCACTTGACGCGTGATGCGGCTTTGAGGATCGAATGATTCGACCGGTTACGTGCCCACACTTTTCACTTGTCACTGAATCCGGCTCGAAGGACCAAATGTTACGACCGTTCGCGGAGAGACGCGGTCGCGAGGAAAACGCGTCAGCGAGAGGCGTAAATTCTCGCTACGATTCGGTGAATCGACGCCGCGAAGTAGTCGTTCCCCTGTTTCGATTAAGATAACAGAGGTGGTTAAATGAATATGACACAATAGTAAGTTATATTTCACCGTTTATTCCAACAACTTATAACGAAGACAGTTACGCTGATGCGTATGTACGAGATGAGTGAGTGACTGATCTGCGGGTGTGTATACCCGGTGGAAGGATGTTGACCGTTCGAAGGATGTAAAATCAGTACTGTCTTGGGAGACGATGCTGTGTCGGAGGAAAGCTAAGGATGGGTGTGTCTAGCGCACGGGACCATCGGATTTGTTGGTGCCGATGTTAGTTAAGAGAGTGAGGGAATAGGCTTCGTTGTTAATTGGTTAAACGAAGGGTCTTACCCGCCCTCGAGAGAAAGTGGTTAGTGGGAGGAAAGTTGCATCATACGTGAGAAAAACTAACTTTCCCTTGTCAAGCCGTGGTAGACAATAGTCTTTGGAAATTCTTCCGAAACACGTTTGTTTGGTTTGAAGGACCTCTACTAGGAAATCTATGAGATTTATGAAAGGTACTTGAGACTGTTGAGGGTACGCAGTGAGTATCCGAAGACATCTGGTTGCCATATTGCCCGCGGTGTGTGGCCTGGGCTAGGTAGAGTGTTACGCGACGTAACAGTTAGTTTCAAGTTAGATTCATCTTCAGTTTTAAAGTAAAATTGAACGCACGTCACTAGAATTATTTATGACGTCTTTTAATGATATTTTAACTTTTAAACAGCGCTTTTCAATATATTACAATTTTAAAAAAATTGCAGGTACTCACCAAATCGTCTATTCTGCGTTACTGTAATATTCTGTAAAAATATTTTATTATTACCATATTTTACAATCCCATTTCTGAAACACAAGCGTGATTGATACAATATTTTAAAAAGAATTGGAATTTCCCGAGGCAGCGGAAAAATGGAAATATGCCGTTATAACAATACGAGTGGAACTTTATAGGAAGCAATATAAAAAAATTTTTTATATTTTCTAATAAACATGCGATATGAAAACTAAAACTGTAGAAAAACTAAAATTTTGGCTATTTCGGAAATATAAATTTCAAGTATTCAGTTTAATCCTTCAATAAATTATATTATACGTATTTTTTAGAAGTGAAATATTTGAATAAAAATTCATTTTACTTAATATTTCCAATGCCCTTTCATAATATCAACTTATACGAACAAAAGTTCAAATATATCTTGTTAATATATCTTCAAGGATTAAAAGTTTTCTACTCATACTAGTTACATGATTAGAAACATTTTATTGGGAGAAGTTTGAAGAATATCGCACACCCTTTAGTCAATTTTGACAACGTTCTACACTTTTGAAAAAGTTCTGTGTTATAAGAGAAAATTGAAGAAGTTATTGGTATTTTCTTCAGTATTTCATCAAATGTATTATATTTTACGCGTTGTAACGGAATCTCCAGGAACTTTATTGCCTGCAAGGAATCGTATTCATAAATTCCCAATGAATTCTCTCTATGGGAAGTACAATTAAAACCTGATAGAAAAATGGTACGATCGAGCTGGGCGTTGGCAATTGGTGTTTTGGGATTCTGCATTAATGAATGTTCTCTTGACGATAAATTCTTTAACGAAGCTTATGACTGTACGATTGATTGATTTTTAATTTCATAGAATATTTCAATAAAGTCAAATGAAAGAAAGACGAAAAAAACTTCGGTGGAAGAGTTTCGATGTAAAAAGGATACGACCTTTTAAAGCGTTTAATTAAAATTGAAAGAATGAAGTTTAAAAAACTTTACTGTAGGTATTCACTTTTTAAAAGTGCAGAAAGTTTCATTGGAAAAATTATCTATATATATGAAATTTCAAAACTAAATATAAGGAACTTTTTTATTCTGAGTTACATTCTTCGTTTCATATGATAGCATTCGAATCATAGCAATAGAATCAAACTTGTCAAACAACAATCTTCGTATCTCTCTACGCTTTACTACCTCCGGAAGAAACATAAAACTAACTTGGCTCGCTTGCCTTGAGCCTAAGCTTAGGTCTTTAACTCGATTCCGTGTTTTACGAACAGCTTCTGTCAATCAGATATTTCTTTTGTGCTTTCATCTAAGCGATCACCATTCCCCTAGAATTTCTATGACTACATTCCATCATGAAACTTTAAAATTAGCACACTGCGAAAAAATATCCTTTCTTGTCAGTTAACTCATGTAATAAAACGCGTGCGTTTTAGCTTTTTTTTTTATAAGAATCGTAATTTCGGCATTGCACTCCGATATTCATTATCCGATTCTTCATACTTCTATTTTTGCTCTTTAAAGTTTCGAAGCAGAGCATATACACACGCATACAGCATTTCCTGCTATTGCTAGATCTTCGTTAGAAGTTTACATACTTATGACACTCGCGGCTCCTCGGCACATTCCTTTAAATTCTAATTTCTTATACGGAATTGAAGCAGCTGGCAATTATTCAAGAATTTCTAAGACGTGATTCTGGTGTTAAAAGCTGTGCAACGAGAATTGAGGACAAATCACCGAGATCGACAAATTCCAAAAGTTTAAAGCGCATTCAAGAAGTTCGATGAATTAATCGACAAAGAAGACCGCGCGGACCTCACATTATCATATGATTTTTGCCTCGTGGCTTAAGGCAAATTCGGATCTATACCTTTGGGAATTTTGAAACGAATCCACATTTGTAAATTAACCATTTCTGCGGCAAGAAGGATATTTCGTTAATGAATTTCAATTTGACATGAATTATTCCGCTTGTTACCTCATTTAAATTAATTAATTACCGACATTTCAGTTGTAATTTCAACCCGCAATTATTCGGTCACACTAGACCGAATTATTAGGTGAAACTGTATGTTATAATATTGCAAACTGACAACCAATAAATTCACAATTAGCACTTCGTACTATAATTACGTCTCTGGCATGTGATTTCACTTTTTCCTGAGTTTAAGCTTTCACTAAAATTCTTTTCTGGTTCGATATATTTTTCATTAATTGAATGAAATATTACATCTTGAGAGACTTATAAGTTCCAAAGAAAAATAGTGCCATTACGCGAAACGGCAATTAAACAATAAAACGCTATCAAATTCTATGTTGAATCTAGAATACACAATTACTGTTTTAGAAGCTTTCAGAATCCCTATCTTTCCATGCAACTATCCGAACTTAAAATCCTACTGATTAACTAGATATCCTTCCTTATCCACCTCTATCCCATCCTTACCCTCGGCATAGGAGAAACTTCTGTCCAGCAGCTTCCGTCGAGTCAAAAGAAACCCACCTCCTTTGCTCGCCGAAATCAAAATTCCCGTCAAGCTTGGCCAAATCTCGGGTAACTTAAACCTTGTTGGAATTTCCGAACTTCCTGACTCCGCTATTCGAGCGTGCTTTTCCAGCTGCCTACGTAAACTTATCGCTCCGAATTTTCTTTTTCCTCCCTCCTCTCCTTTTTTCTACCTTACTATTTCGTCCGATCTTACAATTCCTTTGTCACCTTTCTTCGTCTTCCTGATAGCTCTCCTCAGTCCCTCACCCACTGTTTACAGATACACTTCATGAATTCTGCCATTGACTGGCGACACGTGATTCGCGTTCAGTCCAAATACCCCAGCTTCGATGTCGTCCCTAGGCGCAATCTGGATCAGTTGCAATCTCGTTTTCACGGTTTTCACCCCTGGCACGTATCTCTCCAAACTTCCATATCTACATTCATTATTTCCGATTTACACGATATCGGAAATAACAGTATGCACATACGTATCGCTCTAAAACGTTTCGAATGTGAACACACGTGGCGAAAAATTTGATACTTTTCGAAATGACGTTTGAAAGTCTCGACGAATCTTGTATCTTCGACGAAGTCTTCGAAGTTCCCTCAAATTCGTAATTCTAATTTGTTTATTTAATAAACAAGATCTTAATCTTTAATTACGCCGGACCCTTTCTATTAAATTACAAAGACGGTTACTAAAAGTTTTTCAATACTCTTCATTTCAATTTTTTTATTTAATAAAAAAGATCTTAACATTTAATTACAACCGACCTTTTTTTTATAAAATTATAAAAATGATTACTAAAAGGTTTTCCAGTACTCTTAATGCCATTTTATTTATTTAATAAAAAGAATCTTAACCTTTAACTATATTCGACCTTTTTTATTAAATTATGAAAACGATAACTCAAAGTTTCCCCAGTACTCATAATTTGTCTAGTGAATGAAAAAACTCAATCTTTTACTACATACTATGTCCAAATTTTTTTGTATGGTTGCTCTGGTTGCTTGACTTTTACTCTTGTTACATATGCTTTCAAACTTGGATTTCTACATCTACCATTCGTGATCAGGGACTCGATAGGAGGGACACATGTTACCCCGAATTTAACTAATCTCGCTAATCCAACCTGGTGTGAACGTTTTCACCATCGGACATTTGTCGATCACACTTGATCCGTCCCTTCCAGATTAAAACTGGTTCTTTCGTCCTCCATCAGTGGGATACGTAATAGTGAAAGAGAGATGCTACTTGTTCCGGCGTCGCGTTATCGATCTGTTATTCGCAGAATCGGATTCCGGGCGTTTTTTCCGCTTCGAAATTGGATTTCTACTCGATGCAAAGCAGCTTTCTTGCCGCTGCTCACTGAGGTGAGGGAATTTTTCCTTCTATATATGTACATATGTGAGCAAGCGGTCGAGTTTTATGTGCAAGATTAAGTTTTCTCTATCTCATTGTTTTTTCTTCCAACGGAAATGGGATTGTTTTGAAGGGTGGGAATGGATGTGAGTCCGCAGAAATATCATTCTAGTTTCGTGATGCGCATTTGTTTGCAGCACTTCTTTCGTTGAGGATAAATCTGAAAATGCAATTTGTTTCTTGCACACTCTGTGCTATCTGCTCATTCCTCTTTACATGAAATTCGTATGGTGGATTTGATTCTTGGTCAGCGTTATTTAACGAGCTCTATCGCTTTATAATATTTTGAAAAGTTGTTGGAAAGACAATTTTCTATAGAGGAGATATATTGAGTTTTATAGGTATTCGAAATTAACCTACAACTATTTTATACGCTGTTTGTCCAACGATATTTAAATATCGATATGCTTCTTGTTCGGCTATTTCATCTTGTAAAACTCACTTTCCTCGAATCTTAATATTTCTGATCTTTCCTTGCATTTCTTGATTCCGTTTACCGACAAATGTTCTTCCACCCTTTTCTTCTCTATGAACGTCTTCGCAATTATTTCTAAATGAAAACGATTCTATTCTGCACGCTACTCTTCTGCACGTTATCTTTTCCCACGTTGCCTCATTCGGTATTCCATAATCTATTGCCGAGGTATCCATTATCACGGCAGAGGTGTGATCTCGGTCAATATTACCCTCTATATTACCACCGAGGATGCTTTAACCCATCTTGTCTATTAATCTTATGAGCTGTTCTCCTTGGCCGTTCGCGTGTTTATCTTTGGAGTTCCTTGGTCTATCCTCCTTCTCACCGTTCCATAGCACTTCCCATTGGGCTCTCTTTTTAGCGTTAAAGTCGCCTCTGAATAACAGATTTTCTTCGGTATCTTTTTGCTACCCTATTTCTTCTAATATTTCCAATAATTTTGTTGCTACACCTCTTTTATACACTGATATTACCTTCCATTTCTCTGTGTCTAATAGAAGTATCGTTTCCATGATACTTATTGAACTCTTTCGAACTTCTATTTTTTCTATATTTCTGTTTATTCCTATTAACATTCCCTATTATGCTTCTACATCTTATGTTATTACCGTGTATACCGAAAGAGGATATTAATTAACTAATACAAGAAAAGATATTCAAAAGATATTCAACGAATCGTGATAAATGAATGAAATGAAATTTTGAAAATTAGGGAACTAAGATTTTCGTCGTGGAAACGTTGTATAAAAGGTACAGAATTTTCCAGCGATTACATCGATAGTTATTTAACGAAAAACCTTATAATTTCAAATACGTCACACAGTAGAATTACACAAAATGCTAATTAACATAAAGCAGCAAGACTAATAGAAGTTTACACGCCCGAAGGCTGTGTTATTTCGGCCCAACTAATTATATCTTCTCTGTTTATTCGGATACAATGGGGAGGAACTAATTTGACGAAGCTTGTTCATTAATCTTTTGAATCGAGGTAACGATTTGCACGAGTAGCTTCGTAAATTATCTAGGAAGCAACATGCTATCCTATTTACCGTTGTTTTCGCATTTTACATCTCTGCTGTGACTTCCATTTTACTAGATAGGAAGTATATTGGAATGAAAGTGGGACGAAAGTTGCAGAAATGAAATTAATTAACAACTGATGTAATCTTCACGGTTTTTAATACATATTTAAATAATTCTGAATTCTAATTATATAAAAATATAATTGCAATCGTAGCCAATCAGTTCATATTATTTGCTATAAAATGCCTAATTGTATTATGGCTATTAACTATAATCTCTAACAAAAAGTTTCCCATCAAATGTGATGATACGAAATTGACAAAATGAGAAATAATACTATTATTTCATAAAATTAAGTTAATAAACTTAAAGGAAGCGGTTGCATATAATGACACAATTAGTAATCGTGTTAGTAATAATACGATTGCCCAAGTCTCACTAAGTGAAGGTACTGCGATTTGAGACTCTCGAAGGGCTTACTGGGATGACAATATACTGGTCCATCCACCTTTCTTTTATGAGCAAACATCGAAACTAAATTTGGAACATTAGTATGTAAAAAAATTCTCCTCACAGCGTGCGTTTGCAAAACGTTCAGTCTCTTGATCGTTATGCAAAACATGCAATAAAAAAAGATTCAAGGAAAACTGGCAGGGAAAATTAATCAAAAAATTAAATTTTAAACTAATTATGTAATTCTATATGAGATACTGTTTCATACGCGGTTAAAAAAATTATAGAGTAACTGACAATTAACGAGTGTAAGATGAGGAAAACAGAATTAAATGTTTTACAAATGATTTATATATTTATTAACTACTTTATTACATTATTACATTACTCCATTACTTAGTTACTAACTACATATGCTAACCATCAGTAATTACACATGCACTTAGCTATTAATATATCATAAATAAATACACAATTAATTATTGTATTTAGTAGATAGTAGTAGTAGTTATCGTGTCGCATATCGTATAAAATCTTCACTAAAAAATAACTATTCATTAACTGCTTAACTCAGAAACAGATTTTCTAACCGTAAATTTATCCCTCCCTAACAATATACATATCGTATAAGATCTCCACTAAAAAGTAACTATTAAGCAACTCTGTAGCAAAAAAATACCTATCTCAATTTTTAATTTTAAATTTATTCTCATCTACCAATAAAATAACTAGCTTTCTAACTCAAAAGCATCCTTCCTAACCATAAATTTATCCTTATTTTACAATAAATCCGAACTGTCTTATATATATATATAAGTATCTAATTATAACAAGAAAAAAGGAAAGGGGTGTCGTGTGGGATTAATGTACCTTCTAAGCTTGACTACCTTTCTGTATATCCTGAAATACCATGGATCTCTGTCAACTTAAAATATTGTATAGGTCCTATCACAGATCTGAAAATGTTATACACCTTATCCTTATAAAAATCTAATGATTTGTTTAAGGTTTTTATCTATCTAAGGATCTAAATACAATAAGGTAAATGGATATAGCATGAGATACACATGTGTATGTGTCTTTATCCACACTTTATCATATTTCACAACACTAACAAAAAAAAAATAGAAATATAAAAACAAAGAGAGACATATACATTGCCCCCTCCTCCTCCAAAAAAGAAGAAAAATACTACAACTGCAGATATTAAAAACGAGCATAGTAACAAAATAGTAATGAGAATGGCTTTCCATGCTTTGCATGATCCAGAATCCTCCTCTATGGAAAATTTTTCGGGTCTCTTTGGGTCGTAGCCTCTTTTTTCTTCGGGTGCAATGCCTGCTGAAACTTAAATCTAGTTCGAAGCTTTCTGATTGCGAAACAAAAAATAATTTATAACGTAGGAATAAAAATATAAATTGTGAAAACCGATTCAAAGACACATGATCGAGCAACAATCATAATGATCGCTGTATGTTCGCACATGCACGCTCGCGCAATAGATAAACATTAGTTTGGAATCCTACTCACGACCACGATCGCAAAAGTCGAAGAATCGATGGGCAAAGCCAGATACGAGTGGCATGCACCATTCATTCCAGCTTCACCTTCAAATTTCCTGGGACTGGTTGGACACGCGAAAGCATGCCTAGAACAAAGACTACGGCTGCCCGGCCCTACCTAATTATGATTTAACACTCATACTAGAAAGTATGCTATGTATCCCATTCAGTCCTATTTTTAACAAAATGGCAAGAGACAGACACAGCAATACACTCGTTCTATAGTTGTCACACATAGCCCGGGCATAAGGATTTTCATTAAAGAGACGTTCCAAGACGCCTCCGACAGTCGTCGAGTTTAACAAACAACTTGCACACCCTAATGCACGTACTATTTCCTGTAATCGACTGACGATGGCTAGTAAACATTGCAAGGAATATGATAAGACCCGTGTAAATCTTTACTTTAATTCTAAGTATTCATACATATTCTTAAGAAAATTATATTACTGACACAAATGATATAAAATATAATAATACGATTAATAATATCGCTATCTGTAATCTGGTTATTTAATATTGGATCTGATACTGTTATTGCACATTGCAATTAGATTATTATTTGTATGAATCTTATTTTATGGTTGAAATTATAGTAAATGAATTAAAAGTCAAAATGACACAATTCCATAATCTAACCACAGATACACATGTGGAAAATATGTCGTGCACGATACACTAACACATCATCGACCTAGCAAATTATTCGATATATGATCATCGTACCTATGGTCTTTCTCCCACTCAAATAGCATCTGGACACGTGAGTGAGATCCTGACAGTGGATACGGAAGCGGTTAAATCTAAAAATCTTGAATTAAAAAGCTGATTGGCTTGTCTGTTATATTATACTTTGTATTTGGCAGACTAATATTCTTTAAATTTGTATTTTATTACTTTATTTTACATTGTAATAACTCTAACTTATTAATTTTACTTAATTACATCTACTTTATTATATTATTGAAATTTTAACACTTAATTGAAAAAAATTAGCAGCAAGTAAGAAATATACTTATTAGAAGAAGGACAAATATCAATGAGATAATTGATACTAAATTTAATATTGATAAAAATAATTTCAGGCAATTTTCTCATTAAAGTACATTTTCGAAGACACAAAAGAAATTTTCAAACTTATTGCTTTGATATAAAAATCAACTCTGTCGCGAAATTTCTTCTTGTACTTAAAATATCATACATTCGTGTGGCGGAAATTGAACTTTAATATCTTTATGTATTCAGTTCTATTGAAGCTTATAATGTAGAAGTCAAATAATTAAATAACTCAATAGTTTCATAAAACAGAAACATGAAATTGAAAATTACTTACTACATCCAATAATAACGATAGTGTCTATTGTTATTACTATAGTGTAATAATTGCAGCTTTGATAGTAATGAAGTCGGAAAATATCCGATTTCCCTGCTACTAAATACTCAAATGAAGTTACATCAATATTTGATATTTCAAATTTATTTCATATTTTAGATTTATATTCATAGCTTACTTTACCATTTATATTTATATAGATGTATATTTGCATGAATATTTAGTTTTTATAAATATTCATATTGAACACGTTTTAATTTTATAAATTCTCAAATACATGCGTTTGAATTAACTATCAAAAACCGCGATGTGCAACAAAACCTATTCTGAACTAATAAATAAATCACAAAACTATGTGTTATTATTTATGGGTACAATAAATACCAGCGGTCAGTATGCTCGCAAAAAATTCGACGAAAAATACAGCCAATCACACGTGTCGACTCGTATCTTTCATCCTACGACATGATTAAATGACTGGAAGAATAAAAATGTATGCGACTCACCATTGAACACCGAGGATATTACCATCAATATTGCAGTAGCCCAGAAGAAATCATCACGATGGTCGTTATCAAGCATGGACCATCAAATTCGACGAGGACGACGGCTGTGAAAAATTTCTAAAAAAATGTGGAACGTTACAGTTATTCTTAAATGTACAATGTCAATTATTTCAGAGAGTTCTACATCAATAGAAAAACTTCGGCCAGATTGATTGAAATATAATATAGTATGCGAAGATACTTACAATTTTGACTTCTGAAACACCATTAGATCCTCCCCAGAGAATAGGAAAAAGCACAGAAGGGTGTGAAACATCTTTAACAAAATGCAGAATATTACAATTTATCCCTAAAGATATAGTGTTGATTATTGGAAAAGTTTAATGATAAGATGGGAAATAGTATTAATTGAAATATGATATACAAAGATATTTACACTTTCGGCTGCTGGAGCATAGCTAGATTACCACCAGAAGATAGGAAGAAGTAGAGTATGTCGACCATCTTTAACAAAATATGAAATATTATAAATTATTTCTAAAGGCAGTATTGACTATTAGAAAATTTTGATTATAAAAAAAAAATAAAATTAATTCAAATGCAATGTATAAAGATATTTACGCTTTTAAATATTGAAGCATTGCTAGATTCTCTCAGATAATAAGAAGTAGATATTCAGATAATAAGTCTGTAACAAGACATAAATTACTTCTTCTTAACTTGCTCTTAGAAAATGTAGTGTTAATAATAAGCACGATATTCAAGATACTTATATTCTTTAATATTGGAGAGACTAAATCCTTTTGCACGAAGCACTGATTCTAATTTCAAAAAGGAATTTTTGTAAAAAAATATATATTAAAAAAATAAAAAATAAAGGACTTTAACACGCGCATTTATTGTATGCGAAATGACTCATTTCGCATACAAATTATTTACTTCATAAAATTTGAAAACTAGTTTCGCGCGTGATAATCGATAATCAATTAGAGCTAGTGTACTCTGAAAAATATTTGAAGATCTATTACGGAGCAATCAGTAATTCTACCAATTATATTGCGCGCGATCATAAAAATCCTCTGGACATAAAACTGAATTAGTGTAAATTAATGTAATAGAAAAAGAAGTAAAAAAATATTTTCATATCTTCCTTCTTATTTGTATTTGAGTGTTTGTTAGGGAAATACTATCCCCTTTTTAAAAATATGTGATTATTTTTCATATTCCATTAATAGAAGTATTATAAATATTGTTAAAAAATAGAATATGTGTGTGTGCGTGTACTCACATATCTACATATTATAAATATACGTATGAATAAAAAATATATATATGTATATATGTAAAACATTATTTATGAATTAAAAAGTATTTTCTACTATTGCAAATATTCAGAAATATCGCAAATGTAATACGATTGATTTGTAAGAATTATAAAGTTTGGACGTGTAGAGCATGATTCGTAATAATAAACTATGTCGCGCGTTAACAATATTCAAGAACGTTTGCAAGAAATCAAAATTCCAAAATAAAACATGCCTCAAGGTATAATAACACTACGCAAAATCCGCGTGTGGTCTTGCATTGGCTGAAACATGTTTGAACGTATCAGTTACCTCGTACTCTTCCGACAGAAAAAATGTTACATATTTACAATCCATACTACCGCAGAGTGTCGGGTTCGAAACGCAGAAAAATGTAAAAATAAATTATTTCATCTTTTCTAACTGTATTTTATGATATGAATTGAAGCAATGAAATATTACGTTTAAGTTATTTAATAAAAAGAAAAAGAAATTGTAAATTACATGACAAGCACATCAAGAAATAAACATATATAATATTATCAATAATCTAATGAAAAAGTATACATACATCTGTAACTACTATTTAATTAATAAATTTAGCATTTCCAAATCTGCATGAAAAAGACAGGGGTGTTTATTCTTTATGCTTCATTTTCTTTCATCAACCAACAATCTATATATTAAAAAAACCAAGAAATTAACCAAACAAATGATATTAATAGCAATTATAATAAAATGAAACGATAACCGATCTAGATTACTATCTTGCAAGGAGACACGAGAAGCTACTGGCAAATCTGACAATCGAATAAACGATCAAAGAAAAAAGAACAAAATAAGTCTCGTGATTACCTGATTTTACTACCAAAATGTTTAGTAAACGATAAAGTAAACGTGCATTAATTAAACAATATTAATCACAACGTATAAACAGTAATACAATAGTAATGAAAAACCGACGCCATCGAAAGGTTAGATTACGCTACAGATCTGACACGAAGAAATACGTCTCATCGCCACGACGGTTGACGACGGAATAGTAGCCCTCTACAGAGGCATTACCATGCGAATTTCTAATTGGTGGAGAGATCAGTGTGCGTTCAACACAACGCCGCGCGCCAAATTGAAATTCTAACACCTTGGAAATCTTCTCTAATTAACTCATTGTGATGTAAAAATAATAAAGATACAAAGTAAATGATAACAGGTTTAGAAAGAAATTAAATTATTCTATTTACATACATAATATATAATAAATAATCCATTGTTAATAATATATGTATTATAAAATTAATTAATAATTCATTAAGCTATCCTAAGAAAACGAGCGTTTTAAAATGGGAAAGTACAATCATCCTGTTCAAATTATTATTATTCTTCCTCTACAAAGATATCTACTGTCATTCTGTGATCCCAATAACTTTAAAGCATAATTACTAAAGGCACATAATTGAAACTAATGTCCTATAACTTTGTCCCGTACGAACGCTTACTTTCTTTGCCTAATGTCTTCATTACTGCACCATGTTTATATTAACATGTCCTTTTCTTAAACAGTTCGTCAATATTCGTTGTTATTCTCTACTTTTATTACTAAAAAAGCACATGTAACAGAATTGTATAACGAAAGCTGGTGGCACGGCTGTCCTTCTATATACATATAGTATTCTATTCCTCCAATGTGCGATACTTCCGCTGTTGTATTAAATTCCTATTGCAAGATTCTGATTTTCATCGAAATATTCAGATGACAGGACAGTATCGTGAATGTGCTGCTGTACCTGTCATCTTTATACAATAAGTTAAAGAGTTTTCAACGATATTAATTGTATTGTAATTGTATTGTAATCCGAAATACTACACACCAATCGTATAAATTCAATGAAATGATAATTACAGTGTTCTGGAAATGCGATAAAAAAGAAATTGATGTTTTGTAAAAAAAATTCTAATTTAAACGCTCAAAAATATTGCGAGTAACAGTTATATAAAAACTCAGTAGATATTCACAGGAAATACAGGTAAATTGCCAGATATGGAAAAATATTACGCTTTCTCCGCGATTTTTGTTCATGTTGCTGTAAGCTGCGTTCATAAGCTGTACGTACAGTAATGCTACGTCGTTACATGAAATCCTACAGATTTTCGATGGTTAGTTTAGTGGCTACTTATTATGAACGACATAGAATTTCAGTGATACCGCGAATTAGCACGTATTTTAACTGATGTAGGAAACGCGATAACTGACATAAAACTGTGTACTGCGAAAGATAGTAAATTGATTTCTAAAAATTTCTCGTACATTTTTATAAGTGAGTTTTATACTTTTAACATAGCGTTAGATTGATTAGAAATATTTTTGCATAAACTATCATTGATTTCCAATTATTTTTTGGTAAAATCATGGATAAAGAGAATGGTTTGTAACGAATTAAAAAGTTGATAGCTACAGCTTTTTTGCAAATTGATCTCCCAGAATAAATTAAACTATAAATTCAGTGTAAGAGGAGAAAATGTATAGTAGCATAGAAGATTAGAGAAGGGTTTGTTATTACTTCAAACTTCCTCGAAACTGAATGTTATATATCGTACAAGTTTCATTAACAAGAAGGAACTGCCACATACGTAAATGTCAAAGCTGAAAGAAACTTGAAATGATAATTGCTTATTAAGCAAGAAAGCATAGTTATTAGTGTGCACGTATTGCACTTCTCCCAGCAGAACAGTAATATGCCTCTTTTGATAACGAGAAACTTCACAGTGCATGATCTTATGGTTATGTACTTACATTTTTCAGAAAAATAATAATCTAAACACACTTATAATTTTTCTTCCTTATGAGTGTTCATCAAGAAACGCATTCAACAAGAATCACATTCATCACACAAAGTATTAACAACATGTCTTTTCTTAATACTTTAATTTTCCATAGTTTAGTATTTGGCGTTATACGATAGCTACATTGTTTCAATTCTACATAATTTTATCCCGCACGCAACATAGTAATTATAATTATTTATTATTTAACACTGCACCACGCAATCTATTGTTAATCATTATTATTTACTATCAATAAATATTTAGATCAATTTTCTAGAAAATAACCCTCGTGTGAGAAATATTTATTCTGTGTTTTCTGATTACTTTTTCATATAGAATAACAAGGAATAGGAAATTTATTCATATGTAAACTAACAAATTGATACTTCTGTGTAAGTGAAATAGATTCTCCAACATTATTAAAAAATTTCACGATAAAAAATCTGAAAGATCAATTTACGGTAGGAAATGAAGCACGCTCCGCCGGTTACGGAACATCCTAAATACGTCACTACGAAACGCTTATGCAACTCTGCCATTTTTCATCGTTCTATTTCGATTCCAAATCATACCTTCCGTGATCTTGAAACAGCAACCGGGCGATGTCGAAGTTCAATCGGGTAGAAGTCATTCAATCATCCCACTAATGATTACACGATCAAGAATATATGTCACTTCCACTAGCCGAATAAGTAATTCAATTCCATCCTTCGTGCAGCAACAGGATCATAACGAACGACAATCAGCAACTGCTTCAGCGCTGCGAATTCACACGTTTCGCAACGGAACAACGATTTTCGCTGGTTAATTCAGGTTATAATTTATCCGGGTTATTCAAAGCTTGAAAATTATTCTTACTACGTGACGTTTTGTAAACCGAGAATTGCAGGATTTTCGTCACTTTCCACAGGACAATCGCCACGAGCTATCTCCCTTGCGATGAAAATATTAATCTACTCATTCCATATTCATATCAAGTCGATTTATTCATTCAATCATTTTTGCATTTCAGCAAAGTACCTTTCCTTTACCTATTTCGTCCAAATTTCGTATTGCACATTCTGATATTTTATTTCGAGATGAGTAACAATGTTTCTACGCTTGTATTCTGATTACAAAATATCTGGAAAACTGGATTCATCGAATTTTTGTTCCGATTTGAGCTCAAGGAAACGTTTCGTGGAGCGGCAGCGGATTAGACAAATTTCTCTCAATTTTCCCAAGGGTTTAAGCCTAACTTTTTCTCGGTGCCTTCATGAACATGGTGGCGTCCTTTATTCAAAGATTATCGTTCGACGCTGTGCGATAAGAATTACATTGTTTTCGCTGAAAATGAGCGCGTAAGCAGCAAGAAAAGTTACTTCGAGAGTAACGTAAGAATATTTTAAACGCTGAAAGTGGAAAAGTTAGTTTTCAGTTACGTTCGGTACGTTTTCGGTTACATTACAAGTAAATGGATTTTAATATAACTGGATTTAAAGGAACGAAGAAATGCATTTCTCCGAACAGGATGCAGTGGGGTGAGAGTGGAGAATTATCGTTTGATTACTAAAGAACTAAAACTTGTACCGCTTGTATGTTTGTGTTAGAAGTAGTAAAAAATGTAAAATTATAATAGATATTATCTGAAAGTAAATTGAATTTTTTTGAAATAACCTTATTCTTTTATGTATTCTTTTATGAACAAATCGCAATCTCTGCGCAAAATTTTTACTAATTAATCTTTTAATCTTTTTATAAAATATTTTATTCCAAATAAATCCCGAGAAATCGCTTTCAGTTGTTTCACTCACAGTTCACTTAAAAGAAAAAAAAAGAAAGAAATTAACTACCCAGTAATATTCGGTTTTGTCACGTCTCACTATCGTATGGTTCAAAATGAACAATTCCCTTTTCAAGCGGGTATCTGTTACGTATTGTCTATCCGAACAATGTATTTTGTGTGAAACTAATTAACGCGTTCTACGCTTCATGACCTTTCACGTCATGATTCCTTTTGTAAATCGATAGAAACGAAAATCTTCAAATACGAAAAGTGATTTTGTACCACTCCCAAATTTGTTCACAATTAAGTAATTTAAGGAGTATTTGTCGAGAACAATGTTTTTGTAAAATTGATATTCCCTTAGTAATTGTAAAAGATTGACTGGCGGTGAAAATAACAATAAGGATCGCCTAAAGGCGATTTGTTTTCCATTTCAGGCATTTGTAACGTTAGTATCGTACGTCAGATTTAAACTCTGTTTCTTAAAAACATAATGAAAGTACCGAAAACAACACCATTATGTCGTACATATCTCCTTCGGTTTAAATAATCGTCTTGCTAGAAAATATGGCACCAAATAATGCTATCAACTAGTCAACATCAGCAATTACATTATGCACGAGGCGGTTATACCTTAATATTACACATTAATAATACGTCACTATGCGACGGGCACTTTAGTATGAAATATTTGCGACCTCTCTATCCATCATAAATTTAACGAAACGATGTCACAACTTAATGGATGCGCTCAAAATTTAAGATCGATAAACAATCGTTCGTTATTCGCAAGTTTGAATGCAATATTTGTTAAGTATACAGGGACTGATTGAAAATGTTAACTCACTTTCATATTGATGGTTAATAAAAGCCAATAGTTAACATTAAGGTTTTGAATTGAATTCTGCGGGCGACATACGTTTTAAATCTTGTCGATGAAGTAAACTGATTACATCGAATGTAGACTATACTGTATTATTGATACCATAACAAACAATATAGTCGCTTATTAATAACTCCGTAATTTTATGGTAACACAAATTTTCTATGCTACTGCCAGCACATCGATTGACAGGGATTGATGCCTTCGCGCGCTATTTGCTTTTAACGAAGCCAGCCATTAATAGATAATATTTGGCCCACCGTAATTATTGTACCACGGGACAAATAAATTTTCATCAAAATAACATTGATCCATGGCGAGTGTATGGTTCATTCTCCTGTTTCGCGAATAAATAATTCCATAAATGTGATTTTGCGAGCATGGCTGTAAAGTGGGCAGGCAATTAATTAATTTGTACAAATCAGGGATTCGTAAAGAATCGAAGAAACGACTGCAATCTTTCGTCTCGTAGTTACGATATTTTACGATGGCAATAAATTTCCGTTAACGACTATACATGAGATAAATATTATCTTTTAATATCTTTAGATCGATATCGTATGGATATGGATCGTAGGACCGGCCATGTGTTTGTTTGTCATCCGCTCGGGACAAGAACGGAATATTTTCATTGATTTAATTTGGCGGCGAAGCCTAATGAAGAACCTCACGCGTGCGAATTTATCTAGCAAAAGAACTACGTCTCGTAAGAGCGTTCCATCATGACTATAGCTATTCTGTTCTATAAACACTCTCATCGCTGTTGATTTTACTCTTTATCGTTCTCTTTCATTTCCTGCCTTTGTTAACCCTGAACCTAGCTGTTCATGTTTGCACGGAGTCTGAAATTCGTTCGAATAATTGCGAAAATACAAGAGGACACAGTTTTTACTTGCCTTGTTTTAACATGTAAAATTTGTGAAGTTTATTATTACGTAAAAAAATAGTACGCTGTACATTTAGCGTTAAGATGCTTTTGGTGCGATAATTGAAATAACAAATTTAAACAAGTTCTCCATTTTTCAGTTAATACACGTAATTATTCTAATTAAAATGACACAAACTTTATTTCAATTTGAACATTGCAGTCTTATTAGGTAATTAAAAGCAAGTATTTAATTATTTATGATTGGATTAATTTCCTGGTAATGTATACTCTACTGAGTTAATGTTCACCTACGTTTTTGCATACAAATCGGTACCTATATTAAATAATGTAATTAATAAACTGACTGATGGAATGGAACGTAATCGAGTTGATTGTCCCGCATTTTATGTTTTTGCACGTTACTCCGCATCTACGTATATGTCAACTCTCTGGTTTCAAGAATAAAGTACGTTTCATAGTCAACTGATGCGAACAGATACATATATCATCCGCAAATGTGCAATCATATGACGCTAAATCATAATTCTGCTTATGCAGCGTCACGTCGTCATGTAAAGCGAGGCCGTCACTGAACTGGAAATCATTATGTAATAGAGATAATTATTGATGCTTTTCTTAAATTACCCTCTTAAACTGAACATACAAATTATTTCCATCGTTATTATAGGTAAGAAAATAATCTCTATTACATAATAATTTTATAAAATTTATATGTAATAATTTATTATCACATTTATTATATAATAATAATAATAATAATAATAATAATAATAATAATAATGTAACTTCTTTTCGGAAATACTTTCATCATCTTTTGTTTAGTTTTAATAACAATATGAACCCAGTGAGAATTCCTGTATAACATAGAAACATACTGTAGCTATGTATAATAACTCATAAAACGTTCGTCACGTAATTTCTCAAGCATCTGATGCATAATTATTTCTTTGCTTTGAAATCAATATGCAGACGAGGTAGATGAAACGAGGAACACCGGATCATTGCGAGACCTTTTGAGGCGTCAATCAGTAGTCGAATAGAATCAGAAAAGCAAATAGACTGACGCGACTCACACAATGCATTTCATGTGTAACGATCCTTAGACGGTCGATTATTTTACAGTCGTTTTATCGTTACGCGATTTACTTTTCTTTCGCGTAATTTCTTCCCACTAACGTTCCATTTGCATCGCAAATTTCAAGGCCGTTCGCGTCACTTCGGTCGCGTGACTCGTCACACATTGAGGGTCCCATCGAATACTTTGCGCATGCCGTGACGTAAATTATGCCTTCTTGGACCTGTACTTGAACGTCGGATCAGGGTGCATTACGTTCGAAACGAATTAAGGTTGGCTTGGGTTCGTTTAATATCAGGATTATCAAGATAGTCATTGACCAACGGAATTCTCGTTAATAATCTGCTGAACTTTTAGCAACAGCGTTTTCATGTATGAGATCTATTACACATTTTCTTTAATCTTCGCTGCTTTAATCCTTCGTTAATTCGAATTTTTTACAAACTTTCGTGAGAAGTATGTAAACTTTATAATTACAAGATACTCAATTTAAGGTGAACTAAATTCATGGAAGGTAATCTGACTGAATAGGAACTTGGAGATGAAAGAGGGTACGAAGTAGTGGCTTAGTGCGAATGATTAATATTCATTAAAATTTTATTCCTTCCAAACCTCTCATTTACCCTGTAAATCCTATAAACCTTTATATTCCATATCTTCGTACCAATCTTTTACTGTTTTAACTGCGTTTATCAAGAAAATGTAATTACCCAAACCACGCACGTCACATTGATATAAAGCATAGAAATCAGTGATAATATAACGAAAATTTTACTTAGAGAGTTTGCAATCTAGCGGCGATAGAACAGTTAAGAACTAAAGCGACGATATCCCATTAATTTTCAAAAATCTCGTTGTAAGTAAATGTTAAAGTTATTGACCGATCGTATTAGAAAATTCTTCGAGTGGAAGGAGCCGACAAAGACTAATAGAGAAATGGAAAATGTCCCGACACTTATCGTCATGAGAGTAACGATTTCGTGTGTACAGAGAGTCCGACACATGATTCCGAGGATAATCCACGTAACCATAATGAAACCACGGAAAGTTCTCTGACTAGAACGAAAATCTTGCTGAATCTGTGAAACGTTAGGGACGTGCTTCTCTCGCGAGAAACGCCAGATATGAAGCAGGTGGGTCTCGTTTCGTCGAATGATACCAGGTCGTGGTAAAAGCGGTATTATTCCAGTCGGGCGACCATAACCTTTCACTGCATCGCTTGGCTCTTAAGCGTTTTACTCTCTTTTTTTACAATCCGCGTTTCTTCATCTCTGGCAAATATGGAGCTCATATACCGGGCCAGTCGACGCGCATGTCGAATCGTACATCGACAAAATGCTCCATGTCAAAATTCACGTGCGCTCCTTCGATTTAGTTCACCGATGAAACCCCGAAATCCACGATTTATCGTCCGACAGGCAATTCGTCCTGAATCACATGCTGCTCCGTTTGCCTTCTTCCCTTCTTCCGTCGAATGGCACAACTTCAGCATGAAATTGTCCTTGGTTCTTTTCACTATGAACGAAATGTCAGTAAAGTGACACCGCTAAGAAATTCTTGTATCTATCGAAGAATAATGGATGATGGAGTTGGCTCTCGCGAGAGAAACGTGAATCCAGTACGATGGATTTCCATCTAAATTTCAGGCCTGTAAAACGTCCTTCGTGAATCACGCGGCGAATAAACTTTCACATTTTTTTACTATCTGATAAAAGCGGCAGAACTATAAGAATCTTAAGTGAATTCAGAAGAAGATTGGTATACGGGTTGGAAAATTTCATTGATCGAAAGGAGAAAATATCGCTAACGGTTTATGATTGAACCGAAGGACTAAAGCGCGAGCCAATAGCAATATCTAAAGGAGTAAGGGGAAGAGGGCAATTTATTGCCGAACATGTTTTGTAATCAATGTAACAGGAACTTCAGGGTGTATGATATTTTTCAAATTGTTTCAAGTAAAAATAATTACATAGGTTAATAACTGCTTTACCGTACAGTCCAGTCTGTAAAGGATATGCGAGCGAATGATTTTTGAAACACTTATTAATTTTTGACAAAACGTAATGCAATTATAAAAGTGTTCGTCATAATTTTATTCCTAAATACGGATAATTGCGATTGGCTGCCCTGTAATTGCAAGTGAAGTGCTTTCGAAAAAATATTTTGTCGTTAGAAACAACAGAAACTGTTTCTTCGCAACGTTACAGTTAATAGATACTTTCTCCGCGCGTTAAAAAAAATTTTCTCTGGAAACGTTCCTCTGGTTTCACATTGTCTCTGCTATAAAAGCTTGTCTCGTGAACACGAAAATAAAGGGGAAAAGCGTATTGAAACAAAGAGCTGTTAATTAGAGATTCAAAATTAAAGCATATGTTTTTTACCGTCGCGGGTGAAAACAGAAAATCATCCAAGAAAAAATCCTTGTTGAATTTTGTATCTCGTATATTTGTCTGAAACGTATATTTGATATTTTACCACTCTGAAACGTTTCCCGATTTTTTAAAATATTCACGACACATTTTACCTCTACGGTATATTCTCACAAACAATGGATATTTGCGAAAATACTCGATAATCCGTTGAAACAAATCTATAATTCGCAAGCGATACAGCTCAACGGTATCACTGCAGAGCGAAACGTCGATGCCAATAAGAAACGAATAACAATTACGAAGTATCGCGTTTCTTCCCTACCGGCACAAAGATAATGTTCGACAAAAACTGTGATACTGCACCTTGTAATTGGACGCTGTAATAGGAAACACATCTGAGTAAAGTTGCGATCAACCGACTGCGATTAAAAATTCCATTAGTAAGGTTTCGAGGTTTATTACGTTGGCCGAGGATACCTCATTCTCGCCGCCTCAATTGGAATGCGCTTAAATCCAGTCTCATATCCGTCCTACCACTACTTAAGTGGGAAATTAGGAAAATTGTCGTCGAGATTACCGCGCATGAACCTAGAAATGTACTTCTAAATAATAGCGGTAATACGAGAGAATTTAAGGGAAACGATTCTGAGATTCTAAGTATCGCGATCTTGTAATATTTCTTGTGACGTAATAGTTACTCCTGGATTTTGAAAGACTAAATTCCTCTATGAATAACATGGAGTTTACATATGTAATTTTAAAACGGGAAAAGAATATCGTATTTGTTAATGAACGGTGTAAAAACAAGAGCTATTTTAATCGTCGATGGATTTTAATAAACGTATGTATAAATAAAATATTATTACTATACGTTACCCTTCCTTTACAGAAAATCCTCGTACGGTTGTGACCAATATTAAACTGCGTCTTTGATCCATAAGGTTTTACAGCCGTTCCTTTTACAGCTTGCAATTACCGTTGCGTACGAAATGACGAGAATCCTTCGCAAATACTACTCTTGCATTTTTCTCATATACGCGTCACCTTGTGAAAACTGTCGCGTTTAATCATAAGTGTTTTCCTTTCACGATTATTGCACATGAAACAATCCAATTTTTTGCCTCGATATTTCATACATGCTTTCATTGTTATTCCCTTTGTTCTGCTGTCTACTCTTCTTAAACTCTGCTGTCTTCTTCTTCATCCCTTAAAAAAATACATCAATTGGAAAAGACTAAAATTCAGAAAAAAAATTAAATTTTCATATCCTCGTTTACAGCTATTTATTTTTAATTGTGTACTCTGCACTACGACTTTCAACTATCTCGCTCATGCATTTTTCCAACCGCTAAGGCTCAACCAAGTACATTAGCATCTGTATGATGTTGTTACTTCTAAAGATGTAAAGATGGATATGAATCTTCCGTTAGCAAAAATGATTTCAATCATAATCCAAATAGTTTTCTTCAACATCTCTAACACTACGGAGTATCCAGACCGAATATCTTTCATTCTCGCGATATATTCTTGATTTGTTTTATGCAAAAAATTTGCAGCAGATGTTACAAAATTAGATCAATCCTTCTTCATTTACTTGGGCAGAAAAGATTCAAACGATGCTATCAAGTTACGTTGTCTTATTACTTCTCGGAATATCTCATGTAGAAAAGATATTAAAAAATTTCATGCAGTTAGGTTACTTTATTGCTCGATTATATTCGAATATTTACGCATTTTTTACGTTAACGTATACGCGTGAGTGTGCGAATAAATTACAAGTTCTCACACGAACGCGATACACGGGAGTAATTGCTTTCAATGGGCCAGTTTCGTTGTGTTTCTTTTCCGGTTCCGAGTTCTCGCTTGTTGCTTTCCACCCCCGAAACGCCAACGCTCTCCTTCTCTATTTTTCCCTTTGTTATCGCTGTAAGAACAAAGTTCATCGATCTTTCAACCAAGCAGAGAAGTCCTACCACGACGGGCGGCATTCTTTTCTTCTACAGGAAAAACGCTTCCGGGTATTTCAGTCCTTTCCACCAGCACCCCTTTCCCTTTCCCTTTTCCCTTTTTATGCTTCTTCTGAAACACGCGTTATTATTGTCCCCTTGTAACCTCCTTTTTCCATCTCGTTTCATTCGTTGATTATTCCCACCGGAATGAGTTCCAATAGGTTCCGATAGATCGAAAAACTGGATGGAGATATCCACCGTCGACATAATGCCGCCGTTACGGAGACGGTCCGCGTGTGTTGCGTCATCTGCTGTCGGTTTATGGGATAGCGTGCATTAAGATTTAATATCCGATAGTGTTTTTACGGTGTAGCCATTACGATACAATCGTTGAGATACGGTACATTAGACGGTGTCGATATACAAAATATATCGAATATCTCAAAATTTCTTTAAAGCTTAAAGATGCTTTATCGAGAACCAGATGTTCCATTATTACAGTAGGCTATTATATGAACCGTTCAGAAATCAATCAGTTCTGTAAAACAAAGAGTAAAGAATGACAATATTGTAAACACTATTCCTTTTTTACCTTAGAATTTATTATTACATATGTCACGTTCCGAATGTAAATAATCTTATGGAAATAAGTAATCTTTATCTTTTCCATATTTGCGAATTTTCTCTTTAGACTTCGATGGCTTTCTAATGAAAAGAAGGTAGAGGCCAGTGCTAATATATAGACTAAATCTTTTAGATCGATCGATTGTTAAATAAAAGAAACAGTTGGCCAGACAGCTCACCGTTAAGCCAGGTTCGAAGATTTAATTGCGATTGCGTTTTCGCGAGGTTTGTAACTCCACTTTAGTATGCACAAAGTCATTATCGTATTGATACTAACCTAACAGCATCTAGATCCCTGTATTCCACTTGCTTCCGTTCAAACGGGTTTAGCGTAAAACGCGGATAAAGGAATTACTTTTGGTGAATCAATCGTAATTCAGGCAATGCGAGATCGATCGAACCGCGTGTCCCTCTGGTTTTTCGTTCAAAAAGTGTCGACTGGCATTAACTACTTAATAGTTTCACTATCCACTTTGGGATACCTCTATTCCCACGAGAACTGTACTAGATGCTTCATCAATTGTTAATGCATATGGTTTCCCGGGGATCTATTATACTCGAGTTTCACTTATGAAACATTGTTCGAAAACGATGTTATCAATCGAATCAAACTATTATAGAGTACTATAAATTATAGATGGCGGATTAATTACTTTATTACTATTCAGAATATAAATTCGTAACTTTTTCAACTACGAAACGTTATTGATCATCTTAACGTAATCTACGTTCGATTCACCAGTGGCAACAAATAATCCTTCTCGATCATTTCGGCAGCATTTCATTTGAATCAATCAGAGCTCATGTTTGCTATCGTCAACATTCACATCGATAATCGGATACGTTCTACGAGAAATTTCTATCACACTATTGTTACGCAAATCCTTTGATATGCGATGCGTAACGAGACGTTTAACAAAAAGAAAAGATAACAACATCGCAAGAGCAAATATTTAACTATAACGGCAGGAACGCTGAGATATTTAAATATTATGCAAGGGGGGAAAATATTCTGCTATATTCGTCTTCTACTGACGATTGCAGATACTACCTTTAATATATTTCAGGTAAACGATGAATAAAATAGAAATCCCATTGTTCGATGTCATGCGTTGAAAGATTGATTCCAGATTGCGATTTTTCATAGAAACAAGACACATCCTGGGGAAGGGGTCATTATTTATCGATGGCGCTAAGGAATATAAGAATCTGCATTAGTATTCTGTCAACAGAACATCGCTGATCCTACGATTGAGGACGACTCGTACGGTTTACAGCAATATTTCAAAATTCTCTCGATGGCAGCCTTGTAAACGATGAGGCGATATCCTTTATTCGAACATGAGGTTGTGGAATATACCAATTTCTTTTGAATATGATGTTATATTGTATTGCGTAATATCATATCACGATATATTATATTACGTAATAATATATAACGTTATATTATATTACGTCATACTATACTAAAATATGTAATATCACGTTATGTTATATTACGTTATATTATACTCCGTTATATTCTATAATGATATTATATTAGGTTATATGATATCACGTTATATTCTATTATGTAATAATGTATTACGTAAATATTATATCATAATACGATATATTATATTACATTATAATGAATTACGTTATATAATATTACGTTATAATGTATAACGTTATATAGTCTTACGTTATAATGCATTACGTTTAATGCATTACGTTATATATTATGCTACATATCGTAATCCTGTATAACGCAATACTATATAACGTAATACCTTATAACGTAATACTATATAACCTAATACTTTATAACGTAATACGTTATAACGTAATACTATATAACGTAATATATTATAACGTAATATTTAAATGAAATATTTACGAAACCTAAGCCTTAGTAAGTTATTAACTTTTGTTGAGTAATTTGACTTCTGAATGAATTGATTAAGTGAAAATTGAATAAGAATGAATAAAATTTGTCGCTATAGGAGCTCTATGATAGAATGATAGATTATACACATGATTATGTGTTTTTCTTTCTACCACTAATAAGATCGTAGGAATTTTATAAGGATCATGTAGATAAAATATTTAGAAAATGATTATTTGAATAATATTATCCTTGGCGCGTAATTTAGCTTTTCTTCGAATTGAGTTTACAGGAATGAAATTTGTGGATCTACGATTTAACCATACGATTTGGAGGCGTCGTCAACCAAACCAATAAATTATTTTTCGAAAGTACTTCCGAGCTACTTTTATTTAGACTAGAATTTTCTCGGATGTACCGTGGGTCAGGTTCTTTCTTATTCTCATTATCGTCATCTTCTTCGTGGCGAGAAAAATCGTTTGTCGCATTATACTTTCCTCTTTGTTAGATTTTTATTGTCATTGTAATTGCGCGTGAGCATGTATATTTGCATACCATCTCTTTGAAGTACCCTTGTCTTGGAAGGACGACAGTAGAAGTAGGTAGGAGTTTGGTGATGGAGAAAGAATGGGGGGGGGGGGATAGGAATTTGAAGGAGAATCGAAAGGATCTGTATCATGCGGGTATGTAATTATTGGGCGACGAAAATGGGGATTAAAGATATATAATTAAAGAAATGTACTTTCGGTATACAAATTGAAATGTTGAAAAATGTGTAAATGATAGTATATTTACCACATGAACGAAGAAGGCGAGACAAATTCATATTACAACTTAATGCCTTCGTGGATTGAAGAAATAATAATAAGAACAAGAGCAATGAAAAAATTGGGAACTGGGAAAACATAGAGATAGCGTAATTAAAAGGATATACAAATATTGGAATCGAAACTTAGTAGCCGTGGAATTGGAAACTATACAAATGTGGAAATGGTATAACGTTGAAAAGTGAATAATTTTAAGTACACAGAAATCAGAAATATCTCGTACAAAATTTTCTACGAGTTTTTTAACGAAAGACCAGAATCAAAAAGAATTCCAGAAAAGATCTGTGTACGATTAAAGACTAAACATCATGTAGCTAAATACTATGGAAAATATTCCGGAAGAAAGTTGCTCGATTAATTCGTGCAGCGAGATTCGTTCCTTTTCGTCTTTTTCGCGACTCACCCGTCGTTCCAGTCAGTCGTTCCGTTATCCAGTTCACCACTTTCGAGCTGTGTTACAGGACCACCCGTTATGTGGTAATTTAAGCCGGTGCAGTAGTGTGACTTAATACGTCGGCACAGCTGTTACATTCGCTTTAATTTGCTTGTCAAATCTCTGCTTTGCTATTTGAAGAACCGATTCCTGATCATTTTACGTGACGATAAACCGCAAGCTCGCCATTAACTGCTGCTGAATTGTTGAGAAAATGATAGGCGACGAGCATGAATGGTAGTTGTTTTGATTCCTTCGACAATAGTACTCTCAGAGATCCAATTTGAAGATTGAACTATATGTTGATTATGTTTGAGTATTTTATTTATTTGATGTATACAATATTTAACTTATTAATTTTTTAATTTTAAAATGTATATATATTCGTAAGTCTGGTAATTATAGAATACGAGTGTTTGATAAATGAATACTTCTTAACAAAATTACTTTCAAAAATAATGGATCTTCGATTTAGTCTTTCTAAAAGAGAACAGTAATATATGCCAAAACGAAGACCCTCCTATGCGGTATCTCTTTCGAAGTTTCATGTAAAATATTCGGTCGAAGCTTTCACTATAAACTGTTCGAGTGAATAAACATTCATCGAAAAAGCGAATTTGAAATTGAAGTAAGAAATGATAGCGAAGAAAGCATTTGTGATATTTAATCGAAGAAATGGAAAAGATATTTAATATATTATAGCAACATTTTTGTCACCGTAGGAACGCCATTTATTACAAAAGGAATGCTATTGGCTTAGACATTAAAGTAGATGATATATTAATTGATTAATAGTTACTCCATTTTCTAAAGATTCTTCAATAATACCAATAATCCACAATAAAAGCCAGATTATAAGCTTATATTTACCGAGAAATCCCATTTAACTCATCGTTCGAATCTCTTGAATACAACAATTTCTTTATTCAAAGATCTTCTATCTTCTAATACGTCATGTCATTTAAAAAGGAAATTTGTATTTACAAAAACTATGTACTAATACTGATTCAAAAGTGAATCGTTTAAAGTATCTAGATTTCCGAAAACCGAAACATCTTTTTCACATCAACAGAATCATTCAATTTACCTTCTACGCTTCTTAAATATCAAAATATCCTTCTGAATCACCAAAATCCCAATATACGACCAACTAAGAACCTCGGTTTCCTTTTGAACCAACAAAGTGGTAATAAAAATCCCAATAAAAACGTCGAAATCAATAAAGAAAAACCTAATGCCGCCCTTCGTTGCCGCCCACGAAACAGAGAAATATCGCATCTCCTACGAATTGCTCGACGCGATTTTAGAAACATCCTGTACGCGTTCAAGATTCTATCTCTTGGAACATTCCTGTTAAAGTCAGCCTTGCTTCGAGTCTCCCGATAAGGTGGTCCACCTGTTGACCGGGCTGAACTGAATGAACTCGACAATGAAACGGGCACGGTTCTTGAAGGAAGCTGTAAGATAGTGGCACGACTCCCTCGAGGTGGGAGGTTCGTATTATAGGTGGCGATCGGGGGACCTACATTCATGAGCTAAGTCTGTTTCTCCTTCCAGCTGTCTCACTCGTCTCCGCCGAGATATTCGTGTCGACTCGCTTACCGACCGATTCTCGAATTACGTCGCCGAGATCCCACTGGAGGAATTACTCCCTTTCTTCGCATCTTTCTCTTTCCCACGTTGCTTTTTTTTCTCTCCTCTTCCCATTTGCTTCTTTCTTTGCATCTTGCGGAGGAGACGCCGGTCACGCTTACGAACCGCCAAATTGAACGACAATGGCGGAGAAAATGAGCCCCGAGAGAGATCTACAAGAGTCGATTAACGCTTTATCGACGGGGCGCTTTCATCGTGAACGATGGTCTTGTTCGAATTATCGTTCTACATATACGTTATGCTGTGATGTTTAAACTGCTTTCAAAATTTTTTAACGACGATATAAACTGTTAAGGCTTAGAATTGTTGCAACACATGGGCGATTATGTATTTTCTGTTCTAATCAATAGCCAAATGAGTATACATCAAATCCATATAAAATAATTTTTCTTAAGTTCTACAACACAGTTATTACAGCGCATAATCATCTTAATCCACAGTGAAAGGATTAATCCTCGGACGACGAAGGTTCTGACAATTGACATAGGTAAATATGTTCCACATTCACTTTCTAAGCTGCATTTTTGTGTCATTATTTTATCACACTGGACTAAATGAAGTGAGATCTTTGATAAGCGCCTTAACGACGAATAACGTGGAAGTAAAGCTTGAATCAGGATATGTAGTATCTTCTAAATTTTGTAACTTTTATTACTTATTTAATTATTTACTTATACAATTTATTATTTACGTTATATAATTTACTTTTAATATTCTTTGTTTACCTGCATTTGTGTTCATTTGCCATGAACATCTGCATTTTAGCCATCAAATTCGTAGCCTAGTTACGTATTCACACTTGCGATGACTAAAAAGAGGTTCATAATGATGCAGAGAATGTATTTATTAAATTACCTTCATTGTTAAAGCATGTTGTCGAAAAGGAAATCTATGATTCGTTAATTGATTCACTAAATAATTCCTTAATTCGTAGTCCAAATGTTTATCTTATTCTTTACATTGTGGTGACATGGATTGTCACCCAACTAAAAGTACACATAAAGATATAAATCAAGATTAGCAACGTGTTAGTAAGAACGTGTACATGTTAATAATTGAAAATTTTCAATGTTAAATTTCCAACAATATATAATTCATTAGAGCTATTTCATTTTTATTATTTCGAAAAAATTGCAAAATTTATGAGGCATAATTTTACTACTCAATAAAGCCATTCGTTCACAAGATTTGACCCCAATCAATGAACCACTGCATCGCGAATACTCTCAGTAAATCTTAAACCGCATGCGCATCAACATCTGCATAAACAAAGCGCAACTTTTCTCTCACCAGTAGTTTGAATTTTACGCTCTATGTGCGCGTTTTCCATCGCCTCGTCATTATTCCGCATAGCTGGAAGAAGGAAGACAAAAGTTAAGAAGTCACAGCTAGACAATGAACTTTCTAATTCGACAACATCGGTCCGTCAAACAAATGGGAGGATTAGCGTCGAGTATAATTGAGAATGCAAGAACGTCGGGAAATCGTAAAGTTCAAGCGAGCGTAAAAATAGTCGATGTGGCAAATTTGATGCTATCTGAGTACTACTTCCGAATAGAAATCGAAACGCGATTACGATGGAATCGTAGATAGTAATAAACGTCTGAATGATAATTTCGAAACAATTGAGAGATCAACGATACTTTAGAAATTCAAGTCACTTCAAATATGGTTCAATAAAGAATCAAGATTCAGTATAGAACCTTGGAGACCTGGATAATTTATGAATTTCGGGCTTCGATAGGTCATCAGTGAAAAGTTATTTAACAAGCACTCCACCCATTTACTTCGATACCAAAAGCCAATCATCCACAGATACTGTGGTTCTATTTGTAACTAATGGCAACGCAAATGAATTTCTAGAAGCGTTCATGTAATCGGTACACTGAAGATTCTATCTGACATCTCGCGAATTCTTAGCTTTCTGCTAACAAACCGAACAAAAGTTAGGAAAATTGACGGTAATTGGAAATTTCGATCGATAGGTTGAAGATTTTTATGAATAATGTAGAGGTTATTTGATGTATAAACAGAGAAACTCGTGGATAAATTGTAAGGTAGAAAATATATTTTAATACAGAAATGTAATTATAAGTAAGAATACAATTTGAGCTGGTCCAGATCCGCACGCTAGCAGTGTTACCCTATAACTGAAAACCCCGAAGCCAACGTCGCCTGTCTACTGTTTATGGTCTGTCTTCGTCGCAGTCTTTTGTCTATACGCTGTCAATGGCTTCAGTGCTTGAGAAAACTAAAAAGACCAGATGTAGGGTTTTCTTAGAAATGGTGACTACTTCAACAAATATAATTAAAGAAATAATATCTAAATAAAGATATGTTTCACCCTCTCAATTTTTCGACGAATACTTCACTTTGAATATTTTGGGCATTTTTTAATATACTGATCAATATCGAATATCCAAATAAGTGAAATGATAATAGGTATATTCTCATCCTTATTATAATCATTCCATGACGTATATACTATATTTTCAGAATTATGAATTTGAAGAAATGTATTATCCGGACATCGTCAATTTGCAGAATTATTTAAGAGCTCGTCACACAACTCCTATAATCACCTCAATGACCTATTATATCACCCTAATCTCTTCCTGAAATTCTACCTTAACTAAAAGACTTAACTTAGCTAAAAGTCAATTTAGCTAAAAGACTTCGTTAGATTTGTCGTATTTTTGCTTAATTTGCAACGAGCCATAGATTGAACGCTGCACTCGTAAGACGAATTCGGTTAGACGCGTGGTAATTGAGAACAGTGGGCAGAGTGAAAGTTAATTAACTTACGAACGAATTTGGAATGTAAATCGTGGCAATTACTAACTATCCTTTAAAAGGTAATAATAAATAAATTTTGACTACATAATTATGTAAAACTAATCGCGATCGCAGCCAATCAGCTCATATTATCATTTACTAACACAATTCATCATTGTATCATGGCTACTAATTACGTATTGATGCAATTAGAAATTGTATATTAAATATTAATATGATTATCCGGGTCTCGCTGAGTGAAGATTGTTGCGATTGGAGACCCACCTAAAACTAAAAATTGAATTAGATCTTAAGATAATCATGAAAATAAAAATTACATTAAATCATAAACTAATCGTATAATTGTATGTGAGACTCTTTTTCCTATCTTTATCAGTAATTTTACATTTCTATTACCATCTTTAATTTCAAAACGACCTATCTATCTATCATACACATACAGAGACACAGTGCTTCCTAACATTATTAGGTTTTCTATTAAGTATCTACCTAATTCTGAGTTGGGGTTTTAATTTGAGAATGACCAACCTAACCATAGATCTCATTTATAAAATTAATTCACAAATGCCTTACCTAACAGTAAAAATCAAATTTCAATTTCCTACCTGATTACAAATCTAATTTAACCAGCCTCTCAAACATTCAAAGATTTTCATGAATCCTATCTACATAAATATCTCAATATAGTAAATAAAATTGAAGAGAAAATATTGCGTCTAAGTACGGAATTAATATATCTTCCACAACTGAATACCTTGATCTCGAATATGTTGAATATGTTGATTATACTATAAGAGAATATCTTCTTTCCATTGGTCCTGTAGAGGTTCATGAAATAAACGTAAATTGAAATTAATTTCATCAAAACCTTAGATTTTTTTGTCGTCTCTACTTACATAAAAATTATATGATTTCTGTAGAAGTTCTGCCAATTACAAGTAAAGATTTCTTTTTATAAACTTTTAGCTACAACCAACTTGAACAATTTCTTTGTAAACTCTGAGCATTAGACACCTAAATGTTTATTTATAGAATACTACCTAGATACAAATTTGAAGATTTATTGTTCTATCTGCCTCGCAAGCTAAAGGTTTGTTGATGAATCCTGCCATCTAAAAATCTAAAACTTTGTTTGTGGACCCTACCTATCTAAAAATCTAAAAATTTGTTTGTGGACCCTACCTATCTAAAAATCTAAATGTGATAAAGGGGAAAGAATGGGGCATAATATGAGATACGTGTCTTCTTCTGGTGGTCTTTCGATGGATTCTGAAACACACTCAAACTCTCCAAAATTTAATAAAAAATCTATAAGAGAAATAATTCCAGGAGGTGAGACTCAAATACTATATTTCGTACGATTCACCTCTTTTCGTCTTTCAATGTTGTCTTTCACTGAATATATCAAATTCGTATTTCCCAAGCAAGAAACCTTCCTTTTTTATACGTGGGGAAATCCTCGTGGACACCCCCCCCCCCCCCCCGACGCTTGGAAGCGGCGGGGTAGTGTCTGACTATAGCGACTAAAACTCCACGGTGGACCGCCCGACGCTCAGCTGGGATGCCCGGGACCCAGAAAATTTTTGGATTACTGCCTGAGCACTCCTGCGTCTTTTCCTGTCTGAGGAAGTCGTTCCTCGGTTAGTTCGGGCATTGGGAGGGACCACCCCTCTCTACGCTATCTCCTGGGCCGACATGCAAGTCTGAGGAGACCCAGATCCTTTTCGTAGCGTCGGCCTCTATGACCACCTAGGACGGCGTAGGGCCGTCCTTCGGCGCGGAACCTGCAAGAGTGGGATGTTCTCACCCTCTCTCGGTCTGTTCGTTCCTTTACGAACATTACGCTTCCACAATATGAGCGTACTGCGAGGAGCTCATGTCGCCCCCTTAGCATCGCTTTCACAACTAACGAGTGGTCTAATCTTTCGCCAATCGTCAGCCATAGCATGCGACGTGGGGCTTCCCACGCCGGACAAAATTCTAACGTGTGCTGGACCGTGTCCTCGCCCTCGCCGCAGTGATGACAGGTGCTCGTCACCTTTCTTCCGATTTTCTTCAGGTATTCCCCGAATACTCCATGTCCTGCGAGCATCTGCGTCATCCGGAAGGACAGTGGAAGCCCTCCGCAGTCTCTCCAAGCCTCCTAGTTTGATAGAACCGATCTAACGGCTCGGTCACCTCTCGTCCAACTCTCCCCCCCCCCCCCAGGAGCCTGAGCTTCGACTCCTCTGGTCTTCGTAGACTCGTCGGAGCGCCAAGGCCTGGAGTTCTATCGGAGGAGACGTCGCCAGGACAGTCGCCGACGCATATCATGGCGTCTGGTATCCCCTTACGATCCTGATAGCAGTCGTCCTATGAAACCTCCTCAGCAAGAGTAGACTGCGTCGACTTTTCATCAGATCCTCTGCCCACACCGGAGCCCCGTACAGGACTCGAGAACGGATGACTCCCTCACACAGTCGGCGCACTCCGACTTCTGCCTCACCGATATTCAGCAGCAGTTCACATAGAACGTTGGTTGTCGTCGTCACTTTGGAAACCAGAAGCTTAAAATGCGGTCCGAACATCCAACATTGACTGTCGACGGTGAGGCCCAAGTATTTCATTCGAGGTCCTACTTCAACCTTCTCTCCGCTTATGCCCAAACACAGTCCGGGCGGAGGAGTCTCCCTACGTCGGTAGTCATAAAACCATATGGCCTCTGACTTGGCAGCCACAACACCCGTAGGCTCAGCCTGAGTATTGCCCGTATCACACATGCGGCGGCAAGCTCTCCATGGCGCAACGTCTCGTGCCACCGGCGTTCTCCGGCCAAGACCAACATGTCGTCCGCAGAACACACCATGCCTGGGTCTCGGGGCATGGGACAACGAAGCACCGCGCCGTATCCGATGATCCACAAAATCGAACCCAAAACCGAGCCCTGCGGAACCCCGCGCTTAACAGGCCACCGCCCTCCTCCATCCTTGCCGGTGTAGCTGACACATCAGTCGCTCAGGTAGGCCCGCATGACACAAATGATGTAGGTAGGCACCTCGAAAAATTCAAGGGCATCCAGTATCCCGTCCCAGGGTATGGTATTGTATGCATTGACTATGTCTAAAGGGACTGCGCGCTACCCTACCCCGGAAAACCATGGCCCGTGACATCACCCGTACCTGCTTCGCCGCATCCATCGTCGAGCGGCCCTGCCGGAAGCCGTACTGGCTTTCGTGCCAACCGGGCACTCGCCTTGACATGTGGACCTCCAAACGGGCGGCAATGAACAACAAAGGTGATCTTTTTTTTTATTTTTTTATTAACGTGGAGGAAATCCGAACGGACACCAGGCCGCTTCTGGGAAAAAGCGGCGTGATAGTGCCGGACTCCAACCGACTAAAACCTCCACGATGACCGTCCCGGCTGCGATCGAGAGGGCCCCGGGAACCGGTGTAAACGACATACCGGCCCACCCCCTCCCACCGCGCACAATACGTCACCGAATGAAGCGATGTGCGACCACGTCACACCGCCCCTCGTCGCCGGAGCCGCCGGGCCAGGCAGTCCGCTTCCCCTACCCGACGCGCTGAGCTGCCAGCACCGAAGTTTGAAGCCCACCGGGGGGCGTGGCGGACCTAGCGCGCCTCACCGCAGCGCGTCCGCGGCCTCTTTCCGAAGCATAACCTGCTCACAGAAGGAGATCACGGCCCACCTCCTCTCGCTTACCAACAATGCCACGGGGATCGTCGGCGGTCAGAGGTCCCATCCGATTTCCACAATGAGCTCGCGACGCGGCCGGGCCCACGCCGGGCAGTACTCCAGTGTGTGCTGCGCCGAATCCAAGCTCGCATCGCAATGGCTCGCATCGCGCGCAGCATTGGACCCAACACCGAACCCTGCGAGACCCCGCGGCGTACAGCCATCGCAGCCATCCCTCCGCCCCGGACGGTGTAGACGATATTCCGGTCCCGGAGGAACGCCCCGACCACACCCCCCAGGTACGCGGGTACCCGATGAAATTCGAGGACCCGGTATATCCTGTCCTAGGGGATGCTGTTGAAGGCGTTGACCACGTCCAGCGACACGGTCAACGTCACGCAACCACGCTGCTCCGCCCCTCGACAAGAGAGCGGACACGGGCGACAACATCGGTCGTAGACCGCCCCCTCCCGAAGCCGAACTGGCTGTTGTGCAGTCCGGGAACACTCCAGGACTGCGACTCCAGGCGGGCAGCCACCGCTCTCTCCAGCAGCTTGCCAGTCTCGTCCAAAAGGTACACCGGCCGGAAGGCGGAAGGCGAGTTTGGAGTCCGGAGAGCGCCCTGGCTTCGGTAGCGGGACCCTCCTTCCACGAAGCAGGGAATTCACCCCGAGACAGGCATCCGTCGAGCATTTGTCTCCGGACCAAGACCCAGGCGACGTCCTTTCACAGGCGGGCCGGGACTCCGTCGGGACACGGAGCTTTCCGCCCCGATTTTCCCGACGGCGCCGGCCAATTCTTCCTTGATGACCCTCGATTCCGGGCTCCAACTTCCCGCGGTGACATGTAGTTCTTCTTCCGCCGGTTGAGGCTTCTGCTCCTCCTCTTCGGTTAAGCTGCCGTCTTTCTCGCTCGCTGCTCCCGCGAACAGGGTGCCGACGACCCCCTCCAGGAACCGAGGGTCCATGCTTTCGTTATGGGAGGCGCCCATGAACGGAGTTTGTTCAACACCATCTTGTAAGGGCGTCCCCAGGAATTGGAGTCGAGGCTGGCCAGAAGCTCGTCCCAGGCCCGCCTCTTCGCCTCCTTGATGGCTCGTAGCAGGGGCCTCCGCGCTTCGCGGTAGGCCTCGTACAGACGAGCCACCGTGCGCGAGACTCCGGACGGTGGCGATTCATATCGCAGATCGCGTGCCGTCGCGCCTCAGCTGGGGCGCTCCCGCTTCCGCGTCCACGTCGATCGGGGATCCTCCAAACCAAGCGACGGCTATAGCGACCGCCGTCATGAAGTCCTTGTTGCGGTGGATCACCGCCCACCGCGGGAATCTTCTTCTCCTTCCCCGTGGGCCGATGGGCCCGGCGCATCCAACAAACGGTCGCCCATCTCGCCGCCAACTGCCATCTCCATCAAGATGTAGAGGTGGTCCGAGAGGGTCTCCTCCGGGGACACCTCTCAACCGGAAACACGGCGGGATGCGGCAAGGTTTGCCGGTGTGAGGTTCACTATGGTCTCGCCCCGCCACGCCACGCATGTGCAGGACGACCCCCGGTTCATAAGGCGGAGGTCGAGTGCGTCGGCCCAGTCCTGCACGTTGCGGCCCCTGCCGTTGGTCCTGCGGGAGATCCATGCCGTTGAGTGGGCGTTGAAGTGCCCGAGGACCAGTGACGGGCAGGCGTCAAAACGCCTCGCGCAAGCCGCAAGCCCGTCCAGGAAGTAGGCGTTTTCTGTCCGGCTCATGTTGGGCGACACATAGACGGCCACGGCAGCCAGGTTGCCCCATTTTATGGCCACGAAGCCCCGTCCCCGCTCGATCACCGAGCAAGAGGGGCTTCCTGCGATCCGGGTCCAGAATATGGCGACCGAGCCGATCCCCAGGGCCCCCTGTCGCGTTCGGAATGCTGTACAGCTCGGCCACCGCTGCCAGAACGATCCGCCGCTCCGCCAGGCTCTAGAACATTAAGTCCTGACCTTCGCGGGAGCGGTTAAGATTGCACTGCAGGAGCAGTTGCCCTCCTCCTCTTCTTCCGCTCACGTCGGGGAAGGTTCCGTCTCCATAGCCACCTCCGGGCTGTTCCCCTCGCAGTCGGTGTGTCCGACTGCTCTATCCTCTCTTCTGGACTTCGTGGGGCCTGTTGACGGTTGCATCGTTTCCTCCCTCATCGCAGCGTCCCCGCCGTTGCCTGGAACGGTCCTTGCTTCCTGTGCGGCCCTCTTCTTACGGGCAGGCGGTTTGCATGCCAGTGACCCCATACGGTGCGACGCGGGCAGTCCGAGGTCCTCGCACACCGGACACTTAGGTACTCGCGCCGAGCAGTCCCTGGTGCGATGTCCTTCCGTCCCGCACCGGTAGCAGCGCTCCTACCGGTCGGTCGTCGATGTGCAGTCCCGGCGCACGTGACCCGACTCCATGCACCTAAAGTATTGGAGTCGGCGCGCCGGAAGAGGGGAAACCCTCGCCGTTGACCAACCTATGTTAATCCTACCTCCTGGTCGGGCGTCCCCCCCTCTGCTGATTTTCCTGGCCGCTGTTAGCGGGCAGCGTAGCCACACAGACCCGAGACCCCGAGAAGCGGAGCGTATAACTCCCACGTTGATCTCGTCGGCGCTGCAGCCCCCGACCTCAGCAACGGCGGCTGCCACCTCCTCCGGGGTATTGTCGGTCTTTGTTAACGGGTGCTTTCCTCGGCGTCAACTTATCGCCACACAGTACCCGGGCACCCCTAGGGCCATAGGGGTTGGAATACGCCCAACCAGCGCGCAAGGCACCTTGTGCCTTGTTACCTTGATTAGATAAGCCTGCAGGGGCCATCGCTCGTTACAGGTTGAACGGAGCGATTCTAAGCCCTACCGTTTCACCAGGACCGTTCGGGAGCAGGTGGGACGCTGCTCACCCGCCGAAGGATATTTGGGGCGAGCCATTACCCCTTAAATAGGCCCTTTGCCAGCATCTTGGCCATCAACCACTGCCACCACGAGTCCAAACACATAATTGGCCGAGTAGAGCGGTCGCTACTCCCTCCGGGTTTACACTCGTACGCCCGTGGTACCATCCTAAGTCATTGGTGGGACTATCGTGTGGATGTACCGCCACGTCATTGCCGGCCGGCGACCTGCTAACCGTACTCGACAGATCCAGATAGGACTCACGTAAGCGTGGGCCTCAAGGTACAAAGTACCCAGGAACTTATCCCGACGGTCCTATCCTTGGCATCAGGATCGTGGGTGCGCTACTACCCAAGGCCACGTAGAGCGAGCATAAACGAGCCTCTTGCTTACGCTCCAGGCGACCTTCCTTGCAGTGTACATAGAGGACTCACGTAAGCGGGACCATAGATTTACATAAGCAAGTTCTCTCTGCGGAGACCTCCTCCGGGGTGGCCGAATCCTCCAGTCCGGTCACTCTTAGCTCGGCCGTCCTTCGCGGCACGGTTACCTTGGTGGGCAAGTCCTTCAGCGTAGCCGCCATCCGCTCGGCCAATCGCGATGCGTTGCTCCCAGCGTCCTGGCCTGAGATCTCGAACAGCAGCGCTCCCGTTCTCGAGTTCGGAGAGCTTGACTTCCATCTTCATCACCGAGATCGCATCCCTGTACGTGAAGCCCCAGCCGTCCCACACAGTTAGCGATACCACGGCACACCGTAGGAGCCGGGGAAGGCCCGGCACTTTCTCGCCACGCGCGTCTCGCCCACTAGCGTTATGTCTCTTTCCTGCCCCTATAGCTCCGGATCCACCGCCGTTATCTGCTCCTTGCATGGGTTCCCTACCCTAGCCACTACCCGGCTATAGGAGAATATCAGATTCATCGGGGTTTCCCAGGGCGTGGTCCTACGCCCTGAGAACCCGTAGCCGCCTCGTGCTCCCCATATACAGGTGGTCTGAGAGAGTCTCAACCTCTTCGGCTACTCTCCAGCCTGAGACACGTTGGAAGGCATTGGCCATGTAATATCGACGACGGAGCACCCTCTCCACGCCACACATTAAGTAAGAGAAGCCCGAGGCCCGCAGCCCAGTCTGACAGCACCCGGCCACAAGCATCTGTTCTTGCGTTACCCCATTGCGAGGAGTAAGCATTAAAGTCGTGACGTGAAAGGTATCGTCTCACGCAATCGCCAACCCCGTCCAGAAACTCCTCAAACGCGACCAATCCACTATACGCCCACCACCATCATCCCAGCCCACTCGATCGCAATATACCCCTTGCCCTGCTCGAATAGTATCTCTGCGGCGGGTGTACGCGGTGCTGACGTCCACGTCATAGCGACTAAGACTGGAGCGACTGAACCTGGAGGTCTCCGATCCAGTTAGCGGTATTTAGTATGTGATAGAGCTCGGCTACCACTGCCAGGGCAACCTTGCTCTCCCTTATCCTCTGGAAGAGCAGATCTTGTGCCCGTTTCAATCGCCCCAAGTTGATCTGGAGCAGGCCCCGAATCCGGCTCATCTCTTTAGTTTTCGGCGGAACGCATGCCGCCCCTTCCATTCTGTGGGTGGTGAGCACACCAAGTGACTCACAGAGCGGGCACCTGCGGGAGGCAGGGCAGCGCTTGGCCTGATGACCGATTTCTCCGCATCTGTAGCATAGATGCTCCCGGTCTACCGTAGATCCGCAGGTCACTTACGTGTCCCAGCTCTAAGCATCTATAACATCTTACGGGTCTCTTCGGGATGACTTCGACCCTCGCCATTGACCAGCCCACAAGAATTCTTCGCGCTTGTCTTAGTTTCCGCGCTGTTGTTGTTGGGCGCCTTATCCAGACTGACCCAAGGCCACCTCTGGAGGTCCTGATGTCTCCTACTCGAATTTCCAGTGCCTTGCATCCTCCGGCCCTCGCCAGGGTGTCTCGAAGTTCCTCCTTCCCGACCAACATGTCGATCTTAGTTACCCTCAGCTCCGCCGTCCTTATTGGGGCCGCAACTTTCGTCGTGGTCGGATCCAGGGCTTGTGTCAACCGTGCTGCAAGCTCTCTTTGTCCCCGGGATCTTCTAGAATAATACTCGCAGTCATCGCCTTCTTGATTTTGACTCGTTCAGTACCGAATTCAGCTAGCGGAACTTTCTCTAGTCATCGCCAGCACTTCGGCATACGATGTTTTCATCCCTTCGCTCAGCGTTAGGGTGGTTCCAGGCGTTTCGGCAGCACCTAGTCTCTTCGCATCCTTCTTCATTTTCTTATGCTCGACCACCTTCCATTCACCACTCTCTTGCTCCTTCGAGGGTGATGATATTTGGGTGGCATTGCCCTCATCCATGGTTGCCTTTCTCTGCCTTGTTTCCGTATTATGACGCCAGTCCTGTAGGCGTTCTTCCAGGGCCCTCATTAGTGAAGGCCCGAGCTTTTCCTCTCGAGGACAGATAAACGTTCCTTCACCCCCCCCCCCCGTCATCTTCCCTAGAGTGCCCCAGGTCTAAAGTGGAGGGATGATACTGTGCGTTCTCCTGAAGGACACACCTCGATCTCCTTCTCTAGTACCTCCACCAGCTTCTCTGCCATCCTGGCAGCTCCAGTGCCGTAGGCGGGCCCCATCCTCCTTGTCAGCTCCACCGTGCCCGCGGCAATGGAGCTTTCTGCCTCCTTTGAGGTCTTAATGAAGTTGTTTTTTAAGTTCGATAATGTTGTCGCCACCTTCATTATCTCCTCTACTCGCCGAATTAGTTCGACTCCTATGTCCTCTGTGGAGAGTGTTCTCATCTCCAAGATCAGTTCCATAGATGTCTGGAGCTATGGGTGTCAGCTTCCCTTTTGGTTCCCCTGGATGTCTCTGATGAGGATGGGGCCCCATAGGCCATCAACTTTTCGACGTCCGAACTCGCACTTCCTTGCGAGTTTCTTGCCGTGGTGTTTCTTGCATCTGATTCGGCGCTTGGAACCATGACCAGATCCATGCCTTAACCGTCTGGTTTATCCATCCTATTTGCGATCCTCATGGATTTCCTGGTTATCTTTGAGGCAGGTTCCATTCCTTCCTCCATATCCTGCTTTCTACTAGTAGTATTCTCTTCGTTGGACGCGGGGGCCCGTCCGGTGGCCTTCGACGTAAAGGGGTCTTGCGCGCACGTGCGCTCGGGTAGTTTCCGAGGTAGCCCGTGCTGCGGCTCTGCTGTCACGCGTCGCAGAATGTCTGCGGCTGCCCACACGTGCCTCGAGGCGTACACGTGGGGCGGCGCCGCCGGCGCGCGTCCTAACCTGTCTTCCTTACTGCTTCATTGATAGGGCTGAATTTTTTTTTTCTTATTTTCCTGTCCCATCCAATCCTTTCGTCACTAATTTTCTTGCGCACTTTGCACATATGCACTGGCAAAATACTCTGGTCCACTTGTTTTGTCGCCTTTCCTTATTTTTACTATAATTTAGTCTGCAGAGTACGGAGCGACGTAAACGCGTCCTTTCTCTATACCGCCATCTTTAAAACCTCCCAAGCAAGAAACCTGCAACAAACTTATTTACTGGATTAGTACCTTGAAAGAATTTAACGCTGAAAACAAAACATATTATATATCAAAAGGAAATCAAATTACCAAAACATTATTTTAGCTTCACAGCAATTTAAATTTGAATTTTGAAACCCAAATTTGAATTCAAAGTTGTATCAAATATAGAAAATTTGTTACCAATACCAAGATGAAGGATGTGATTAAAGACATATGCATAACTTCTTTTCTTTTAAAGACTGACAATCTTTATGGAAAATAAAAATATAAGTTTTATTATCAATAAAATGATAAGTCCAAGTGCATCTACTAAGTTTTTATAAAGAATGAACTATATCGAAAATGAATTTTGATATATGCACAGCAAATTCAAACATTTATAAAATTACTTGAATATTAAAAAAATTGTATATAATAAAATCAAGAGAATTATTAAAGAAGAATTAATTCAAGTAATGAACAATCACTGATTTAAAAAGTTTTAAACACATTAATTTCTTTACTATATTTCAAATAAGTTAATGTTATGCAGAATGTTATCAATTCGATTATGTATTTCACATGTTTGGATAGCCTAAAAATGTTTAAATTACATATATATGTCGAGTTTGTCGGGTTTGTCTGGTTGGCGCTGGTTCTTGGGGTGCGTTGTGTATCTTCATTAGGACAAGCCATTGTAGTTGTTCAGAAAGGTTTATATTTACAGTAATATGTACAGGAGTTGTTTAAACAAGGTTTAACTATATAACGTTATAAGACACATAAGATAAAGTAAACAATGTTCTTAGGTTCAAACGAATCCACGGTCAACGGGATAACTCTTTGTTCAATTGGATACGTGTTAAACTCAAAATGACGTTTGCTATGACGTACGGTATCTTTCAGGCTGACAGACTGACGTTGTGTATAAACTCTCCAAGGTGATCACAAGAATAAAAGACTGACACGATCACACTTGTCAATTGCGTATTGATCAGGGTTATCAACAAAATTCCAAGCGCCGTTACTAGGCAGACTCGTGTAGAGCCGTCATTGCTCCCGCCTCGGGACTTGTTTGTTAATACAACGTGTGTCCCTCAATATTGGTACTTCTTCTGTCAAGTAAAACGTTCATTAGTTGAATAAATATTGGGAAACATCTCACAAATCACTTATTCAGAATAAGCAACGACACAAGCGAGACCAAGAGAGAAAGATTGTTAAAACTCAGACCGTGTTTAAGAAAGGAGACTTTGTTTTAATTCACAACGATCATAAAAGAGATAAGTTGGACATTGAATGGTTAGGACCCTACAGAATCAACGATGTAAAAACTCCTTATTACATTATTTCTATTGGATATAGGAATTACGTTTTATAAATAAACCCAACCAATTCACGATCGAAAACTACATGGTTGCGCTTCTGAAATCATTAGCTTCTCGAACACTATCAAATATTGTAAAATTGCTTATATTTAAGATTAACGAAATAATTTTTGTACCATTACATGCAACAAATCAATTCATAACGATTCCTGAAGAAAAAAGCCAACAGAAATCTCAGTACTTTGTAGCAAATAAACTTCCTGGCAAATTCTTTAAAAACACTCGTTAGCGCAATCAGACAAAACATGTGATCTATTGTACGGAAATAAGAACAAAATATGAAGATTGAACAAAAAAAGTGTAAACATATCCTTTATTTACATTTAAAAATAATTCCATTCTACTACGACCTTAGAGAACCAAGATCAATCTAATCAGGGGGGTATGTCACGACCGGCACACTTCAAATCCGATGGACTATGATGGAGATAAAGATGTGGCGGCAATCGGCGACAATGTATATCGCCGAAGTGCCTAATGAGCCATCGATATCTCAGCGGTCCTTCCGCCGAATGTCCTAGAAGACGCCTAACAAACGCGTGGATAGTGGAGATATTGAGGGGTGACAAAGGGAAAAGAAACAGATCCGATCGAAAGTCAAATTGTAAGAGCTTCAGTCTTGGAAAGTCACGGCTAGAGTTCAGAAGCAAATCGTAATTAGTTTAAACCAAGTGTTCAAAAATAAATTCTCTTTTTATTCTTTTATATTTTATTTTTCTTTTCATCTTCGATTTCCCTTTTTTTTTTTTTTATTTTACGTGACATTCTCGCTGAGAATTTACAATTCATATAATATATGAAATATTTCAATTTTTATTTTAACTTCAGTTGAGAATGTATTAATTATTTTATCGAGTTGTTCAAAACTCTATTTTGCAATATAGATCGAAGAAAAAAATTATTTGAAATACAAGAAACGTTGAAGATATTTGAACTCTCTCTAAAAGTAATGATTTTTTGTTTAATCACGTCTAGTTCCACCTTAGTATTCTTAAAAGGAACCATAGAACTACGTATGATTTAGTCGTATTACGTTAAATATTGCATGTCTATGTGTATATTTATACGATTGATATATATATATATATATATATATATATATATGTCGGAGATGAAAGAACACCGGAGCCTTTGGAATTTTGGATAATCCCGCAACATTGTAACCTAGAGTCTACTATAGCTGTACCTGAACAATTGTAATTATTCAATCCGATTGTAATTGTTCGAGAGTTGTGATAATGAGCTTGGGCTCGAGGCGACAGTCAGTCGCCGAACGTAACCGCGGTCACGGGATGAACGCTTTGTCTAACAAAGGCATGGAATAATTCTATAGCTCTCCTTAAAAAGGAAATAGTTGTAACACTCGACTGTAAACATTCCAACGGTCTCTGTCCCTTAGCTCGCCACACGCAGACCCTATTCTTCGAGTAAGATGATTGCCAGATGTCGATGCGTCTCCGCAGTACATGTTCAGCTAGCCCGAGGGCCCGTTATAAATCTTAAGATTTAGCCAACTAAAGTCCTTCAAACAGACAAACAGTCTTTGTCCCAACTACGGGAAGATAGGGGAGACCTATTTTTCAACGAACGGCGTCTCCCACTAGCAACTTTCCCTCGAGGGCGGCTAGCATCTTTTTCTAACCACCGGTATGGAGATTGACCAATTAGCAGCAACGCCAATTTCCCTTACTTTCTGAACGAAGGCTATCCTCGACGAATCCGATGATCTCGTGTCCTTAGACACACCCCATTATAGTTTTCCTCTGTGGCATCATCGGGACGGAAACTCATTCTTTCTTGCGATCCCCTCGACGAATAGAGTAACACCTTACGATCAGTGAATATTACGTGTTTTATTAACAAAGAGTCCGACTTAGATTTTGTGAGCACGTACATCTATCATCCCGTTGATCGCGGATTCGTTATTGAACCTAGAATCATTGTCATTAGCTTTTCGAGTATCTAATTACCACGGTTACTTGTCCAATTCTATAATAATCGTATTTGCACTAGTCAATGTCTTCTCTATTGTATAACGACAATGTGTAATCCAAACGAAGGGGACGCAGGAAGGAGTGCAACAGAAGTTAATTCATAAGAGGTTCCTGGAGCACCCCTGTCATACGCGTAGGATGGTCATCGTGGAGTTTTAGTCGGTTGGAGTCCGACACTACTCTGCTGTTACGCGATTATTAGAACAGCGGAGTGTCCATGAAGAGATTGGTCTTGTTGCGGAAAGAAGGTCGTCCGCTGGACTCGACGTCCGCGTACAGGCCGGTATGCCTGCTCGAAGAGGTGGGCAAATTATTCGAAAGAATAATCGCTGCCTTCGATGTCCTATGCCCCAGGGCACAGGCATGGTATGCTATGCGGACGATACCTTGGTCCTGGCCGGGAGACGTTGGTGGAACGAGACCGTGAATCTTACGGAGGACGCCGTGGCATGCGCGATACACGCCATCCATAGGCTCGGCCTGAGCGTGTCGCCGGCCAAATCAGAGGCCCTATGGTTCTTCGAAAACCGCCGCAGAGGAACTCCTCCGCCTGAACTATCCGTGACCATCAACGGAGAAGAGGTCCCGGTGAGACGCCAGATGAGTCTCACCATCGACAGCCAATGGACGTTCGGACCGCACTTCAAGCTCTTGATCCCAAGGGTGATAGCCGCAGCCAACGCTTTATGTGGCCTACTACCGAACATCGGCGGAGCAGGATTGGGAGTTCGCCGGACTCTACGTGAGAATGGTCCGGTCCCGAGTCCTTTACGGGGCTCCCGCATGGGCCGAAGACCTGATGGCGAGTCGCCGCAGCCTAATCTTGCTGAGGAGGTTGCAGAGGACGACCGCCATCCGCATAGCGAGGGGATATAGGACCATATCCTACTCGTCGGCGACTGTGCTGGCGACGCCCCCCCCCCCTCGAGCTGCAGACCTTTGCGCTCCGACGGGTGTACGAACAGGCCTGAGGGGCCTGGGCTCGGACGGGCGTATGACGCCGCCGTCCGCCAGCCAGTCCGCCCTAAACGTCCGGGAGGAGGCGAAGCTGGAAACATAGGAGTGATGGTGCTCTCAGCTGGTCGAGGAAAATGCTGTGCGGTCACGCAGGGCTGTTCACGCCGTGCTTTTCAACTGGGAAGTCTGGCGAAATCGAGGCGGGGTCCCGCTGACCTTTAGGATGACGTAGGTGCTCACTGGCCACTGAGTATTCGGCGAGTACTTATTAAGGATTCGACGAGAGTTGACCTCCATCTGTCACGACTGCGAGGAAAAGAAGGACACGGCGCAACACACGCTTGAGTTTTGTCCAGCGTGGGCAGAACCGCGGCGCGTTCTACGGCTCGACATCGGCGAGAGATTAGCCCTCGAAGACGTCGTTGAGGCCATGCTCAGGGGGCGCCAGGAGTTCATCGCCGTCCGCTCCTACTGTGAACAAGTGATGCTGGCGAAGGAGCGGGCGGAAGGAAACCGGGAAAGAACGCGCGATCCATCGAGAACGTCGCAACAGAGGGACTCCATACGCCGCAGGGGCGCGGCGCCGCCGCCGCCACCCTAGGAGCGTCAGACCAAGGAACGTGGCGTTAGAGGGTGTGGTCCCCCCTCTAGCTGCCCAACTCAGACAAAACTTTGCAAGAGACCCCAGGTGCTCCTCTACCAAAGCGTCAGGAAGACCATCGTGGAGTTTTAGTCGGTAAGAGTCCGACACTACTCTGTTGTTGCCCGCAACGGCAAGTGTCCATGAGGATTTCTCCACGTATAAAAAAGAAAGGCTAGCTGAACATGTACTGCGGAGATGCGTCGACATCTGGTAATCATCTTACCCGAAGAATAGGGTCTGCGCGTGGCGAGCCACGGAACAGAAACCGTTGGAATGTTTACTGTCGAGTGCCGCTATAACTATTTCTCTTTAAGGAAAGCTATACTATTACTCCATACCTCTGTTAGACAAAACGTTCATCCCTTGACCGTGTAACGTAAAATTGACACTTGGAATGTAAAAGAAAAGAAGGCTGAGTCATAACCTAACTATTAATTTTCTTTTATCGAACTTTATTATAAATTTGGCACTTACACCGGAGAAAGGGGCTGTACAAGAACAGGAGTTAGAACAAGAACTGCCCGAGCTGGCTGAAGTCTCGGTTTATATACGTTTTAGTTTGAGAATGTTGAGGGGCTCGGTGTAGGTTATGATGTGGAAAAGTGTCCGAAGGTCGGGGGTCGATATCTTATCTTCAATGTGGACTAAGGTACGTCACAGCCTTGGTGTAGGCTACGATGATAAGGTGGTGATGTGTCCAAAGGAGTCCGAAGCTCGGGGATCGATGTCTTATCTCTGATGTAGGTTGAGATGTGATTGATGTCACATACCCCCCTCCTTAGATTGATTTTGGTCCTCCGAAACCTTAGTATTTCTTCAGTATGGAGCGGTGGAATTGGACTCTGACTGGCTCGACTTGTACTCGTTCTTCTTCGTCGTGGTATGTTATGCTTTTGCTATTTCAACCTGTGAAGATTGGCTGGTTAAATTTCGATCACGATTAATAGGGATAATTTGTGAAGTTTGACTAAATGCCACAGTATCATGTGTTGAATCTTTTGTAGACTTCTCAACAGCCTGTGATATAGAATGAGTTAGTTGGTCTTTGAGTAATGATTTTATACTATTTTGTTGTTTCTTTATCGTTTGATTGTTATCCAGTTGTTCCTTTGATACTTGCATTTCTTTGTTTTGTTTAGCAACTTCTACAGCCTTCCCAGCATCTACAACTGGTTTTTTTTTCAATGCATGTAATTTCTTCTTCAACCAGCACAACTGTGCTTTCTTCTATAGTTTGTGTTTTTGTGTTATTTAGTAAACTTTTCAATTCAATTTCCACAGTATCTGGAGCTTTAGATATCGACTGACTATCATCTTCTGCATTTTCAACACCCCAATCATCAAAGATATCCTGAATCACACTTCTTTGTTAGTTATGCTCACTCTGTCTGCTTCACTTATAGATTTATTCTTTCCTTCTGTATTAGCAACATGTACGACAATTTTATTATGAATAATTTTCTTTTCTACATTAATTTTATGGGAACTATCAAAACATTCAGTCTTGCCATTTCCATTTGTTGTTTCTTATTCTACATTATATTTTGCATCAGTATTTCTACACTTATCCTTTATGTCCTCTCCTTTAATATCAGTGCCTTCTTTAATACTTACATTTTTTTCTTTAATATCAATGTCACCTGCAGTTTCTAGATCATTAATTACTCCTGAAGTAATAGGAGTTATAGAATCGTTTCCTGTCTTTGTATGATTTAATACTTCCTTATCGTCTTTCTGGCTACAATTTTCAGAAACTTCTTGAGATTTCTCTTTTTTTTTTACATTGATCATCAATTTGTGGGTCCTTATTTATTATTTCTTCTATTTCATTAATCGCGGTATTCTTTATGCTCTCTGTCTCACTACTTTACTGTCAAATTTTTTATTTAAATCTGTTACATCACATTTATTTACTACTAAAACATCTTGAATTATATTATCTGTACATTCTTGTGACTTATTTTCTTGGTTTTTTGGAATATCCTTCACATTCTTTACAATATCAGTCGTTGATTCTGATATTAATGAAGAAGATACATCTACTTTTATGATTCTTTTATGATTTTACTTTATTAATGTCACTGTGCACTTCATCTAATTGTTCCATGGTAAAATATCAAGATTGTTACAGTTACTTAAGAAGTCATGGATTGTTCATTTAAATATTTACCGCACTTTTCCATCAATATAAGCCATTATGGCAGTTTGACATTCTACAGAACACCAATGCTGTATCAGTTTATATTTTTCTTCATCATGAAGTTTTATTATATCACCTAATTCTTCCTGATGTTTTTTCTCTTTTCTTTTTTTTCAAAATAAGAGCGTGTTTTCTATGTGAATCTTCTAATTCTTGGTACGCTTCGCGTAAGCGATTATTAACACCTTTGGAAAGTTTTTGAACGTTTTCCAGTTCTTTTCTAAGAAAATTATTTTGTTCATCCATATCTTTTACTTTACCTTCAATTTCTACCCTACGCAATATTTCAAATTCATTTTCATTAACAAGAATCATTTTTTTCTTTTTCAAAATCGAGTTTCAATTTATTAGTTTCTTCTTCGTATTTATATCTAAGATCAACCACTTTTTTCGAAACATTTTCAACAACTTTTTCATATTCACCTTTTAGTTCGTTTAATTCACATTGAAGAGCAGATAGCTGTCCTTGCAATTCAAGAACTACATTTTGTTGCTTTTGCAACTTTAGCTCCAACTTCTTACGTTCCTCCATTAAATTACTAACACATGAATTAAGTTTGGCCTTTCCTTGTTCCAGCAAGCCAGCTTCATATTTGTGACTTATGTTATCTCTTCTAATTTTATTGTTAGTTCTTCAATTTGTATTTCAAGAGATTGATCTCTTTTCACGTTTATGTGTTTTTTATCTGCCAATTCATATTCTAACGCTGCTATTCTTTTCGAGAAGTGCGCGATACGATTTCTAAGATCACCTTCCATAGCTTTTTTTGCTTTAATTTCGCGTTCTTACTTCTCTGGAACTTCCAAAAGCTGAGCACGAAGGCGCTTCACTTCGGTTTGATGCTTTTCGTCTTAACCATATAAAATTTCTTGTTGTAAATTATTTCTATGTCCTTTTGGTGTTGCTCCTTTACTTCTGTTTGTTTTTTTTATGTAACTCGAGTTACAATTCTAATTTCTGCGCTTCCTCCTTCATGTCCTCGATGTGCTTCTCGAGCTCTTGTGTCGTCCTGTCTTTGTTGGAACATTCTACTTGAAGATCAGCGAGTTAATGCTCGAGATCGTAATTCAATTTTTGGTTGTTGGCAGTAATAAGCCCACGTGACGTCACTTTTGAACTTGATCTTGTTTGGTCTCGATTGTGTTTTCGTGGTGCTTGTGGTGTTCTAAAAGTAATCGCCACATTGCTTGCATTTTTGCATTGCACATTGATACATTGCACTCTGCACTAGCAATGCTTTTGGTATCATGAAATCTCTCTCACTTTTCAGTAACAAAACCTTTTATTTTATTATCTAATTTTGGATAATGCGCCCCTGGTGGAGGTACATTATGTGTTCTCTTTTCCTTTACTATGCACACATTTTCCTTCTGCTCTCAATTTTTCTATCATCTTGTGCTATTGTTCTATTGCCTCATCTTCGCATATAAATCCTGTTCGAGTTGATTGATTTTATCTTTCAGTTGAAATACATGTTTAATTCTTTGTCTGTGATCATGATGAACTACCTCAGCGTATTTTTTTTATGGATTTCTTGATAATCTTTTAGAAGTTGCTCGTTATATTTGGAAAGCTTTTTCACTTCATCTTCAGCTATTTCTCGACGAGATTTTTCTTCTTCAAGTTTTTCTGTAATCGTTTTTTCTAAACTTCTCCATTTATTCTGTTCTTCTTCGAGTAATTCATTACGTTTCGGTATCTGGCTATCCTTTTCTTTAGAAACATTTAATTTTATCAGAAAGTTCTCCTATTTTCAAACTTGCTTCATTTAAGGTAACTTTATGAATTTCCGATTGATGCTCTAACATTTGATTTAAGTCTTCTATTGCTGTTTCACGTTCTTTCAGCTGTTCATTAAATTTGTTGTTTAGCATATCCACTCGAGAAATTTCGAGTTCTTGAGCATCGTTTCTTTTTCAGAAATTTGGCTTATTTTCTCTTGTCTGCTGCTACATGTTGCTGTTATTTTATCAACTTCTTTCAACATAGGTGCATGTTCTCTTTTTTTCTTTTTCTTTTTTTTCAGCAACATATAATTGACCGTATCTTTAGATTTTACTTTTTTAACTGTTTGTTCTTCATCTAAATTTATTAGTCTTCAGCTTCCATTCTTGCTTGTTTTGTTACTAACTCTAACATATGAGCTGCGCGTCCTTGTGCTGAGTAGGTTTTTTTAATCTTATCTGACGTTTGATATTACCTTTAGGTGATGATAACTCAAGCAGGGATTTAAACACTGATCCATCATTTACTTTTTGCACTTCATAAATTATTTTCAATAATAGGAGTTGAAATCTTTGGTGATTACTGATATTATTGGTTTCCTCAAATTCCTTGATATTATCTTTAGAGACTTCGACATTGTCGTTATCACAATCATTTGAAACAATTTTAGCTACTTCCTCATCTTCAGCATCCTCAGCATTTCACAGCATAGCATTTCATCAAAGGAGAAATATCATCCACTTTATTAATTTTAATAAAACATTGTTTTCCATTGCAATTTTTTTTTAATTACGTGATTTTTATACTTATTTAATTAATTTAATCTGTGCAAATGTGTCGTACACCAGATATACCGTTCTTAACAAATTGTCACATTTACTACACTTCGAGTTACCTCTAATATTCTGAATGAGTCGCATGATTGATCAATAAGCTATGAATGATTATACAAATTCAGTTTTCCCTCATCTTATCTGAATATTATAACAAATACTTTACATTGAATATTTTATTAAGTACTGCAAGTTTTTCATAAACGCTTCAAAATCCACAGTCTATTGATCAATTCCTCTATCCTTTCTCTTTCTCCTCACTAAAATAGATAAATTCTTAATGCAGTTTATGGAGTTTTTTTTCATAAAGTAAATCACATTTATCATCTGATATATTTTTTGAAGTAATTTCTGTCTGTACATTTTCTTCTTTTCCCCTACTTCCTTTTCTCCTTCTAATAAATTCTTTTTATTCTGTAAAATAGTTTTTGTATCTTCAATTTTGTTAAGTGCAATTCTTATTTTTGATAACTTACTTTTATTAGATAATACTTGTGAATCTTCTACTACATCTTCCATATCATTTTGAGTGTGGCTTCTACCTTCAGTAAATTTAATATTTTGAACAGTATCATTAATTTCAATAGCTCTTTCGGTATCAAGTAAATCGCATTTATTATTTAATATACTTTTTGAATTGATTTCTGTCTCTGCAGTTTCTTTTTTTGTATTTTCTTCGACTTTTCTTTGTTCTTCTAATCCACTCTTTTCATTTTGTAAGATCTTTCTTGTATCTTCATCTTTTTTAACTTCAACTTTATCCGATCTCTTAGGTTTGCCTCTATGTTTCGCTTCTCTCTTTGCAATATTAGCACCTTTGTTTTCTTCTGGTTGCTTTTTCTCATCACAACTCTTCGATCGCTGACTACGTGATGAGGGACTATCAAATACCATATTTATACGTAAACGAGATATTTTATTCCTAGTATGTTGGCTTAAATTCGCTTCATCATTTGCTATTACAGTCGTTACTGCATTATCATTTTCTACAGATTTACACCTATCACTAGCCATGTCCGTTAAAAGAACATCCCTTCATTGACGCGCATCAGTTTCACTATCTGATATTGATTTTTGTTTAATACCTCTTTTTTCTTCTTTGGTCAATTTATTTTCTAAATTTTCCGATGCTTTTTGTTTATTAATTATTTCAGACTTGTCTTCGATTAATTTCGTCTTTAAAGCGCTTCGCAAAATTTTATTTGTATTTGACTGTCTTGGTTGATTGTAAACAATTTCTTCAAATTTTGGCGAAGTAGCAGACTTTACAGCAACATTATAACTATTGTGCTGTTTACCACTATCTAACATAGATGGAGATAGACTTTTGTCATCTTTATTTTCTAAAGACTTCTCTTGTGTATTAGCATCTAAATCTCTCGACATAAAATCTGCTGAAGTTTTTGGTTTTGCACTGTCACAAGCATTTCTCGCTGTCATCATTTGATCTTCTTCTATAAGCAAATTTTCATTACTGTAAGCATTATCTTTTGCTTTTTGTACGGATTCTAATGATATATTTTGTTCAACGTTGTCTGCTGATTTTGTATCATTTTCAGCAGTTGATTTATTAACTGCTTCTAATTCCTTCATTTCAATTTTGTTTTCTTTATTTGCATCATCGTCCAAAATATTTCTTATTGAAATATTATCCTTCTTGTTATGATCTTTCTCTGCTTCTCCTAAACTTTTACTTCTTTTTATCAAACCATTCTTGTAAATTTTGGGCATCTTGTGACGAAGATTGTGACAAATCATTATACAATGCTGCAATATCTTCTTTCCTTCGTTTCGAAGACTCTTTCTGGTGTTCTGTCAAGCTATTGGCGTCAAACATTAAATCTGTTTTAATGAAAATATAATCCTGCGAATCGGTGTCAATTGATACTTTCTTTTCATAAGAATTTTCTACATTAGACTGCAATTCTTTTGAAAATTCTTTCAAAACCATCTCTTCATTTTCTACAGTAACGTCTTTTTTCTCCAAGCTTTTGTTCAAACTAAACTATCCTAACAGCTCCCACTAGTTGCTTCTTTAATAGTTTCTTGACTTCCAATTCCTAACTTCATTTCGGCAATTGTTTTTCTTAGTAGTTCGATTTCTTTATCGAGGAGTTGACTCTCTTCGCTTGCTTGTTTGGTCATAGTGTCTATGCGTATTTATGTTTGCGCGTTTTCCTCTCGTAGTTTGTTTAGCATTTTGATAATTTGTCTCAGTTCGTCTCTACCTGTGCATGCTTTATCTTTCGACATCATTCTAAATGTTTCTAACTCTTCGTCTGAGTCTTGTTCAAAGCTAGATCGTCTGTCTCCATATGTAGAAAATGAATCTAGCGTTTACCTTGATTTGTTAGTTTCCGTAGATGATCCAGTTCCAAAGGCCTTTTGGGTTCGTGGATTGGGAATTCGTTGTCGAGGATGACCGTAGTCCAAGTTAGTCCTTCCCGTAAGTATGAATGTTCTTGTTTTCCAAACGAAGCGATGTTCCACAATCCTGGGATTTAGCGTCCGTAGATGCTTTATGCTTTATGGGTGTTTCCTCCGGATTCGTTGATAGTTACTTCGTTGTTGCGGATAACTGTAGTTCCAAATAATTCTATCTTCCGTAGATGATGAATGTCTATTGGTTTCCAAACAAACAATTTTCACTATCCTGGCAGGATCGCCAAAATGTAACATAAAATTGACACTTGGATTGCAAAAGAAAAGAAGGCTGAGTCGTAACCTAACTATTAATTTTCTTTTATCGAACTGTATCATAAATTTAACACTTGAAAGAATAGAATGACACTGAACCGGAGAAAGGGGCTGTACAAGAACTGCCAGAGCTGGCTGAAGTCTCGGCTTATATGCGTTTTGGTTTGAGAATGTTGAGGGGCTCGGCGTAGGTAATGATGTGGAAAAGTGTCCGAAGGTCGGGGGTCGATATCCTATCTTCGATGTGGAGTAAGGAGTGTCACAGCCTTGGTGTAGGCTATGATGATAAGGTGGTGATGTGTTCAAAGGAGTCCGAAGCTCGGGGGTCGATGTCTTATCTCTTATGTAGGTTAAGATGTGATTGATGTCACAACCGCGGCTACATTCGGCGACTGGTTGTCACTTCGAGCCCAAGCTCACTATCACAAATCTCGAACAAATACAATCGGATTGAGTGACGACAATTGCAATTAATTGTAATTAAGCAATTACGGCTATGATAGAATCTAGAATAAAGTGTTAAGGGATTTTCCCAAAATTCCAAAGGGAAGGTTTTGGTGTCTTTTCATCTCCGACATATATATATGTCAGATTAGGGTTAGGAGCGTGAAACGAATTTTCGTTTGGATTACACATTGTCGTTATGCAATAGAGAAGACATTGACTAGTGCAAATACGATTATTATAGAATTGGACAAGTAACCGTGGTAATTAGATACTCGAAAAGCTAATGACAATGATTCTAGGTTCAATAACGAATCCGCGATCAACGGGATGATAGATGTACGTGCTCACAAAATCTAAGTCGGACTCTTTGTTAATAAAACACGTAATATTCACTGATCGTAAGATGTTACTCTATTCGTCGAGGGGATCGCAAGAAAGAATGAGTTTCCGTCCCGATGATGCCACAGAGGAAAACTATAATGGGGTGTGTCTAAGGACACGAGATCATCGGATTCGTCGAGAAAAGCCTTCGTTCAGAAAGTAAGGGAAATTGGCGTTGCTGCTAATTGGTCAATCTCCATATCGGTGGTTAGAAAAAGATGCTAGCCGCCCTCGAGGGAAAGTTGCTAATGGGAGACGCCGCTCGTTGAAAAATAGGTTTCCCCTATCTTCCCGTAGTTGGGACAAAAACTGTTTGTCTGTTTGAAGGACTTTAGTTAACTAAATCTTGAGATTTATAACGGGCCCTCAGGCTAGCTGAACGTGTACTGCGAAGACGCATCGACATCTGGCAATCATCTTACTCGAAGAATAGGGTCTGCGTGTGGCGAGCCACGGGACAGAAACCGTTGGAATGTTTACTGTCGCGTGCTACCACAAATATTTCTTTTAAGGAGAGCTATAGAATTACTCCATACCTTTGTTAGACAAAGCGTTCATCCCTTGACCGCAGCTACGTTCGGCGACTGACTGTCGCCTCGAGCCCAAGCTCATTATCACAAATCTCGAACAATTACAATCGGATTGAATAACTACAATTGTTTAATTACAGCTATGGTAGGCTCTAGATTACAATGTTGCGGGATTATCCAAAATTCCAAAGGCTCCGGTATTCTTTCCGACATATACAATATATATACAATATATATAAAGGCTCCGACATATACAATTGTATGTATATTGAAATTCAGTATACGATTTTGTTAAATTCAATTATTATTATCTAAAGAATTGATATTACTTTGATAGTATAAAATTTGATCAGGAAGTAAAAAGAACATTAATAGTCGAAATACTTTCGTGTGCTATTATACGTAGTTCGATAGTTTACATTTCACGGGGTCCCGTGTTGCACCCGCGCTGGTTTCGTTCCTGTTTCCGACATATACATAAGTGTAGCGTCATTGATTCGCGTGACGCGACCTAACCTTCAACGTTTGTTTTTCTCCATTTATGTGTTGTGTGTTGGTTTGAATGAAAATGTCACGAATGTTGCAACAAAAACCACGGTAAACAGAAGAAGAATACGGGAGTAAAAGAAATTCCAGACTGCAGCAGAATGCCCCATTGTCCAACAGGGTTTCGTTCCATGGTATTTCAACGAGGTAAGCCGCCTTTTTCCAACCAATTAATTTGCGTCCAACACCATTTTAACTTCCTATACTCGGAGAAAATATCGTTCTTTTGTATTTTCTAACTCTGTTCTATATATAAATTTGCCGCGATGGGTCGTTTCTACAGATTAACATATCTTATAAAAGCGTTGCGTGAAATGTTAATCGTATATAAGCTAGAAACATTTGCACTAATTTCATAGAGGAACGTAGTTGGTACTTTACCCCTAACCTAACCCCATGTTGTATGCTTGTACATGAACTTTCCAAATATCTTACAGTGAAATGGTTGGATTACTTATTAGAATAAGTAACACAACATTGTTTTTGATTTATTGTTAATGAATTTATAGAAGCAGATTGTTGGACATATATACACTATCGCTCAAAAGTATCCCAACATTTGATTACAATCAAATTGATAGTATGTGCCGATACATAATGATTACGATCTGTATTATTATCTTATTCCTATGATGTGGTTTTAACAAAGGTCGTAACAAAACGATCAGAAAAAATTCTTTATTCCCAGACTCTGTAGCCTCTAAGAAACGAATTACATAAACAAGTTTCTTCCATACTTATACAAAGACTAGTATTATATTAATTCAAGCAGTAACGTTTAGGAAATTTTTATAAAAATCGGGTACATATATTAATACCAATGATATGTATATTAATTTCTTGCACTTGTAAAAAATAAATTTGAATTAATATATCTTATAACACTTTATTTTAGAAAATGATCCTAATTTTCCTGATCCTAACTTTTCGACACTTTGATGCTCCCTATTTTTTAAATTGTCCAACGTTTTAGCATTTTATACATAACCACTTGATATCTTTGATCCTTGAACTGTTTCATCAGCTACGATTCTCCGATACCCTGAGTTCTCGCTTTTCACTTCTGAGCTTTTACCTTAATTTCGGTACTTGAAAATCTTGACTTTTATCTTTTTAACAGCTTTGGCTCGATCTTCTGCTATTTCAACATCGATTTTAATTCGAATTCTTCTTCTAGGCCGTTTTAATTTCACTTTACTTTGTCTTGTTTATTCCAAATTTTTACGCAAACATACAAACTCTGCTTTCTTTTCCGTTGCGATCATAAAGAACCATATACTTCTTAATTAATTTTTTGCAAAGACGAAGTAATACTTGAAACATATAAACAAATGGATACGCGAGTTCCAACTTATGCATTATTATAAACAGTTAACCAACAAAATCTCATTTTACAACGTTTGTTTCCGAGTTCTAGTTACCCTAACAAACCGTTAGATCGAATTCCTCGATATTGACTATTCGATTTCAACCATCTACTCTCCATTTCCTGTTATTTCACGGTGTTGTTTCTCAATAAATACACAATACCGACCAGCTTCGTCTCTGTAATTCAAAATACATTTTCTTTCAGGAGAAGGGGGGAAAAGCATCAGTTCACGGATCGATAATTTCTATTAAAGGCCGTGACCAGGTTGGTGGATTTAAAGAAACCTTATCTCCGCTGGCCATCCTTTCCAGTGATTTATAATAATTAAGCGTGCCACGATCGTATTTATAGTCGCGTTTTCGCGGCTGTTTCGATGGTTTCTGCGATACTAACAATCGATTGCTTCCGAGTAATCACAGAATTTCAGGGAAATAATTAGCATGCATAATTTTAAAAAAAGTTTAGAAAAGTCATTTGCTTGTATTTGTAATAATGTGAAAATCCACCCTGAACAACGAATTGGAAATTACTATCTTTTTGTGGCATCGTCAAACTATGATGCGAAATTATCGAAATACGTAACGATAAATCGTATCTCATTATAGTGCTTCAAGATTGTTTATAAAAAGATACACGAGAGAATTATAATATGGTTAAAAATGTTCATTATATTTTAGTTACAAAATCACCGCACATCAGCGATAATTCCGCATGGACAACGACTGAAAGATATTTTAAAGTACCAACTTCAAGTATCGTTCTTGTTTCTCTCTGCTCTTTCTGTGTTCATCCATATTTCGCGAATTTTCTTATGTTACACGGGTTTCGGACCAAACACCTCGAAATCCTCGGTTGCTCGGTTATTCCGTAGTCGTCCACGAAACTCCAAATTAAAGCGGTTTCAACGCATCGAACAACGTAGTTGGCGTGTCACTGTCTATTCCGTACAACGTATTTCCGCGTATCGTTGCCTCCGTCAAACGTTCGCGCCGCGAAAATTACACATAATGACTTTTGCGCAATCATAACTGCTTTCCTCACCGTCTCACCGCTTCTTGCAATTTTCGCGACGCGATTCGACGAATGTCGCTGCAACCTTCTTTTTAGAAACAAGCGTCGAAGTTGTGAATTTTCTTTGACGCGTTTCTTCAATTATTTAAGAGACGCTGATATTTGTCGGGTGGAATCTGTAGTCATTTTTCATATTAAAATTTAGGATACAGTCAATATTGATTGTCCTTGCAATCGAGATTGATTCTAATGATTCAATGTTAATTTCCAATTGCCGTAATGGCGAGATGGATTACTCTATGTTTTACTCCAAACAGGCGGTCACTGGTTTGTGATTTGATATACATTGTATTACGATAATTTAACGAAATCTTGAAATTACGTGAAAACTTTCTTAAGTTGCTTCGCGATGTAATCAGGCAATCGCGTTACGTTAACTACCTTTTCTAATAATTTGAGGAGAGTTGAATGCGTCTTGAGAAATTCAATAATCACGATAATATCGTTACGACTGTCTCAATTTACTGAAACAATGGAATTATCATTCTGAATTCATCATTAACAGGGATATTATATGTATTTTCGCGGGTGAACCCGGGGAAATTTCATTTAAGCCCCGAATATTCGAAATATTTCCTACGATGATGTAGAAATTTTAAACGCGTAGACACGAACAAGGTAAAGAAAAAGAGGGTAGTTAACTAATTAAAATTTCTCATATTGTAAGAGCTGTAAAACAGCGTAATAACTCTGTCAGAGATTTGTTTCCTAAAAAGCTGATGATCGCAACGACTCGCGACGTAAATAAATTCGCCAGTGGATTATATTTTCGAGTTTTATTCCGTGTAATTAAGCCAGCCTCTCAAAAAATGAGCACGCGAGTTAATTAAGGAAGTCGCGCGAAGGCATAAGAAGGCGGTGGCGTTAGTTAAAAGAATCGCAGACACGTTTCAGTCTTATGACGAACCTGATTGCCTGCCTTAACAGTCAGCAGGAACAATGCAGGAGTAACAAAAGCCTGGTAAGCGTCTTTCTCATAAATCGCCGTTTCAAACTCGCTCATACGGAAACGAGAAAATCAGAAATGTTTTATTAGGGGTCACTGCAACTATCGTAATTGTATTTGTTCCTTTAAATCAACCGTGAAATTTCTTCACAATTAACTCAGTTAGAGTTACAAGTAATGTGTGCGTTTCAGGGCCCGACCTTTTGGTCGACCGCACCATTTATCCCGAATAAGAACTCGTACTGGCTTCGCTGGCTTCTAGGTGTTCGTTTTCATTCTCGTCTACTCTTTTACGCTCTCCACCTGGGAAACCACGCGCATAGATGGGCGGCGCGCGACTTGGAAAAACCCTACCCTCCCCTTGCGGCTCATTGGACAAGTTGAACCTACCCTTTCGGGCGGCAGCTCGCTTAGCCGACTATGCATGCATCGTGTCGCGTCGTTACCAGCAGGGGTCACGAGGAGGCGGAGCTGCCAGCATATAGCTCGGTTCCAGCAGGTTGACTCTCCAGCCGATTATCCCTGCACCGTCTCGGCACCTATTTGTTGGATACCCATGGTCGCAGATTTCATCTCCGGCTCACACGTTTTGTGTTTTGCACAATTAATCTTTGACGTCTTTGAGTAATTATTCTTAATAATAAAAATGCTCGATTTAAATACTTGAAAAATAAATGAGAAGGCCTTTGTATAAATGCGTTAAACGCAATAATTTCAACTTCTCGTAATTGTTAATTTAATAATTTCGACAAAACGAACGCGGCTCGTTATTTCCTCGAACATCGATGGTTTCTTAATATCCAACGATCCACTCAAGGAGGATAGAATTCAAATAACAAGTTCATTTTGTTGCATTTTGGACGTTACTTGGCGCGTGAATTGGAATGTCCCGTGTCGTACGTTGGAAATGCGAAGATCAAATTACGTTCTTCCTGTCACGTAAACTTGAGAATTGGATGATGAAATAAAATAGCTGAGTCGTGACACAACTATTTATTTTGTTTTAATTAAACTTCATTATGAATTAACATAAATCACAATTCACTCCAATCACGTTATATAAAACTTTAGTTACACTGATACGTTAAGTACGCGGCTGTTATAAGGGTACAGACCGGTAAAAATATGTTGACTATTCTAAGTGTTGAGGTTATTCTATGTGTAAACAGAGAAAACACGTAGATAAATTGTAAGGCAGAAAATATATTTAAATAGAAGTGTAATAAGTAAGAATACAATTTGAGCTGGTCCAGATCCGCACGCTAGCTGTGTTACCCAATAACTGAAAACCCCGAAGCCAATGTCGCCTGTCTACTGTTTATGGCCTGACATCGTCGCAATCTTTTGTCTACGCGCTGTCAATGGCTTCAGTGCTCGAGAAAACTAAAAAGACCAGATGTAGAGTTTTCTTAGAAGTGGTAACCATTTCAACACTAAGGATACAGAATAAGTGTGTTTTATTGACGATACTGTGTCTGAGGAAAGCTAGGGGTAGGTGTGTCTAAGGACACGGGACTATCGAATTTGTTAATGACAATTTTGGTTAAGGAAATGAGGGCAGTAGACACCGTCTCCGATTGGATAATAAGACGGTTGGTGGACCAGGAAGGGTTTCAGCCGCCCTCGTGAGAAAGTTGCTAACGGAACATACCACACGTGAGGAAAACCAACTTTCAATGTTAACCCGTAGTAGACAATAAACGTAAAAGGAAATCTAAGACAAGAGATACTCGCTTTGTCTGAAGGACCTTAACTATGAAAATTCCAAGACCCCTGGTGGGTACTGAAGACTATTTTAGGGTACATGCCAAGGATGTGTAGACATCTGGATGCCATCCTGCCCGCGGTGTGTGGCCTGGTCTCTGATGTGAATTGACGTTACATTCCCGTAATTGGACAAATTGTGAATGTAAACAACTAAATAAAAAAAAAAAGCATTCCCGTGGTCTTCAAATTCTGTCATTCTGAAATTTGATCTTTGCGCGCTTGGAAATTAGCATTCAAATAAGTAACGAAGCCGTGTTTTCCTTAGCGGCATTGATATACTACATCGATTATATTACATGTTATGGTTTGCCTATACGTTATTTCCAGTCGTCTCGATGTTTCTCGTGTGAAGCGTTTCGTTGAACGGGCCCTGCAATAACGGCTCGTAACTCAGTCCTCCTGAACGGGTTCGAGAGCTCGAGCTCGTGCTTGTGACGTACGTGCCACGAAATATTATACGTATAAACGATACCAGTACATCGCTTGATCCTGTTCTCCATTTTTACGGGCTGTTGGTGCTGCTTCTCCTCGTGCCACTTTATAGCCCAGTTCGAGCTCTATGAGCTTCGGTCGATATGAAAATCTCGTTGTAACCTACAGGTTCAAATAAGGCTGATAGGTTTTGGTGTACGTGGTGGTTGGGTATTGTTATTTGTTTGAAGTTCGCTTACCTGAGAAATAGTGAAAGTGGATTTCTTCCAAAATAAAAAAGAAAGCGATGTAGATGGAAACGTGGGTGAAATTTGAAATCACTTCTCGAAAATGTCGCGCTCGAAATAATTCGAAAATTTCGACGAAACTTTGCTGCAATTCCTCCTCTTCTTCCAAATTCATCCGCCTTTTGTCCAGACTCCACTACGAATCATCACTACGCATCATTTAGGAAGCATTTAATAATTCGCTTTTAAATCGTACAAAAACGAGCTCGTTCATGTACATTCTTGTAGACTGTTCATCATACCAGAGGAAACTGCAAGAGCGATAACGATGTAATCATTTACTTTATCAGGTTAGAACCTGCCTCGTAAAATTGTTAGGACGAAGATCGCATCGATTTCGGGCAATTTGAACAATCGGCTGGAATTCGAAGCGCACGACAGTGCAGCTCTGAAAAGTTTAAATCAGTCTTGCGATTCAGGTACGAGATACGCAGTGGAGAATATGCGATATAATTATTAAGCGGAGGAGAATTTTATCAAGAGAAGTTGGTTTAAGAAATAAATGCAAGTATAAAATTCTAGTAACGGAAATTACTAAAAGAGATTAGCATGATTATTATTATTAGGATACTATACAGGAAGATTATTGGCAGCAATTACCACGAATATTGAATTTTATTAACAGGCATTACTAGAGGAATTTTCTTACGAATTTTTATCAGTAGAAAGATTAAGAAGAAATTATCAGATGAAAAATTAAATCATAGACATTACAGAGTAACCTCTAAATTGAAAAGACACGAAGGATCTTTCCCCCTCCAAACTTCGATGTAGCGTTTCACACGCGCAAGTCTAATGTTTTCTTTCTTCGTCGTTCATTTATCGCAAGGATTTTCATTTTTAATACCAGCCGCTGCGTATTGCGTTCTTAAAATCGATAGGAACGCCACGATTTAGCTCGTTAAACTTATCTTACAAAGTATCCTATAAAATCTTATAAGGGACGGAGTGAAAGTTATCCTATGGAAGGATCTCGAGGGGATTTATTCTCCGAGGACGTGCTCGACGATGTAGCTAGCTAAATTGCCAGCCTGAATTCACTGTAAGAAGACTTTACTATCTTGATGATGCTAATTCATCCGCAGTAGGACCTTATTGTCAAAGCAGGACCGTAGAATCAACAGCGATTCGTTACATTGCTCTGTTTCCCCTCTCTCGTGGCCTCTATGCCACGTCGTTCTTTCGCTCGCGAGTAGTAAAATCTTTTTCGGCGGAGAATCCTGCGAAGAAGAAACTGCGCCTTCTCTCTAGAGATTCCCTTTTTTTTGAAGAAATATCTTAATCGGTAGGTTCGTATTTTATAATTCATTTGCAACGCGTTATCGACCAAAAAACTGGGTAAATTTCGCGACAAAATGGCAATCTGGTTTGAGCGTCTATTATGCGCCATGAAGTCGCAGACGCGTTCTTCAGCTCTTCTGCAACGAAAAACGAGCAACCCGATCACGCTTACGATCAAATACAGTTTCTCTGTCGGTGCTGAATTGTCGTACGCATCGTCGTAAACGATTCATCCATAATCTCGCTACTGTAATTCAGTAAAGTGCTCGTAAAACCGCGGTTATTCGATAGTGGAATCTTCTGGGAGAATGTTTTCGACGTTCGAAAAGCGTAAAAGCACGGCAGACCGCGCTTCGTCAAAAACAACTAACTGGTCAAAACGAACGAATAGACCACGCCGAATAGCAGGAAGAGTAGGAAGGATTAGAAGAAAGTGATTGGCAACTGATAGTTCATACTGTCGCTGTTGCTCAAACCACCCCTGAAGACCAGTGTGTTTACAACCACTTCAGGATAGCGCTTTATTCGATGCTCTGGTGAAAACTCGTTCTTTGAATTATCCGTCTTCTGTCATCCTCTTCACGGATTAAGCGTATCCCACGGGATAAAGATCCTTGCAGTTCGCCACGAATCCGGTGTCACTACTACCACCAAGCAAGAAAAATTTCTCTACCCCCATAAGCAAACCCAGATCGGATCTCTTTCGTGCAAACTTGACATCAAACACGAACATCGGTTCCCCGTTCGACTAGCAACTCGGTAATTGAGAGAGAGGTATTTGATTTTCTGCTCTAATTAGGGCACATAGGTTCGGGGAAGTTAACGAACATCGACACTTCCATTCCGTTTTTGTTCATCGCTCTTGGTCAGTCGATCTTCCAGATTTCGCTACTTACGTTGAAAAATTTGATCCGCGTAGCCATTGACTCGCGGTCAATTTTCCTCGTTAATTGGATCACCTGGACTTCCACGCGTTTACGAGAAAGATATAAAGATACACACACACACACACAGAGATAATACATATGACGTGGAAAATCGAAGAATGCTTGTAGAAAATACTCAAAAATTTCGACTTTCTGTTGGAAAATCTTCCACGTTTCAATGGCAACACTATAGCATGGAACTTGAGTGGAATTTCCCTTTCTAAATAGTTGTGTGATGACGTGACAAGATCCCCTCTATAGAGAAAAACGTAAACGCTAATAAACGTCAGTTGCTACATCTAAATTTCTTTCTTCACGTAGTGTGGATTACGTTGATGCAGGAATTTTCTTTTCCTCCTGAAGAACTCGTTTCTCGCAACGCTCACACTGTTTTCCACGAACATTCTTCCATATAAGACGTACAGAACGTGGAAATGTATTATAATAGTAAGAATATTTAGTAAGTGAAACAATTATTTAGTTTCCATTTTTTAAATTGCATTTGTTAAATACGAATTTCGTTGCGTACTATTCTGTTAAGTATCACGTTTAAGGTGAATTCTCTTGGCATTTGTACGAAAATCCTCGCAATCAGAGCTGCAGGATCCACTGCAGATGTCCGCTTCTAATTTCCCTACTTCAAATAAGCTCGCGAGTCGGTGATTTTTACCACAATTATGGTATTCTCTTCCAGTTGAAAGCAGAGCGATGGTGCGACGATAAGAGACACTATATTCTGCTCGGAACGCTGGGACCACCGTGTAATTTGAATATCTCGCGATAGTAGAGATCTTAACGCACGTCTTAATGTAAATACTGCGGGAATTTTCTGCAACGGACATCGATTTGCGTTGATAAGCCTCTCGAAAAAACAGTAATTAACAGTAGCTTGCGGAAATATTCGAATAAGGTATTTGTAGAAATCTTTCATTAATATACTATTGACGAGATGTCATTTACATTGTAACGAGGCTCGATTATCATAGTCGTATTGTTAAATTTTTAAACAAATTTAGAGATGTACATAGAGGCTGTCAGATATTTAACGAAAGTACATCTTTCGCGAGAATCAGCAAAATTGTTGTGCAATTTATTTGGACAATTTGAACAGTATCGGTAAGCCCGAATATTTGTGAGATCTTCTACGCCAATCGTATGTTTCAGATCGCTATTAACGATTTATGTTTACTAGACTTTTTACCGATTATAATTTTCATTAAGTCTATATTTGTAGTAAATAATAACTTCGTAAATGCGCTACTTTCGTTCAGTTTCGTTAAATTTATAGCAAATTGCGTGTATATTTTCACTAAAAATTGTGCAAACTGGTCTCTTCCAGTTTTATTACTAAATGTAGAGTTGGAAATTATTATTCAGTTTTGCCGATGCGATCATGCCAATGTCTCGTTACAGCATTCGTGCAACGACACAATGTGTTATATAAGACACGCATTTATAGAAAATGGAAAAGCGCAGAATCGCACAGAACGCGTGTAGTATAAAAAAGTATAGAAAATATCCAAAGTATAATTCTATACTATCCGATAGGTGACACAATTTTCTGCTTTTCTACCTACATCTTTAAAAATGAAATTTGTGTAAAAATCTACACTTAATATACCTATGAAAACTTCCTATGGGTGTTCGACCGTTCGTGGAGAGGCGCGATCGCGATGAAGCGCGGCAACGGGAGTCGTAAATTCCCGTTACGATTATGTAATCGACGCCACGAAGTAATCGATCCCCTATTTCGGTTAGGATAATAGAGGTGGTTGAATTGATAATAACACTGAGAATAACAGGTAACAATATATATTTTATTCCAACAACTTGTAGACAAAATAGTTACGCTCGGTGCGTATAGATATAAGTTAACTCGATGACTAATCTAAAGATGCAAAACCAGCGCAGAGATGTTGATTGATTTAACGATGATGAACCAGTGAAGTTCGGTGACGATGCTGTCGCAGAGGAAAACTCCTGCTGGGTGTTGGTCGCCCCACCACCTCTCCTTTTTTTTCTCCGCGAAGAGGGGAAAATGCTAATTACGCATACTCAGTGACCCGTGTCACTGGGTTATGTGGGACTCGACAGATGGCGTCGCCATACCCACTAAAAACCCCTCTTCTCTCCGCTCCTCTAGCTTTTTTTTTTGTACGTGGAGAAATCCTCATGAACACTCCGCCGCTGCGGTAGCAGCAGAACAGTGTCGGACTCTTACCGACTAAAACTCCACGATGGCCTGCCTATGTGTGTGACAGAAGTGCCCCGGGATTTCTTGCGAATTACTGCCGGTGCACTCCCAGCGTCCTCTTGATTGAGTCAGTCATAAAATTTCCTAACAGATGAATTGGAGCTAGAGGAGGCTATTGCCCCTAGCGCCATTCTCCGTTCTAGTCGCTACCCGTTGGAGGCGGCGGTGCAGCGGCTCTGGGCCGCCTGACCGCCATCACCCTCCGCCGCGTTACCCTACAAGGGTGAGAGTTTGTCTCTCTGCCCGCTTCTTTGCGAGTATAACTTGCTCGCACAAGAAGGGGACAATCTCTTATTCCTACGGCCCGCTCAGCATCGCTTCCACGATCGCCAAGGGGCCGATCTCTCACCTATGACGAGGTGCAGGGTGTAGCGGGGCAGCTCCCACGCCGGACAAAACTCCGGCGTGTACTACGACGTGTCCTTGCCCTCCCCGCAATAGTGACAGATATGCGTCGTCTCGTGTCCGATCTTCATCAGGTACTCGCCGAACACGCCGTGTTCCGTGAGCACCTGGGTCATCCTGTAGGTCAGCGGGAGACCGCGGAGGATCCTCCATGCCTCCCAACTTGGGAGGACCGCCTCCACGCCTGGATGTTCGCCTCCCTCATTGATCAGCTGAGACCGCCACTTCCCGCAGGGAGGATTTGCTTATGTAAGTCTATGGGGGCTGGCATACCCACGTTCCCGCAACCAGGGAGGACCGTCGGAACAAGCGTCCCGCTTACGTGAGTCCTCTATGTACACCGCAGGGAAGGTCGCCGGGAGTGTAAGGCGTTTAAGTACGGTTACACACTCTCTAAGTGGCCTTGGGTAGTAGCGCACCCACGATCCTGATGCCAAGGATGGACCGTAGGGATAAGTTCCCAGGTACTTTGTACCTTGAGGTCCCCGCTTACGTGAGTCCCATCTGGAACTGCCGGGCACGGTTAGCAGGTCGCCGGCCAGCAGTGATGTGGCCGTATATCCACACGATAGTCCCACCAATGACTTAGGATGGTACCACGGAGGTCAAGTGTAAGGAGTAGCGACCCCGCTGCTCGACCAATTATGGGTTTGGACTCGTGGTTGCAGTGGTTGATGGCCAAGATGCTGGTAAGAGGGCCGATTTAAGGGATATTGGCTCGCCCCGAATGGCCTTCGGCGGGAGAGCAGCGTCCCACCTGCTCCAGAACCGTCCTGGAGAGACGGAAGGGCTTAGAAAGCGCCCCGTTCGACCTGAGATGAGCGACAGCCCCTGCAAGCTTAGTTAATCGAGGTAGCAAGGCACTGGATGCTTTGTGCGCTGGTGGGGTGTAACCCGAACCCCTATGGCCCTATGGGGTGCCCAGGTACTGTATAGCGCTAAATATACGCTCAGGAAAGAACCCGAAACCAAAGATGAGAATACTTGATACCGCCACTGGTCCCACGTATCCTCCTCGGCGGTTCCCAGGTCATCTGTGTCGGCCTGTTCGGGAATATCTCCGCTTGAGTATCAACGCCCGGAGCTCCCGCAGAGGAGACGCGGCCAGAATCGTCGACGCGCGGGACACCGTTCGGTATCCCCTGACGATTCTGATGGCGGTCACCCTGTGCAGCGTCTTTAGGAGCAGGACGCTACGGCGACTCGCCATCAGATCGTCCACTCATACCGGGGCTCCGTACATCACTCGAGACCGAACGACGCCCTCGTATAGTTGGCGCACCACGACTCCCGCTCCGCTGATGTTCGGCAGCAGGCCGTACAAGGCGTTGGCCGCCGCCAACACCCTCGGGACCAGGGAGTCGAAGTGCGGCCCGAGCTTTCACTGGCTGTCGATGATGAGATCCAAATACTTCATCCGAGATCCCACTTCGACAGCTTTCGCTCCTCTAGCTGTACGAGCACCAACCCCGGAACCGCTTTACGGCATTACTTTAAGGTTGGGCTTTACATTCGTACCGCTCCTTCTTCTTGCTCTCCTCCTCTCTTCGCACTTCTCTGGAGTCATTCTTGATAAAATTATTTTCTTGCTCCAAGCCTGTAACTTTGTTCAATTGTCTTCTTTTTTCACTATACACAAAATTAAGTTGTCTGTCGTCAGTGGTGTGCTGACGTAGTTCTCCATTTCAGCCCTCTCTTGTATCCATCTAGGGCAGTGGAACAGCGCATGCTCGGTGTCGTCACCTTCACTATCGTAGTCCCAACATCTAGTGTGGTCCTCCTTATTAATCGTGTTACGGTGCTCCACTTTTTACCTGATGGAGTAATAACCATAAGGAACGTCTTGAATTGAATATATTTTATAACGATTAAGGGCCCTAACAGTAAAATACAAATGCTTAGTTTTATTACAGTTTCTTAGGATTATTGCGGTCTGATTAATTATATTTGCGCAGCTAGTGGCCTCATCGATCGAGGGATGGGTTCCGGGTTACGCAAAGAATCGCCAAACGTAACAATGGGTATGATACAAATATTTTCGTGAGCCGTGGTACTTACTGAGCTCGATAGCGAATTCGTGGCCGTCTAATTCTTTTTCTCACATCGGTGTTTCGAGCTAAGTAACGCAATTAAAATTTTCATCCAATGTTTCGTTCTTTTCGTTGCGCGTGGAGTTCTGCACGCGTGTTGGGGGAAGACTTGGAAATTTGCATTGGAGAACTCCGGGCAGCGAATTTTCATGAAATTTTCAGACGAAAATTTCCTATCGGCGCTTTCGCGCAACATCTCACAATTCGGAAGATCTTAATTTCCTGAAATTTCTTAAAATTCCTGAAATACTTGGAACGAAGGCACACAGCGATAATTCACGCAGCGTCTCGCGCTTATGCCACTTTAATTAAACAAAGTCCTCGTTGGCAACAGCAACTATTCAAATAACTTGTTCATCGCGCAAGGTGAACAAATTCCTAGCTGCTAAACAAGTCTTTATCAATTTGATCGTTCACCGTTGCTCTTTGTTTGATTTCTACTGCTTGCGGACATTCGTGGAAATTTCAAATTGAATTCCATAAAAATTTCTCGTTGGAAATCTTTTCCAGTTTGAAATTTCAACAATTTTTATGAATTTCTGACTGAATTTTTCGGATAAATTTTTCGCTAGTTTATCGATTTCAAGCTTGTTTCGGGTGATTTTTAATTCTCAGTTGTGGCTGCGAGCTTCTAAAACTTGCGTAACCAAATATTTCCGACGTTGATTTTAATACAAGAAACTCACGGAAAAATTTTCTATCTGTCACTTTGCAAGCATTCGTCGATTCACTGCCTTTATTTGTTGCATTTTCTTAGAAATTCTTAGAAATTAAATATTATCGAAATTAATATTTCCAAAATTTACAGCGATTCTATCTGCAAGTTTCTAATTTGCGAAACCCAGTACCCAAGTACAGATGCGAAGTTTCGCTAATTCCGACTATCTTCTCGGCAGAGTATCTTTGTTCTTGCAATCCCCGAAGCTTTCGTCGTTAAAATCTATTCGACATCTTAAATTCCGACGTACTTAATCGCATAAACTAACAGATAATCTGTTACTTTTCGAGGAAGCGTATTATGCGCGAAATAATGAAGTGCGATTATAGTTTGAGACGAATAAAAAATTACAACAGACGATGGAGCAAATGAAATTGCATAATACCAGAGAGAAACTATTAATAAACTTTTATATTTCAAACTCTCGGTAATATTGAAAAATAACAAGCACCTGAAACTGGTCTAATTGAAAAATGGCATAAAGTAGCAATTTTGTTACGATGCAGGTGATTGGATAATTCGCGGTATTCCAATCTATCTTCGTTGTATAAGATTAAAAAACTAGTAGATAAAATTATTTTCTCGTACGATTTAATCAGGCAGAAAAAATCGCAGCATACGAACAATCCTAAATATCGATTCTGCGTCTTAAAATCAATTTGCAGTAGACACGACAGTCGTAATCAATACATTCACAACGTATTCACATTTCACACACGAAACATGCCGCGTCTGCTCTTTTCTTCTTTTATCTTCGCTGTAATCGGCATCGCAGAAAAGGCAGGCACCATCCTTTTCGGCAGGTTTTCCTCCGATATTCGGAGTTAGCAACAAGCCATTAAAACCTAAAATTCCAAGTCGCATTTTCTATTTGCCAAACGTTTGCATAATCGACACGAAACGATACCATTAATATACGAACGCATAGCTGAAGAGATTTGCTCTAAAGTTTCGATAAACTTTGTCCATTTTATCGAGCGCCTAAAATGTCAATTAAGTTGTCCACGTGGTTTTCGTTGCAAACTTTATAACGTGCAACGTGGGAAAACTTTAACTTCTGAAAAATAACTGATGCGTCGTTCGTATCGTAAACTTGGCATAATCTCATATGCCAAACAATTATTATTACACGCAAAATGAACAATCTAACGGTTCTTTTCCAGGAAGCTCTTTTCCATCTTGTCAAATGAACTTCAAACGGACACGTATAATACATTACCAAAAATAGCTTGCTTCTCGAAAAGCTGAGAGTTCTCGTTGCGCATTCTCGCTACGTACAGACGAATATCCACGTAACTCTGCGTATTCCTCCTCCTCGCTGGCTGTGTCCATACTTTGCCAGAAAACATTCGCTGAATCCTGCGTCGCTCGTCAACCGCGCCTGTACTTGGAACATGATTCCGCCAGCCTCTCGTGTCTCTGCGTAGGCAAAATTAGAAAGGCAGGGTCGCCACGGATCGGTAAATTATTTATTTTGCCAAGTAATTTAACTTTTTTAATTGATCGTCGCTGCTTTGTCTCGCCGACACAGTTTCGACACCTGATTTGCCAAAGACAGAGTGGCGGAGTGGGGGATGAAGGATCGGTTGACTAGAAAGTCGGAGGGCAAAGGGTGGAAGATCGAGTCGATTTCGGCATGAAATATTCTGCTTCTCGAGCCACGACGAAACGCCACTTTGCGGTTCTAACTTTCCAGACGAGTTTCTGAGGGTCGAGGGTAAAAGAAGTACGCAAGCACAGGGTTGGCGTTCGCTACTGGAGTAGATGCGCGAGCGGACAAAAAGATGAGGCAGAGAATGGTCACCCGATCTAGACGAGATTCCCCATTTTCAATGCTTCCGAAGGATATGAGACGAAGCATTAAGTACTAACGTGTATCTTACACGAAACATAATTTCGACATCGGTCGATAATTTTGTTCGAACATTTAAGAAATAGGACACATTTTTTTGAAGGAAGAATTTATTTTAAGACTAATGGAAATATCCGCTGATGAATTATTTAATGTCGTTCAATGTTGCGCCTGTAAAACTCGATCGGAATTTAATTTCTTCCACGTTTCCGTGTACTTATATCACATATGAATATCTGGCCTGCGAATTACATTATAAAATATCCGTGTGTCACGCACGATGAGATCATCCCTGAGAGATCGTTCATTTTAACCATCAAAAAATACTGTTTCTTTGATAGAATCCTGCGTCGTAAATGTTGAAGTGGTCACTTCTATGAAAACTCTACATCTGATCTTTGTAGTTTCCTCAAACAGTGAAGTCATCGACAGCGTATAGACAAAAGACTGGGACAAAGGCAAACCATAGACAGTTCACAGGCGACGATGGCTTTGGGGTTTTGCGTTATAGGGTAACACTACTAGTGTAACGCCAATCCACATCAGAGACCAAGCCACACACCGCGGGCAAAATGGCATGCACATCCTTGGCGTGTATCCTCAATAGTTTTAAGGACCCACCACGGATCTTGGCATTTTCATAATTAAAGTCCTTCAGACCAAACAAGTATCTTTTGTTTCAGGCTTCCTTTTACATTTATTGTTTCCTACGGGTTAACACGGGAAAGTTGGTTCTCCTCATGTTCGGTACCTTCCATTAGCAATTTTCTCTCGAGGGCGGCTAAAACCCTTCCAGGTCTACCAACCTTCTTATTATCCAATCGGAAGCAGTGTCCACTGCCCTCACTTTCCTAACCAAAATTGTCATCAACAAATCCGATGGTTCCGTGTACTTAGACACACCCACCCTTAGCTTTCCTCAGACGTGATATTGGCACGTGCGCCGAAAGCGCGCCGCGCGGGCCATTCGAAAGTGGCAGTGACTGGTGGAGTGACAAGTGCGGAACAAGTGGCCATTTTTGTGTCCAATGGGGAAAAAGGATGCAACCGCCAGGAAAGATAAGGAGGTAGAGGAAACCGTGAGAGGCGGGAGTGAAGTGGAGTTGGTTGCTGAGCCGACACACGTCAGCCCCAGAAGCATGAAGAAAGCGAGCCCGCCTAAAGAGGGGTCCTCCTACTCCACACTGAACGCGGAGAACCTACGGACGGAAGAAACGACGGAGGAAGAGGAAACCCCGCCAACGAAGTGCCCCGCGCGAAGAAAAGGAAGGCCGGCGGATCCCCCGAGCTCCCCACGGACCTAGCCGAAGAGATGCTAATATCTACTACGGCAGACATAGGAGCGCAACTGATCCGTCGAGCCTCCGAGGTGACCAAGGTTGCCGAGACATCTCGCAATCTCAAAGGCACACAGGGGAAAACGCTGAAAGAAGCGGCAAGGACCATTGCTGCTGGCATAACAGAGATGGTGAGAAGAATAGACCCCACCTCTGGTGCCCTCGCTATAATGCAAGGACGCATAGCGGCACTAGAGGCGGAGAACGAGGCGCTCCAAAAATAGCTGGCCTTAGGCCCCACCGCAGAGAAGAGCAGTGAGACAGCGCGTCTCGCCATAGTCGAACGCAAGATGGAGGAGATAGGACCCTCGCTGCGCCGGTTGGAAGAACGCCTTCAAGACATAGAAAGAACGATAGATAGAGCCTGGAGTTTCAAACGCTCCAGCGACCAAAGGAGGTCAAGCGGTTGCCACGGAATGGAAGACCGTTGAAAGGAAAAATAGAAAGAAGAAGGAGGCAGAGAAGAAACAACCGACGAAGCTAACTCCCGGGATAGAGGCGAAGAGCCTAAGGAAAGCCCCAGAGGGACGATCGGAGAACGCGCGAGAAGGGGGAGGCAAGCTGCCCCCCCCCACATACATCACGAACATCGGTGGTAACGATCACGCTGAGGGACAAATCGGGCCAATCCTACGCAAAGGTGTTGGCCGCGGCCAGGGATAGCGTCTCCCTGGACGGAGTCAGCATCAACGATGTGAGGATGCGAAAGACCATTACCGGAGGCGTCATTCTGGAGGTCCTGGAGGACCAGGAGAGGGAGAAGGCCGCTGCGCTCGCAGCACGGCTGACCCGGGCCTTAGGTTCGAACAAGGACTGCGTGGCGACACCCTTCCGAGCCGCGGAAGCAAGGGTGACTAAGATAGACATGTCGGCCACTAAGGAAAAAATCAAGAACACCCTGGCGAAGGAGAGCGGTTGCAAGCCGGAGGACGTCCGATTGGGAGAAATCCGCCCCACCCGAAACGGCCTTGGATTTGTGTGGATACGAGGCCCGGCCGGTGCAGTGAGGATACTGGCCCAGGCTAGCAAAGTCGCCATAGGTTGGTCGACAGCGAAGGTCGAAATCATCGAGCGCAGACCTTTAGAGTGTTACAGGTGCCTGGAGATTGGGCACGTAAGCAAGACCTGCACCTCCAAGGAGGACAAGGGGCACCTATGCTATAGATGCGGCAAACCAGGACACCAAGCGAAAGCATGCAAGGCCGCGAGCCCGAAATGCCTGCTCTGCGAGGCGCTTGGAGCACCAACTTTACACAGGATGGGTGGATCGGCCTGCGCCCCCCCCCCCCCCCCCCCCAAGAAAGGAACAAGAGGAGCCACCCGCGGATCCACAGCCGCGAGTGACAACGAGAAAGGCTCGCCGCCGCAAGGCGACCCTAAGCCAGTGAACAAAGAATCTGGCACGGAGGAAGCCATGGAAGTGACGGCACTAGGTGACTGAAATGCGCATCCTCCAGACTAACCTGGAAAGGTCAAGACGAGCGCAAGGCCTGCTCTACTGAACCATTCGGGAGAGCACGGTCGCCCCAGCGGTGTTGGCAGAACCATACAGAGTTCTGGATGCTCCGGAATGGGCCAGAGATACAGACGAAATGGTTGCTGTCGCCTGGACATCAACGCCGTAAACGTTCGCCCACAGAGCCCTGCTGGAGCGCGACAACGGATACGTCGCGTGGGCAGGGATGATGGTGGTGGGTGTGTACGTGTCACCCAACAGCGGATGGGCAGCGTTCGAGGAATTCCTGGACGGAGTTGGCGACTGCGTCAGGCGACGACTTCACCGGCAAGTGCTTGTCCTGGGAGACTTCAACGCGCACTCCACGGAATGGGGGAAACCCAGGATCAATGCGCGCGGCCGCGCGCTGTCAGACTGGGCCGCGGGACTGGGACTCCTGTTGGTGAACAGGAGCTCGACCAGTACCTGCGTGGCGTTGGGAGGGAACTCCATCGTCGACATTACATGGGCCTCCCCCGATGCATTCAGGCGGATTTCAGGCTGGAGAGTGGCCGAGACACTTTCGGACCACCTCTACATATTCATGGAGGTGGACACACTCGGACCTGGAACGGCGACTGCGGGCGATGGTCGCGGCCTGCCGAGAACAGGACACGCGCGCTCATCGCCAAGATGGAAGGTAAAGGAGATGAACGGAGATCTACTCCGGGCGGCCGCTATAGCAACAGCTTGGAGCTGGGAGGCCTCGACGACGATGACCGAAACAGGCGTGGAAGAGGAGGCCGAGAACTTTCGCCGAGCCATGACAGCAATCTGCGTCGCATCCATGCCACGCAGCCACACCGGGCACGGTGCGAAGCGGAGCAGTCTACTGGTGGAACCACGACATTGCGGAGCTGAGGACGAGATGCGTCCAGGCCCGAAGACGGTACCTGAGGGCCCGCCGCTGGCGACGACGCAACGAGGAAAAGGTCTCCTTTCGCTACCGAGCGTACCGCGTGCTACGGCTCTCGCTACAAAAGGAAATCAAGAACGTGAAGGACCGTGCCTGGTCCGAACTAGTTGAAGCAGTCGAGTCTGACCCATGGGGAAGGCCATACAGGACAGTGACGCGAAAACTTCGCGTGAACGGCCCCCTGGCAACGATGGAGATGGAACCTGCGCTGCTGCTGCGAATCATCGGGACGCTTTTCCCCCAGCAAAAAGACAATGCGGCAGAACAGTCGCGGAAAAGGACACGGCCGATGGAATGGAGGGACGACAGGGAAGTCACGGAGAAAGAGATGTGGGAGGCGACCAGAAGAATGGCCACCTGCGACGTGGCGCCGGGCCCGGACGGAATCACGGGACAGATCTGGGGGGAAGTGATGGGGGTCATGGCCCCCAGACTTCGGCGCTTCTACACAAGATGCCTGAGAGAGGGAGTTTACCCCCGGGCATGGCGGACGACGAGGCTGCTCTTGCTCCGTAAACAGGGCCGACCGACGACTTTGCCGTCGGTGTACTGGCCGATATGCCTGCTAGACGAGGTCGGCAAATTCCTTGAGAGGGCGGTCGCCACCTGCTTGGAGCGACACATGGCGGAACAGGTGCCAGGTTGGCACGAAAGCCGGTTACCAGAAGGGACGGGACACTCGACGATTGACGCGGTCAGACGCGTGCGGGCGCTCACTGAGGACATGGCTTCCCGGAACGGCGTGGCGCTGGCGGTTTCTTTGGACATCGTCAATGCGTTCAACTCCATGCCCTGGGACAGGATAGTGGCGGCTCTGGAGCACTTCAAGGTTCCCAGCTATCTCGTCCGCCTTCCCGCAGGGAGGACTTACTTATGTAAGTCTATGGGGGCTGGCAAACCCACTTTCCCGCAGCCAGGGAGGACCGTCGGGACAAGCGTCCCGCTTACGTGAGTCTTCTATGTACACCGCAAGGAAGGTCGCTGGGAGTATAGGCGAGAGGCTCGTCTATGCTCTCTCTACGTGGCCTTGGGTAGTAGCGCACCCACGATCCTGATACCAAGGATAGGATCGTCGGGATAAGTTCCCGGGTACTTTGTACCTTGAAGCCCACGCTTACGTGAGTCCTATCTGGATCTGTCGAGTACGGTTAGCAGGTCGCCGGGCGGTAGTGACGTGGCGGTACATCCACACGATAGTCCCACCAATGACTTAGGATGGTACCACGGGCGGTCGAGTGTAAGCCCGGAGGGAGTAGCGACCGCTCTACTCGGCCAATTATGTGTTTGGACTCGTGGTTGCAGTGGTTGATGGCCAAGATGCTGGCAAAGGGCCTATTTAAGGGGTAATGGCTCGCCCCAAATATCCTTCGGCGGGTGAGCAGCGTCCCACCTGCTCCCGAACCGTCCTGGTGAAACGGTAGGGCTTAGAATCGCTCCGTTCGACCTGTAACGAGCGAAGGCCCCTGCAGGCTTAACTAATCAAGGTAGCAAGGCACAAGGTGCCTTGCGCGCTGGTTGGGCGTATCCCAACCCCTATGGCCCTAGGGATGTATAGCGCTAAATATACGCTCAGGAAAGAACCCGAAACCAAAGATGAGAATACCTCGTCCGTCTGATCCGAACCTACCTCGATAACAGGTGGATATGCTACGCCAGCAAGGAAGGGGAGGAAAGGTGACCCGCCGAGCGCGGCGTCCCGCAGAGCTCGGTGTTGGGTTCGATCCTGTGGAACGTTGCGTACGACGAGGTACTGCGATGCTCGCTGCCCCCAGGCGCGGCCATGATGTACTATGCGGACGACACTCTGATCCTGGTCGGGGTCGTAGTTGGCATGAGACGCTGTGCATCGGCGAAATCGCAACGGCCAACGGCTCGGAGTGGACTCCTGCGAAGTCGGAAGCCATCTGGTTTTACGACAAGAAGAGGCGAGGAACTTCACCACCCGGCCTATGCATAAACATGGCAGGCGAAACCGTTGGGTGGAATCGCAGATGAAATATCTGGGTCTCGTTATTGACAGCCAGTGGACGTTCGAGCCGCACTTGGACTCCCTGATCCCGAAGGTGTCGGTGGCTGCCAATGTCTTGTGCGGCCTGGTACCGAACATCGGCGGGGCGGAAGTTGCGGTGCGCCGACTATACGAGGGCGTCGTTCGGTCCCGAGTGATGTACGGGGCCCCGGTATGGGCGGACGATCTGATGGCGAGTCGTCGCAGCATCCTGCTCCTGAGGGGGCCGCACAGGGTAACCGCCATCAGAATCATTAGGGGATACCGGACGGTGTCCCACGCGTCGGCGACCGTTCTAGCCCCCCCCCCCCAGTGGGGGCTACGGGCGCTGGCGCTCAAAAGGAGATACGCCCACTGGAGAGTATGGGATCCGAGAGAAGATCTGACCGAGCCGGCGGCCCCAAACGACCTAGGAACCGCCGAGGAGGAAGCGTGGGTCTAGTGGCGATCCCAGCTGATCAACGAGGGAGGCGAACATCGAGGCGCGGAGGCGGCCCTCCCAAACTGGGAGACATAGAGAAGCCGCCGCGACCTCCCGCTCACATTCAGGATGACCCACGTGCTTACTGGGTACGGCGTGTTCGGCGAGTTCCTGAGGAAAATCGGACGGGAGACGATAGACATTTGTCACCACTGCGGAGAGGGCAGGGACATTGTGCAGCACACGCTGGAGCTCCGGCGTGGGAGCTGCCCCGCTACAATCTGCGGCACACCATAGGAGAAAGATTGACCTCCTCAGCGATTGTAGAAGCGATGTTGAGAGGGTCACAGGAATACGAGGCTGTCCGCCTCTTCTGCGAGCGAGTTATGCTTGCGAAGGAGCGAACAGAAAGGGAGAGAAAGAAAAACCTTCACACTTGTAGGATAAGACGATGGAGAAGAATGGCATAAGAGGTTCCTGGAGCACTCCTGTCATACGCGTAGGATGGTCATCGTGGAGTTTCAGTCGGTAGGAGTCCGATACTATTCTGCTGTTACTGCTGCTGTAAAAAAAGAAAGCTTTCCTCAAACACAGTATCGCCAGTAAAACTTCACTTATTCTGTATCCTTAGAATAGTCAACATATCCTTACCGATTTTTACCCTTAGACCAGTCGCGTACTTAACGTATCAGTGTAACTAGGTTTTACATAAAGTTGTTGAAATGAATTGTGATTTATGCGTGTTAATTCAGTGTGTATTCCATTGTGACTGCTGAATTCATAATAAAGTTTAATAAAAGCAAAATTGATTGTTGTGTTACGACTCACCTATTTTATTTTATCATCCAAAACTCAACATTACGTGACACTAGCGTACGGATCGGGACCAACTCATATTATATTCCTACTAGTACCTACACTAATATACTAAAATATATTTCCTACTTTACAATTTATCCACGCGTTTCCCTGTTTATATATCAAATAGCCTCAACAGTACAATATACAGGGTGGTTGGTAACTGGTGCTACAAGCGGAAAGGGGGTGATTCTACGCGAAAAAAAGAAGTCGAAAAAATAGAATAAAAAGTTTTCGTTTGAGGCTTTATTTTCGAGAAAATCGACTTTGAATTTTTGCTCGGTACGCATGCACTTTATCACGTCTCGTTATAACGAATCTCACTGTAGATTTTTAAAAAGATTAAAAAAAAAAATTTTTTTTTTAATTTTTATTCTATATTTACGCCTTCTTTTTTCGCGTAGAAGCATCCCGTTTCCGCTTGTACCACCAGTTACCAACCACCCAGTATAATGTTACATAGTATTACGTTATATTCTATTACGTTATATAGTATTACGGTATATAGTATTACGTTATACAGTATTACGTTATGTAGTACTACGCTATACAATATAACTTTATATAGTATTAGGCTATATACTATTACGATATAACGTATTACGTTATACAGTATAAAGTTGCGACGCATTATGTTATACAGTATTACGTTATAACGGAATGTAGTATTACGTATTATAGTATTACCGTATAACGTATTACGGTACATATTATTACGTTATATAGTATTTCAGTATAACGTATTACGGTATATAGTATTACGTTATACAGTATTACGACATACAGTATTACGGTATATAGTGTTACGTTATATACTATTACGCAATATATTATTTCGTTATACAGTATTAACGTAAAACGTATTACGGTATATATTATTACCGTACAACGCATTACGCTATACAGTATTACGGTATAGAGTATTACGTTATAGTTTTACGCTATAACGTGTTACGGTATACAGTGTTACGTAATATAGTTTTGCGGTATACACTATTACGTTATATAGTTTTGCGTTACAACGTATTACAGTATATAGTATTACGTTACATAGTATTTCCGAATAACCTATTACGGTATATAGTATTACGTAATATAGTATTACGGTTTATAGTACTACGTTACATAGATTACCGTCATAACATATTACGGTATATAGTATTATCGCATAACGTATTACTTTAAATACTATTACGTTAATAAGTTTTACGTCATATAGTATTAAGTTATGTAGTATTACCTGATATCGTTTTGCGTTATGTGGTATTACGTTATATAGTTTTACGTTATAACGTATAGCGGTATATAGTGATACGGAATATAGTATTACGGTATGTAGGATTACGTTATATGGTTTCATGTTATAATGTATTACGGTATACAGTAATACGGAGTATAGTGTTACACTATATAGTTTTACGCTATAACGGATTGCGGTATATAGTATTACGGAGTATAGTATTATGGTATATAGTATTATGTTATATAGTTATACGTTATAACGTATTACTTTATGTAGTATTACCCGATATACTTTTACATTATAACGTATAGCGGTATATAGAATTGCGTTATATAGTACTACGTTATAACGTACTACGGCATACACTATTATGGAGTATAGCATCACGTTATAACGTATTACGGTATATAGTTTTAAGTTATATAGCTTTACGGAGTATAGTATTACGGTACATAGTATTACGATATACAGTTTTACATTATTACGTATTACGGTATATAGTATTTCGATGTATGGTATGACGTTTTACATCATGTTACAGTATATAATGTAACGGTATATCGTATTACGGTTTATAGTATTACGTTATATAGTATTACGTTATAAAGTGTTACGGTATACGGTATTTCGTTATATGGTTTTACCTTATAACGTATTACGGTATGTAGTATTAAGTAATACAGTATAACCGCACAACGTATTACTTTATCTACTATTACGTAGTATAGTATTACGCTATACAATATTACGCTGTAATGTATTACAGTATTTACGTATAACGTATAACGTATAATGTATACAGTATTTCGATGTATGGTGTTACGGTGTATAGCATTACTTTATACAGTTTTACGTTGTAACGTTTTACGGTATATAGTGTTACGTCAAACAGTATTACGTTATATCGTGCTACGGTATATAGTATTACGTTATACAGTATAATGTTATATCGTGTTACGGAAATATAGTATTACTTTATATAGTGTTACGTTATATAGTATTACGTTATGTAGTATTACGTTGTACAGTACTACGTTATATAGTTTTATGTAATATAGTATTACCGCACAACGTATTACCATATCTACTATTACGTAATATAGTATTACGATATACAGTATTGCGCTGTAACGTATTGCGGTATATAATACTACTTTATATACTATTTCCGTATAAGGTATCACGGTACATAGTATTACCTTATAACGTATTACGGTATATACTGTAACGTTATATTGTTTCACGTTATATCGTATTACGGTATATAGTATTACTGTTTATCGCATTACGGTTTATGGTATTACGTTATATAGTTTTATGCTCCAACGTAGTACGGTATGTAGTATTTCATTCTATGGTTTACGGTATGCAGTAATACCTTATGATATACAGTACTACGTTATATCCCATTACGGTATATAGTTTTACGTTATAACGTATTACGGTATACAGTATTTCGTTGTATGGTATTCCGTTATATGGCATCGCGTTATATAGTATTTCCGTACAACCTATGGCAGAATATAATATTACCGTATACGTATTACAGTATACACTATTGCCATATTACGTATAACGTTTTACAGTATTACGTTATAACGTATTAAGGTATATAGTATTACGTTATATAGTATTACCTTGTATAGTTTTACGTTATAACGTATAACTGCAGATAGTATTACGTAATATAGTGTTGCGGTTTATATTATTGCGCTATAATATTTTACCTTAAAACGAATTACGGTACATAGTATTACGATATGCAGTATTACGTTATATCGTAACGGTATATAGTATTACGTTGTATAGTATTTCCGTGTAACATATTGCGGTATGTAGTATTATCGCACAACGTATTACCTTATCTACTATTACGTAATATAGTATTACGCTATATAGTATTATGCTATAACGTATTTCGGTATATAGTATTCCGTTGTATGGTATTAGGGTATATAGTATTACGAAATACAGTATGTCATTATAACGTAGTACGTTATATGCTATTGCGTTATGATGTTTTACGGTATTTCGTTATAACGTAATACGGTATATAGTATAACGTTATATGGTATTACCGTAAACGTATTACGGAATATAATATTACGTTATAGTGTTATGGTATATATTATTGCGATATATAGTGTTACTGTATATTGTATTACGTTATATATTATTATCGTATATAGTATTACGATGTACAGTATTATGTTGTAACGTAGCACGTTATATGCTATTGCGTTATAATGTATTACGTTGTATAGTATTACGTTATATAGAATAACATTATAACGTATGATGTTATATATTATTATGTTTTGCATTATTACTTTATAATGTATTACGTTATATAGTATTATGGTTTGCATTATTACTTTATAATGTATTACGCCATACATTGTTACGTTTTAATGTATTACGATATAGTGAATTACGTTATGTAGTATCACGTTACATAGTTTTACGTTATATAGTATTATGTTATATAGGATTACGTTATAACCTATTACGTTAAATAGTATTACGTTATAATGTATTATGTTATGTAGTGTTACGTTATATTGTATTGCGTAATATATTGTAACGTTATATGGTATTACGTTATATAGTATTACGTTATATTATATCATTACACGTTATATTTTATTACGTTATAATTTATTACCTTATATACTATTACGTTCTATTATATTTCGTATTGTATCACTATATATTATACTAATTACCACTTGCTTCCATTCAAATGTGTTTCGCGTTAAACGCGGATAAAGAAATTACGTTTGATGAATCAGTCGTGGTTCAGGCAATGCGAGATCTATCGAGCCGAGTGTCGATTCTAATTTCTCTGGTTTTTCATTCAGAAAGTGTCGACTGGCATTAACTACCTGATAGCTTCATTATCTACTTTGGAATATCTCTATTCCTACGAGAACTGTATTGGATGCTGTATCAGCTGTTAGTGCATATGTTTTGCCGGGGATCTATTGTACTCGAGTTTCACCTACGAAACGTTGTTTGAAGATGATGTTATTTACGTAATTTACTGCGAATCAAGCTACTGCAGAATACTATAAGCTGTAGATAGCGGATTAATTGCTTTATTACTATTCAGGATATAAATTCGTTACTTCTTCAACTACGAAGCTTTATTGATCCTCTTAACGTAATGTACGTTTGGTTCGTCAGTGGAAACGAATAATCCTTCTCGATCATTTCAACAGCATTTTATTTGGATCAATCAAAGCTCATGTTTGCCGTCAACATTCATATCGATAATCGGATATGTTCTACGTGAGATTTCTATCAGATGTAGCAAAGTGCAAAGGGCTTAGATTTATCTTTTATTGCCACACAAATCCTGTGACATGCGTTGTCTCACGAGGCGTATAATAGAAGGAAATAATAACATCATCGCAAGAGCAAATATTTAACCGTTACGATAGAAACACTGAGATATCTAAATATTATGCAAGGGAGGAAAATATTCTGCTATATTCTTCTTCTTCGATGAAAGTACACGACGAAGAAATCTGACAACTGTAACTACTAGTTTTACGATGTTTCGGGCAGACGACGAAAATAGGAAATGAAAATCCCACTGTTCGATGTCGTGCGTTGAAAAATTGATTTCAGATCGCAATTTTTCATAGACACCAGTCACATCTAGAGGAACAGGTCATTATTTATTGATGGTGCTGAGGGATATATGAATCCGCATTAGTAGTCTGCCAACAGCATATCGCTGATCCTACGATTCAGGACGACTCATACGGTTTACCGCAATGCTTCAAAATTCTCTCGATAGTAGCCTTGTAATCGATGAGGCGTAGTTCTCTACTCGAACTTGTGGTTTTGGAATACACCAATTTCTATGGAATATTGACGTGACCATGCGAATGAACTTCTCCATTCATTGAGGTAGATTGCTAGTTAAAAATATATTCGATGATCGGGTGTTGTTATCATTGGATGTAAGTTGGAGTCTCTTATAGAATAACTATGCCTATGATGACAGCATTTCGTGATGCGAAGGAAGATATAATCGAAATTTTGCAGGACTGACAGGAAAAATGTTTACTCCTCCCTTTTAGAATACCGTGCGAATCCTATAAATCTTTGTCCTCCTTTTTTCATTAAATATAAAGACATAGAAATTTGAACAAGTAGACGCCGCTATCTGTTCTACTTTTGAAATCACAAAAGCATAGGAACTTGTGGAATCTATAGACTTCGCGTAAAATTCTTAAATCGATCAAAATTTTAATTTAAGCCACACGAATTCAGGCATCGAGACCCCGCGATGAAGTTGCCCCTCCCCAAACATACTAAACGTATTGTTTCTAAGGATCCGGGGAATCTGTTGCACTATAAATGCGACATTAATATTCAGTGGCTCTGATGCTTATTCAATCGTATATTATATTTCCTCGTCGCAACTGTACAAGGCTAATCTCAGCAACTGCAATAACTCGGCTCGACTGTCTCGTCTGCGGTTGAGCCACTTTTGTTCGTGTAGCGAACAATAGACGAAAGCTCGAAGACTGAATGTTAACCAACACTAATGACGTCTTCCATTCTTCTCTTTCCTTTTTTTTTTTTTCATACGCGAGTTAGCTTGATTAAAGTGATCATCGAAAGCCTAGCTTAATGCTATCAGAGAACAGCTACATCTCATGGCCCTCCTTTTCAGAACATTTGTTTCCTTAGGAAATGATTTGACTCTGACGATCAGACATTTGCCAATCATTAGTCCCTTTCCCGAACGTCGTATCGTTAAGTTGCTCATCTATTGGATTTCCGCATGGATATTACATTGGGCTAATGATGCATCGCTCCGGGATACCCAGAGCAATGGAACATGTGTCGTTCTTGTTTGATCGTCTATCATTTCAGCGAATGCAAACCAATGATGCGCTGGGAATCTCCCGGATCATGTACAAACAAATTGCCTCTATAGGTTGCGCTAACTATTGTCGAATCACGCGTAAACTGAAGTTTTCTTGTAAATTGAACGCTCCATGTATTTCAGCTTCATAATCCTTGAACAACGTGCTTTTTCCAATTTCGATCAGGGAAGGAGAAGCAATATTGAAACTCGAAGTAATCAGGGCACAAGTTTGATTAAAAAAGTACGAGTATAGAAGGATAAGGCATACGCGAATGTGTAATTTTTAAAGTGTAACCTGAAACGAAGTTTCATTAATATGGAATAGAATTTAATACGGTCCTTGTTAACTTGCAATTTATAAAATTTCGCTAATATTGTTAATTCGATTACAAGTTCAATTAAGCGAAACGACGAGTTCGTTTAAGTTTAACTGATTAATTATTACTTAAATTAAGAGGACGGAAGAGGTGAAAATGTTTAAAAATCATAAGCGACAAATTGCTGTTAATTAAAATTTGTCTTCCGCTGAAGATTAAATAAAGGATGAAAATAAATGTCTGAAATAAAGTATGACAGTCAGTAATGAAACATTAGTTCAAGGATCCGCGCGTCGTTAATTATTGACCTGTACTACTTCATTTACCAGGAATTCCCTACGAATCATTTTTTTATTACGGGGATTAGAATTTCATCGTATATTCTTCGTTCGGCAGTGGCCCTTGGAAAGTGGTAAAAAGGTATCCCTCGCGAAATATTAAGCTAGAATTGCGACATTATTCCAGAAACCACGGAGAAATGGAACTGTCATTCGTGTTTAAGAGTCCATCGCGTTGGCTGCAATCGTGGAACGTTGGCGTGTAATAAACGTACCTCTCAAGTTTTATTCCACCACCTCTTTTGTCAAACCAAACTTGCAACTCAAATTCTGGAATTTACAACGTTTCCTTTGTTAAGAAGATCAAATTATAGCCTCTCAACATGGTACTTTCACACTTAGGTACTTACACTTTCGAGTTAAAATGAAATTATATTTCGTCGTGAAGTCTGCAGTACCGAGAAACTATTTTCATTAAAATCATTAAAAGATAGATCATCTTAAAATGGATATAGAACAGACAAAATGAGATAGAAACTTTTTATTCTAAAGTCATAACAAATAATACTGACAAAATTATGGTTATAAATTAAAAACGAGGCAAAAGACTGAGCTAAAACATATATAAAATCTTGATTCTCGTGAATAACAGGATCTAAAAATTACAGGATAAAGGAAGATCATCGCCTAGAATAGGTGAACAAGAGAAATGATTACAAAATCCAATTTCTTCTTTGTATTACATGAGCGCCTTTATTGATATATGTACTTTACAATTTGTATCAGGACAACTCTCCACGAAATCTCGAGTGTTCTTAAACCTAGAACTCTTAAAATCTACGACGATCCACTGGAAAAGAAAGGAAAATCTCATATCGTCGTTTAAGTTACTTTCAAAATGTGTATTTTTTTGCGCGCTTGGCTCGCGGATGGGCAGGGGCTTATCTACCACGATCCGCGAATTTTCAGCAAAGCTTCCTCTCGAAATTACGTAACTTAAAAGTTTTATAATAATTTAAACATCGACATCTTTCTATCAGCCGCGTCGTTAAGCTCTTTCGTTCCTTTCTTTTTAAATTCTTCTTTACAGAACAAACGATAAGCTGTTTCTTTGTCCTCTAAATCTAGATTAGTAACTATCGTCGAACCTATTCATCACTTAATGTTACTATTTATACTCGTACTCTCGTTATTACCTTACAAGCGTTGCTATGTACAAAGTTTGTTCACAGTGTAAGCGTAAACTTCGCACGCTGTTTACGTCTATATAAAACATTTATTACCATCAGCACACGAGAAAAAAACATGCTTAATTACGAATCTATGGAACATTCGATACGATAGGATTGCTCCAAAAATCGAGCAACGTCACGCGATCGACACAGTCATCGAGTTTGTTAATTAGGAAGATTGAAGATACATCGCTGTTGTAATTGTTTCGCAAAACGGACGTCACGCTTAAACGACACGAATGCACGTTCCAGTTCACATGATAACTATCCTGTATAATATCGAATATCGAATACCGGCGATATCCTTTAATTTCGATGTAAAATCGGCGCAATTAGTGCTTGTTACAGAACGACGAATCCGGCGTCGAAATATTTGTGACCTGAAACAGTAATAATACAACAACAAGAAGCAAGGAAATTAACAAAATTGCTACAACTGCGAGTATTGTTGAATCTAATAGCAGAGTAATTGCTTCTCAAAATAAAAATATGTCCTGCCACTTGTAAATTAACTGCGTGAAAGTTAACTTTGCAAATCTTCTGCCATATACACTGCTAAAAATTGTTACTCCGCACTCTTCGTTAATTTTTGTATAGGCGATTGCCTTTTACTTCGTTTCACGACGCAGTCCATTCTATTTGATATAAAAATCATAAAGATATCATAAAGCAATTTAATCTGCATAATGTATCCATTAGCGTGAAATAAGGATCGAAGGAGAGCCGCGAGGACTACGAATATCCAGTTTCGATGAGAAAAGGGAAACGATTGTGAAATTTTTAAGCGACCATCTTCGCAGACGTGTTCAGTAAAGTAGTTCGTAAGCGACGACGAAAGTGGGCAGACTCGATGAAGGGTACACAGATCGATGACGGGAAAGTGCAAGAAAGACAAGCCAAGAGAGAGAAGAGCTAAAGATACGAAAAAAAAAAAGAAAAAAGGAAAGTGGAGGCAAGCGTACGATACGACAGAGATGAGGAGGCAAAAAGAGAATGGCAGCCCTCTTTTACTTGACGAGTGAAGTTTCCACCGGTTTCACAGCTCGGCCTACTTTGGTAAGCCTCCTAACCCAGAATTATAACGTGGAAACATTGCGAGAATTTCGGTCGGATGGTACGAGAACGTCACGTTATTCGCGGCCAAGCTCTAAACATTTCTTTAATTAATATTGGATGGCGATGGATTTCTGAGTGACGTAGGACCATCAACTAAGACACTTTGATAACATATTTCATATCAATTTCGAAGAAATACGTGTCCATAAAGACGGATAGGGGAAGAATCGTTTCTGAGGTATCCAGCGGTTCTTAATCCCAACGAGGGGAGTATCTTTACGATCCTCGTGACAATATGTCATGTTGTCTAGGTTAATTGCTCATGATAAATGTATAAAGTTTTCTATGGATGACTTTTTTACGCATGTTTGGAAGGAATTAATCGATAAAGTAGTTTAGGAATGAAAAGATTTTTTAATTGTCGGTTATGAAGAAAATGGAAAATATTTTTATTCCGCATTTCTCGTCGAGTAGTCTGTTTTAATTATTCTTAGTTGGTCGTCATTTAGAGCTCTCTAATCGTAGTATTTAAAGTTACAGAAGGGATTGGTTAATAGAGATTTTATTTGTCGCGAAACTTTTAATCAAGGACTCCAGGAAAGTAACTTAAATACAGAAACAATGTTACCCGGAAATTGGAAAGGCAAGTTGAGCGTCTTAATCTATTTTTAGGTGTCGTCGATGACTCATTGTATGGGCAACCTAAGTACAAGTACTTTCCATTAAGCGTCACCCTAGTTTTCCCCATTCGACGTTAATTCCATGTGAATTCGTGTACTCTTCTTACGATCACGACCACCTCGGTGCGTTCCCTTCCCACCGACTCTATTTGCTCCAAACAAAGACGCTTTCACAGATGAAGTCTCATGATGCTCAGGAAGGAACTATAAGTAATTCGAGACTATTCCACTCTGGAGAGCGAGGCTACCTTTTATCACTTGCTCGTCACGTTTTTGCTAAAGACAGATTTATTTGCGTAGAGGAAGAAATATCAAAACAAAAATTCATTAAGCCTTGTTCTCAAAATATTTTCATATAAATTGTTTAAAAAATTTGGAATATTTAGAAACAAAGCTTTTTTCTATATGATATATTACTTGATATTGATGATTTTAATAAAAGTTTAATTTAATATTAATTATTTCTATCATGAAATTGTAGGAAATTATTCTAGTAAAAATTAGTTTAATATTAATTATTTCTATTATGAAATTGTAGGAAATTGTAGAATCGCTTAACACCTTTTGCTTCGTAATTCGCATTCGCAAGCTGAATTCGAGTGATATACGATGCCCATGGAGCTTGACAGCGACATAGGTTGGTAAAACTGATAATACGTAGCTATAAGATAAATCAGTATCTACATAAAGCCAAAGATGTACAGTAGCAGACTGCATTGATACTAGGAAATGACGTTTGCGTGATACCACAAGTACGTGAATTATAGGCCATTCATTCATCTACGGAAATATGATTTATCATTGATAAGTACATGCCCACCTCATTAGTATATACACGTTCCATTGCTTCTATAATGTAATCGAATTTCGACCTGTAGTCTTGCAAAATTTGGCGTGGAAATAATTTTTCGTTAGGTAAAAACTCGTACAGACCAGTGAACTGTAAAAAACCAATATCGTATTTCCCGTAACATTACTATAACACCACATATACGGATCGAAAAAATATCACAAATGTTCGTTTTCAAGAACTGGAAATATTTTTCATCGATCATTATAGACCACTTGTATTATATTTGTTATATTTTAGCTCGTTCTTATAAAATCAAACGCGGTTGAATTATTTATACATCTTGTGAATGTTTTGATTCCCAACGATCAAATTGCTTCTACACGTTACGAATTTTCAGACTGCCAACCGGAAAGCTCTCGAAACAGTTCCCCGTAGTAATATTACACCAACTGCTTGCGCAACCGTACACAGAAACATTTTCTTATCAGTGCAAGGAGAATGGTCCCATCCAGAGATATTGAGATTGTCTCGATAGCGAAATAACCATTACCAATCGGCATAGTATTTCGAAGAAATTTTAAAACAAGAGGCAAAAATCTACGTAATCCTATTATTATATTATAGTATTATTCGCTAATCTTGTTCCGATAGCCAAGAGTGCGCCGTTGTAAATCTATAAAATTCTCTTTGAAAAATTGCAAATTGTTCATTTTGGCTACTCTGAGTTGAGGAGAGAGTTTGCCTGGATCTTGTTAGCGAATTATACGCTTTATAGAGCATGTACGCGCATACTCCGTAATATTCTCCGATAATTTAAACGCATACATAACATAAGCACGGGCAAAAACGTGCATGAAATATAACATTCTTCTGGCTTCCTTCTGCTTACAGCTTCCTATAAGTTTTATAAAATGAAAACGACGTCATTAAGGGAAACATTTATAAGCCTTATCTCTCTCTTTCTTTCTCTCTTTCCCTCTCTCTCTCTCTCTCCCTTCCTCTCTCTCTCTCTCTCTCTCTCTCTGAATGTTCAGCCAAGTTCCTAGGTTTAATTTATTCGTGTTACGTCACAGGAGAACGAGCATGTAGCTAAACTTATTGATATTGTATGTTAATAGCTAAGAATAGACGGAGTTTTTTTCACAAATAATACGTTTGGGGAAGATTAATGGGAGAGGACTGCAAATTTTTGTAAGCTTCCAGAATTTATTAAGAATAATACTATTAAAGACAGAATATATTTCAGCTTTTTCGTGAAACAAGAACATAACTTCCGATAAAAAATAAAATAATACTCACACAGATGTTACGACTATCAACGGATATGTTCTACAAATGCGCAACAAAATTTATGAAACATTTACGTCGTGATTATACTCAAGCAATTTCACGATGAACAGGCTTCTCATTTTTCCTTTTCTTCTTCAATTTCATCAACTGTAAGTTTTATTACATCGAGAAATTTCACTCTAAAAAATGGAACTAGGTAAGAATGGATCTTACGCTGTTCACGAGATTAATGACCAAGGGCTAAAATATGATCACGTTTAATCTCTTCTATGCACCTTTCTGTCCTTCGCTTTGTTCTCTGATCTTATTAATGAAAACATCCAATGGATCGAAATTGATTTCAAACCATTTTCCTACGCTGAGTCGTAATATCTGCAATTTAGAAGACAAACGCTCTCCTCGGTTTTCTCCAACATGTCGACAATGCTGCGTGAAATTGGAACAAACTTTCATCATATAAGAGTTATGTGGTGTCTTCAACCGACATTGCGAGGTAAAATCTTAGAAAATACTGTATATCAGATATCAGAAGATCTTCGGCATTGTTAAACGCAGTACTTCGAAACATTTAGAACGAACTTTGAAACAAATGTTTATAGAAACGCTCCTTTCCTTCTTCAAAAATGAATTCTTTTCCGACACAAAACAGAAGACGACGAAAGTTAGAAATCGACGAAGAACATACAACCAATTCGCAGCCCAAGAATGCAATGGAACATCCGTAAGTTGGTTTATTATTGCAGTTCCAATCAGCAAATGCTTCGTGGTCGTAATAGAAATAAACCATAAAAAGTAGGACGTTTGTTTTAGAAAACGATTTCGTATTGCTGCGTAATATGTTCACTACGTTTTGCACAACGCGGAGATTACACCGTAATTTTCTTTTACGACTTCCATGTTAACGGTGTTTTATAGATGCCATGGAAAAAATTAAACAACGCGAAAGATTGCTGACACCTGCTGGTTCAGTGTGCAAATCCGCGAGGATGAGGAACGTTGTTGTTAAAGCTTCGCCAAGAATTTGGGAATTTAGGGCGCCCGTAATATGTTTTTTCCCTTCTCTTCATTAATGCGTTTTACTCGACGCTCCGGACAATGTGCTTCCGAAATGTACGGAAATCAACAACAAAGACTACGAAAAACGGGAGAAAGCGCTGACTCACTCGACAAGACGGAAGTAGAGTATGGGAAATTTATGGAATTAGCGATCTTTTCTCTAGCGCTGCCATTTTTTGTTTGAAAGCTTTCAGTGAAAAAGCGTGTTGGAAGTTTGTAGAGTTACAATATTTACGATGATATTCCTAGTTCTAATTTCTACGACGCGCATCATATTACGAAATAGTCGCCAAGCTGATAATAAACTGAATACCAGTGACTGAACAGCAACTTTGATATAAGTTAAGAGATGTACAGGTGAAATTCCTGTAATTACAAAACTCAGAGAGTAAGTCATAAAGCGTTAATTTAATTGCTAGACCGCCTGTTCGTTAGGAAACTTTGGTAAGATGGAATAAAATCGAGATGCGAGATATATAAAGCTAACTGAAAATGAGAACGAAACACGTTGCTTCCTAAAACGTTTTTAACATTCTTTCACTATTAATGAACAGAATTTTTAACTTTTTGTAATTAATGAACAGAATTTTCTTTTTTAAAGTAACTGTTATAAAATGTTGCGTTACTAATTATAAAAAGTAACATGAAATAAAATTCTAAATTTATGGTTTTTATGTCGAATATTAGTACAATAGAACTTCGCTTATATAGGACAAATAGTTTATATGTCACCAACTACCTATTATTTTTCGTTCACATAACAGGGGCTCGTGTTCAGATGGATTGAACGAATGAATTGAAGCAGCAAAACTTCAGTTAATCGGGCATTAACTAAAATTTCGTTCGGATAAATGCAATTTGTATAAGTGGAGTTCTGCTATGCGACAAAATACGATGAAATTAAACGAGCAAACTCAATCGAGACTAATCGCGTTTGCCATTGATCGCTAGTTTGATGGATCGTGTTGACACAAAATTGATGAGCACCGCGAGAAAAGAGAAAATGATGCTGGTCAGTTGGTACATAGTTTCATAAACCGCAATCGATACTGTGTACACGTTAACGATATCCTCTAACAATATTGTTCTTTGCACGGAAGCGTAGAAGTAAACTATATGCCATATGTTACTAGTTTACGTCAAACGTAAATAAATCAGTGCATAAAACAAATTATGAACGCGAAATGGGATTTCTTCCGAACGTACTGACATTTTGTGCTTAATAAAATTTTGATCGTAATACGAGTTTATCACGATTGCAATGAGATGCCGTGAAAACAGATCACAGTTTTCGCAGCGCGACACGACGCATCGCATCGCATCGCGTTCAAATATCGATCCCATGTTGTATTTTATATCCTCTCATGCGGGTTTGATTAAAGCGCGTTGTCTATTTAGCTGTGTAATTTCGGCAAAGGCGTGAAGCTCATAAAATTCGAATGACCGAATCGTATAGCTTTATCGACAATTTGAAAGTGCTATAGCAATACACGAATCTCTTTTCGTCTCTCAACTATCGCGAGAATTTTATCCCTTACTATCGTCTGTGACATATAAACTACGATAGCATAATAATTCAAATCTCGGATTAGTATATACATACAGACTGCGGATATTTAGTTATAAATTCGTCTATTTCGCAATACAAATAAGTAGAATCTAAGTAGAAATTCATTTCTTTCGCTAAATATCGATTACTTTCCTTCGGATATTTCACTTTGTATATTTACATTTGATCGAGAATGATTGGGAAGTCAAGATATAATAGACTAATATAACAGTTTCTTCTGCTTCGTGAACAAAATTCATAAACGAAGTAGAAAAATAGGAGCGAACTCGTAGACAGGGATGTTCGCGCGAAATAAAAGATAGCTTGTACAAGTAAATGACCAAAATAAATGACTAAACACTCTGTAGGAGGTTCAGGCATTCGAGCAAATGACGTTTATATTTTTGTGCAAGGTAGGCGAACTATGCGATAACAATAATCCAAAGAACGGATACGGTGTAACACAAGCGTCGAGTTGGAATGTTCTATTACGGTTAAAGTTATTTTAAGAATTTATAAGATCAACAAATGTAGACAGAGATACGAATGTAGAAGTTCCAGCGCCCAACGATGATTTATACGATTTATCTATCTTTAACAACACTGAAAATCACTGATATAACAGGAAAATAGTTACGATACAGAGATTTACAACATCTTTCTCGCTTGAAACTAAAAGTGTAATAAATTCATTCACTTATGTACGTATCTCCAAGTATCTAAGTATTAATCTTTCGAAACGTCATATTAACTAAAATATGTAAATCAGATATTTATGTTCGTATGTCTTCTAAATTTCATTTTATTTAAAAACTGTACTTGTATGGGATGACCTAATATTTTATTCAGTTTAAGGCATATCGTTCATCAACCCGGTTTATAGACTAAACTAACCATTCGAATATAACCATTCAAAATAGACGCAAGGTTTTAACGTTTGTATTCGTTTCGAACGTAATATCAACCATAACTGTTGTTTGGAATTATCTAAATGTTGGTCCAACATTCCACGAGGTTCCGCAATTATTTATCTGAAAACGAAGCGGTTGAGAAGCATAGTGGCTAGCTATAGTCGTTTCTCGGGGAGGGGGGGGGGGCAGGATTATAGAACAGGCCAGTTATCTGTGGTAGTCGAAGCACGGCGATGGATAGATCCATAACGCGGCGAGTTTATGTTTCGCAGCAACAGCCTTCAAACTTCATCGGAATAAAAATGCACGAACGAAGAACGAGGGGATGCATGGACGAAAAAACTAAGCCGGATTTCCACATTAATTTGTCGAAACTGTGATATGCTTGGTGAATCGTTCCACGCAAAGCTATCACAGACCGACGTTATTCAGTCATAAACGTAATAATAGCTGTCGATTGCAGAGAAAAATCGTGCTGGTGCTTATGGTTCCGAGCAGGACTATGATTTACGGCATGTGCTCTGCTGAATTCGTTGATTTCGATTTGGAATCACGATATAATGTTCCGATTACGTAGAGAGAAGATATAACAGACTAGAATAAACGATAAGCTTGAATTCGATTTTAACACAATCAACGGAGTTTCAAAATTTCGAAGAATAGTTGACTGTTAATTTCATGTTTTCTTCGGCTACGATACGCGATTATCAGTTTTTCCGATACAACATTTTTGTATTAAATTCTCCTTTGTCCCTGTCAAAAGATAAACTTGAACAATGCACGGTAGATGGAAAGAATCTGCTTCTCCGGAAGGGAAGTAATAGTGTCTTTGATCGAGAGCGGCGAGATTTAATGGATTAAGAAATCCCTTCATTTCCTCATTTCATTTTCATCTTCCCTAAATCTCATTTGCGACAAAGGAAAAGACTCGCTTTAAAACTGAAGGGCTTAAACGTGCCGTGTACTAAAGCTTTACAAGTTCGCGCTATCGCTGACGATCCTTAAATCCTCAAACGAGACGAGACAAATCAACGGACGGAATAGCATTTGGACAAAATTTATGGGTAAACGCGTTTATGTATCGCGGTACGATATCCAGCATATTCAGAGTGTTTTATTAGCGCGCGAGCCGTGATGTTATACGAAAAGTTGCGCGACACGATAAAAATTTGTCTACTTTCGCACTTCTCAAGAGGAAATCAGCGAAAATAAGGCAACGTATATATATTCCCCTATGGTGTCACGCAATGATATTTGCAGCCAAATCCATGCCGTCTTATCACTTTCTGAGACAAATTTCTCCCAAGCAGCTAAAAATACCGATAGTGCGCCCCGAATGTCGCCATGCAACTTGACTCCAGCAGTGATTCCGCCTCTTTCGGGTTTCAAAGTGAAACAGTATTTTATAGACTAATAGCGCTCGTAGATCTCGAGAATGTCAAGGAATTTAGAAAAGTCAACACGTTACCTTGCCAAACAAGTTTAAATTGAAAAAGTATTCTATCGTAGGACGCGTGTTTAAAACCTCTTTCGGCGCTATTTTACGAAAAATCTGTACGAGATTTTTCGCCTGTTTTTACACATACGTTCGTTCGTATTGCGGTAACGTACACAAATTATTTTGGAGAGAAATAATCAGAATTGGTAGCAGTATAAATCCTCGAACGTACTCCTTTAGAAGAACAGACGTAGAATACAGAATACATTCTTAAATAAAAATCTTCGAAAGACAATTTGCGAAGATCACTACGACGTCTCGATAACGCGGTACAATTACAAGATCCTTCGACATAATATTGCTTGAGCGGAGCTCTGAAATTTGTTTCACAGATAAGTAAATCGAGTTGGTGCCGTAATCGTGGAAATAACTCGAGAGAAATTAAAGTGGCCGAGGATCTGATGTCGTCTACTCCGAGCAGTCTATTTATTTCTCCTTTCGTTTGCTCCGTTTCTTTTTTTCTTTCTCTTCCATTTCTTTTCTTAACTCGATCTCTCTTTGTCGACTTCATCGACTGCATTTTGCTCGAACATGAAAGGGAAACAGTCGCTACCTGTTCGGTGGAAATATTTAAACAATCGATGAAACCAGCGAAATGCGAATAATTCGTGCGATTAAACGGAAGTTACCGTCGTCTCAGTACTCAGATTTCTAACCACGAAATGTGTTTCAAAGGCTGGTAATTATGAAAATATGATGAGTCGTTTAATAAATTGAAGATTTTACCGCTTTTCCACTAAACGTTTTATTTCACCGAATAATATATTTTCACGAATGTTATAGTTTACAGTGATATTAGCACTCTGAAAATCCTGTATATGGCTTATACTTTTTCTAACTTTATCCTAATTTAGGAAACTATATATATTCAAATATATATATCCTCGTAAATTAGGATAATATAAACCAATTTTGCTTATTCCGGTGTGATCCTTGTGCAATTGAGTAGATGGCGAGCCAACTCTCGTAAATGTGATTTCGTTGATTCCTGAAATTCTGTACGACATTATCTAAAAATTTGCACGTTGTGTCTTTGGAAGGGGGACCTAGACCCAGAGTTGTGTGAGGGTGTGCGTCGAAACGATGGAACGAACACTCCTGTGAAATGTTCGGATGGGTCTGAGTTATGTCGCAAGAACCGCTAGGCTAATCGTGAGCATGAGCGTTCCGAAACGCCAAGGTTTATGATAAGGTCACGGCTATTGAGCTATGGAAAGTTACTGTGGAGAAGTTAAAAATACATGCTACTACAAATCCGTTAAATTACTCGCCATCTAGTACCATCTGAGTACTGCCACTGAGTGGCGCTGAAAATGTATTTCTCAAAAACAGTGGTTGTTCTTGACCGTGACACAAACCTGGCCTAATACAACCCTCGACACATTGCGTTATAACATTCGATAGTTACCTTGCTACATAAATAAAAATCAATGAAGAATTTGTTGATAAAATAGCAAAATTTTAGGTAACCCAACGCTTATTTTTGACGAAACGTAATTTAATTAGAAAATTGAGGACTTTATTTTATACGTATAGTTTCTAAATATTATAAGTTATATAAATAAATGAGTAGTGGGGTATATTTGTAGCAACTGACTTTCCCGTCTAAAAGATATATAATAGAGAATAATGAACTGAAAATGGTCAAAAGATAATTCGAACGAAAGGAACTGCGGACACAAAACAGATAAGAGACGAATGGGTGGATTCTCCCGCGTTCCTTTCGTGAAAAGTCCAAGATACCGGCGAACAGCACTTCTAAAATTAGTACCATTCTTCCCTCCACTCCTCACACCCGGTTTTATCCCCCTTCGCCAGGGCTTATTATCTGTTACTCGTGGATTCAAAAGTAGAATTGCAGAAAGTTGACCTGGTATTTCGCAACGTACCCTTCAACCATCTATGAGAACCGACACTTTCTAACTTTCCCATTCTGTTCATCCCACACAATCAATCAAAAGCAATTGATAAGCTCTGATAAAGGAATAACGATATTGCTTCCACCACTATATTCCATTCGACCAATATTTCTTAGGTGTAAGTGATATACGAGCCGTATTAGTATCGAGGCTTGAAAGGAATCGATTTAGGCTTCGGAAATCAAGAAATTAGGTATTCATAATATGCGGACGCGTTCGATAAATCTTTCTAAATGACGCGTTTCCTATAACCGGTTTCGTTTAGCTTTGAACGTTTCAAAATGATCTATGACGCGAAATTTCCATTTTACCATCTTCTTTCTTTCTTTCCCCCTACTTCGAGGAGAATACATCCGAAACGATATCGTGCGTACACATATTGTAGCAAACAGAATACATAATGATTCTGAGAAGGAAAATACTTCGACCTAGGTAAAAATTCTGAGTTGTTTAAAGTGACGTTTTACGTGTTGCAACCTACGATGAAGAAAATCTACTTCTCAAATATTAAATGTCAGGACGCTTGATGAGAAATTGATAAAGAAAAGCTGCGAGGTAAAACTTCTGAAAAAATACTCAAAGAAATTACGAAAGGGAAGTCATGTGAAAAATTAATTCAAGCAACGATAGCAGCAACTTTTCGAGTATAATCGGGTTAACAATCTTTCCATGCTAAACTTTTCATCACCGTAAAAGTCATCTTGTATCGTTCCATCTTTGTATTTCATTTCCGTCTACTCTTTCTTCTTTACTCGTTGGGTTACTCCATCCTACCTATCTGACTAAACGCAAATATTTTCCTCCATCCTCCGCCACAAGACAAGATTGTATAATAGAAAAATTTTCTTGTTGAAAACAGGGAAGGGGAATTCGATTCGATTCTGTTACATCACACGGATGTTTTGATACGTGTTGGATATAACGAAATCTCCACAGATGGATATAACAAATTGAAATAGAAATATCGTTCAACAAACCAACTTATTACCAACTTACTTACTTTTTACCGACCTTCCCGTCACCGATCTTTCGATCATTTTTAAATACTTCACGATGATAAATGATACGTACGTATTAGGTACTTCTGACGGAGGATATAGCATAGTTATAAAAAAAATACGTTATAATAATATTGATTTATAAAAATATAAAATATTGATTTATTTTCTATCGATTTATTTTTCTGTAATTTTTTCCTAAATACTTCACGACATGAAATTTCAATAAAAGGGAGAAAAGCTTCAAACTCGTTCGTTTGCGTTACTATAGAATATAGAATTTAATTAGCTTGTGCACAAAACTTCATCGTTTTCGAAGTCTTAGTAATGTCCCTTAAACATATTTAGTATACCATCCACTGGTAACTATACCACTAACGCTTACATCGATCTTCTTTGAAAAACGAAGAGGTATTGACTTTTACCTAATAGTTGCGAAGGAAACCTCATAAAATACGTGGCAAAGTTTTGAACGCGGTGTATAAAGGAACATTGAAGGAACCTTGTAGGTACATTAACTCCCTAATGAACATATAAAACGAGAAAAATGTGCTTCATTCGCGTTAATTTGTTCAGAATGATTGTTGTTAGAGTATACAATGTGTCCACTGTCTCGTGTCCAATTTTTCATTTGCTTTACTAACAGAATAATAGAGGTAGGCATCACGATTTTCCTTGAGAATAAAATGTAACAACAAAGACATGCGCATTTACAAACATTTGTTCGTGAAGTTTGCGACGAAAGAAATCTCTATCCCCTACAGATACTTCAGTGAATTGATCGAACGTCTGCCAGTCCTCGAAAGTATGATCGGAAATACTTGGAAAAGAACATAACTCCCCTATAGACGTTTTCGGAGGATTTTACGAGAAAATTTTAGGCTACGAATGAAACGTTGTCGGTATTTTAAAACAATCACTTTTCAATTCACACGATTCCAGCGAAATCTAATTTCGACTGTCTGTACTTATCCTGATTTATAGCAGGGATTCGTTGCTTTCTAGCCGCTTTGGTAAACGTAATCTGATTTTCCAGCCGTTTCCACTTTCCGCCCGAAGAATTTCCTGCCACTTTATCTGCAGTCCGCGGTATAAATATATGAAAACTCCTATTTAAGGACAGTATTGCATGTTTTTTACCGGATGGGTAGGAAAAATGCGTATCTCCGGTGAAATCCGATTTTCCAGAAGGAATACGTTCTAAAGTACATCGCATCTCCGATCTTACGTATTCCTATCCGATATTATCCTCTGATAAGCTCTTCCTATCCTACTCTTACAACTCTTAGAAAATATCTTTCAGTGTAAACATCTGACTGTAATAAAATGTTGGAAATTGCGGTAAACACAACCATTGAATTTCAAGTTAATTTTATGATAATAAACACGACAAAAATTAGTAAAAACATTTATCTCGTGTAATTAACAAGAAAGGGGGGACGTGGTTGAAGGTTGATAATGAACGTAGCAATGAAAGATTTCTCGATAAACGTGAATTGCTATTTTTTTCTTCATTTTTATGACTAATCTTATTTCCATATCTCTTCGTCCAGCCAGTATGCGGATCAGGTTCTAATTATCGCTTTAGAGACGTTAATCGAGTCAGCACAATTTGGCATTTCCTCTTTTTCGATGAAAGTTAGCTACGCCATAAACGACGTCGTGTGGTCTAATGAAAAAAGTTCTTCCAATCTCCTCAATTCGGAGAAGCTGCATTAGCATTGATAACGATAGGCATCGAACATTCCACGAATAAGTATTCGCTTCATTCCCTTTTGCAAACTCTCTCAAATGCTCTGAATATTATACGAAGAATTTTTACGAGCGCAATTGAAAATTTCATAAATTCGTAAGCTCTGCTGACGCAGATAATTACAACAACGATATCAAATTTATCAATTTCAGAATCATGGAAACAATTTATACGAAAATGTGAATAAACGAGGATGAAACGTTCAGCCCAATCCTCTCACACTGCTTTATTTGGTATTTCACAAGCGAAAACCAGTGTGTGACCCGATATCCCTACATAAGTGACGCTCGTCTTACGATCAACGAATTATACGGACGTCTTTCTGATGCAAAAAGGGAAAATACGCTGACTCAAACTGAAGTCAGCGAGAATTCTACAACGAGAATGAACGTCGGTAAAAGGCAGTAAGAGCAACGTGCAAATGGATATAACACGAGCACTATTTGTCGAATAAGAAGACTGTCATTCAGGCGTTCTACAAACGTTCTCGGATGTCGTTGGGGAACGTTAACGCCTCAGCCAATCCCTACCCTCGCAATTTCATCCTCCCATATACCGCGTTGCCCTTCCTTTATCCTGCAAAACCTTCGGGAGCAGTTCGCTCTGTGGATGTCGCGCACGCTTCTGTGATTTATCATCCGATACCTATTGCACAGCCTCCAGTCATTCAAGCCTCTACAATGTAAGTTATGTCGTGCAGTATTATTAAGGATAAAGATTGTAAACGAACGAGGTTGAGAATAAGTGAAAAGAAATGAGAACCAAGTCGTTCGAGTTTATTTCTTCTGGATGATTGGCGAGGTGAAACGAAGCTCCCGCGTTTTGCTAAGTCCCGACGGGTCGATTGAAGCTTCTACCACTTGTAACTTAGCGGGAATTTTCTACAGAAATCGATATTAAGAAGAAACTTCGTGGGCTGGCGAAACAGAGAAAAACAGTGAAAATATATTATTCGGTGTTTGTTTTATTTATCGAGGGTATGTCTCGCAATGTGCTTTGTATCCGTAACACGCGAAATGAAAACATTGTCCCTACTGCTGAATATCTCTATGAAATGTTCTATACGAGCCGCAAGAGACGAATAAGGAGACGGGAAGAGAATAGCAGAGGGAGAATGAAGAAACTAGTTCACCGGACTTTATTTTCCGGATATTGAAGCGGAATGTTTGCAATGAATTTTGATGTGCACGACGTGTATTATGTATAATAGAAAGTAGTAAAACTGTGAGACCTAACATACAAAAAATATCACAATCTGCAATTACGATAAAAGTAATTACGATTCAAACAATGCTCCGTAACAAAATCTAACTTGTGTATTTGATTGCAAGTTCTAATCACGCGCTTCATCCGAGATACATTTTGGGTAAAATAAACAGAAAAGTAGGCTGCGAGGTCGGTGTAACCTAGACATTCTATGAGCACAGTAGTCTCGATGGCCTTGCATTTTCAACTTGAAGATGTACGCCTACAGCGATACAAGTAGCGCCGGGTGTTTTTAAAGCCTCTGACTCGTCCATAAAACAAAAGAAGCTTTCCGGAAGGTCGAAAAGCTACTAAGGTAAAAGATGCGTTTCTCTTTCTCACTATTATGAAGAGCTAATTGCCTACGAAGTAATTAATTCTATCGTGCAATTTTAAACGAGAATAGGAGAAACGTGAAGAGAGAAGCGCGCACTTATGCGCGTTATAGTTTAAAAACCGGTTATTTGTTTAGGAGTTTAACTCCGCTTAGAATTTTATTCACAGTTTTAATTGTTAAGCAAATTTCTACAAACGTGGATCCTACTGTGAAGTAAAGCGTGAAGTGCTATATAGCATTTTCTAATTTCGGAACAAATATCGAAACTATTGAAATTGAATTACCACTTTATCTAGGAACTAGGAAGTCGACGAGAACCAAGAAGCGTTAGTAAAGCAAATCGATTCTCTAATCAATTTTGAAAAATTAATTAGAGAAAATTGTTGATTATTAATTTTGGAAAACTAGTTAGAGAATCGATCTTTCAACAAACTCTATTATTAATTTTCAATGTCTGTTCAATTAAAGATCTTCAAGTGATTAAGATAGATAGTACGAAACATTGAATAAGCATTCCTCACTTTTTAATCATATCAACGAAAGCTCCTTAATATAGCATGTAAAATAAAGTTAAGCGAGGAAAATCTTGGAACAAACAACGTTGAAAAAATAAAACTCACCTAAAGGATGTCACCAGTACTGGCAGCTCTCGTAGTCTTCGTCAATGGTCCCAGTTGTCTGGTTTGATCTGGTCGAGGTCTGCAGTAAATAATTTTTCGAAAAGCTTTCCGAAAGCTGTCACTGAGGAAAGCGTAAAGAATAGGATTGACGCAGCTGTTCGTATACGCCAGAATATGACTCGCTATTTGCACCATTATTGTCGCTGATGTCAATCGGTACACATCCAATGCTTTTGTCACTAGGATTACCTTTTGTAAAAAAAAAACAAAACACGCAAAAGATATTATTATAATCCTCGAGCGTGGAGAGTTTGGATTATTTCAAACTTATTTCGGATTAAATATGCTCGCTCGTAACGGAAGGATGAAATTTTCCATGGAAATGCAGCAAAAAATCTGTTTTATAACGAACAATTGACGATCACACGTGTAAATATGTATTAACTGCGTGTCACAGAAGGTACACCGATGGCAGTTCATTTCTGTAATGGCGCTATTGCCACTAAAAGTGCCGAAAAGACCGATAATAAATAGTCTATCAACTTTTTGGCTGAATTTTAACTCACTGATCTCGTGTCCTACTTAAAAAGAACCAAAGTAAAGGCATTATGCGAATATTGTCAAAGAAATATACGTTTAATACTTGAACAGATAAAAACGTACAATTTCTGTGATATGAATTCAGCAGCTAAGTTAATAAGAGTCAATAGGAAACATTTGTACAATCTATGAAAACAATATTTCTCGTTCATCGAATAAAAATCGTATAAACTCTTCGTTCTGGTTGCTGTAACATATCGGCGAATTTCTATTGCGTTTCAATGCATGGCCGATACATTTTCAACGGAGAATATTTTACACAGGAAGCTCAATAAACGCAGTATATCCGATATATATTTAGTGCCGTGAGAAATACATAAAACATTCATTATGAAATAGGAGACAAGCGAAAGATACATGAAAAATCATTATGTTCCATTTCGAAACGCGAAAGAACAAAACATCGTACTGGTCTTAATAGTCTTGACATAGAACCGGGTGGCTGAACATATTTTTGCGGTTCCATAGAATTGTTTCGCTCGCTATTTTCAATTCGCAACCATTATTTACGCAATTATTCTTTTGGAACCACCGTTCTATTCACGAATTTTTCTATTTCATTCAACTTAGAGAAATTTCGTAAAGGATCGATAAATTTCTATGGACTGTACCACGCTTTAAATGTAACGATATCATTCGTGTAATTTAACTATCTCACAAAGCCAGAATTAAAAAATTAGTAGCATTGTTGACCGACCGATAAACCTCATGCCGATATTCCGTATTGGCCACGAAATACACCGAATTACCGAATTTCACCGCACAATTTCCTTTCGCGATTTATCTTCCATCTCAATTAGCGCCAATGGCGTATCAGTTGATTACATCTTGCTTTTCTTGCTCATGAATTTTTTCCGTCAAAAGTCAAACTCCGCAATTGCCACTTAATTCTCTGGCCGCCGTTTACGACTGATATCACGGCGAATTATACGATACGAAAACCGTGATCTTTCGGATAGATCATTGCACGATAGCCCCGTGGAATTTACACGCGGTTACGTAGCACATTCCACAAGAAATGTTTTCAAATATTATTAAAGTATCAAAAAAATAATATTGTTACGAATATCTTTATAGTCCCGAATAAATGAAATCGAAAATAGAAATCTGTTATTTAATAACAAAATACTGAAAATACGTTTAACTGCGAAATTTCTGTTAGATCGTAAAAATGTTATATATTACAAAATTCGACGCTGATCGATGTTCATCTATTTCGTTATGCGAAAGAACGTGGCACTACTAACCTGTATAGGACACCAACAAAAGGCGAAAACGCCAACGACGACGAAGACTAGCCTCGTAACTCGCTTTCTTCCGCGTCGACTTTCGGCGCTGACGCGATCAGTGCGCCAGAGTCTGATGAGCATGCAAATGTAAAAGAAACATATCAGCGTCAGTGGCAGCAGATAGCTCATCAGGAAGAACGACAACTGGAATAACGGCCAACTATATTGCGGTAGGATTCGACAAGCCGTCAGGTTCTCCGACGACAAGTCATCCATGTCCTGAAATTAAAGCAAATCTACATATATAACAGAGCAATTCTGGACCGAAATCGTACAGGGAAATAAAATGTATGGAATATCGACCCAATTTTTTTAATTTTCTTTAACACGTTCCACGCCACCGAAAAAGTAAATTGTCTTTGTTCCTTTAAGTTTAGGCAAGGTATACTACACGTTCGCATCGAAAATGACATAACTTCAGCAGAACGGGCGTTTTCAATTTATGACGAAGAATTTCTTTAGTTACTTCGAATCTATGGAACTTTAAAGAAATCTTTCATAGTGCTAGCTGGAAAAATACGTTTTAGCATCGAGGGTGGGGTATGTAGTAGTAGGCTTGCATAGTAAAGTCAAAGTGACCGCTTAAATGTACATAAGTGTATACGTATATGTAAAACGTGATCGATATTTCATACAGCACACAAGATTTCATATTCGCAGTAATGATCATAGCAAGTCGCATGTCATATATAGAGAACGTTCATACCCGGAGTATTTAGTGCTCAAAGGGCTAATGCCATGAGTTTGAATGCTTTCACTATGATAGTTATTCTTGAAATGGTGTACATGCCATATGCCAGCGTCTCTGTGTGTACGCGGAGTAGAAATGTAAGAAATCGTTGCATATATGTGATATGAAATAAATATTCAACTTTGGACATGAAGGGGTAAAACATTTTTTCACTGCATGTTCTTAATTCTATGGAACGATGGAAAAATGAAAATGTTAATAGTTATCCGAAAATGAGGTTGAATTACTCCAAAACGAGATAATTGTCTCTGATTAATTTAACACGTCCACCAATTTCGTCTGGTCAAACTGTGGTGTGATTCAATCGAAATGTACATTTGACGCTTGTATGAAACGCGCATTATGATTTGCATTTCCCCATCGCATCAAATGGCCCATGTCATGCACGTAAACCTAAAATACTGTGCAGCTATAATCGTCGAACGATCACAGCCAAGTAGGAGAATGGTTGTTTCTCCCATTTCCGTTTGTAGAGTCGGGCAAAATCATATAATGCACGATAATGAGTCGTGTTTGGAGAAATTTGCGCAGAGCGCGTACAATCGCGATAATCCAGATGCGTATTCCATGAATGTGTAGTGTTCGGTTATCGTTCGCGATGTAATTCAAAAATACTTCTGGCAATTACACATTGGTAAACATTGTTGACAGATTAGTCTAGCAATTTCATAGCTTATCATGTTCAAATAACGCGGTTCTGTACCGGTGCGTCATATGTTTCAACGATGAATCGATACGATTATCACGTTAAATTATCCGAAGTTAGTGCTTCGTATGAGCTCGTAGGGTTCACATTTACAAAAAAAAAAAAAAAAAAAAAAAAAAAACAGAATATGGACATACGATCGCAGAAAGTATAGAACGAAGAATAAAATTCAGCGATTCAGAGATAAAAATGATTTTCGATTTCACAGAACTGCGGATAAAGTTAAGCTAAAAGATAAAATATATCGAATATGATTTCAGCAATAAAGAATTGAAAAAGAATATATGATACAAATCGCTATGACTTCTAATAATACTTTGATCCCGACGATACCGATCACGTCGGTTTTGCGTTTATAAAGCTTTATGAGAAACGTTCTATTATGAATAATTACAAGTTGCAAGGTTGGCTGCGTCCATTTCATTCGAAAGTAATTAGAGTGGTTACACTCAAAGGTGAATTACTGAATAGAGGGGCATCAGCGAACTTTCCTCCCGTTCACTTCAATCTTTCAGTACCATTGCCGGATTATTATTTAAAGAGCTAATCTGTCTTTTTTGTCAATTTTAATCCGGATATCTTAATCCGGCTTCTTTCAAAATCTCTGTCGACTATGAATCAAACCGACCCGCTAAATATCAAATAAATCATGGTTTCCGTTTGAATGATAGACAAATGATTCGAAATGCATTATAAACAAGTTGGATCATTAAAAGAGTATATTCAATCAATTCATAGTATTGAAATCTGACCATTGAACATATTAATGCAACGGGTAACGAATAACCGAATCGAAGTGAATCGAAATGAATCGAAAAAGCTTACTGGATCGATATAATTTTCAATATTTGTTCGATTGTAACTAATAAAAAGAATCACATAAAACTCTGATAGAGATCTATCGTTATATATATCGTACTATTAATAATATTATGAGTTAAGCGAAAATTGTTAATTCATGAATTTGACAATATTATGGGAAGTGATTGTGTGACTTACCTCGCCGTGGACGATGAATGCAGGAGTGGATATTGCGAAAATCATCGCCCAGGCGATACAGATGGCGACGATTGCGTGGTTTTCGGTCCTCCATGACATGGAGGAAATGGGATGAACCACTGCTAAGTATCTGTAACAATCAAGATACAACATTATGTCGCCGTCAACAAATGCTGCTTCTTAATTCATTATTAATGTACACCCTTTCACCGAATTCAAATACTCTCTACTACTACTACAAAACAACTATAGAGTTCCGATATGTATCAACGGCGGTATAGGCCTCTTTTGAAGATGTCTTATACATAATGCTGAAGCAAATCAATATGCTAATTAACTTGGATCTAAGCCAATAAGCCAAATTATGCAGCCTATCAAGGGATACTAGGTGAATGGATTTATGCGATCTATCAAGGAAACCTGAATCAAACACATAGCTTCGCTTGCAGCTGTAGAAATGAATCATTATTAAACTTAAGCGATCATAAATTAATTCTTCAAACATGTAAGGCTATCAATCATATAGAAATTATTCTAAATCCCGTCACGATCACATTGCAATTACTGAAGACTTTGAAAATTCTATTTGACATAGGAGATGGATGCCGCTAGGTTATTGAAAACGGAATTGAGAAATAAAATCAGAAACCTGAGCACGTAACGTGACTCAAAAAGTTTCTTCGAAACACAAAATGAATGTATCGTATATTTCGAGAGGAAATCAAGATTCTTTCGCACGTATGACATTTCTAGACATAGCACATGATGCTGCAGTCTGCACCACTGCATACTATACGGTATCTTGAAATGTAACGGAAAACAATGCTGATATTTATAGAAGGATGAGTTACATCTTACGTTGAGGATCGACTTTTATCGTGCAGTATCCTTCTTCGACTATTTCCGTTAACCCGTGCCTGATCGAGTGATTCTAAATTATCGTCTCTACCTCTGCGTACCGCTTTCTTTATGGAAACTATACCGTAGAAAGCATTTTGAGAGAATTACCTAATTTTTCTCTTTCTTCTTAATTTACTCACCTATCGAGGCTCATGAGGACTAAGGTGTAAACACTGGCGTAGGCAGTGACGATGATGAGATATTGAACCATCTTGCACCAGAAGTTGCCGAAGGGCCAGTAGGGTAGCACAAAATCGGTCGCGGTAAATGGTATACAAAAAATGACGAATAATAGATCCGCCACGGCTAGATTAATAATTAGGATATTCGTGGTTGATCTCATTCCAGGATTCGCGGCAACCACGATAACGACCAAACAGTTCCCAACGAGTCCAAGGATACCAATCATACCAAAAAATATCGGCACCACAACTACTACTATTCTCTCCACTTGATGTCGATCGAAATTATATTCAAAGTCATCGAAGAGTTTGTGAGTTTCGTTGTACGAGCTGTTTGAAAAATTTCTGGCTATTCTGTCCAAAGTCTCCATCTCTTGAAACATCGTGTATCACATCCACAAAATCGTTGAAGTTATATCATAGCAGATCTTGAAACTGTATCTCGGAGTTTCTAATCACTTTCGTTCATATCATAACAAATGGCCTTGTAACAAGTTTTAATTCAATTTTCTCCTATATTTCAGTTTCATTTTAGTTTAAAAGAAGATCGATATGAAAGCTGTTGTTTATCTTGCCTATGACAGTAAATGTATCACGTCAGTAAACATTGCAGTTAAAAAACTTAATACTCTGTATTTCTAGAAGTCATTCTCGAATCTTGTAGAAAAATCTATTCGATGGCGTGTATCTGATATACGAATTTCCCCCAAAATTCCTTGCGATTAATGAAACTTTAATAAATTCTTACGTCGTGTCTTTGAGAGATCAAGTATGATTTTCTTTCCGCCAGCTGTCGATCTGTAAAGAAACGGATTTTCTATTCAATATAACACTTCTTACGCTGTGAAATACGTTTGATTTGATCCAATAAGTAGTTAATACATCAGTAAGCAATATTAGTCGCACAGTCGAATTGTTTTATCTCTCAACGACTAACAGCTTTACTTATCCAGACACGTGGAGCTTAAATTACACACGAGACACAAAGCGTTCTGATTCAAATTTCGTATCCATATTTCAAATTTGACTAATGTGTTGGATATAGATTCCTCTTCCCTTTAAACACGGAGCCATTAAGCTAAACTAAAATTAGATTTCGCTAAACATAACATACAATATTCTATGAAATCGTTTGATTTTAATCGTTTTTATTCAGACTGATACCGAGCTCCTATATATCACGTTACAAATAATAAAGTCACTTCTTGGAAGATAAATAAGTTTAATTCATCACAAAAGCATCTACACTTTAAGAAGTTCCTTTTAATTAATGAAATTACTCGCCGTCTGTCACATCCGAATCGAATTATTTAAGACTGTTGCTTGCAATCACGAGATGGACTAAAGGAAGTAATAACTTGATCTACGTAATCAAACGCTAATTTTTCAATATCACATTAAAAATAATCGTCACGCAATAAATTATTGACATGACGCAACTAAAATCGTTCAAAGCTATTAAAGTGTAAAATATGAAATGCAATGTACATTCAATGTCACATTTTCTCACAGTTCTTTCCCCGACACGAAGTCATATTTTGGTAATTATCGATATCGCTATAGTGAATTCTGCCTATAATTATGCGTCCATGACAACTTATGCGTTAGTATTGGTTGGTATTGGCCGGATGAAATAACGTCTAAACCAAGCCTAATTCTTATTTTTTGTCTAAAATTTATATAAGATTGGGTTAGATGTCACTTTATCTAACCATCGTGAGGCTGCCGCAACCAATGCTCATACGCTGTCGCGGACAGCACAATTATAGACAGAATTCACTGTGCCGATAGCGACAGCTTTTCGCGAATATCTGGAAAACTAAGACGCAGCGACGCTTACATGTATAAGAAAATGTTGTTGAAATTTTGATTTCTACGACATATTAAAAAATCATCGAAATGGACAAAATATCGATTACAATCGATATTTTTATGAAATATTCTAAAATTTCTTTTAATATTCTTTTAAATTTCTCTTTGTCAGTTAAAAATTGACAATTCTCCTGATGAAGATCGAACAAAGAAAAGAGAAGAAATAATAAAAATTGACCCGTTTCAAGTCGTGTTTGACTGATAGCAATGCCTTATCGAAATTCAGGTCACGTTGAGAGCACGTGCGATCCCCTCTTTGTGACTCCGTAAAAAGAGTGTTCTATTTAGCCCCCGTTCTCACTTAGGCAAATATAAATAATATAGGTAAATTCAACATAAGTGGATATTCAAAATATTATCAGATTAAATTAGAGAAGCTAAGTGGTCTAAAGTGGCAAGAAACTTACGATAAAACCACTCGCTTTATACAAGTAACATATAACATCAAAATACGCGAACAGATAGATGAAATTCTATCCAGCCAGGGGGAGTATAAAGATAAGAAAAATATTGTGTTATTATCCAATAAATTTTGTCTCCATCCCATATATTCGCATTTGATATTTATAGACAGAAATAACGAAATTCTACTATTACGATATTGAAATTTTACAAATTTATATAGTAATTTTAATTCGATATATTTCAAATTACGAATCTCACAAATAAAGTTCATTAAATAACATGGAATATGAAAATTAATCATCACATTCAAAAGAAGTCTATTGTGTTTCAATTGGCTAAATTAAATTTAAATAACACCGTAAAATATGGGAAAATTACATATGCATTACATGTTCCTATTATTCGAAGTTATATTTCTGCACTCTGCAGTACGTATAAAAAACAATGGTGGTCCAACTACCACCATTCTTTACCTCCTCGTTCGCTACACTTCTGAAGAATCAAAATTTTTAATTCATGCTACTTTACCGCCCACTATTTTTTTATACTCTTTCCCTCTCTCTCTCTCTCTCTCCCTCTCTCTCTCCCTCTCTCTCTCTCTCTCTCTCTCTGTGTTTTATACTATTTTAAAGAATAAAAATGTCAGTTCCACCATAAAATAACGTTAGATCGTAAAAGAATTTCATTCGTCCAGCAAAACGATATAAAACCACGTATCTTTCATATATAAATGTAATATATCACATAGATTGAAACGCAAAGGGACTTCCTCTCTCAATTTGTACATTATTATCGTGCAATACATTCTTTTATAATACATCTTGTTCCCGTACTTTTTACCCTTGTTCCAGCCAATTTATTAAAGAACGAGAAATTGGGAATAAACAAAAGATTTCCATCGAAACGTCATTGAATATGAAACAACATTTCGTAGCTACGGTCACAGTTGAATATTCCACGAACATAATAATTTCACAAAAAAAGAATCGCGTTTCTTGCTCGTCTGAAAGCCAGAAAGATTATCGATAGGACACGTGGCTTCGAATACGACAGGATGTTACAAGCATCTCGTGGCTATTAATGAAATTTATGACGATCTTCATTTAATTACCTTGGTCCTCACGCGCTGATATCGAGAGGGTTTAACGATCATCCGCCCTTCCTTTTACCGGATTAAGGCTCATAAGGCGTAACTGATGCAGATAGATCGATTCATGATTGGTCTTCCAGCGGCTACTAATTGCTGCAACTCTCGTTTGACAAATATGTCCCTGATGAATATGGTTGATGCATCTTTGATTTCGATATCATGATAGCACGAAGACATCTAAATGCGTGTATCCTTATACCGAACTTGAGCGCATTCACATCCAAATTTAACATTCTATCGCGTCATTTTTTCACACAATAAACGATGTTTTAAACGATGATTAGAATTTGTAATACTTTATTGTAATTTTCTCATATGCGTATTAGTTAATCGATAATCCAGCGCGTGAAGAATTATTCAATGGACCGTCGATATAAAATTTCGAAGATCTTCCTGTTAAATAAAATCTGTCAACTTCGATCCCTTTTTCCTTTCCTCTTTTGTTAGTAAGGAACTTTGATTTAATGAGCACGTTAAACATCAGAATATCATGTAACTTGTATTCGATCTCACACTTTTCTGGGTCACGTTTTTTTGATCGTTCTTGCGTTACAAAAAATGGATATCATACTTAAAGAAATATTACGTGGAAACTTTCGGTAAAATATTCAGATATTTTGGGTAAATTGTTCGCACTTTCCGCACAGCTATCACCATTCACGCGGCTTAAATAATATTTTTCAACCTAAATCCCACGAAACTTTCTTGACACATTCTCGTCAAATAACTTTTTATGATATCCAGTATGATTCCAGTAATAAGACTCTCCGTAAAACGTACGTCACTTTAACAAAATAATCCACACGAATCTCAAAGCTAGTTATTCGTTGTAAAGTTGCGAAATATTTAATTTGCGCTTAAATTTCGTAAAAATCATGTTGTTCTTTCGTTTCTCGTGGGAAAACTGTGCGTGTTAACGAGATTTAGTAAGTACCGTCGTCCATAAATAAACGAGCGGTAACAGAAAAATAAAAAATTTATGAAACGTAACGACACACGTGCTTAGACAATATCAGAATAGGGAGAAAATATAAAAACGACTAAAAATAAAATTATTTCCTATCTCACGACAAAGTTTTCAGGAACACTTCACTGATAATAATTTTTTCGATTATTTGTCATTTACGCGATCGTTTTTCATTTTCTTTCCTTTTTAATTAATTTACTTTAGAGCTTCTTTTCTTCCTTTAATTTATTTATAGCGATTACGCGACAAAATTCGTGACACGTTTCTATCACATTTAATTTTGAATACGACTTTCAAGAACTTTTATCGGAAAGAGATACGTGTACGAAGTATTTTGAAGACCGCGAGATAGGTACACAACCGGCGGTGGATGCGGCACGACTGTGCAGATTGAAGAAATATCGCCGTCGAGTTTACCTGAAATAGGGGTGCAGGACTATCCTTGCGGAGAGGGTGCAAGAGCCATCTAGCATCCTTCGAAGAGCACGGATTTATTGATCTGTTCCCTCAGCCGCTAAAATCGAGGTACTATTGTATCATCATATAGTAATCCTCCATCATTTTACAAAATGAGATTAAATATTACTAACGAAGAAACGAATTTACACCACTTAAATAAAATATATTAGAATCCATTATCTAATTTGAAGATAGTTTGAAAAATAAGTAGGTCAGAATTTCTTCCGTTTTGTGCTGAATACACATATACAATTGATTTTCCTGCATTGCCACATTCTTACAAATTAGAAAATAATAATATTTAATTAATTAACATTTCATTTTTTCATTATTTTATAAACACGTTTTCGAAATTTTTCGCTTAACTGTTAAGTTTGTATACTGATGTTCCGATAATCGATAAGTAACGTATAATACAATTGAAATGTTTAAAAATCATTTTACCTTGTTTATAACTTTGACACATTGATTATAAATAATCAGTTCACTGATATGATGCTGAAATTGAGAAAGCAAGAAAATACCACATTTAAAATTATCGTTATAAATTTTTAACTACTTTATTCTTTTTATTTTTTATTTGTATTTAAAGATAAAATTCACTCTCCGCAAGAATAATACAAATTTTTATTGTAATTATTATATACGATATAATATGTTTAAATTTCACGAATACCATTAAGCTCACAAATTTTGTGATTAAAGTCAAGAATTTTGTTATTAAACTCAGGAATTTTGCTATTAAATTCGGGAATTTTGTTATTAAACTCAGGAATTTTGTTATTAAACCCAAGAATTTTGTTATTAAATCCAGGAATTTTGACACCTGCAGTTTCGTAGCAACGATCGACCAGTTTTTAAACGTGCCTAAAATAGTTTCGTCAAATAAACAGGGTCCAGTCCTCAGGCGACGTGTCATACACACCAATTGTATGATAATTAAACACAGTACGAGGTTATTTAAAGAACGCCTGTGTTGGTCGAGTGGACGGATTTAACTTTAGCTGCTTTTTTCTTTAATTATGAGAACAGTAAACCTAAAAGAAGAACGCAGAAACTAACAATTTTCCGTACAAACATTGAAACTTATGTCATTTGTAAAATTATAAGGTACTTGAAAGAAAAATGTCCCGTTAAGACAATAAAATGCAATGATATAATCAGTAAATCTTCTTACTGAAGAATTTATTTCTACAATTCGTTAGTAATTCTATTTAACATAGAGTAATATCGCTATAAGCAGTGATTATCTTGAAGAAAGCATAATTAATCGTATATATAATAATATCTTAAAAATATATAAGATCTTCTATAACTCTAATGCGATCTTCCACTAACTTTATCTATAATCGCTTGAGTTAAAACTCTCCCAGCAAGATCTTTAGCTATATTAGTTAACTGGTCTCCAAAGTTAGGCTTTTTACTGGCAGGTGGAGGAGGAGGCTGATATCCTTGCGGATATCCTTGTGGATAACCTTGCTGATATCCTTGTGGGTACCCTTGAGGATAGTTTCCTTGGGGTGGATATGCCTGTGGGTAACCTTGATTATATCCAGGATAGTAGTTACCATATGGGTTAGACTGGCTAGGATATCCAGACTGTGATGGATATCCAGATTGTGAAGGATATCCTGACTGTGAAGGATATCCAGAATTGCTTCGACTAGCCTGACTAGGATATCCAGGATACGCGGCATTCACCGAATTGGCATTTACCCTTTTAACACTTTCTTCGTTCGTCCTGGAGCTGCCAGGGTAACCGGAGCTCGCTGGATATCCTCCGGAACTGGAAGGATAACCGCTCGATCCTGATGGATAGTCCGAACTACGCGATGGGTAACCAGATCCTGATGGGTATCCCGAAGAACTTCTCGAAGGGTAACCAGACTCCGAAGGGTAACCGGAAGAGCTTCTCGAAGGATATCCGGATCCTGATGGATAACCAGATGAGCTTCTTGAAGGATATCCAGATTCAGAGGGATAACCAGAACTGCTTCTCGATGGATAACCGGATGAGCTTCCTGATTCAGATGGGTATCCCGAACTTCTTGAAGGATAACCTACAGAGCTATAAGGATAACCTGACGAACCACTGGATGGATAATTGGAGTTCGAAGGATAACCAGAGTTACTTGGATAACCGGACGATCTGGTTGGGCTTTCGGAGTTTGGTTGACTTGCGGAGAATGAATTGGAATTTTTGGAAGAATCAGAGCTAGGATATCCGCTTCCAGATGGATATCCCGATTGCGATCCCTTTGTCGACTGAACGTCAGACGCAGAAGAGTCCGCGTCGCTGGCGCTTTCTCGTCTTCTGACTATCTTGTTGTCACTATCGAACTCTGCGAACAATTCGTTATCTATCTCCTAATTTTTTAGAAATATTCTCTTCCGGTTTGTGCCCCATGCCATGCCGAGTCCAACTTAATTGTTATCACACTTTTGTGTTGCACAAGCAGCCTTGCTGACACAGTCAATATCGCTATCAATGCCCGAGCAACTGTACCATTTGAATTAGTATGTTATTAAACTAACTATAATGTAAATGTATTTTAATATCGTATATGTGATTGAATTATTTTTGTATCTTGATTATTCGTTTCTTGTTACTGTTTGAAAGCTAGGCTATGCAACGAGTAATTCAGTCATGCAATTTCATGTGCTTGTACTTCTATTTGTCAAAAGTGTTGAAGGCTGTAAGTGTGCTATTGCAATAAACGATTCACATAGATGTGTCTCGACTTTCTAAATGCGTGGAGTATTTTAAACAATTACATAATCTTATTTATAATTCATTTTATTGGCATCTAATTGTTGTATTGTTTTATAAAGAAAATACATTTCTGGAATTACTTAAATTAAGACCATCCATAGTATGCTGAAGAATTACATATATTTATTACATTTGTTCGTTACATAGGAAAATGTTTCAAATGCTTGTTAAGTACTACACATTTAATAGACCTATATATCATAACAACGTAATAAAAATGTATCGCACAACCGTAACATGGCACTGTAATGAAAGAAACCACAGTCATTCATAAGATAATATGACACCTACAAAACTGGAGATAATATAAGATTAAATTAGTTCATCGTCATAATTTAGGTTATTGAATAAAAGATTAAATATCAGAGAATTCAGAGTAAATATTTTAAAGATAAGTACTTCTTTATCGACAAGATATCTCGTATATCGACACTAGATACAAAAAATGGCACAATTTGGACATTTTTTTTATATAATTTTTTCTTTATATAAATATGGTATGTCTTGCGATATAATTGCAGCCTCTAGTGTAGAAAGTAAGATGCGATCCTAAAGCGAAAGCTAAACATAAGGTAAGTAAGTTATAAATTGACAATGAACTCCATTTAACCAAAGAATCTCCAAATTCGGTTTCCCTGATCATCCACAGAGGTATGGGTATCGTAATAGCCGTTACCACTTTGCTGAGTACGGCTCCTAGGAGTAGTTACACCATAACGATCATTCCCGAACAAACGGTTAAAAATAGAACCACTTCCAATAGTGTTTCTGGATCCCGAGTTACCGCTGACTCTTCCACCGTATCCACTGGGAGAAGATCTCGGTGGTGGAGTAGGTGGAGTTGGTCTAATCTTTCCTGGTCTTGGTGTTGGATACACTGTCACATTGAAGAGTGGTAGTCAAAAGCTATATCGTACTTAAAAGTCAACTAAATTCGACGCACACAATATATAAGCCGTTAGTTAATGTTAGAAATAACGATTATTGCGTACCAATGTTATGATGAAGTTATCTCTCCTTAAACATGCATTCTAATAATTGTTAATTCGTTTACTCTTTGTACTTCCACTCTTCAATTTTGGGCATCAATTTATTTTTGACAAGTAAAAATATCAATTGCCTGTGTTAACTCTTAAGCCTTTAATGGATATTAATAAACCTGTAGCTATAATTAGACGAAATAAAAATAAGTAAATGTTTTAGATAATGTATGTATAATAAAATAAAAGTAAATTAAATCGAAGTAAAAATTAAAACAGAAGTAGATATCTTAAAAGTAGATATCTGGAAATCGTAGTTTCTTTTGAACAAAAGGGCAATATAAAAACATCGTAAAAAAAATGCTGAAAGAAACGCTGATAAAAGTAAAATGACTATCTGCCAGCTAAGAACTGTGACCTACAAAGTACTTCTACGTCGCACGCTGAAGTAGATAAGAGGTGTCAGGGTTCGACACGATAACGAGATCAGTCGGTGTTTGCTACGTCTTCGAGAAATTAATCCTAAAGCCTGTCCCAGGCGACTTAATGAGAGCAGCTTAATGAGAGCAGATGACAGGTAGTTGTAGTAAATCTATGAATTTGATAGAAATCGTATTATTTTTATTCCGATTCAACGAGTTCGCACAATAGCCACTGGTTTCATATATTTGTCAATATAGAAATAATTGTATATGTATTATAAATATACATCAATGCAAATATATCGATTTTATTAATGCTAAGAGAAATTATTTTTCGGACGGCAAAAATATCTGGCTCATCTCAGTACCTAATTATGTGCATTGTGTAAAAAAAGGAAGATAAAACATTCACGTGACAATAGTTTGTTCGTTTAAAGAGAAGTGAATAATTTTGTTCGTCGATCATACTCAGAATATCAGGTACCAAATTAATCGACTCATTGCAATCAGCGTGCTTGAGGAATTGGTCAACTTACATGCTTGATGACATATTTCTTGTTTTTAATCTATCGCTGGAAACATACATTTTGACAAGTTGTAAAATCATTGTGTACATCAAAAGAAAAAAATAGGTTATCAAATTCTGAGGTAGAACACGAGTAAAAAGAGTGCATCAAATGGAAGAACTTTCACCTCAAACAGCGTGTGACTTTAATCAGTCAAATGCATTTTCAGCACCCAACATGTTTGAAAATCTTATTCTCTACGGAAAATGTAATTATATTTTCTGCGTCTCCATTAATCATATATGCATTACAAAAAGAGCGATTACTGGCTGAAAGACACATTGGAAGGCACGTAATGCATCATAGTAAAATATCAAATGGTAACTACAATTTTAAGAATGAATCTTTTATAAAGATAGGAAAACGTTGAGCAAAAAAGAAAAATGATAGAGAGATAATATCTTAAACAATAATTCCTTAAAGCATCTTATAATTTCATAAAGCATTTTGTAATTTTTGTATATTTTTTTCTTTTTCAAATATTATTCTAAAAGAAACAACAGAAAGTAATGAAATAACATTACTACGACCTGTTATTGAATCTTCTAAAGATATTAATTTACCATAATGTATTTTTAAATGATGGAAATGTAAAAAATAAATTAGTAGCAAGAAAGAGACAGATAAAGAGAGAGAGAGAGAGGAAGAATATACATTGAATTCACTAACTTCAACATAAAAATATCAAGAAATTATACACGGTACACGCTAAAAAATTTCTCTAAGTCTACTGGACGAAAGTAGTGAAGGTACTTATAATCTCTTTCCATAGTTACGTGTACATATTATAAATATATACAATTCCACTAAGATTTCTCTATAATTATATATATATATATAATTCAATATTGATCAAACATAAGTTTGCCGCCCAAGATTCGTCTATTATTCAACAATATCGAATAAAGCATTAACAGACACTTAGAACCCAATGCGCATGTAATCATGATAATCTATTCACCAATACCATGATAAGACTTGCTGAATAGATAATCATTAAGGATGGAGACTGCATGATGGCGTTATTTCTTCGATAACCAGAATGCACATTATTGTGGTACATACGATTCTGATTAGGATAATTCGCATTGGGATAATTCGCATTAGGATAATTCGCATAAGGATAATTCTGATATCCAGGATATTGTTGAGGATATCCTGGCGGCGCTGGATAAGCAGGTTGTCCTGGATAAATAGGATAATTGGATTGACCAGGTTGTCTAGCGGGATAGGCTTGTCCAGGCACTGGCATTCTGTTGTGCGTTGGATACGGCGGATATCCTAAATCTTGTTGCCGATTTCCTTGGTTCGATGAGGGATAAGGCGGATATCCGCTGTTAGAACCGCTGTTAGAAGCGCTGTTACTGGGATATGCTGGATAACCCAAATTGCTGCCAGAATTCACTTGATGGTATCCTCCTGCTGGATCAGCAGGAGCCGGGGGTGCATTAGCATTCGCGTATGGGTTCGAATTGCTAGCGCTGTTGCTGGTCTTATCGTGATTCTCGTCGTTGTTGGTTCGCTGTCCGTTTACGTAAGAAACGCCCGCTGAATCGTATCCTGAAAAGATCGTCCTCTTCTACGTCGTATTTTATCTCTGGGGTATTCCTCAATTATAATCAAGGAATTTTAAAAATCAAATCAAAAATCAGACAGAAAGAAACGAATATTGTCAAAATATGATAGGAGCTTCATACTAAAAACGGGAGACACCTTGATTACAACTACGTGAACGCATTCCGACTAAAAACGTTTCGCTAAAAAATTGAAGATTTTTAGAGTGACACGCTTTAACGGAATTAGTCGAACGAAGGTGCTATGCGAGAATTCTGAAAATTGTGCTGCGTTATTTTCATCCCCTGTTACGTATGCAAAGATAATTGGAAAGCGTTAGAAGTGAACGTTGAAAAGATCCATGCTACATGCTGAAGCAATCCTGCGTTGAAACTATCGTAGAGAAAGTTAAAAATATGTCGTAATTCATAATATTCGTTTGTACAAATAATTAACTTCATTATTAGATAGTGAAAATTGAATATGATTATACAATGAATAGTTTCAGACGTCATTTTATTTTTGTGTAACGAAGAAATTTTAACGCAACTGCATAAACCACGCGTTCGAAATCAATTTCGCTAACAACTAGAATAATACACTTTTTCTTTCCTTCTTCGACAGGATGTTAAAAGTTTATACGTTCGAGAGCAATTTCTTCAAAATCCTATAACGCTACGTGAGTATACGCGCATCTATACGTTTGCGTGTAGGAAGAGACGATAATGGAAAGGTCGTGTTCGAAAAAGTTAAGAAGAGTAAAAAATCTGCCATACAGGTTCTTGGGGTTTGCCACCTTACGTTACATCCCGCTCTACACTTACCGATATGTCGAAAAATTACGGAAATTCTATGTTTTTAGATGCCATTTTATTTCGAGAGCTTTAATTCTACTTCATAAGAAATGGATTTTATCGAACTGTTGCACTTACATTTAAGATATTTCATATCTTAAACTATAATATGCAATAAAAAATCTTCTTACAAAGGTGTATTGTTAGAAAGATAAATACTGTGAAAAATCAGCTAGACTCGTAAGATAAAATAAATTTTAATAACGAAGATTCGTATGGAACATTACGTATGATATTTAAGGCCAAGAACACCGGAAGTTTTAATGAATCCAACACGCGTGACTGTAATTTGCACTCGAAACGATTCACGGTCTTCTACGTTAATAAAGAACGATGTAAATCACGTTTAGTTTTGCTTCAAAATTAGTTTCAAAATCTAGTTTCAAAATTTTAAAGCTGAGATATTTAAAACCATCAAATGGATAAAACTCGATGGAATATTCCAACCAATTAAAAAGTTATAAATTTCAACAAAGAAATAATTCCATTCATTTTATAAAAATATGCATATATGAAAAATAGGGGAAAAAGCCTGGTATAAAGCTTTGTTTTTACCGCAATGGAGAGAGGATTACAACAGCTTAAAGTTCCATTAGCAAATATAGAATGAAATTATTCCATAACTCTTATATAATATCGTATTACAAGTAAAAGCGTTCTTTAATACCTTAATGAACTATAAGTTAATAAATCACATATAATAATACATGATTAATTGCATATATTTGATAATTTCAACAAAGTTCATAAAGTTTTAGATAAAATGTAATATTGGCAATCCATTTAAATCAAATGCAACAATTTTTGCCAATATTGTATTCTTCTCTCATTTGCGTGATTCAATTTCATACATTTTGCTCGTTGTACCTCTGACATGCACTTAAGTTTTCATGCTAATCAACAAGCGTGTACGCATAATCAATCACAGTAGTAACGAATAAAAGATGAAATAATTTAAACACTCACCAACTGCCGTTGATTTTTTCACGCACGTCGGTGCATCATTTTCGGTTTTGCAGTATTCATTTTCCCCGCATATAGTGCTTGCGCAACTAGCACCTACAAATAAGAGAGATTAAATATTTATTTTGAATCCCTCGCATTTTCAGTTCACCATCAGTGGCGTTGATAGTATGGATGATATTTAAACGATAATAGGACAGCGACCAAAATGATAAATATAGTTCTCCTTAAAAAAAAAAAGCAGACAACGAGATCGATAACGATGCATTTAGGTTCATCGGATATTATACGTTTCGAATATGATAGTACTGAAGTTAGAAATGGCTAACTGTATAATAATGATGAAGTTTGATAAACGCGATTAACCGGTGTAATTTATTTTGAATTCATTAAAATATTCAAGTACTATTTATTAGTATTATCGATCATAAGGCGAACAATTTCGTATGCAATTGGTCAGTAACTTACACACAATAGATTAAAATTTAATGAGCTTGTAATTGATTGAAGAGTAATGGAGCTATCGATAATTTATGCACCGAAAGGGGTTGAAACGTTCACGTTACACACATTCTAATTCAAAACACAACAGACTATATTTGATTAGTAACATATTCCAAACACGCTTCTATGCATGAATCATTATTATATCCTAAATTCTCTACACTTTAATTTCCATTGATACGACGACAAGTATTCATTACTGTGTATTCGCGTAATACGTAATTCGATATAATTGTGCAGTATTCGTTACACGACTTCGTTAATTGATAGGAATATCGATACGTTAATATCTTCATTTCGAAAATGCTGTATCACTACAGGATATATCATTCGCAAATCAAAAATTGCATTAAAATGAATTTCGTTCGATAAGAAACGTAATCGAATTAAAATCATTGATTATCATTTATGCAAAGTTAACAAGAACCGCCGTCATCAACCCCGATCCAATCGTGCAGAATTTTATTCCTCTTCCCATTTTCCGTGTCCCGTCTATTCCTCATCGAGATGAGACAGGAAAACTGTATTTATGGATAGGTCAACAACATTCTTACCGCCTGGATGAGCTTTTGCACAAGTCGGATAACGACCGCAGTTATCTCGTTGGTAAATTGAACAAGGATCCTCGGCCATCACGCAGACCTCATCCCTCCTGCAACCGATGTCCTTGCATGTCCTTCCATACTCTGCAAACCAGAGAGTAACCCCTCCGTGAGTTTTCGTTTAGTGGCGAAAGTTCCAGTAATATACCATGATCTCGCAATTGGATATGGTTCGTTAAAAGTTCACTCGAAGAAAGGAACGTGTTATAAATGGAATCTATACCGGAGACTCTGATACTCCTGATCAAATGGTTTGTACGGAAGCTTTAATTTCGGGTCGCGCGAAAAGTGCACGTAAACGATGCGTACTTCGCCGAGAAGTACCACCGTTATATATTCACAGGATTGTGGGTTTATACTGTAGCACAAGAAAATGTACTTCTGGAACTTTTTGATGCCATCAGCGTTCCTGAAATATACACGATAGGTCTACGAAGTTTCAGAACTGATTTTATTTTTAAGTACTATTTAAACCATCTAGAGACTTTAGCAAACTAATTAGCAACGCGTCTGAATATGATGTATGCGATGTTTTATCTATGTAATCAGTAGAGTATAAACATTTATGGAAATTTATATTTTCGAGGACACACCTGACACTGAACAAATGAAACTTAGATGTTCGATGTGATGTATATTTATGTAACTATAAAATATTTACTATAGACAGACCATCTGATAGAGACTGGTCGCAAAGCACAGTCCTTCAGATTGTTTTATACCGATATATCACTAATGACGTTAATGTAGTTGCCAGTAATTATTTGTTGCATAGATAGCTGTTAAAACTTGTTTTAAGGACATACACGCCTAGATGCCCGGCCATGTAACGTGGAACTATTAAACAGAGTAAGTATATTTACATTTAAGTGACTTTAACTCAATATCTCACATCCTATGCAGAGTTCCACTAAAACTTCAAATAGAAACTGAGCAACTGAGTAACTGAAGCTGCTGTTTAGTGAATAAAGTATAACTTGATAAATAACTAAATATCTATAGTCGGTCAATCCTGTCATTTCTTTAGATCAGCGTCCTTGGCCACAATTAACAATTGTATGATTACGTATTCAAAGTACATGGTCTTAGTATTGTATTACTTTTTATATTTAGCCTCAACTGTTAAATTTTGCTGGTTCACAATTAAGTCTTGACTTAAGCCTTGACTGTTGACAATTGCTGAATTGCAAATGAGCGATTAGGTTCTAAAAATTTATATTAAATGTTTTCAGATAACGAATAATAATAACGAAGCAATATAAGACGACATTATTCCAGACTGTACCTGTAATAAACAAATCGAAATGTAAATTAAGTAGAAATTTTGGAATTCTTTTCTCGCAACTTGAATCAATATTCACAAGAGCATAAGTGTCTTTGCCAATTTCATTTGACGCGGTGAAAAAGCTCGTATATCCGCATTTAGTAAATACTAGAGGAAACGTTTCTTGCAGTGAAAATACAACTTCCAGCGCACATTTACCTGACGTTATCCAACCAAGCCTTGCATGGGTATAACGCTGCTAATCGTAATTCTATTCAAGCACCACAGCGTCATCCCCATATAACCCCATCGATTCTCAATTATCCAGCAGCAAGGGAAGGAGACAGAGGATAGAAAGGGAGAGAGAGAGAGAGAGAGAAAGAGAGAAGCAGCTGCCGAGTTAACGCCCAGCTTGGTGTTATCCACCTCTGCCTACGTGTTGGGAAGATACGAAGAAATGGAATAAAAGGATGGGCAGCTAGAAAGAGAATATTAAAACTAGGCTAATGATCCTCTCTCTAATTGTCCTTAAACGTTTGTCATATCCAAGAATAAAAGGGAGAATGAAAGAATCGTAGAAACAATAGAGGTATTATATATATAGGCTGCAAAATAATTCTCAAGCAATGCATGATATTATGTGATAAGACCGACAACTGTAGATTGTAAGGAATTAATCGAAATACGTTAATACAGGCGACAAAATGATTCTCGAAGTGATACACGGTGTTACGTGATAACCGTGGAAATAACGATAATTATGAAAAATAAATTGAGACGGAGTGAACAGCGCTCCAATTCATCTTCCGTGAAAATGAAATGTACATATGCGGTTATAACAGTCACATTTTGCGTAAATATCAATTCAACGGTAGCAATTAAGGTCCGGTAATTAATTATATCAATTTGGTCAAGAGCATTGGGGCTCTGATCAAATAATGACATATTGGTGATAACGGGTACTCCTTATTTAATATATGTATTACGTTTAACGAAATAAACGTAGAAATAGAAATGTATATGAATAAGATTACTTTTTTTATAATGGCATTGCAATGAATATATTAGGAATATATTTCAGAATATATTTTGAATAGCGAATCAATATTAACAAAAAGGTTTTAATCTCGGTATTTTTCTAGCCATTTAAGAGAACTCCATTTTCAACATTTCATTTAACTCGCAAAAAAGCTTCACAGGAAAATTAAGAGAGAAGTTCTGGAACAATTTAAAAATTACTCCAACCAGTTATAATAGTTATAACATCCCTTTTAACAGAAATGGTAATCTTTAACTTTAAAACAATCGTTTTAAAACGTTAAAACGTTAATGAATCGGAAATATACGGAAATATAATTAATCTTCTAACTATTCTATACATATTCTATACATATGTATTATTTAAGCCATTTGATTGAGTAGTAAGATTGTCAATTCAGCGGAAACAATTAATGAGATATCTTTGTTTCTGAAACGAATTCGGATATATCTAGGAAAATTGTTTATTGGCATGATTTTTCTCGAGACGCTTGTAATAAGCTTCTAAATAAGCTTGATTACGTAAAGCTTCTAACAGGAAATTATTCTTATGCGATAAACAGGAATTGTGAAATATATTTCCAAGCCAACGTTAAAGTGTTATATTCTTGGAAAATCCAATACAGGGTCCTATATCATCCAATATAATCCCAATAATAAAACAAAAATTTGCTCGTATAAGTATTTTCAAAGATTGACCATTAATAAGGATATAAACATGGACGACTAGAAATAAATAGTTGAGTTTAGAATTCGAATATACATGTCATTAAATCTCTTGGTTCCTGTCACGGTTTCTTCTTCCTTATTTAACAAGATTACGAAGCGGAAAAGGACAAAGACGACGATTACGACGAAGGTCGATGTAATTACATTGGTCGAGTTAGAGATTAAAAACGATCATTTGTTTCCATTAAGCCCACTTAATCCCGATCAAACGAAACGATTGGCCATTGGCAATTGAATTGCAACACCATGATTTAAGCTGGCTTGTAATACCACAATTACAACAAATTAGCAATTTAAACAAGTACTGTAGAAATATACATATTTAAATTTTAATCGATATTTTATTAATACGATATATTTTATATATTATTTTATTCATTACAGAAATTTATATATATCTGAATTAAGAAAAAGTTTTTTAAAATGGTCTACTTAAATTTATTAAATTTTTACTTACTAGTGTATGAGGCTGCATCGGGAACCGAAGTAATAAGTAAGAATGTCCCCAGAAGGATACCCAGTATAGAACTGGACAACATTTTCTGTAATTAAAAAAATGTTCTTCTTTCAACCTAATTTTATACGTAGATTTAATTATTCTTTGGTCGTTTTAAATTATATTACTTTAAGTACTATAATAATAAAATTATTTGATAAAGGATTGATTAAAAATTAATACGTCATAATGCTATGTGTAATATTGTGTAATATTTTATGGAGTCTTTACACTATATATCGCCTAGGGATAGATAAACGTCACGCAACGTACAACGTATTTCCATGTCATCAGACGTACATTCAAGACAAGTACGTACTTACAAAATATCGAATATTTAATACTGATTTAATAAAGAAATGTAATTAGAGAAATTCACATAACATTTATTCCAAATAAACTGCAATCATAATATAAATATCTCGTGGAATTTTGCAGAATTATAATAATATAACTATTCTCTCTACTCTTTTTATTGATTAAAAAAACAATAAAAAAAAGTTTATAAAACCAGAAGACGTGTCCAACATTAAAATTAATAATGGACGCCAAAAGTATTTTATCAATAATTCTATTCTATTAATTCTAGTAATAGAAGATGTTTTGGATTTCTATTAAGGTTCTATTAAACAAATATTAAATAAAGAATGTTCACCAAGTGGTAAACATATCAAAGCTGAGAATCAACGTTTAGTGTTAATTTTAGATCACAAAAGTGAATAATGAAAACAAAAGAATAACTAGATTTACAATTTCAGCAGTAATTACAGGCAACATATAACCTAACTCAAGCAGGTGTTCTATTCCTCACCTGTCCTTGTCTCACTAGTCTCACTTTTTAACCTCACTCGTCATATCTATCCTTGTACTCCTTAGTATAGGAATACCTAACCTCAAACGCATCAAATGTACTAAACGTACAAATGAAACACGTACTTCTCGAGTATGCATAACAATTGAATTAAATTGCCAACAATTTAGATCTTAACACTAGAAAACACATTGGTAACATTGAATTTGCAATCTTTTAATCCATTGACCTTGCCAAGCCATGGAGAAACCGTAAATTGCGTCGTTCGTTTCTACGTGGCACATCGTTCTACTCAGTTACTTACATCGCATAATTAACGCGAAGATTCTTAAAAAGACACAAAACAATAACGTTATATGAGGGAATGATGCAAACTTACCACAAAATCTCACTCACTATATGCACAAACGTCTACTCCAACGCGTAGTCAGTATAACACTGAACATTCGGTGAAATGCCGTATCGTTACTGACCTGACGTTGGCGTGAGTCGAACAAAGATGGACAACAACGTTACACGCGAGAGACAAGGAGAGAAAGGAACTCCGAAAAGGAGACTGATATAGCGTCAACGTGACGTAAAAGGAAATAGAATATGTTGAGCGTAAATAATCGCTTTAATGACCACGAGAAAGGTAAAAAAGATACGATCTTCAAAGAGAGAGGCTTCAATTCACTTTCGAGAATAATTTTTAAACATGATGTTGAATGTAGAACGAGAATTTCTATAATCATCATGGTACTTTGGAGATATTTATTTAAAATTTCTTAAATTCTGACTACCATTTTTGTCCAGTGGTAAAATGTGAAACGCATGCAAATTCCAGTAACGAGAAATTCCTGAACAATGTTGTTTGAGTTTCAATTTAACAACCAAATAAGATATTGACAGAAAATTCGAGATAGAGGTTGAATCATGGAATTCGACATTGCAATTCCATGATGTCATTATCCAATTATGATGTTGGAACAGAGTTTTGCTAATTCGAGCCACGAACAAAAATATTTTTAATCCATTTCTTCCTCAATTTTTTTTTTTTTTTTTTTTTTTTTTGTACTTTTACATCATTAATTCTATCTTCTGTTTAGTAGCTTAATTATTACTTAATTTCTGCTCAATATAATAACGAACTCTGGTTCAATATAAAATCGTTCTAGAGTATAGAACGAGATCTTGTCATGTAATGTATCGCACATTATTATAGCGTTTATAGAGACTATAAACTATGTTATACTATGTATAACACGTTCCTATGACAATTTAATGCCTCTTTTTAATGCCGCTTATTCTGCGTATCGCAGCGTACGTTAAAGTTCTTATTGTGTACGCGATATGCGAATGGAATAGAAAAAGATCTTAAAAATTGTCTTATCTCAGTTAGTAGGATCAAAGTCCCATCGTAATATTTGTAATTTATTCTGTCACTAGATATTCGATTCAGCGACTCTATACATTAAATTTCATATAATATCATCTTAACTTAATTTACATTAAATTAAATACATTAAATTTCATATAATATCATCTTTTAACTTAATTTCTACGATTTTCTGTTTCTATAATAAAAATTCTACTTAAACACATTAAGCTGTAAATAATTTTTATTTGGCATCCTTTTTACGAAATATTCTTATATTCCCTTATTTATTTTTCTTTCAGATGTTAGATGTTAGACGAGAATTCGCGAACATCTCACGCGTTGCAACGTGTTTCTCTCAAGGGATAATTTTTGAGCATCTCTGTTATCCTTTATGTTATTTTTTTATACCTTGTATCTTTCGCAAATAAAAGCACATTGAAATTAAAACCGTGATTCCAGATTATCATCCATTATATTGCATGTCTTGCCTAGCTACCGCTTTTAATAAAAGCATTTCGTTGCATACTTTTATTAATATTTCCTTGTATAATTACACCAATAAAGTTCTTAGCGGATAAAACGGAAAATTTAGAGTTGGAAAGTGTAGTTAAAAGATTTATTAAGCGAACGATTAGCAACAACTATCAAAGTTACTTATATCAGATGTATATAACTTAACACGTTTGAGTTTTACATTTTACGTGATAACAATATTCCTAAAATTAAATATCAACGTTTCTTGCAATTTCTCTTTTCCAACTATAACTCACGGGTTGATACCAAAAACTTAAAAAAGTTCACTAATCGATGATATCTTTCGCGTTCGTATTACGTCTCCAGCTTAAAGGTAGTTGAAGAAAATATTTTCAGTACAATTAGATAAATCTTCCCTGGTGGATCTTAGGATCCCACAACTTTTCGGCCAACACATCTTGTGAAAGACGATTTACGTCTAGCTTTCATCCCACTGTCCGCTACATCTCCAAACTCGTCTGTGTAGTATCTGCAGTCACGTTTACCAAGAAATCTCATCGACAAGGAGTTCCGTCAAACCCTCACGTGTCGGAACATTTCATCCTTGCAGAAGACCTCACTGCGTTGTTCCGAGCTTTTCGTGCTCTCAATGGCAGGATGTTCGATCTGGAGACTGCGCAAAGGTGCTCGCTAGTTCGACACTGGGGATAGAGAAACCTTGGATGAGAGGGATCCGGGGATCTTTCGTAGAACCCTTTTCCAGGATGAACACTAAGCGGTGGTGGGTTACTATCACAATCACGCGCACTGAGGTCGCTTCCCTTTCCTTTTCCCATCCACATGTACAATCTCACGCATGCTACTAAAATACATCTTCCCTATCTTTTTTTATTGTTTCCTTTCAGTCCAGTTTACTGCACATGCTCTCCCTTTCTATCCTCCCATCCAATAGATTTCATATCACGCACCTAGCTATATTATCTTCTGTACTCATTCGTATGACTGCATAAAAACTGTGAGATCTCATTTTCTTTTCACTCGTCGATCCTTTCTAAGAAATTGCAAGTAACATTCAGAATCTCTTTTTCCAACCTTTCTATGCATGCATTCGAACTTTACCTTCTTTCCTACATCTAGTTAAAAACCGCACGAAATTTTTTATTTTCTTTATGTTGCATCTTCGGGGCCGTTTTTCTTGCGAATTTATACACGCGCCCGACTACCTTCCGTTTTTCGTATTTCACGTGTTTTACTCTCGAACATTACTTTCAATCCCCGCGCTAGATTTATTAATCCTTTCCTTGTCATATCTTTTATCAAGAACCTCCACACATATACATCTATATATATAAAGAAACAACCACTGCTAGTTTCTCATTTCTATTACCCAGTATTTTCAAAATTATTCCGTTTCACGTTTTCATTCTACCATTCGTAAGCTTTTAGATATTAATTCGCCAGAACTACACGGTCGAAGGTATCAGTGACAGCCGAAGCAACCCTTATCCTTTGCACTTGTTCCTCGTAGATTTCGGTGCGTTTCTCCCGCGTGTATGCGCGCGCGTCGCACCGCGTTTTCGAGAGGGTGCTGCGCGGTCGACGGGCGTCGTCCGGTAGTCGAACTCGTCGCTTCCTCGAGGTAGGTGCGCTCGTTCCTCGCGTCACAAACCAACGCTCTTTCCTCCGCGATCCTTTAAAATCTCCAGGAGAACCGCCGACCCGAAGAGTGGGGGTAGTACACCCCGTTTTCTTCTCGAACGAGCTTTCAGTGTTGATTCGTGGTGCACGAGTTTCGCGTTAACGATCGAGGAAGCGCGGTACTGCGAGTGTCGCAGCGCCGTGTGGACTCTGCTGCAGTCAGTGATCGTGCAGGCTTCTGAGACCAAAGGGGTAAGAGAAAAGGGATGATCGTAGGTGCGCGCGCGAGACAGCATCTTACGGTTCCCCATGAAGAGACTGCTTGCTGGTGAAGGAACTGACAGGACGGTGTACCTATCGGTATACAGACTCATCGAGGAACTTCAGGTATGTTTGAAGAACATCGCATCTAGTAATCGAGAGACGAATTTTTTCAATCAGACGATAGACGTGTTGATCTCTTCCAGCGCCGGTTCCTTTCCTTTCCTTTCCTCAAGTGATTTTTCTGTGTATACCCGGTAAACACGGTTTCTTTGTATACTACTAGATGTAACGAGTGCACGGGTGTTAAAACGACGGTTAGAATTAAATTTACTGCCCCGTGCTAGTATACTTCTTTGGTACTTGTTTCTTTTTATTTTTTTCTTTTCATCATTTATTTTCTTACAGAGTTTTTAGTTGCCGCAAACCGCTTCACCGAACGCCGACTGAATAAATACGGCTTCCCTTGTAAACGTTCCACGGAAGGTTTAGCGTTGTACGAACGAGTGTTTAAGCGAGTACTTTCGGGCTTCCTTGCTTGATCCCTTTCGCGGAAAACTTTCTTCGAAGTAACTCCTGTTTCATTTCCTTGTTCCATTTTCGATGTATTCAAGAATTGTTATCAATGAAAAGGTTTAAGTAAAGTAAATGATCAGTGGAATTTGCTCTGAGTTTTTTCAATTGGTTTCCTACAATTTCTCGAGAAAACTTCGAATGCCGTTACCGTTAGGGTGCAGTAAACCAAGCCAATGATATATCGATAATTTTTGCGTGACATGTGGTCTCTGTGATATACTGCAAATGAATTTTCGCAGAGATATTTCGATTGGTATTATCGAAATGTTACCGATTTTTAAAACTGGGCAAATTGTTGGAGTTCGGATTTCCTTGTCACTCGCAGGTGGTTTCTTCCTTCGTTCTACGAATTTTGAAGCAGAACGAAAGTTCTTTAGTTCAAAATTCAATACAGATGGTATTCTTTCTCTTCTGCGCCACAGTTTTAATATTTGACCTGTTTTTCGGAGCAGAATATCTTTTCAAATAATTATTCATATTATGGAATTTAATAAATAAAATAATGTAATAAAAGTAAATTGAACAAGTAAGTAATCCCATATTGTCGAATGAATTAACCAAAGGCTATTAATATCTCTGAATTTTCAACGAATTTATTATTTTCTTTCTGAAAACAATTTTATGCAACAAATAAATGAACTTTTTAACGAAAAAAATATTTATCCGGGAGCTTTATCGAAAATTCTGGCGTGGAACGTGCAGCGTTACAACACGCGTGTTGTATAACGATACAGCATTGCAAAAATGAAACAAATTGAGGAAATAAATCGCAAATTCATCACCGAGAAAACGGAGCGATAAAATTACTTGTTTGTCGCGTTCGATCTCCAAATTCTCAAACTCATAAAGAAACACGAAAGTGAATTATGAAATCGAGACAAAATATTTTCATTTTTACAGCTGTCTTCAGTGTATGGTTCAACAAAATTCAACTAGCTAAATAAAACTATATGCGTAATCATCTATTTGGACTACCGCGCAATATAGCAATAAAATTCATACTGAAAATAAATAAAGTAATAAAATTTGTATGCCCAATCGATTATATAAACTATAGCCCATTAATATGTATTAGAAAGAGAAACCTAATTAATATTCGTGGAAGTTGAATTTACTTTTCACATTTATAAACTATACAACACGTGTTTATTATTAATATTAATACAAGTATTTTATTATTCAGCTGTCATGCGGATTGTCCCCTGCACAATTAAGCTCTAATGTACTGTACAAGCTGGTCAACGGATTTAAATACAAGCACCGTGAATGAATACGTTTATATTGCAGCAGTTATATAGATACATACATGTAAATATCGGTCCCTTTAAATTCTCTTTAATTGAAAAAAATACAATTACTAAAGTCCCATACAAATTGTCAATTTTCATGTTATAGGGTTTGTTTTTTTCAAATTTTAAATACTAACTCAGTTTACGCTATTGAATGATATTTTTCATGATATCCTCATTTTCAAGCTCCTATTTATATAGACTAATAGGTATAATACTCTGTAACTCTTCGATGATTCGACACAAACTGAAAATTTATTCCCAAAATCTATTCGACGAATACGATTACGAAACAGATGTTTGATGTTTAGTTAATTTTCTCAATTACCTTTAGTTGACGGAATTATAAATTTAATTTCGATATGACTCGTGACAAGTGAAATAATTTGAAATTGTTCATTTTCAGGTTGTACAGTGACAAAATTCGTATTGACAAGTTGCGCCTTGTAGAATATATTTATATTATATCGATTCGTTTGCAACATACGTGATTCGAAGAGGATACCGCGGATATACGTCGGTCACAATTATCCCTTTGAAATTGAGCAATTTTCATTTTGCATGACTGTAATACCATTTTGAACGTTTTTGCTTTTATTTGAAACTTTTATGTTAAACTTCGTAGTATACGTGAAGTACCCTGCATTGCGGAATTTTCAATGTATTCCCTGTTAAATTTTCAAGCTATAACAATTCCATAATTATAATTAATTGTCACGGTACTGGACAAGAACTGTTTATTGTAGTCATGAAAGCGTTTGAGGCATTTTGCATATATATACTTTTACAACGAATTAGCAAATACCGTGAGCCATTCATTCATCGAAAATATAAAGATTACGCGAATAAAAAATAAAAATTTCGAAACAGAAAGCGATAATAACTGTGGCATATTTCTATGTTTACATTTCAGATTTCAGGAAACTGTTGCGAGTGTGGTTTACACCAAGAGTGCAGCATTTTGAGAAAAGTCAGGAAAAATAACAAAAAAGGCAACAGTACTTCGTTTGTCTGTATTTTCAGATTGCAGACTTAACGTAATATCGGTTTGAAACATTTACGTGGGTCGCCAAATTGCTTATGCATGTGCTTGTACATGTTAGCATGTCGCACGTGTGCGCACACCATGTGTAAGTGTACGTACAAATGGCAACCAAAAAGTCCTTGCTTCTAGCCTAGGTGAATCGCAAACCGCAATTCTCATTATTCCATTTGCCGACTGAAAGTTATTTGTACGATCAAAATTAGAACCGTAGCTGAAAATAAAATACATTCTCTTTTTGTCGCCGATTGCCGCCACAAATGACGATTGTTGGAACACAGGAATACACGGGAATAAAACCACTGAGAAACAACTTGGAAGTGGGAATACTAAAAATAATACAAAATCAACAAGCCTGTCCTTCTCATAGAAATTCTTCAAATTCGGATAAATTGTCGAAGTAAACGTGGTAGTATTTAGCGAGGATGATTATCATGATCGTTATCACATTATATGTAAATTAATTCACGTGCCGCTGCTTTGTGAGATAGATCAGATCCTATTAAACTTATGACGTGAGATTTCGGAACTTCTTTTTCTTCGGAACGTTATTTTGTACGATTCATTGGCAAGAAAGTAGCGAAAAGATAACAAATGTTGCGAGAATTGGAAGAATTCTTTCAGCTTCATCAAGAAATTCTTGGAGTTCCCATTAGTGGACGTAAAATTCCAAGGCAAAGGGAATTATCCGATCTCTGTGAATTCAAAGGTAGATTTGTGCATATCGAATTCTCCTTCTCCTTGGAACTTCTCGTTACCTCCACCCTTTCGTATAATCAACAGTATTATTTATCGACGCAAAATCACCATGTAGCTGGCTTTGAGAAATTTGCACGGAATACAATATGAGAATGTTGATCACCACCGGCGTAGTGTCGGCAAGCTTCCAGATTTCTTAATTTAGAAAGAGTATTATTCGCATATTCAATCAGAATCAATTTTTTCATATGTATAGGTAAAATTGTACAGTACTCTATAAGTACTAGAATCTGAAGCGTTGATTGTTTAATGCGAAAGGAATAAACGATATTCGTATATCGAATTACAAAATAGTAGCGAAGCTTGATTAAATTGTCGATACGTAATGTAGGTTCTTTGTGATGCTTTATAATTAATGTTATGATGATAACGCTTATAGTATTACGTTATATTATTATTACGTTATTATTACGTTATTATTACGTTATATATCGCATACATAATATATATTAGGTCGTCCTAAGTTTCTTTCGTTTTATAAGGAAATAGTGGATGCACACCATTTTCCTTTTAATATTATTTTATCGAATTATGTATGATCCATTTTGTTCTATCAAAATAAAGATCACAACGTTCGACAGATTAGGTTTCATGTTTGTATAACGATGCGTCGTTGTAAAAGACGTGTCTGTAAAAGAACGACATTTTTCGAACAATCTAATATATATAATAGACCCAATCGTAAAGAAAGACACGTTTGTTTGAAAATAACATATGAAGTTAATAAAGGAACATATGAAGAAAGAAAATAACATGTAAAGATATATATATATATATAATGATCACGAACTGCAGTCTTCTCAACTATTCGACGTCTTCAATTATTAATTACGAAAGAAGCCCAAGGATTGTGGTAAATGACTCTGTTGAGTGTAGGTTTGTAACAGATCATTCACCAACATCGTTAAGTTCATCGGGGCGCCCGCGGAATCGACTTCCTTTTCAGACGATAGCAGCTCCATGAAAAGCAGACCCAAATTAGCTACGTGGCAGTATCAATGTCTTAAAACTCAACGTCCTTGAAACAGAAAATTTCCTTCATTTATAGCGCACATATGGTTTTCCATTTTTGCTCAAATTTATTATCTTCCTTTTCTAAGCAATTGACAACGAACTATAGGTTGAATTCTTATTATCTAGCCACGCCAAGAATGTTTCCTCTTTTAAGCAGATTGTTGTCTTTCTTAAAAATGTAATGTCAATAACCAACCTAAGTGAGAACGGAGATGATAAAATCTTATACTGAATTTTGTCGAGAAACATTAATACAGTGTTTTAAAAATCGTAAAAGTATGATGAACAAAAATTGAACCATTTGGACATGTATATTCTGTACAGTTTTTTACGCCTAAATTTCACGCATGGGCGCATGATCATCCGCGGTATAACTTCGAGTTTGTCTCGGTTGTGACCGACGTTACCAATGCATGTGGAAAATTGCTTCACGCTTTCATCGTCGCGCGAACGTCAAAATTTTTGTGTCATTAAGGAGAAATCCTTGGCTTTTTCAAATCAACGCCACGCGTTCGAAACACTAGCTGAAGTTTTTATCTCCGTGTCTATTCGTGACATGTCCATTAATGGATTTTCGATACGTGACGTCGCAGTGCAGATCATTCGTATTTCACAGCTTTACTTCCCAATTTCGTTCAAGTAGCAAAAATGTGGAAAGTTCGCACGCCCCTCGACTGCATACAAATCGACCAGCTTAAACAAACCGTCTCATTTCTTCAAAAGAACTACAAAGTGCGATCTGTGAAATTTACGAAAGTGATTGCTATGGTTTTTTTTCAATTCTCTTTTACGAGAAAGACGAATTCCATATTTGTCGCAACTTTAGTTACTGAGACATACATCACTGTACATGTAATTTACGATTCAACGAGTTTATTTTTATTTCAAATGTATTTTTCATCCTCTTCGTAATCTTCGCCACGAGCCATGTAATTTCGGATGCACGACGCTGTCAGTATTCATGGCGGTATTACTTTAAATTAACTGAACTAATAATTATTCGTATAATTCAAGGGAGAGAACAATTACGCGCCTCGCGAAGAATATTATTACCGGTATGGTGACGGTCGTACGCATAAAACTGAAATCACAATGCGAAAGAATAAAAGTTTTAATTGAGAAAAGGAGGAACAGGCCTCTGCTCTATTTTTGTTAACTTGGTCACTGTAACAGCACCTCCGAGATTAAGTTGGACCATATCGCGCGAAACTAATTTAAGTTCACCATACGCGAACTTCTGTGTTCTGCCAGGAGTAACACAATGCACATGCTCCTTTTCGATTTATGTTTCATTTCTAATTGTTCATTGTAGTTTCTTAACTGCAGCTAACGCAACGAGATCCAGCTTCTCTTTTGAATTGTAACCAGGAACCGTAATTGCTGCTCTCGCATACTCTGTGAATTTACAAAACGACTCTTACTTGTAACGCTATTATCTTACGCAAAATTCCGAATTAATTTCGCTGTTGTCGCTATTGTACAGTGCTATTTTCGATTCACTATTCTTTGTAATAGAATAAAAAAAGAAAAGACGAGGGCGTCACTCTTACCATCAATTAAAAATATCAAACTCAAATTCGATGATCATAATAAAAAAAATCTAATAAAGGGACATTCGATTTTTTCTATGAACCTCTGTATTTCCCAAATCGGCAATTTTTGGATTAGAAAACTTTACTCTGTTTGTTACGGAATTCTAGGAAAAAATCCTTACTCCAGATAAATGTTGCGGTAGCTATGAAATATGTTCCGCGTTATTCCAACTGGTAGTATTTTCCCTACAACGTTCCACGTGAACAATTTTCCACGCTGCGATACTTAACGCAAACATCATTCTACGGGGCTGTACATTCTACGACGTGTTTAACATTTATACACTCTGCGACACAGTTCGCATATTGTGATTCTTTTAATATGCACAGTACTACATTTCTAATTTAGTTCAGTCTCTACGTTCATCAATATACTTATACAAATAATATATTGTATAATCTGCAAAATTATCAAACTAAAAATGGTAATATTCCGATATGGCAAACAAGCGTTGCATTTTAGAAACATCACTTCATGTAAAATGAGAACAATGCGAAAATCGATATACATAAGTATCTTGATCTATTTACCTAGTAATGACCAAAGTGTTCAGTAATTAATTCAATGAAAGGCGATACGATTACGATTTAGCGATGAATAATATTATAAAAGGATAGATTCATAGAATTGTCTAGTCGATCGAAAATAATCGCTGCCCACCTGATTACGTATTAAATTTCTCAACGTAGTTAACAGAGAAATAATATCGCGTCTAACGAAGCAGATATGAGATAATGCAACACTAGGATATGACTGGACGTGGAAAATATCCCACAGAATAGCGTCACGCGATCACCACGGATATTAACTTGTATTGTTATGCAAAATAATCTAACGAGCAACTAGCAACATTATAAAACTTTCAGTTCTTAAGTTTTTAGTTGATAATAAAGTCCATTGAATATATGCATGGTAAAAAATGTTTTTCCCCCGTCAAATTAAATGAATGCTGTAGTTGCACATTGTTGATTAAAGGCATTCATGAGTTCTACTCGAAAATATAATTTGCGGGATGAAAAAAGAGGGACCATTTCCCATAGTGGCTTCATTTTCTTTAACAATCTCCCATCATGAATGTATGGCAAACGCATTTTTTAATTTACGGATCTCCATTGTTGACGCATAAATTTCTAATAAACCAGAGCGAAAATAAGCACAGCATACTCCACTTTCGACATACGGTACCATGCAATAACTTATTTTAATCCTCCTTTTACAAAGCGTCCTATTCCAAAGTTATTGATAATTTATCGAAGAAATATTTCCTAACAATACGATTAGTCGTCATTACAAGGTCGCTATTGTAGATGACCCAAGATTTTTCCACGTTACAGTATACATCCAGGTATTTCTGAGCTCCCATCGTGGTACACGGTACACGCTTTCCGCTTTCGTTTCGCAGTTGAATTTCAATTTATTAAAATGCCGGATCTCTCTCGAGCAGGGCTCGGTGATCCTTTTTAACGTCGTCGCTTCGCTTTCCTCTTTATATCGCTTTCCGGAAGCTGGCACGAAACACCGTGGTCACGCCGCCTCGAATGTCTGAATATAAACAGCGACGCTTTACAATTCATGACCCATGAACGGAACCACGACTCTTTTTCGTTTTCTTCGTTTTACCAATGAAACACTGCCTTCTCCCTGCGTTCTTTTCCTCCGCCCGTAAAAAAAATACTACACACGCGATTATCCTTCGCGATAATTTTGTAATTCGCGAGGTACTTGAAGAATCTGCCATGCGGGTCGTTAGCAGGAGCTCGCAATTTGTGGAACTCTTTCAATCTTTCAGCTACGATGTAATTTGGATGCGCCCTCTAACGCTATACACATATACTTTGATTCAAACAAACTTTCTGATACTAATTTCTTTCTGCGAAATTCCTCGCTAAGTCCAAATTACCTCTGACAATTAAAATGTTACATTTAACGTGCTCGAAATATCTCTCGATGGAATTTCAATTGAGATCTTTGTTCTAATAAAACTTTTCAAGTGCGTCGCTTCCCTTATCAGGATTGGTTATTATGGAAACAAGGAGATCGCAATGTTTCTGTGAATGCAATTGCATTCGTTAAGCTCCATAGAACTTGCAGTTGCTACATTGTTTGGCAAAAGTCCTCGAAACCAGACGATTCAGAAAGTTTTTCGTTTCTTTGCTTTCGCGTAAAACTCCGTACGTGCAGCAGCGTGACTATCAGCGCCGAGAATGTTAGCCCTTAGTAGCCAGCCTCGAACTCGGCAACCTTTCGACGACCAAACGAGCTGCTTGAATACCTTCGTCGAATGCTACGTCGAAGAATACAAACCCCGGTGCGAGTTAGAATCTTGATTTTTGAAATATCGCTGTGGACATCTGATATTTTCTTTAAACCGGTTGCGCATTTTATCGATACGGCCCAATTGTGCAGCAAGTCAGTACGATCTATAAATAATAAATAGACATCACGTTTATACATTTATACATGTATTTTGTATTTTTTATTCTTCCTCCATTATTTGCATCTTTAAACAATACCGTAAATAATTTCATTTCGAAAGATACGACTTTCTCGTTGCGAATCGAGCGTAGCTGCCCGTTTCTGTTGTTTCAGCGAATGTTAACGATCTACATATTTATAAATCATATTTTTCATCAAACAGAAAGCTATAGTGTTCTCAGGAAAAAGCAATTTACGTTGAACTCATCCCCGTGCTTTAGACTTTTTCACACACGAAAGTGTACAATTATAGAAGGCAAAAATGTATTGGACCCCAGGGTGTTCTCATGATACATCACCATCCGTGTAGCAACTCTTGTCAATTATCGCGGCATTTCAGTGCAACGACCATCAAGCAAAAACAGCGTTAAAGAACCCACGATAAATTGGCAAAACGTCTGGGTAATTGTACCGTCCATGCAAATTTTCCAAACAGAGTTTCACCATTACGAGCTACGTTCTAAGCGAAGCTAAGAATCCATCAACTTTAATTCAACGAACACTGAAAATGAATTAAACGCGAATATTTTCTTCAAATTGAAATTCGTACTTTTCTCGTTTCGGAGAAAGTACACCGAGGATGACGTAAATTTCTTCTTTTTCTTCATTGTCAAAGTTATTTGGCAAATTACGTACGACGCGACGTGACAAATTTATTCTCTTTTATCTTTCCTTTGTTCTTCGAATAAGACGTGTTTTCAACTTCTCGTCTATAGTTTTTCTCAGCTGCATTGCTTATGGAGTAACAAAAAAGGAGTTACTGCGAAGATAAAAATAGTAAGACGGATGATTGCGTTTCTGTGCAAGCCACGCCATTTGTCTCACCCTTCGCTGCGCATCTTACAACAGAACTGTCGCACTTGCGACAGTGAAATACCGATTTCAGACAATTTTCCTATGAACCATAATAAAGCGCAGTCGACGAAAAACAGTCGAACTAAATTTTTTTCATTTTCTGTGAAAATCGGTGGCATTCTATCAAAAAAGAGAAAAGAGTACGTTTGTACCGATTGTCCATTGAATACTTCGACTACCTATATCAAGAAATTTTATGATACTAGTAAATGATACGAAGAATAAAATATGAGAAGAGATAAAAGAGACAGAAAGATAAAGATACAAAAAGGAAAGAAATTAGGATAGAATGATTTAAAAGAATCTAAATTTGAACGTGTTCCGAAATTATTTTTCTATATCGAGGTATTTGGGAGAAATTTTGTTTTCTTGAGGCGGAGTATTTTTTAAATAAATTTTCCACACGAAATAGAGTTTACTCAGGTCGTTTACTTGTCTTACAGGGATCTCGATAAATTTCCAACCTTTCCTCTCTCGTAGAAATTCCCTATGTGGGGACACACATGATTATAAATGGTAGGGACGGCTACCCTCGGGGGTTGACCTCAACGCCTGTCGGGTCACCTGCAGAATCTTTCGACGACCAAAAATATCACTTGAATACAAAAGCCTTTCCGAAAATATGGATCCATAAAAATGTTGTGATCGTAAAATACCATGCCCTATAATTTTCCAATCCTTAATAAATACAAGTAACTCGCGTAAAATGAATTGTGAACACACGCTGGGATCTTAATTCACAGTTATAAAACATGGAAAAATTCTGTGCTGTAGATTAACGGGACAAGTTGTTAGTTTTCTTTCGCCGAATTTAAAAGTCAAGAATATTGTAATGTTTTTTTAATTTAAGAGAAAAATCAGTCCTACCTTAGTTTCTTTGATCTCAAAATCATAATACCGATACCGATCCGGCGATATTGGAAAGCGTCCTTAAAATATTTGAGGCACCTCGCAACTCAGCTGTACCGAACGATCGACCGCGAAGTAAAAGTCTGGCAACGTGCCGTATTCCCCGACATTTTTCATTAAAAGGAAGAAGAAAAAGCAAGGGCAAGGAAAACGCAAAGTACTTGGCCGAGTAGAAGTAAAATGGCGGAAAAACGGAGCTTTCTTGTCAATTAAATCGTCGAGATAGTAGTTATACCGATACTAAATACGAAATTTTATCGCTATATTAACTTTCCATTGACCTGAATAATCAAAGTTACTTGTTTTGCATGGAACAAATTTATACGACAACTTTTTTAGCGGCAAGATTTTACTACCTGCTTCGTGTTAATTTCAAATGAATTCTAAATCCTTCGAAAGATGAAACGTTAATCAAATAAATGGAACGTAATCGTTAAAATTATATACTGGTATATACTTATTCCTTTTTCATTTATTTATTTCTTCTTTTTTTGCATCATATATTTATTCATCGTTTCCCGTAAAAACATTTTGTTAACATGGAAGATGTCCAAGGAAAATAGAGGAAATGAAAAGATCACTGTGTGAATCGCTTTTAGTCTTTGTGACAGTTGAGGGAAAAGTAGCAAAGAGATGGCAGTCAATGGCCGCACGTGGTGGATGAGCGCTTTCAGCTTCTTTTAGCAAAAATCAATTTCGCTGACGCTACTTATAATCCGATTAATTAAAACCTAGCCGTGAAGGATAGGACGCACGGTTCTGAAACCTAAAATACGAAATATTATACGGCGTATTATGAAATAAAAAGAGCGAATTACTCTCACTAGCCTCGGGGTCGAGCGGCGTTTTAATGGATATAAAATCCATCTACCGTTAGAACTTTCTCGCATCACGTAAAGTTTTAAAGTATAGAACGGAAAATTGCGTTTTAATTGCGTGTTCCTAGCCGAAGGTTTAAATGGGTGCATATTTCACGAGAAATCGATACACAAGTCTTGTGGTGCACTCGTGCTGAAAAAACAAATCGAATCGTTTCTTGAACCCCGTGTAATATACTTCTAAAGCTAACAAATATCTCGTGTAAGAAGCACATTAACATCATTGAATTAAAAGACGTGATTTGATAAAAGACAAACACATGCATGACATTAAAGAACATTATTGACAGCTCTGTGAAAATCCCTTGTTTAACGCAAATTTCAACGCAAAATTTTCAATAATCCGGTAAATATATCATTTCACATTTTAATTATTACACGTGCGGTATTCGAGAATTCCTGATTAAGGTTATAATCATGTTGAAGGGAAAAAAGTTAGATTTCTTGAATCATTCTACCGCTAAAGCCAAGATTCATCTTAACTTCGTCTAAATTATTTCGTTCCCTTAGTTTCATTCATGCGTTATTTAATCCAAGCTCAGTCTTGCTCACAACTATCTCTCTACGGAAATTTACGGAATGCGACGGGCCTCTCTCTTTCTCTCTGTCTGTCTGTCTGTCTATCTCTCTGCCTCTTTGTCTCTCTCTCTCTCTCTCTCTCTCTCTCTTTCACTTTCCCTCCTCTAGGAGAGTGGTTCAAAGAAATTTAATTTCAATGCTAAAGTCAAACTGTCGCGCTTTGACGAAAGAACATTCGTTTGAGTTTATCTTCGATTCTTGTTATCTACATTTTCGCTTTGATTATCTTCCTTGTTCGTCCTTTAGCGTCGTCGCTTCCATCGAAACTTTTACCTTTCATTCTTATTCATGAGCTAATAGGGTATATTACGGGACGTAGATTTAAAGTTTTGACGAAATTTAAATCCTTATACGGAAGCCAACATTGGAAACACTGTTTTAGCTGCAGATTTCCTGCAAATTTTCCATCTAAAAGTTATCGTCAGTTAAACTTTATCAATCGCGAAAATTACCGACGTTTACGTTGCAGAGTTAAGTAACCACAAGTACATGGCAGATTGGTTAAAAAGTAAAAAACAGGAAAAACTAGATTTTGCAGAACGATCGACCTTAAAACGTTTTCCTGGCTGACGATGGCCTTGTTTCCGTAACCGTAATGAGTAATGGGAAAACCAATTGCAATTAGATTCGAATGACGTGATTGCAATGATACCGCTTGCACGATTACTTGTTCTTTAGCCGCATGGTTTGCGAGTAAGCAAACCCTGCTTGCGCTTGGCGCAGTTCCGCCTCATCGTTGCTTCATTATCCGTACTTAACGAAGCTTTTCTGCAAAGCACTACGATCGATTCGAACCAGTTCCTGTGGAAAAATAAACCATCAAGCGGCTGGGAGGAAATATTCCCTATTCACGTTGCCATAGATACGGAATAAATAAAATTATTTTGCAATTATTTCTTGTACCGCTGGAATTTATAACAGCTACATGGTAAATTATTGTATATTGGATATTATTATACTTCCATTGTCCTCTGCCACGGAATTTAAGTCCTCTGACACAAAAGAAAATCGCAAAATTCTGTCAATTTCGTCGCTGATAAGCTACGCAACGGTAGATGTAAAATTTGGAATTAAGAAAAGAGTAAATAGATATAATCTTCACATAAATCAGAGTGCGATTGTAGATTTTTTCACACGTCGTAATGTGTCCGTTCATCATGCGAATAAAAATCTCCAAGCCCCGAAGGAAAGTTGATTTTTCTTTCTTAGTAATTTCGAACTCGCGAGTGATCCTCTCGAAAGAACAGCTCGAGAAAGATCACTTTAAAGTACGTGACGAGAGCAAAGAAGATGCATTTGCATCTCAAACGGCTGAGATTAAGAAGTTGAATCATTCCCGCGTTGCATTACAGTACAGAAGCTTCTTACGGTATGACCAAATGTTCTTCGGCAAAGTAGGTTGCGCGAAACTCGTCCAGGATACTCAGTTTAGAAAGAACTTTCCAGAAACACCTGACAAATTTTAACAGCAACTTCTTCAGACACATTTATTATACGTTATCGATACAACTTGGTAATTGGGTTTTAACGACGTTACTTAAAAGCTTACTGCCTCCTCCGTTTATTAATCGGAATTTTAATCGAAGAATATTTTCTGAATTAAACCGAGAACAATTCTTACATTTCTAATATCTCACTAAATGGAAGCATATTTTATGTACCACGATATTCTCTCGTTTCCTACATTCTGTTGTTTCAGAGAAACATGCCACCTTTCTCCTTTTTTCACAGAAACACGTAGCGAAAATAAAACAAAGCAACGTGATCTTCGAGAAACACGTTCGTCTTCGTAAATCCTTCGATATTGTAAACTTGTTCTACGTTCTCTCTGCGATGCTCTCGCATTTCTGTTCCAACTCTGTTCTAATAATTACAAATAAAAAAGGAAATGAAGATTCACGAAGATATAAGAATTTCTAATTCGACGTTGCGCATCGTCTAACCGATTACTTGTAAATAATTTCCATCATTTTTTGTCGCAGAATTACATTTACAATTTTCCATAGCTGCTCAGATAGAGACAGCTCGAAAAATTCCAATCTATATTATTGCGGCAAATTAATTGCACTTTTTGCGCCAGTAACTAAGCTACAAAATCGCGTTAATATTTTAATCACCTGTTGAGCTGCCATTTCCTAGTCTCGCCATTTCGCTCGGTACAATAACAGTTTTATTAATGGTTCACGTTTTTCATTATGTTACTCTAATGATACATTTACCCCTATTCATATCTGAAGATTTATAACGTGCAAATATCTACGATTCTTTCTCTTTTTCTTAACTTTTACGAATTCAATCGTCTAAAAATGTTCATTGTTAAAACGAATTAAATAATCATGCAAGTTAGCTCTTTTGTTCGGTGAACTTTCAGTTCATAAAATTGCCTAGCGCAATATCCATCGTCGTCCTGTATAATTCAATCGGGTCAGAGAAGGCAGTCCAATTCTAAATCTAACCCGAAATGAAATCTACGTTTCTGAATCCGGTGCAATTAACAGTGCGGTTAACCAATAATCGAATCACAGAGCGTGAAGAGAATCGGCGAAAGAAGATTCAAGTGGTAAGAGGATGAACCTCTTGATATTTCCTTGCGAGAACTTCACAATCAAGTTTTGCAACCGACTCTGAGCAACAACCCTCCTAAGTTGGAAGAGCCACTCAACTATCGAGCACCCACTTGAAAAGTAGAAACTGGAAGTCACATGTTACGATGCGAAACTGCGCAACCAGACCAGAACTTCTACTGCTCCGCCCCCGCATCGCGATATCCCGATAAAACCGCAACGTGCATTCGCACCCCGTGAGCAGACACCCGCGTAACTGCACATCGCCCCGAGCCACACCTGCGAACGCTACTTTGGAAGTTTTCCCGGGACCAAATAATTCTAAAACGAAATTACAGGGAGGCGCGAGTTTCCATCTAAATGGCTGAATTTTGTCGCCTCTGTGCGCTATATTCGTGGAAGGCATGGAACTCACGTTCAAACAACCGAGAAGTAAAGCAGGTGCGGCGCCATCATTTTCAATTAAATATATTGAACGACGACGAGTGACAGCAGCTTTTTCGAACGTGGGAAACGTCGGGAATAAAACAGTGATTTTTAATTCTCGTCCGTGCGTCTTGTATGAATTTGACGATTGTTGCATAAATATAAAGACGTTGCGTTTTTTCAAGTTTTTATCAAACTGTTCCAAATTTCTCTCCTCGATACGAACACTCCGGTATCGTTTCTTAAAATGTTTGTTGCTTAAATTTTCTAACAACCGCAAGTCGAGCCAAGTACGTTAACTTGTATGAACACTTGAGTAGATGTAGTAGGCTTAAAGTTAAACAACTCGATTAATTTAACCAATTAAATTGATTTAAGCCAATCTACTCTAGTCACTCTTATGAGCTATCACTCGATAATATCAGAGGATTAAATATCGTCCATCAAAGGAAAGGATCAAGACTTCAGGGATTCGAATCGAATGATCGTAACTATCTCGGATGTTGGGTTTTCAATGTACATTAATCCGAGGATCTTTTCTTTTGTTTCGATCGTTTTCTGCCGCTGTCGAATCGAAAGATCCGGGCTCGTCTGAACTTCCATAATCCTCACGGGATAAGGCATCAGGTTAAAAAGAGGGTGGCGATGGGAGGGTTACGCCCGATGAAAAGTCGCGACCCAAAGGGTCTTCGATGAGGCTCGCCGTGGCGAGTTCACGGATTACGCTAATAGGAACTCCATGAAATTTATACGAGTAGCAGCTTAAAAGTTCAATTTCTGTTCGTGGCCCCGGCAAAAGACCGAAACGTCGATTCAATTACGATTAAAGGATTAACAAAATGCGTAAGGGTGGCGGGTTACTTTTTTCACGTCTCTTTTTCATTCTCGTTCAGCCTCTTTTTCTTGCTTGGGAACTGGGATATGCTCGTCGAGGATCCTCGAGCATTGCCGAGTCGACTAACTCAAGAGGGCATGATAATCCAACGAGGCTTCGACACTTGACTATCTTGCGGCTTCCATCACCGGTTCTTGCATGTTTCGCTGTGGATTTTCGTCCATGCTTCTGCTTAATCATCTATAATCTATGTCTTTTGTATCGCCGCCTGTGAAATATCATACGGTAGATTCGAGTCCTTTCACGGATGATAGGAATCATTATTTCCACCAATTAAAGTCAGATAAAATCAATATATGCAATTGACCAAATATATGCAGTAGACCAAACTGTAAATGTCAATAGATTTGTAGTTTATTCAATACTAATGATACATAAATGTAGAATGCAACAGATTTCATTGTATCAGAATATTTGCGTTATCTTCGTTACTGACTACCAGAAGATTCAAGAATTTCCTGCAAACTCTTCGAAGCATTGGAAACATGTCAAACAATCTTTTATACTGCTTATTTCGTGCGCGGAATATCAAAGAAAACTCAGCATACTCGGATGATGGATTAAAGATGTAGAAATGTTTCTGTTCTAACAGTGCTGCCTACGTCTCTCGTATTTTCTCTGCGTTCGATATGATCCAATAAAGCAGAAAAGTTTGACTTAAATTTCAGAGTTCGTACGTAGTTGTCGCTAGCTCAGAAGATTTATGAATTTCGGTAATACGCCCTAAATTCTAGAAATGTTTCGTTCAACAGCTTCACACGTAGCTCGTAAATCTTAGCTACAGACCGACCCTTTCTGTTGCAGAGTTTGGGAAAGGACTACTGGTGGGCACCTTGACGAACTTCGAACTGCAAACTGCAAACTCCTAAGTTTGCACGACGGCCAAAGGGTACGATCCTCCACGGAACAGTCTTCGAGTCTTAAATCTATCTAGGATACAGCGATCAAAGTGTTTGTAACAAATGAAGAATACTCCTTGACGCCGTGTAACGCAATACTTCAAATTCAGCCCATAACTATTCATCACTACGCGTACACAGCGCTGAAACTATCACGTCGAGCTCTCTTCGAGCACCGAATGAAAAATTACGCGTCAACATCCATTGCCTTCCCTTCAACGATGAAGTGTTTATTCCAAAGCCTTGGGAAAACAGTATGAAAATGTTGCAAATATCTCTCTCTCTCTCTCTCGATAAATTATACCATTCATCATAAATTGTAGGCGAAAATGTTTATTCGATAAAAATTTATCGAACAAAAAGTGGTTTGTCATCGTCTGATGGACGACTTTTTAACCAGTACGCTTTGGAAATGTTTTATCAAGAATTTGCTACTGTTTAGGCTATCTTTTGCAATTACTGTAACTTCGCAAACGTGCGTGACTTTTTTGAATAAAGGAGAGAGAACAAGAGACGATAGAAGAAAACTTTCGATTGCAGATACCCGCGATAAGACTCGGGTGGAAATAAGTTATTGCCGTTACTTCCACTGCATTATCGATGAAAAGTGTTAACGGACGAATCCAGTGCCAACCGATTTCCAATATCGGCTTCGTCACGAACTTTCGCACATAACTTCGAGAATAACGATGTATAAAGGGGAACCTTGAAATAAAGGAGAGAACAATAATTTGTCTTTCCATCAAAACCGGATTTTCACAAGTTTCTTGGTCTGCAGCCAGATTTTCTTGAGGAATATTTTTAAATAAAGGCAATCCTTCGAGTGACAAAAGGAAAATTCTTAACATGACGAAAACATTATGAGATTGTTAAATCGTCAAAGATCAGGACTGTGATTTTATTATTTGTAAATATCTAATAATAGAATTTATAACCGAAGTACAGTCCTTCAGATACTCACGAAGCGACTTAAAGTGCTTCAACTCAGAAGATTTTTACTCCAAAGATATATACTATTAAAAAAGCGCAATGAAGTGTAATAATGAAATGACCAGAAGCGCCATTAAGTTCTGACATATCGATTATGATTATTAACCAAGAGTTTTAAATTTAACATTTAAAAAACACACACACAGACTCACAGAAAAATATTAGAACAAGGAGGCAAAATCTAGTGAGAAAAATCTTAGAAATAAATACATTATCAAGTTCTATCGTCATCGTCGTGATTAAACCGATCCAAAGGAATCCTTGAGACAAAAAAGAAGGGAAAAGAAGAGATTAAAATATCAACACGAAAAGTACCAAAAAGCTTTTGATTGCTGGTGCTGGGATGCCCCCATGACAAAAGGGAGGCACGTGGTGATGTCTTGTTGTTGTTGGTGTTGCGACAACCTCGGCAGTGCCGGTTCTTCAAGTGCTGGTGCTGGGGGTGTTGTTACTGGTGCATCTGGTGGCAGTGTTGTAGTTGGTACTAACGCCAATAACGCCGGTGGAAGTGGTCTCGGTATTGCTTCCGGTCTTTCTGCGATGCTGTCGTTAGTAGTCGTCACCATCGCTATCAGTACAGGAGAGTGGCTTTTGACGGAAGAGAAACTACCGAAAACTTCATCGAATGCTTCTGTGGAGCCTGACAGCAAAGTTACGTACAGTGGTCTGTGGAGAGTCTGCGTTGCTATAAGTAAGTAGCTTTAACAAAGTTTCTATACCTCACGATACAATTGTAAACACTCAGCTTCGATCAAGCTTATGGTTATATATCCATTGGGAATTTATTTGTAACTTTGTTTTATCCTTCTGGCCAATTATTATTTTCCATTTTTATCTCCTTTGTAATGAAACATTTGCTTTTTAACGAGGAAACGTTCCGTGCTTATTTGTTAACGTTTATTTTTATATACGAAGGCTAATAAATCATTGAATAATTCAATTACTCGCTGCATCCCATTCGCGTGCTAAACAATGAACAAATATAAACTTGGGAATAAGTCGAGAAATATATTTCAGCATTAGCAAAATCCGTAATACTTGAGGGGGTAATATTATGCTAATCTTCATCATTGCTTCCATAAACAAGATACGACATTCCTTATAATTGCCGGAATCAGCTTAATTCGTAATCTGCTTATGAAGTCGAGAAAAACAGCAGAATTACGAAGATTGACTTGGAAATAAATCGATGGCAAAACTGTCGCGATGTGATTTTACTTCTTTAAAAAAAAATAATGCCAAAAATCTCAAAATCATACGCTTAGAATATATACTTGACGATATCTTGTTACAATATAGAATCATAGTGAATTTGAAAAATATATTATGAAGAGTAGAATAACATGGGACGATATCCAGGATGCGAAAGGGGACGAATGACAGTGGAAATTTTTGAAAATTCGCAATAGCATCGATAGTAACAGAGACGCTAAAGAAAATGTTGACTCAACACTTGCCATTGCACTCACCAGCCGGACATACCAGCTCGGAATAGATCAAACGTACGTGTGAATGAAAGCTTCGGCTATCTATTCAAAAAAAAAAAAAAAAAAAAAAAAAAGAGAGAGAGAGAAAGAAAAAAGAAAAACGAGTAAAATACTGAAAATTATTATTACGCAATTTCTTTCCATAGTATTCCACAGTATACTTTCCATTCCGTTTGTCTTTTTATTCTTAAAGCCTTTTTAAGTCAACCTCAATTCCGTGCGAAAGCATTACCAGACACTTTGGAGAATTCGCGAGCGAATTGTAACGACCGATCCGCTTATACTATTCGCATCGTGTTTGAAAAGTGATATCGAAATAGATACGATAGTGGGAAACGATAACGGAAATTGAAAAAAACTCCCGATGAAAGGAAGCACCGTGAAACCGGAAAATTGTTTGGGACCTTCTTTGAAAGTACACCGAAGTACTCCAACGAACAAAATTGTATTTAAGAGAATCTAATTCAGCGTCGTTCGAGCCTTTCCCTAAGCTCTGAACCGTATCAAAGGATAAAGGGGAAAATAAAATAGTTACGTATATGCCGTAGTTGCTTATTAGGTAAAGCGAAAAAATTTCCAAGGAACAGCGTTATACGTTTCGCAGAAAATACCACTGAAACTATGAAAAGATACCTTATATTATAATTTCGTTGAGAAAATGGTTCGCAAAAATTAATTATATAGTAACTTAAGAGAACTTAATTATTATTATCTACGACAAAATTGGGGAGTTTCAAAGAAACTTAATTTTCTTCGTTGAAATAAAAATAAAATAAAATGACCACTGTATTGCACATTGGACTATGTTGGTTAGTATTCAATTCTAAGTTCTCAGGAGAAACTAATTTCCCTCGAACAATGCGAATTAGCTAGCTTCTTCGGAAGAAAATTGAATCACTCCTGTAACACGAAGACCTACAGTTTCTTTTAACCCGTATTTCTACAAACCTTGTTAACCTCTGTGAAAGGATTTTCTACTTAAGAAGTGATAATATCTTCTTTTCAAGATATGCTATGCTATGCTATGATTAAAGAATCTACAAACGAGAGAATGGAATACATTATCTAATCTCATTTTAATCGATTGTCTGGAATATTTTTAAAATTGATACATTTAAATATGTTAATTTAAATGCAAAGACGTGAAGCATCGAAGTAATTAACAGAATGTATAGCTGTTTAATCTTCAAACGTCCGCAGTTGCTTGACGTGAGAACTAACTTCTAGATTCTGTCCCTCTTGGGTATCACGTATTCCTAACTTTTCTACCTGTCGACAAACACTCTCAGTGTCCTGTGGGCTTTCTCGACGTTTCTCTGCGTGAGTGTTAACCATGCACGCTTACAATAATAAAATACAGCTTCAATATTATTGGCGACAACAGATATCGATAATACATCGAATTAAACCGTATAAAAGTTAAGATTAAAATAAATAATGATAAAACGAATAAATATGAAATCGAAATTGTATTGAAATATCGCGCATCATTTGGATGACTTTATCGTGTTTTAATCACATTATATCGTAAACTAAATTAAAAGTTTCAAAATATAGCCGAGCGAATGTGCAAAGATAATAAAATGAAAACGAATTTTCGATATCATCTGCTAGAGATAGGTATCTAATTCAAATGAATACGAGTTTCCGTTTTGTCATCACACCATCAGTTTATTTTTCATTTTTCGTTCATATTCAGTTTATTTTTCAATCGACACTATTTCCAGAGCGATAAATGCCGCAGTACTAAACGTTTCTGTCCGAGTATTTTCTTTTTTAATGGAATTATTTTACCATAAATTCATCTTTTTCTATAGTACAATTAAACTAAAATCATTTCTAATTTTAAAAGACAAATAAAGCTATTAATTTTAGTTTAAAATATTTTCGAAACTATTTTAATTAACTCTCATCCATACTCGTAAGGGAACGTGGACGTTCTACGAATAAATTTCACGACTAACTTGTGCACTTAAAAAGTAGATTTTTCATTTCGACGATTCGAGATATCGCCCTCAATTTCACAGTTTCAACTGTTTTGCATAGCCGTTTGTGAACTTTTCTTGAATACTTAACCAACAGGACTTACGAGATCCCTCGAGTAACGTTATAGCTAGAGTTTAGTGCATACTATTCTTAAGGCTGGATAGTACCATCTGTTTCTCCTGGCATTTGTCTGTCGCGGTCCTCTCTCTGCTTTACAAGTATTCATGAAATTTTTATCTTAATTATCTATTTGATATTCATGGTATCATCGCGAAGTGATATTAAAGTTAAAAATATTTTCATAAAGTCAACAAATACACGAAAAAGATTAATACAAATAATTAGAACGTTCATTTCGCCAACAGTAAACAAATCCCAGGATTTTATGTATTTTTCTAGCACTTTTAATTTCACGGCTACACAACACGTAGTATTATATCTTATGCATGAAAATTATAAATCGTTTCATCCTCTGTTAACTTTCATAGGTACGACACTGCTGGCAAGCTACATGCAGGTCCAGCCTTAGCTGCATTGCTAGACACGTAGGTCTACGTGCTTCAACCTTTGAATATTAATGTCTAAACGGAGCCGAGATACCGCTGAAATATTCCTCCACTATAACTTGCAGTGTTCTGTCAATGTACCAACTTTATCCATTATTGTCCTACCATTAATTGATTATGACGTGGTTCAATCTGTGTTATTACCATCCTATTATTATCATAATGTGGCAAGGAAAAAACGATTTCTATGCATAATGTCTTGATAATCTCGTTAACCATAGTTGAATATGAGACGAACACAATAGGTTGAAAGTATTCAGAGATACCTTTGGCGGCTGATTGCAAGCTTCTCAAGATCTTTCTGTTCTCAAAAGCAAAAGATTTCCCTCGGCCAAGGAAAACAACAGAATGGCATTTAACTCATAATACTTGAAAAGCATTTTGCCTTTACCATTCCACTTTGCTATCTCACAACAGAATTTAGATATACTTGTACATACATTACGTATACTCTACACGCGACACAGTGAAATGCCATTCCTTATGTTCCTTGATAAGAACAATTTATTTTAATTTTACTGCTCCATGGCTATACATTTCCGTATCGTGATCTGAAATTGTATCCTGTTGCTCTATACGATTGCCATAACTTTAAATAATCAACTTAACAATTACATACATCCAATTAAAGTAAACGGATGAATCAATATGTACCCAAAATAAAGCTACGGTCTTTTCTCAGATTCTATCACGCGAATATCCTTCAACATCTTTAATACAAGTATAATATAAACGTTCAAATAATTTCGCGAGTCTTATTCTACCTATTAACAAATTTCATAAATACATCCCGAGCAATTACCACTCCACTCTTCGTATATTAATAACCGAGACACAAACAGAGAATTCCTCATTAATTTCTTCTTCCATTTATCCAACGTAAAAACTCATCAAGCTATATCAATACAGGGTAATAATCTCCACGAAACAAAGGTGAATCATCGTTGATTTCCAGTATAAACGCTTCTTATCCTGTTCTTTATCCATTCACCAGGCACCGCTGAGATTTCAGTGAGTACAGGGGCGAGGGCAGAAAGCATTTAACTGGTAATATTCGCGAAGCGTTCTGTGATTCCGGTCCAGGCTCTCTCGATAGGAATGACGGCATGGAATGGGAGAGGATCTGAAGGAGACGAGTACAGTGGGTCGGAAATGACTCGTTACCGAGGGCACCGGAAACCGCTCTCCTTTTGCTGCCGCCATCGCTCGGCCTCCAAGCAGTTCCACGCCTACCAGGAGCGATGCCCCCTGGCTATGCCAGCAGATAAAGAAAAAAGAGCGAAAAAAAGCAAGAACGAGAAGGAAAAGAAATAGAAGAGCCGATGGTGGAGAGCTTCGTCCTCATCCAACTACCGGATAACTTCTTATCTCGGTCGAAGAAACTCGAATTTTGTAGATTGAGGCAAAGACGAAGAGATCGAGAAAGAAAATTGCGTATAAAACATAGCCTATTTAGTCAGAAACGATGGTCGCTTGTTTCTCTTTTTCGATTTAGGCTACTGATTCGCAGACGTTCTCCTCTCTTATGCTAGTCTGTATTCTTCCAAGGATTATTCGTTTTATGATAATTACATTTTGCGATATATCGTTCGTAACCATTTCGTTTTGCAAAGAATGAAGGTTATTCGAAGGTTTTAACTGGTTACGCAAGTATCCACGGTGAGAAATTAATGTGGCTTTAATGCTTTCATGCGAAGCTTAATGCCACTATGGAACCGTGCTTTTCTTCGGAAGCCCGTAGGAAGGATTTATGATGCATCTCACCCCGTTAATTCTGTTAATCTTAGAATCTTCGTTGCGCTTCAGTACACAATTTTGCAACTTGTTGCGAAAGTCAGCCAAACCTTTTTGTTCCCCAGTACTTAACAGAGTTGCCAGTGCGTTTATCATTATTTCCTGTGAAAACTATCAAACTTACGACTCTTGATATTAAAATTCTTTTTATATATTTAACATCGAATCGTTCGAGTGTCTAGCAATTTTTAATATCAACGTACCAGTAATACAAGCAACTCGTATGTATTCCATGATATCATATATGTATTTCACGGATACGATGATCCACTTCTTTAATTCTCCGATCCTCTGATATTTTTGTGTATAAAAAAGATAACACGCGAGATGTGAAAGAGAATTTTTTCACAGAGGCAACGAGACATAAACGTATCAGTATCGTGTGACATTAAATTCACCGAAGACAAATCTGATATTGTTATCCAATAGGAGGAGCACGCATATACGCGGTTGCTACGTTAAAACTCGGTTTCTGTGACAAATGCTTCTGGGTATTTAATAGAGTAATCGTGCCAGGGTAGTGTCTTCGTAACATGTCCAGGTAGCCAGACCCGTTTGTTCCAATTAGCCACGCTGATGTTAAATAATGTCACGCCGCGCCGGGGAAACCGGTCGCACAATGTGCCGGCTACTCCCACAGCAGTTGTACGCTGGATGATCCCTATTTCGTTGTAAACTTCATCTTCAGTCCGTAGTCTCGCGTGGCTCACTACGAATCCCGTTTCTTCTTTAAATGGCCATCAGAAAATCGAAACGTTATTAGACTAGAACACGAAAATACGTATCTGCCACGTATTCCTATTTCTCGGAAATTTCAACGGCTTGAGAAATGAAAGTCCTTTTTAATTAAAGTGCTTATAACATGCTTTTCAATTAGACCCGTAGATTGAAAAAGTTTCTTTCCATCTGGGACTTTTGCACATCAATTCGTTCTCCGCTTGACCGAGATTTGATAATTTTCGTGCTACATAATACGGAAAACAGAAGATAAAGTCACTGTTCAGATTGAAGTTGCCTAAGTTCAAGCGACCCGGAGTTGTTGGAATAATTTCTATAATTTTCTAAAATAATGTTTCTAATTTCTCTGGACGCAAAAATGTTGAAAGCAACGTGAAACATTCTATTAATTATGCTCTTATTTTGAATTCTCTGCAGACGAGTGTGATGTACAGTATGTAATATCGTAACGAGTTACATTTATGAGAATGGCACACAGAAAATTTAAACTAAACGAATTATATTTTCATCGTGAGTAAATTTAATTAAAGAAACAAGAACTTTAAATGAAGCCGTAATAAACAAAATTCAGATCTTGTATAATCTCTGTCTCTGTCTCTCTCTCTCTCTCTCTCTCTCTCTCTCTCTCTGCCTCTCTCTCTCTCTTCCCTCCCCCTTTGAGTTTAACTTGTAAACTTACAGATCATAATAGTGTGCAACCATAATTATTTGACAAACTTGGAAACATACCTCCATTTTTAATTAAGAAAGAATACTGTTCCTATGTGCAATATTCTCTATACTAATAATTAATATGTCCAAAATTTAATTACAATATGCGAATTTCTAGAATAGATGGCCGCATTAGCCTGCCAGCGGAAATTAGACAATATGGAGTCCAGCAGAAGTTGCCGAGTTGAAAAAATGAAATTCTCCGACGAACAACTTTAATTCTTCATTAGCAAAACTTCTTATTATATTCGAAATATATTCCCAAAATGACCTTCCTAATCATAAAATACCACGTATCTGCATATACTTCACAAACTGTCTAACCGAAACTTTCGCGAATTTTCCAGTGTCAGAGGCAAGCAGAGGTTTGAACACATAAAACCTTTTCCAGATTCTGACGCTTTAAAATCACTCTTGCGCCCTACGACAAACATATTTCAACAACTTTCACAAATATACAGATGGATGTAAGAGCCCGCTTGGGACAAGTTCTATTTGCCACCAAAAACCAAAGTACATAATAATACTATTACGACCAAGTTACAGCCATCTCGATCATTGAAATGGTTTCATAAGAATCCGATAGAAATTACGCAATCCCATTTGAGGGTACAATACGCCTCACTGAAAATAGGAGGCGCTGCTCTCGAAGAAAAACAAAATTGCCAAAATGAGAAGTTGGCAAAGGGGCGCGTGTTTCCAATTCTCCCATGTTACGCTTAAACGACGACTGCAGTGCATAGTCGAACCGCGGAGTACGCGAACGCGAGCAAGTTATTATTTCTGTTATACGTATACCTCTGTCAGTGGGCACGCCGGCAGCGAACATGGAATATCGATTCTCAACTGTCGAAGGTAGGCAATACGGCCGACTTCCGGCACAAGCCGGAAATGACTGTTCCACGCCTGCCAACCCAATTCCCCGTTCTCCGTTTTCTCGTACCCATAGCAGCCGCAGCGAGCTGCGTAACTATAAAAGCCCGACGCTTTGCGTTCCCTTGCGAATGATTTCGAGAAACGCTTTGATAGTTAGATGCACCACCTCGGCATTTGTTCCAAAATACCGAATGGCAAGCATGTTTAACGATCGACGCTTGATACGCGCGTGCCTGTAATCGGCAGGAACGCGAATCCCACTTTTTAATGCCCCGTAACGCGTAATAGTTTCGGTTTAATGACAATTACCAAAAGTAAATACGCTGGAAACACGGTCGCGCTTCGCCGCCTGTTTCAGCTTAGTTTCGGCATCGAGTAACGGAATGTTCGATGATTTGCATAACGTAATTATTTAGTGCGCGGCTCACCGTTTAATTTGGGTACGATGTTACAAACAAGTGATTTATGTTATTTATCTTTGCGGTAATTGTCCAACTTCTTTGCTTTGGTCATTTATTTATATACATTTTTCGTTTTGTTTTGGAAAATGTTATTAGGAATATCAAAAAGTATTCTTTACGCAAACCTTTTATCGTTATCGAACGTTATTGTTTGGAACTGTACATACCGATTTGTCGATTGTATTAATTTTAAAACATATGGGGAACGTTGTCGGTACGAAACGAATCAATAGATTGGTTCGTAAAGATTTTCAAATTGAAATGAATTACGATCATCGTACTTGTTTGCGTAAAGTAGAGCTGTTTAGATGGAAGTAATGATCGATTCATGGGTTGAATGTTCGTAAAACGTGTTTATTGAAAAAACGCGCAAAAACTAAAGTAGCTTTGTTAGTGGAACGGAATTACAAACGAGCATTTCAACTTTAGAACGTTATAAAAGCATACATTTGTTGTTTTCGTGAATTTAACGATGCGAAATAGCGTTTCTTTGATTCATATTTGAAAGGCAGTTTTATAAATCTCTGCCACAGTACCGTAGCCATACATCATACGCATATAGCGTACGACAATCTTTCAATCGTGACAAGATCTACTTCGCAGAACTTTGATTGAGGGTATTCCTTTCGTACGCTCTGTAAAAATGTTGCCCGACGATGTTTGCGCTTTACCGCTTCCATATTTTAACCGATAACTAAAATATTTGATAAGCCAAGTACATATTAGTCCTTTCTTTTTACCTTTCGATTTCACAACATGAATGTGGACACTGATTTTTGGACGTTTCACGAGGATCCGATTTCGCACCCGTTTCTAAACTTTACATCAAATACATGAACCGTAAATAACGATTGGATGAACATGAAGGGATTTATGCAAAATTTACTGACTGACAATTGACCGAATTTCACAAATATTTGGATGTTAAAATTAATCCGTTGAATGACAAGTTTTTAAACGCCAAATAAAAATAATAAATAAACGCCAAATTGAAACTAGCTAATTGCTAGAGAAGTACATTGACTCGCTTTGTCTAAATATACATTTTATTGCTTTATCTGAGAGAAAAGTTCTTTCATCCTTATACTATACGTCCCACTTATTAAAAAGAAAACTCGTTGCATGACATACATCTTGAAACGAACGCATCCGGAAACATCCTTCGATCATCTGCAGATGATATTAAAATAGAGACATATCTCGCGTTCTATTTACGTGAAGCTATTGCAAGCCTGTCATTGCAGTAAGATTTGCCGTAGAGAGATATCGATCGCGATAAATCAAATCGTATAAAACAGAACCATTGCGTTGTGACGAACGACTGGTCTAATAACGCGACATCGAAGTAAAGTGTGCGAAACTCACAAGTCAGGGGTTATCGCTCTTTGCCATACGGTTCGTTTCAATTAAATCTAAAATTGTGAGGGAAACGTGAAAGATAGTACGACGACGAGAAGAAAGATGATTTACTAGTCCAAGTTTTATAAATTACATTCATGCGCTGCTTCCCCTTTTCACTTTGAATTCGTCTAACTTTTCCCTCGCGACTCCCTTTGAACATTTCCATTTTTACATAGTTAGATGACCAAAAGATAATTATGTTTTTAGTTCTCTTATTACTGTCTCCTTTTCAAGATCGATACTAGACCAGCGAATACATCGTCACACGCATAAATTTTAGTTTAAAAGACGAAAATTAAGATTCGATAGATCAAACCATCGAGTTTTTCCTCCGAGAAGTTAAATTTCTGTTTGACACCATCGTCTTTAAATCTGATTCAAAGGTGAAATAATAATATTTGGTCAATACAGCAGTAGAGGAGATGATTGAATACCACAGTCCACGTCGAATTTCGATATTTCTGCAATTGAATTTAATTGCTTTATATTATGATGGAAATAATACCTCGTTTAACGAAAGTATTAATGAACGTCTATCCAGAAAAATCACGTTTCCCTCCCGAAGACTTCCACGATTCTGAGTGCGCGGCCCAAGTATTACTTTATTGCATCGCTTCTCTTGTTATCAAAAATAAATAAAAGCAGAAAGGAAATTATTGAAAAAAAAAAGAAAAAAAGAGGTAACCCATATAGAGAAGAATGAATGGTCGGGTAATACTAGTAAATGTAAATCGTACGATTCGCGTGACAGAACAAGTTTGTCGGAAATCGAAAACAACCGTGTATAATTGCTCCGAGGTTTCAACGACGAGGAAGCGTCTAATTCGCGCATTTTCTACACAACGTGTCAGGTAATAAAGAGAAAAAACGGAAAGCTACAATGCGATGTAACGTTATTAACGACCACCTGTGTTCTGGCGACAATGGAATATAAAACACGAGAGCCATAAAGCTAGAAACCGGAGAAACGAAACACTCGTTGCGCATCGCCGCTGGAACTTCCAACTAAACGCGTAACTAAAAAACAGGCGACGAATTTATTTTGGTACTTTTTCGATATGGTCAAAATAGACTACAGAGGCTTGCGCGTATCGCAGATGCGAATGCAGGTCAGGATACGAATCACTTTCTTTTGTTTTCTAGGCTCCCGCATGGAATACGAATGCTCGAGCATCGACTATTTTCCAAACGAGGAATACAGCCCAGATCCCAGCGATTCAACGATGGCAATACCATGTGAGTACCAATGAGACGCGGATCGAGTATATGGGACGTGTGCCTTTGAAGGGGGTTGATTAGGTGTCCTCTGTCCGGCACTGAACTCGAGTGTGACACGCTCCGTAAAATATTCGGCGGGAAAATGCTTTCAGCCGGGAGGATGTTCCATCCATGATAAACTGGATCCGACAATTTGTCCATCCCGATTTTCACCCGTCCTTCGGAACCTCGTTCTTCTTCTTCCATCGTTCGCTGAACCGTGAGAAAGAACAATACGAAATTTCAGAACATTCTTCCTTTTTTTCAACGTTTATTCATACATCAATTATTTCTTACGGGATTTTTCACTGTAATTGAAATAATTTTTATTATATTATCGTTATAAAGCGCTGGTGATTGTTGGTATTTTATGCATAGAATTTATGATTTTTACGGGGATTGTATTACAAACATTCGTTGTTACGCTTTTGACGTGAAATTTTTGAAAATAACGACGAATTGCGTGGATATGATAGGATTTATTCAAAGTAAGTTAAAAATGTTTGAAACAGTAGTGTAACAACATACATTTAGTTTCGTATTCGACTAAGTTATATTTTCTTTCCCTGACAGGAATGCTTTTATAACCTCGAAATATGTATTGAGTTTTGTATGGTGAAATATGGCAGTGAAAAATAGAAGGGAAAAGTAGCGAGGAAAAATAACAGCAAGCTGAATCACGCCATGATTCTCAGGCTAATTATTTCTACCGTAATAAATTTTCATTTTATTCTGAAATCCTTTATTCGTTGAACAAAGCAAAATATATTCCTACAAATCTCATCGGTATCCTCGTATCTACGCGTAATGATCAAAGGATAGTTGAATGAAGGGAAGAAAAATTTCGGCAAGGAACTTTTCCCATTCGTCGAGCCCGTCATACTCATATTTTTTACCTAGATGCAGTTACCAAGTCGGCAATGTTCTTCTTCGCTGCAACATCGCTGCTGGTGGTAGCCGAAGTTTGTTACTTCACGGCTCACGTTACTCACCCGAGACACAGACTTTGCGTCTTTGTCGCCGGCGTAGTCTTCATAGTTTCCGGTGAGTAATAAAGTACACCAAGCTTATATTGCACCTAATACTTTGCGCACACTAACTTTCTGAAAAAGGGTTATGAATACAGAAAGCAGAAAAACAAGCGGTAACTTGTTGGTTCGTATAACGTTCAAAATAAAAAAATACACAGTGTATCTTGTAGAAAAACAAGCCAATCGAAAGATGGTAACTATTGTATGAAATTAAACTTCGTTGTGTTATAATAGAACTACCAATTTTTAAGATAAAAAGAAGAGATCGTAAAATAAATTTCAATGAATTTCGTGGATCTAGTATTATCTTTTTGTTCATTTAAATAACATCGTTGTAAGATTTTATTCGAGTTAGAAGAAATTTCGAAACTATTGTTTAAAAAAAGATCTTGCAGAAGATGGATAAAAAAACCTAAAAAATTATTAAACTACCAAAGGATTAGAGCATAAAGAAAGCGTCTTTCTGGAGCAATTCCGCTTTGAAAAACGCGCATTGCGTTGTAGAATCGTTTTCCTGAGTGTAAATACAGAAAATTCCACCTCGCTTTTCAAATATTACGCGTTCGATGTACACAGGCTCACCAAAGTATTCGAACAGTTGTAGATAGCTTTTCTGAATATATCACCTGTGTTATACGAGACATTTTGAAATTTCATTAGCACCGTTACAAAACTCGGCTATATTACACCGTTCTCGAAGACGAGTTTATGTACGGATCAGTAGGTTAAATCTACATGTAATGTCCACCTTCGTAAATATACCACGCACGAAGATGGATTAAAGTTTAAATAATCGCGTTACCTAAGCTGTTCAGAGCCCGTGAAATTGTCGCCAGAACTGCTGCAGAGAGATAACGTTCAAGTTATTAAATCGGTTTCCCTTTCAGGTTTGTTAATGCTGGTAGGAATGGTGATGTACATATCTGTGTTCAAAGCTGAAGTCGGTAGCAAACTTAGACCAAGGTCGTCGTTTCAGGTGAGTCAAATATCCAAAACTCATTTGATGTTCACATCCCCAAATAAAGAAAAGAGAAAAGGAAAGACCATATTATTTTCAATCGATATTAATCTCAATATATTTAATCTCAAGTTTCAGTCTGGTGGGAATTTTTTACATTTTACAAATTTCCGAAAAAATAAAAGTTTGTATCTCATTTGAAACGTAGAAATCTCGAATAAAAATTTCCAATGGGGGAATTTTAGTTGAAATCATAGCCTAACCGTGGAATATCATACGGAACGACGAAATTCTCGGTCTCATATTTCCTTGAGTGCCATTAGATTACTTCTTATCTGTATCATTGCCCGTGTGAATGAATATCTTGGACGCAATCTTGCGATTTCAGGGACCACCCTTCACCTACAGGTACGGATTCTCATTTTTGCTGTACGTGAGTGGCTTCATCACGACCGAGGTCGCTGGAACTTACGCCATTTTCTTGTATATTTCTTGGCACCAGAAAGAACTGCTACGGAGAGATTCCAGGCGAAAAAATTACGGGGTTGGTAGTATTAGCTTCGTTTCTACGACTTCGTAAGATCGGGCTGTGCTCGCGTTCGGAAACTTGGACCGAATTAACATCCGCTTAAAAGTTTTCGTGATACGAATCGCAGTCGTTAGTCTTCGTTTGGCAGAATATCAAAATATCGAAACTATTTGCCTGGCTCATCAACAGCCAAGTGGTGAAATAATACAAGCGTATCGCTTTCCACTCAAATTAGAATTTCTTTAAAATTTTGCAATTTTAATATAATTCTAATGCACATTCGTCGATTGGACGTGATAAATTTTCTACAAATACTTGAAAGTCTTTATCACTTATACCGCAAACTTTGCGCCTCTCACTTTGATAACTCGCAATCAACGTGCTCTTTTCTTGGTTCGCGCGTGTGCTCGGAATTCTTGAAACTTTCAAGGTGTATAAGTTATTCTTCTAAAAAATTCAGCTACAATCTCGTGCTTTCAACGATAAAATAAAACTCGCGCAAATAAACTTCCAACCCAGCTGAATACGGATAGTTGAGTCTCTTGAATGCCAACTAAAAATTTGAACGTGAAGCTTATATTTTCTATGGTGAAATTTAGATGATATTTTCCAAACGTAATTAATAACTGTTTAAATATTAACGGATAATTGTAAGGCTGGGTTTTGCTAAAACGTAATTCACAAAGATATATTCTGTCCAAGTTAAATTACTCGTTTAATATCTATATAATAGAGTACGAAATGTTCTGCATAAACCCCCATCTGCACGCAATTTAATAAGTGCTCGTGCAAAATTTTACTCAAGAACGTAGCTCGCGTGAATTACATTTCGAGACGAGTTTAACTTAAATTTAACGAACGTTGTGCTACTTTGAGACAATATTATGAGTACCAACAATGGTACATTAATATGATTACGAAGCGAATAATGTCGGAAGAAAAAAGTATATAAATTTTCTGAAAAATGTACGAATATTTCTACGTGCTTTTCACCATTGCACGATTAAATCTTTCATCCTGCTGTCAATTAACCAACTCGGCGCGAATTCAGCGACTTATTTTAACTGAATTACGATCCGGCAGACTAGGAGTTAAATTACATTTAACTAGTAAATAGACACCTGAATGAAAACGAAGCGAAACGCGAGGCAGAGGCAAGTGTTAGCTCTCGGCCTCCAAGTACCTGGGATCTCATTCGCGCAATGCTATCGCACTCAGGAAACAAGTGACACTCTTGACTTCGCGTCCCCAGGTAGTTTCCACCGCACAGAGTAAAGATTAAAAGCATTGGTTCTCTTGTATAGTACTGCTTTGAAATTTTCCCTGCGAGGATGCTCGACAAGATACGTGAAACATACATAAAACTTGCCAAATTGAATTGAAAATAGAGCAAGATGATAAAAGGCAATAAAGGGTTATAATTAAAGCAATACGGTGAAAATAAAAGAAGTTCATATATATACATAATATAATCACGTTTCAATCTCAATAAACGTCTGTGTATCAATTTTGTCAAAAATTTCAACATGTTTTTAGTCAAAGAACGGGAATCGAAGTCCGAAATATCGACGAATTTGGTATCTTTAGTGCTAAGTATCGCATCGAATATTAACGCGTGACGCAAAAAGCAATCAGTTAAACATGACACAGTTGTACCAAACATACCTGTTGCGGTATCTGTGAGTCTAGTATACTATAGCGGTAACATAAGCTAGCACAGTTAAAGCTTTACAACTAACTTAAACCTACGACCCGATAGAATGAGATACCCTCGAAAGTCATTTCAGAGATTAGAACGCATACTCGTAGAACTTTATTAAGCCATTTTAATCCAGCTAGAGTTTCCCACTTGCACGTGCTTCGAAATGCAGATATTAAAGGTAAACATGCCTCATAAGAGAGGGAAAGAGGGAGGTGTTCTTTAGATTCACCATTGGATTAAAAATGCTTTCAATCGATTTACTTTTATCCCTCGTAATAGATCAATTTTTTTAATCGGATAAAAGGAACAGACGCGCGACGAAATAAGTGTCAGGATAAATAATAAAAGAAGGAACGAGCGAAAAGGGAACAAGATAAACGCCGGCAGTGCGTCGAAAAGCAGGAAGAGGAAACACAATAAAGAAAGGAAAAGAACAATTCGCGACCTACAGTGATCCGTGTGGCCTCTGTTAACATCGAGCTGGATTCATCCCCTTTATGTCAGTGGAAATGCAATACTCCCGTGTAGTAAAACCGATGCAAGTGGAATAGGTCAGTCATACATCGACCATCAACCTTGTCCCTTCCACATATCTCTACGTATGTATTATACGTGTATCTACACCTATATCATTTTATTTCTCCTTGTAAATTTTTGCAGTTACATTTATTTTACTTCCTCGCTTCGTCCGTCGTAATTTCTCTGAATAATCGTATCTTCGATCTTTTTCCTCCTCCAAAATTCAAGCTGCAAGAGATTCTCACGTATTTTCTACAGAAACACAGCGAGAAATATTTGAATCAAAGGGACTGAATATTCTTTCCAAAACTTCGCTCGATACAATTACGCAGATTGGGGTTTAATGTATCTTTTATGCGTTTGACCTAATTCCCTGCTAAAGCAATCAAACTTAACGCTTCCGGTATTAAACGAATAACCTTATCGTTCGTATATGCGTTTCCTCTTTATTTAACTCTCATTTTGACGTGTTTTACTCAAAGATAATAAGAGATAATTGTCATTACGCGGAACAGAGATCCGTTTGTTTGTTCATAACGTCTCTTTTCAGGGCGTGTATCACTTGGACAATCACCACGTGCATCATGCAAATCACGCGACTATAGGCCACAGTGGTTTCCTCTGCGAGAGGCATCAGAAGAGATACTTCTTCGGCAGGGATTCGGTAGATCATGTTGACTTCGACGAGTTCTTACCGCCGCCTCCGAATTTGGAATATCACGACCATTTTTCCAGGCAATTTCCTAGGGACCTCACCACGCAGACGGTAAAAAAGAAAACGAGAAAATGGAATACAAAAATGTTTAATTAGACGGAATAGTTTCATTTTAACGTTAATTTCTTTTTCACGTTTCCTCTACAAAATATAGCATTGAAATAAGGTTAAAATAAAAGACAGACTGAAAATGTAATTGAAAGAAAAATTGCGATTAAAATAAAAATATTACGCGTTAACCGAAAAGATTACATTTCTCAGACGAATTTCATACTTCGTAGCTTTGGAATTTCATAAATCTTTAGTACTTTAGAATTCGATAAATTAATTAATCGCAGGTCAGTACGACAGCCGATGTCCTGCAGGAAGAGGAAGAAGAATACAGTCCCAGTGTTCAACACGAATTCGTGACGTTTGATCTTGACGAACCTCTACCTCCCCCACCACCAGTTAGGGGTGGTGAATGGACCTTCGACACATTGAGAAAAACGACTCCCGTCTGATATACCGTCAGGTATATTTATTCGTCTCTCTTTTTACCTTCTCCTATCATATTTGTCATACTATTTCTCTTTTATCGAGCGTTTAATTATATCGTCATATCAGTTTCCGCAACTCGTATCGCGTAACATGCCCATGATTCATAAAATTCCTCATATAAAAAGTCATGTAACGTTTGGTTAAATTGGCAATTAGTACTTTATACTACATTCGAAACATTTGATTCAAGGAAATGTAATTGACTGTATCTTAAATTTATCTTGAAATTTAAGGTATTGTTAATTTCGTTTCTAATTATGAAGTTTCTATAGGACTAAATTTATTTGAAATTTGTTTCAAATATATGCATGCACGTTAAAATTTCTATTTAAAATCGATGTAAATTTCTTTGGTATTCGAAGACCGCCTAGAGAGGAGACAGAGGAAAAAGGATTCCCTTACGTTAAGAGAAAGGGTAGAAACTTTACAACAGAATATATAATGCAAAATTCATCGCAGATAAAATCACGAATACGGTCCGAAATGAAAGTGGTCGTGTCGTGAAATCAAACGAACGGTTTGTGATTTTGCAGATACGCGAGACTAGTGCAAAGCGTTGAAAGCGACGAGGAGGACGAAGCGGAAACCGAGGAAGACCACGACATAGCTGGCGATTAAACAAATCGACTCGCTTTTTAATGAGATACCTGATACCTTACAACCGAGGATCGGATAGCTTTCATCGTTCAAACTCCAGCAGAAAGCCACACAAAAGCAGACACTGAAGCAACGAGACTTGGGGGTCGATGGATTATCAAATTTCGGAATTAATAACTCGCCGAACTCCTGTTTTACACAACGTAACTCTGTAGCTCAAGATAGTGATCAGGGGAAAAAGTGAAAGGGGGAAAAACATGAAATACATAATCCACGAATAAGGATCAAGTGAAACAGTAACTATTAATTAACATGTTCGATTTCTCAATTTATTTTATTGTGTATTTTTCTATTCCATATACTTTTTTTTTCTCTCAATAGAGATTGAGAAGAACACTTAAAGATGATAAATGGTGACTCGGTAAACGTGAAACTTAAACTATGGACTAAGATTGAAGAAAACGAATCGAGAACAAAATCTCGATCCTTCTTTTAATAATTTTAATCAGCTAAAACGACTGCCAGCCTTGATCTTCCATTATTAATCGCATATGAGATGAATATGATAGCTTCGTTGAAACGAACCGTCCCATCATCGTTGAAAGAAAAATAAAAATTCCAGAATACGGGAAAGAGCTTAATAATTATTAATTTAATGATCGTTAAATTTATATTCGTATGGAAGTCGTTGATGATAATATGTTTATGTGATATGTAGAATTTTTAGCAGGTAAATATTACATAGAAATATTGTGTAATACTCTCGAATTCGTAAAAAAGAAACATTCATCGTTTTATATTCTGGCTGTTAATGGGATTGTCATTTTCTAGTCGTTAGGATTGTTTGTATTCCTTCCTCAGATAGAATTTTTATGGAAAGGAATTAAGCGAAAGTTTCCTAAAAGACTGTTACATACATCTACCATAATGGAATGCAATCGAAACTGTAAATCGATTAAATCTATAGTTACATAAGCATTAGTGTGTTTACAGTAATGGAATATCCAAGGTTTTACTTTTAATACTGTGGGGACCAAAAACAACAGTTGTTTTTCCTGATTCTAATCATTTTCTTATCCTGTTTTTAATACAATTAAACGATTCTTACGAATTACTTAAACTTAAAATTTCAAACTGGAAAACAAGGTCTTCGTGGTGTTAAAATTAAAATGAATATAAAGTCATACCAAAGACTGCAATGCCAATGAAAATATTAATCGATTAAATCGAGAAGAGAAATTATTGGAAATGAAATAAGTATTATGACCATGATAGATTATACTCGTGAAGGAATTTTCCCAGATGGAAAACAAGGAATTGCAACCATGAATTTCAGAAATTGATACAGACAACGACGGTGATTCATTGTTTGTATCACAAACTTGTTAAAAAGCCCACCTAACTAAGGAAAATGTGCTGTACAGAACATATAATATTGTTACAACATTAATATGTCTGAAAATTTTTAACACAATTAAATAGTTAATAACTTTTTATACAGTAGTCAATTTTCCACCAAAATTTGTATGCAGACTCATCAATTAAACAAAGATGAAAGTTATTAAGATTACCTATTAATAATTAGTCAATCAAAACAGATAAGACAACAAATTTAATTAAAGGTTTGATGAAATGGTACACATAAATCTTAAACTGTATGACCTTTTTCTAATTTTGTATTCATCACGTTGAATATCATTGTAAAACATTGGCAAATAACTTCTTTAGCAATAACCACCTTTCATAATTTATGACAATTTTCCTGTTCCTAAATTTTTAAATAAGTTTTTATACATGTACAGCTTTCCAGTCGCATAAAAATACACATCTTATAGACTGCTCATATAAACATGAAACAAAACTTTTTTATATAACATACCCAACTTAAACATACAGAAGTAATTCATCAGCAAATTTAATTGGTGAGTAAGATTCAGTGAAAAAGATATTAACCTACAATTTTTTATAATACCAATAAAATAATATGTTCCTTTTATGTGACTGATACACACGCTAATACCGTTACTATATAAAGACTTCAATAATTTTCTTTAATTCTACACAAACTATTTGTAAATAAGCCCAGATACTTGCAATGCAATATATGATATAAAATGCATTGCAAATGAGAATTCATTTTGTATTGTACATTTGTAATGCTCAGAATCAAATCATTATATATCAGTCTCTAAAGGACTTTTTGGTAGTCTTTAAGTAAAATAAACCAAAAGAAGGCAACTGTCATCTGATAAATTGAGAAAAGAAGCGATTGATCTTATTATATATGACATTTGCCCTGAAAAGAAAGAGAAGAAAACTGTTTCTTGAAACGTTGCCATTGTTTATAGAATAATCCATGTTCACTAGCATGTAATAGAAGTTTATTGTTTATGTGTTGGATTATGATAAGCTTGTCCAAACTTTACAATTTGTACAATAAAGTTTCTTCAAATTTAATATTCAAATATTCAACTAAATGTATACCCCATAACATACAAATCATTTAGGTTAATTAATAAGAATTCGATGTAATTTTCAAGTAAGCTTTGAAATATAACTTGTTAAATTATAGCATATAAAAAGTATCATTCCATAAAGATTACGATTTGACTTAACAAAAAATAAATTTATATTAATTTCAAGAAAAGTACATCAGAATTCTTTCTATCAATGTACAAACCAATTAACCAATCAATCAGTAAGAAAGAAAATTTACATACACAATTCTTGTCTTGTAAACCCTAAATTGTCCAGCGATATAAGGAAGCAACAAAATCATTCCGCTCAAATCGTATCTACATTCTGCACTTTAACTTCACTACTTAAACAAATTATATGTCGAAATTTCATTATAAAACCCTATTTTACCCTTGATAAAGTATAAATTGTACTTAAATATCCAATTGAAAGTAAATACACATATAGACTGAACACCTTTTATTATAGGAACACATGGCGGGATCTCACACGCGCCATCTGTAAACAGAAGTAACTGTGGTGATAATCATGTGAAATATGATCTGTAATACCGACCATTCAGAGTTTTTATTACGCCCTCTACAATCTATAATATGGTGCCGAATGTAATTAATCTGTTTAAACGCGCTCCGTTCATTTAAACAAAACTTTAGTGAGTGTTAGTATTAGTGATTGAATTAATTTATCTGAACGTAAATCACCATTATATGAACGAGAAATCGTAAGTAGTAAGAAGAATCAGTATACTTCTACGTATATATGAACTTTAGTTATACGAACCTCTTATTCGGCAACGGTTTCAAATGAACGAAATTCTATCGTATATCTAATTTTAATACGAAAGTTGATAAACTTAGAAACAAAGGATATGAAAACAGAGTTAAATTAAAACACTTCAACCAATCAGTCTTAGCAGAATATCATATTGAATCCAGATCATTAGTATATGGCTTTGACAAAACTACTGTTATTGCAAAAACATCTTCATATTTTCCTCGAGAATATCGCGAAGCAAATAGAAATTTAAAAATATCCGAACAATGTGATTCGACGCAACGAATACGACACCAACTGAAGTTGGCACTTTATCCTCCCTTTTCGATTTTTGTTTTTAATTCGATTGAAATTCGAATCAAATTAAAGAACAACTTCCGGTTTGAACATCCAGTTTGAACTTCCGGTTTGATAGACCAATCATCGACAATCAATTGCAAATTAACCATCATTATTATTTGATGTAGAATTATTAATTGCATCATGATATGTGGCCACAATTAGTAATTACGTAACAAATAATACGAGTCAATCATCTGTGAGAGCATTTCTCGTTCTATAACGATAATTATTGATATTTTACCGTACTTGTGAATACCCTTTATTTCGATCGTGGAAAAGAGCAATTACATTTATTTTCATGGTCTTGTACACGTGTATAAAGTAAATGTCTTTTATCAGAACGCGTGGGCAGCTGCTTATACTCAACAAGCAAAAGGCGAAGGAACTTTCAGTCAGACACTTTTGTGCAGTTCATTCTAAAATCAATGTTCGCTAATCTATATAGAGCAATCAATCTGTTCTTCAAATAGTACAAGAACTTTAAACGATAACGAGACTGCGCTAATTTTGTAAATTAAAACAAATTGTAAAATCACGTACTCGTTATTTTACATTAATTTACTATAATTCGTATTTCATTTCTCGAGTTATACTGGCACTATGTATGTGTATATATATGTATTTGTACGTTCTTTTTTAATTGTTACGATGAACAATTAGTATATTTGTTGTGAAATCAGAACCAGAATTTTAATTAGCGAACTTTGATTTACATAATCTTTTGTACGGAGGACAATAAAATTCTTAAAATTCAAACAACCACAAAGAGCGATACATCTTAGATAATAATATAAGTGATATCGATGGCGCAAATTCACCTTTTATGCAGACGTAAAAAGACTCGTTTAAGTAATACTTACTCGCGAGTTCTCAAATGTGCGTATGGATTTATGCCATGAATAAGATGACGAGGAATCATCGTCGTAAAAATCGCGATTCTCAGGATCCCAGAAAGTTGTTGAAACTTCCTGTAATCGAACGCTTGAAAATAAGAATAGTGCAAAAAGCAGATATCTCGTTTCGAAAAATTTATACTTGAAACACGAACACTTTGTACGAGTAAGTAAGTAGAGAAACAATTTACAGTTCGATAATATTTCACTTGCACCATTCTCAATTTATCGAGAGATAAAGATTGGGCGTGATATTATTTACATAGAATTAATCTTCTATAATCTTTTACATGAAGAATCATGTCTTTGAACTTTGATTAACGTGCCCTTAACGAGTGTTAAGATAAATCTTAATGTAAAAGTTGTACGATTGAATATTAAATCTCTACCGACTAGCATCATGATACTTAATAAATAATCATTTGAAGTAGCGGAATATCTTGATATTAAGCATACTTTTGTGCAAATATTTCATTCGCTTAGTCATTGTACAATTGGTGTAGCATCTTTGATGACTAGAATCGTAAATTTACCTAATAACCATCGTAACTTTGCTCAGATCCTTAAGTCTTTTACGCATCTTAATTGCTTGCTTTCGATAAAAAATAATTTAATTATTATTCCTTAATTAAATAGCTAATGTTATGTAATAATAATTAAATAACTTAAGCGTAAGCTTTTTAAGTACATAAATTATTTTTTAGACACGTAATAAAATTATGGACCTTGGCAAAAATAAGCGACACTCTTCCTTCTGTTAAATATCAAGATTTTCAAAATTATACGTATATTACATACGAATATATCGCGCTTATTAGCAATTAGTCAATTGCTAATTAAACTTGTTTTAATTCGCGTAACTAACAATAATTCCATTCTATCCAAGAACTTGTAATATTCTCGTGTATCTCGAAATAATTCCATTTCTAACTCCCCCAAAATTGCTGGTTCGTGAAGTTTCATAATTGAACATTGTTCTCTGAGTTTAATTAATACAATAGCTTTCACTTATGGTATAAGGTTATTCCAAAATAGTTTCTAGACTTGATAGATTGCACAGAGAATATGGGTAACTACTAATTGTTTCGGCATTCCTATTTCTAAATATCTATCTTCTTCTTTGGGCATAATTTCGACACCGAGTTTCACCTAGAATATCGAATATCTATTTATAGAGAAATATTGTCTTTTCAACATTGTTACATATACATATCGCAAATTACGTCGAGAAGATTCAAAATATTTTCTCGTTTACTATATCTCTAGTCTTTAAAGTTCACGAGTATATTGTTGAAGAAGGTAGAAAAATATACACTTTCGTGTAAAAAAATAAATAGTTTGGTGGTTATCTCAGAATCTGATTGTTGTATATAATATCTTATTTTCGTACTCAGTTACCATTTATTCAAATACGCATGTAATCGTTCATTGAAAGCTTTGCTTCGAGCCGAGTTTTAATATCAACGCCTTGCAAACAAGTTGCTTTTAAAATTTTTATTTACGTTAAATTTATTACGCTCGTTTTGGCAGATATTCGACGAGGGATATTTCAATTTCTGTTAAATGGTCCCAGTATTCTGAACTTCCATATTCCGATATGATAGAAAAATAGTATCTGTTGTCAATAAATTATTTCTATCCTGTTTACAAAATGTTCAATATATTTTTCTCTTAGAGTATCGATACAATAGCATCGATTAATCCAACCACCTGGGGGAGATGGAAAATTGAATATCGAAGTACATTTACGTTCTGTCTTTTAACAATAACGTTAACAGTGTTGCCGAACTGGATAGAGAAATGTATGCGAAAGTTAGTTATTTAACCATAAAGATAATCAGAATTAAAATTACCATACAAATGCACCGATATCCAATTTCTTCTTCTTTTCGTCACAAAATGCATTCAGCACTTTATCCATTTTCTTAAAACGTTTTCTTAAGACACTTACAGCTACAAGCTTGCTATCGTTCGCTTATTGTTTCAAACAATCTTTGAACGATTGTCTCCACATGATTTAGTTACGCACGATATGTAGTACGTTCGCGTCTTTTACTTTCATCGAATTCACTCCATGAATCACAAATTTCCTCTCGCACAGGCGACAGTCTTCAACAACGTACGACGAATTTATCAATTATTAGGAAATAATCGAAGACGAATCAACGACCGATTATGGTCGGTTCGTCAGCCATCGCAATTTCTTCCGTCGGTGCCTTGTCCCTCTTTCGCTTCCTGGAGAACACCATAAAGGCACAACCCGCGAACAGGTTGCAGAGAAATACTATCCAGGCCAGAATCAGAGAAAAGTCGTACTTCGTGGTTGCATCCTTTGGAAATGTCGTGTGTACATGTTTGCTTTCGAAATTGATCGAGGACAGAAGCACTTGTATCACCACCATGTTACAAGCGGCTGAAACGAGATAAAAACGATGATTGGATCGTTAAAACGTCGTAAGTTAAGGATAATAAAACACACATCTTTGAGATCTATTATACGTAGAGCTACTAAAAATTAAACGCTAGATCGGAAGTTTACGAGATCTTCGCGTTAATAGAACGAAACATAGAGCGAGAGATAGAACAAAAAATGCAGTGATTCAATAAACCAACAATAAATCTGTATCCATGACAGTTACTAAATTAAACTAGTAATTGTGTTAATTACCACTAATGAAATGTATTCCACCAGCCAATCGTTTGAACATATATCGTGGATTACGAAACGTGTAGATCGAGAAAGAAAAGCCCATTATCATCACGAATAGGCTGATTATCGCGAACGATGCCTGTGTCCTCGAATAATCTGCAAGTGATAAATTGAGAGTAATTCAAGTGTGGTGATGCTTTCATAAATTTCTTTTATAATTAATAGTATCGTCTATCTTTCAATTACGTCAAGCACATGTAGGTTTCATTTTGTATAAGGTCCACAATGATAATGCATTTTTTAAACAAATGTCTCCGTGTATTTCGAGCAAGCGTATTTCAAGTGGATGATTCTTCGAAAAAGAATTTAAAAAAAGAGAGAACAGTACGCTGGTAATTTAGTTTCACTTACTGACTACAGTGTTTAATCCTGGGTTCAACTTGAACTGCTTCTCGGTTGGGAACATGTCCTGATTCTTGCACTCCTCTGAAAGAAAAAAGATGAAAATGTTGGATATTAAATTAAAAGTTAAACTACCGCTTGATTAATGTAGACTTCGGCCCGTTGTTTGCAAGCGTGATGCACGAATCAGTTTGCGTTAAATCCCTGGTTTACAGTAATCACCCTATCCATCTTCATTTCTCTCCCAGCTTCCATTTACTATTTTCTCGTCCTGGTTATCTTTCTTTGCCTGGAACGCCTCGTTCGTGTCTCGCGTCATGGTGAGTTATTTTTACGCGCAGCCTTTAAACGGAACTGGAGAGACAATGAGACCGTGATCAATATTTATACCACATGATATTTAATCCTTCGATTACGCGAGCTACGGTCGACGAAACGTGAATCCATCACACCTTAACGAATATAATTAGGAATTTGCGCGTAAAGATTTACGAATTACATAAACGATTTAACGATAAAAATTCAGTGAACACGTGTCGTCTAAAAATATGGGAAGTGTCGTTTCGTGTTAGTACAAGGATAAATTCTGAAAACAGGTTAGAGATGAAGATACGATGAGAGCAATGATCGACCCTTAGACAATTTATGATGATATTACGGTTATCTAACTCAGTTCTGGCATATGCATGATGAAGCACAGGTGTGGAACAGTAGACGTGACGTATGACAAGTCAGTGTACAGCTACAGATGCGGATTCTGACATAGCCATAATTAACTACAAGGAGTGAAATTAACTGCTTTGGTTAGAGAATTACTCCTCTTTCTTTTTTAGGTCTCTAATTGCTTCGAATCTGCGATATTGTAACGACAAATTCGAAGAGAGAAGAGCAAAAATTCTATCCACGATATTTGATTTAAATCGGCGTATTTTAAAAACATTACGATAATAAGAGGAGTTGCTGCAATTGTGAAAGAAAAGAGAAATCTGTACTTGTAGATTTTTATTTAAAGTTTATCAGGCTAGTGCATCAAAGTGTGAGCAAACGTATAAATTAAGTACCAAGAGAGGTTTATAATCGAGCTTGGTTTATTGAGGTATGGTAAATCTCCGGATGACATAGTGGATGAATATCCGCCTTCTTTAAGCAGAAGTGTGATAAATCAAAGTCTGTTGGGCAACGGTGCGTATTGGTTTAACGTGGTGTAAATGATGGAAACTGTAGGCGAAAGAGAGTAACTCTGATCGTTCAACGTTGAAAGAACGTATGTATGCGTATACTTTGTTGAAAATGAATTATCAATGTTGCAGAAGGTCGTTTGCCTAACATAGTGTTACAACTAATGCAATTTTATTCTACTGTTTCTATTTAAAACACGGGAAACTAACGAGCGAGGTTTCAGAATGCATTTATTCTTTATGTATATCGATTATCGAACCCGCCTTTTTTGAAACGACGCCATCGTCATTCGGACAGCCAACATATCGTGGCACGTCTCTTATCCCTCGTTCCACAGGTGTGGAATTCTTTGCCATTAATTTGATGAAGATGTAAAATTTCTCAGTGGTCGTTTCCAACAGAGTGTATTGTCGTTTCTGTCACGAGCTCGCCCGAATCTAAATTACGTATAGCTGGTTTAATTATTGGGAAGGCACGACAAAAGTTGTTTGAGCCAACTACAAAGAGAATAACTTGGCTGTATTGGGTTTACTTCTTTTTACCGTGACTTTGATCAAAGTTAAACTTCATAAACGTAAATCAGTTACAAGGCTCTGTTTCTCCAGTAAATTTCGAATCATTAAACTCACTTTAGGTGACCGATAAAATATGGCTATCCGATTGAACAGCAGTTTCGTTTTATTAAGTTTTCCACGTTTCACAGCAGACCGAACTTTCCAATATTACATGAAAATAATATAAAAATGAAATGGGTCGTCCTTTCAAATTTCAACGTTGTGTCGAGAAAATACGGGGCAGGAGGATAATATTCGATAACATTTTTCAAACATTCCATACACTTACTGTAGGGGATCATTTCGGTGGAGTTTTCTGACTGTGGCATGGTCCCTTCCACACAACCTCTCCAGAGACCCATATGCTTGTAGATTAATCGTCTACCTTTGCTTGGATCCCCAAGGGGTAAACCTCCTTCATTCGGTGCTTCGACTGTGAACCAGTGATCGGTTCCAATGGCAATCGACCATATGCACACTGACAGGCCAACGAGAACAGTACAACCAAGAAGAATTCGCCTCTCGAAGATTACCTGTACAACAAAACGCACACGAAATATCTAGAGATTTCATCTCGATCCCGTTTCCTTAATTTGTAAAAATAAACACTTATAAATATATACAAATATCTAATTATAATATTTTATTTTCATTCAAAATTTTGTTACGTTCGCACAGAGAAATTAGGGAACCGTTCTGTTAGAATCTTTTATCGCACATGCAGTGAACCGGAAGTTGAAATGAAACGGTTAATTATAAAATGAGACGAGACAGAAATAAAAGCAAAAACGTATGATATTGTACCTGATTGTATAACGCTTTCATTCGACTCGCCATTTTGTTCAATCCTTTGAATACCTGGAGTTCCTATTTGGCAGACGTAACGGTCTACTTCTCCTTTGTGATCGGACTTAATCACTTTGCTTAGTGCGCTACCATATTGCATTTATTATATATTCAGAGCTGACGTTTTCAGATGGCACAGAAAAATTCTGATAAAACTAATATCTAATTATGTACTTGTCAGTTTTCCGAATATTCTTAATATTTACTGAATCTGTTTTCTTACAAAGAAATTGTCGATATTTCATTAGACGTGAAATTTACAATGACATTTGTATTAAATCTTTAGAAATTCATTTACGTAGTTGTTCTGATTGGTTCGAGATTTACTTTTACAGGAATCAATGAGAAGCTTCCTGAAAGGTTTCAACTTCTTTGCTTTCCTTCTCTTTAATTCTCGAACATCTTCGTTATTTCTTTCAGGCATTCATTTCGATTATTTGTGTCACTTTTCCCAGTAATATTCCACTCAGTAGCTTCCATTTCTTTTCTTCTGTTCTGTATTTCGACGATTATAATTTTAATTCTTTAGAACTCTTCGGAAAGAAAGTTTCTTTTTACGATCACTTTGAATTCACGTAGTTTCACAGTTTCGTGAAATGTTGTTTGACAAGACCTGCAAAAGTAGAGAAAAGAAAAATTCATGATAGAGAAGCTGCGTAGATAATCGATACGATAACAAAGAACATTCGAGTACTTTGTCAGTCAATTCCAATCACGTATCCATCTTTTCACAAATCACTTACAATTATTTGGCACGAATTTGAAATTTCCACGGATACTTGACTCTCTTCGTCGCGATTAGTATACCGTTATTCTGTACACTAATATGGTTATTAACTTTGTAAACTGATCAAACATGCCTTAACATAATATGTACATTACACGTTTATCCAAACACGAAATGAACAAACACAATGGAAATTAGAAGGACGAATTTTAGATTCATTAACTTGGTAACAAATTTGTATTGTACAACGTAGCTTGTATTCATCTTCTTTATCTGATGCTTTTAAGATTATTTAACTTACGTTGTATAGTAATATTTTAGTGTTGAGTTGAGCGAAGTTGAGTAGCTCGGACGCCAGTATAATTTTAAAATTCCTTGGCTTTAAGTGTCTTTAGGGTTTATGGCTGAGAGTTGGGTGTAGTCAGGAATAATGAGCTACTGTCATGTCTTCCATCTTAATTATTTACCCGTTTTATTGCCGCAAACTTTGATATGTGAGCCATTCAGGGACCAGACTGCATAATAATTGAATGGAACTCCTTACAATTAAATTAATGATATCAACTTTGTAATATTCTGATATACAGTGAAATAAAACGCAGTATCTCCTATGCAGACAAAGAAACTACGAATTTGTGGTTTGAAAAACAATAATGCAAAAACACGAAGAAACATATATAAGTAAATTATACTACTACGTGCCTGAAATAATTTGGCAAGAGCTGGACTTTCTGCCGAAACGTATCAATTTCATTCTATTCGCCTTTACTACAAGGTTACAGCACGTCAACTCCTTGAAGCAGCCAAATTAAATAATGCACCATGCCAAGTGTAGAATTTTGTTGTCATGTTCTCAGAGAACACGGGATTAGGAAGAATAATCTCAATGGAAAAAACGTGAAATGTGAACAATCATCCTAGACAACGTGTATAGTCACGTGTGAATTTATTTGTTTTGTCAACGAAATCCACAATTTTGTATCGTGCCTGTTCCAACAAACTAACTTCGTTAATCTAACCAATCATTTGTTAGCTCTTGCGCCGCTATTATGATTGAACGTAAAGTAACCGAGCAGTTATGAATGACTGTATTAATCATAATCCAAACATTTTTAATCATAATCTTTTCCCAATCGTAATCCGATGCGCCAGTCTAAATGTAAATAAACTAGAACAGGATTAATCGGACATGATGAATGTACGTAATTCCTCCATCTGTTCGGCTTATAATTTTTCAAAATTGTTGTGAAAAAGGAGACATCGATCCTCGAGTGCAATCATTTTGCCCTTTTATACTTCATCGGCGCGGACAACGACGTTGACAATGCGAAAATTTTTTCTTGTATCGTTTTCACCGATATGAAATGGAAAATGTGAGAAGGCTATTACGAAAATAAATTTACAAACGCGTGCTTATAGATCTGAAAGGTCTAGAGCGAGATACTAGCTACTACGTCAGTGACTGGCGCAGATGCTAATGATTTTGTCACGATCATTGAACCATCTTCATCCAGGAATCTTAATTCAGAGATCTAGAAAACACTGTCTAGAGAAAATCCTTCGAATTCGTCAGATGCGCGAGAGATGAAAGTTATCGACGTGATGTTTGAATAATTCGATATAGAACGAAAATAGAAAAGAGGCGGTCCTAACTAGAAATCGTGAATAGAATTTACAGATTATAAAGTAGACAATTTATGGATTTCTTTTTATATTTTTCTGGTTAATCGGCCTATATTCGTTGAGCGTGAATCGTACAAAGAGAAAATAGACACGACGAACGCAGGTATAATACAGGAGTTGAGAAACTAGGTATGAGTCGCATGAGTTGTTTACCAGAAACGGAACATTTTGGCAAGACAACATCGACTGGCAGGCATCGGTAAATCGAAAATTTACTCTATATCGTTTCGTACTCTTCGATGAAATCTACGCTTCAATGAGACTATTTACTAATTAAAGTGTCCCGAACAATTAATTCGTAGCACTTTTGGCATAGAGTACGCAGAGTAAACAATCCAAGATAGGAATATGTAAACACAAACAAAGTGCGTATTGCATTACTGGCACGTGGCGACTGTTTCTCCTGCAGAGTGTTGGCCCGCATCGTACAAGAATAAGTAAATACTGGTAATATCCATTCTAGGAATCTTTGGTAATGAATGTTATTATTAAATATATAGAAATGTAAATATTGATTATACGAAGCAACATATTGTTAATAGTGATTGATATCTGTAGGAAAATTGGTTTACATCTGTTATCCGAACTTCTTCCAATTATTATACACGCGGTATAGAATCCTTTTGCTGTTAATTAAAATTTTAATTATGTTTGTTCCACAGTCTGACTCGTCCGATACAAAATACATCCATTTTGCTGAAATTGGTCGTATTTCAATAAAAGGCGGTTTAACGCGAACCCCTTCTGCGCGCAAAGGGGCAAAAATTTAATCGATGTCAAGAATACGCGGGTAGGTTTCATATACCACATTAATGGTAAGGTAAAATGGAACAAAAATGTTTCTTTTTATAGAAATCGTAAATTAAATGTTACTCAACTACTAGGAAAATTCTACTTGTATGCCGAAAGCAATATTTCAACAACAGTGTTTAGAAAACTGGGACTTTGTTGTAATTAATATTAAGATTAAATTCGTACGAGATCATAGAGAAAAAGGCTACTGAGAAATCCATTTAAAAAAAGATAATAAACGCGCAAACATATTTTAGTAATGAATTATTATTCTCGATGAATGCTACAACTGTCATATCGTGTTTCAGTTTTATATCAAGCGATCAAACGATCAGAATATCACGCGAAAGAAACTACCACTGGCAATCGAACGATCGCCAAAAGTATCTTAAAGCCTACGATTTGTCGATGGATGTGTTTATCATAGCACACATGCAGACACGAATTTATGAGACTCGCAAATCGTGAAAAACGATCTTCGTGATCTATCTGTAGACATAAAATATCATGTACAGTCACGTACTACAAAGTAATCATATCAATATACCAATATCCCCTGTTGTTTAAAAATGTTGTAGGAAGTTTTTCCTAAAACCTCTCTTACAAAATGAACCAAGCGGAGGAAAGAAAAAACAGGCTGTTTTGCTGATTTTGTATCGTATAGCGTGTTTAACTTGTGACATATGAAACTACAGAACCGCATATTTTTTTCTTTTTCATCTCTGATCAGAGAATAAACTTTGCAGAATTATTTCAGATCTTTTTAAAACCTAGAACACGTTCGTATCCTATGTTTCCCAGAAATTGAATTTTTTTTTTTTAAGAGAAGCTATTTGACGTAATTTTATTTCCCGGGCAAAGTATTTCAATAACATCAAAACATTCCTTTGTGCTTTCAGGGCGGGCGTTTCATAAAAATGATAAATAATTTTATTAATAATGGCATTGCGGCAAATCGTACAGGTATAATATAACGAAGACAGGGTCATAGGAGGTTCCATCGAGCTAAGGAATTACCGGCATTTGGCCTAGTTTTTACGAAACACGTTCCCTTTTTCACTTTCATGGCGCATTAATGAACTTCATTTTTTGCCTCCACGTGAAAAAAATTCCGTTACGCGAACTTTGCTAATAATTTGATTTTCCCGCACAATTTTAGAACGAATTAACCTTATTTCCATTGGGCAGCGTTGTTTTCACTCGTGAAACAAGAATCTGTGTTTTCGGTACAAAATTAGAATCTCTGTTCCGTTCATTAATTTTGCAACGGAGGAAAAGATTGTAGCTTGACTGACATTCGCTAGGAGAAGCTACCAGGAAATTAAAGTTATAATTTTCGCGATATTCCCAAAAAATTATATTTCGAAGCTGTTCATAAATTTATTCGAATATACGATGAACGTTAATTATAATGTTGGAAACGTGTAACGAAGTGTAAGCTAACAGGATTTCGAGCGAAGTTCTTTTTTAACTTCCGGATTCTATGGAACGCGCGGTGGTCTCAAACTTCTGGTCGGTAATTTATACAGTATTAACAAGAAATTAATTAGTGAAATAATTAGACTTGGCATTATTCGTCAAAATTTGTCGCCAACAATTTCTAACATGTATAAATAGCACGATTACATAATTTTCCTAATGCATATTTCAAGGCACCTAATGAAATATTACGAATATTTCTGGAAATGAAAAAATAAATACGCACGTAAAAGTATAATCATATTTACAAGTCCATTGGGTAACGACGAAGAAGATTGGCATTTAATTTTCATTCCAGATTCGAACTAAAGTAATAGTGATTTAAATTCTTGTTATTAGAGTTAAGAATAGGGTAATGGCATTATTTACTTATGGATCTTATAGACTTATATATTACATACGTGCTTAATTTTGTTATGCACTTTGTCCTAGTTTAGCGACGATATGCACTACTACTTAACTTTCAAGTTGATCGTATAATTTTTAGTTGTGAAATAAGTGGCAAATGGCAAAACTTTAAACTGTTGGCGGTGTGCACTATTAAATCACACAAGTTAAGTAGGTTTCAGTGGCAATTTGTTCAAACAACTTCGTTGACTTATTTTGTAATATTACAATGATACGAATTTTACTAACATCCTCGGTATGCCAGTTTCATCGTTTGGTCCTCTCACAACATCGCTGACCCTTTTACATCACCAGAGAAAATGTATCACAGATTGAATTTTATCCTAACTCCTTGAATGAACGTTCAAAGTTTGGCATGAATTACGGTAAAACTCTATTTGTCCAAGTCCATTGAAATGATTCCCAATAGGAATTTACCGATCTCTACAGTATCTATATTTTTTGGTACAAATGATGGGAATCCGCACTCTTGATAATCGAATTCATTCAATCGAACGATAATGAAAATTTCGGTCAAGTAAATGAGATAACTCGTCCAAAGCATTCAGTGGGCTATGTTAGGAATCCGTCATACCAGATATAGAGACGACGCTGGAAAAGAAATCCCATTATAAACTACAAACTAAAGTTGGCATAAATTCATAATCGTCGTGAAATTTACGAACGATGTCGCTGTCCAAGTGAAAAAGTTCCTTGCGCAGAGGCAAACGGTACGAAATTAAAAAACGGTCGGTGCCGACAGAGTCCAACCTAAGATTATAGAGTGCACGTGGCTGAACCATTTCATCTCAAAGTGTTAACGATACATAAAAGTCAAGCGTTCGATGTTATCGATGTTCATCGTTTTTCATTGCGACGATGACGTCAATGCACTCGCTATTGTTTTATTCGTTTACAAGCGCAGAACCGCAGAGCACGACGCTGCACACCGGTTTATTTAACCGCAGCTGCAGCTGCGCATACTGCGCATGGAGTTATAAATGCTGACAAAGCGAACCGTGCAACGATCTGTCAGACTGTAGACACGACACCCACAGTGGCTATTTTTGAATATCTCCGCCTTTTTTCCGCCCTACGCCGTTCTTTTCTAACATTTATCCGCCTTTTAATGGTCCGAAATGTATGGATCACCTGTTCATTCGCTGGAACGGACCAAATACTCTCCAAATCGATGTAGAACTTCTTAACACTACAATTACCAGCCTCATTAAAATGACTAATTCGCAATCTTTCATAGATGTTTTGAAAATTTGAATGTTTCTTCTGTTTTTTATTAAGTGCACTGCCATAAATTTCTACAAGTTCAAAAAGAAATTCGATTGCTCCGAGTCTGTTATCTAATCTACTGCAAAGTACCTTAAAAGTGAGTGATAAAACTGTCACGAACAGTCTTTACAGCTGTCTGATTTTTTATCTCGACCTGTCGAGTTTCTCTCTTCAACTTTTTCTGCTTCAATAGTACATAAAACATAGATGTACGTAAACATATGTAAATCTGTTTCCCATCGGTACGTATTCGAGTTTCCGAGGAAATATTAGATAAATAAAAGGAGGTGGAGGAAATCTATTTCTTCAAGCCTGTACCTTGAACAACGAGAATAATAAAATTTGCACAACAATGACTATAAGAATCGACGTAAAAAATATTTGGCCCACATTCAGAGTCTATTGTTACAGTTGTGAAATCTTTCTCAAACGAGCTTCTTAATGTCGTGCTGTAAAGATGACTTTTACAATCACGTTGTTCGCCAAATTGTTAAAAACGAACAATTTTACGACTCCGTTATGTTGAAGAAAAGGGAATACTTTTCAATAAGTTATAGAAGGGAGAAATAAGGAAGTGAAACGGTCGATTATTACGCCGTTTAAAAGCAGCAATTTCTTTTTCATCTTCGTTTCAAAAGTGGAAAACTAAAAAGATAAAAAGAAGCTACCGGACAGGACAGCTTTTGCTAAAGGAGCAAAATAAAAATGATGAAACGAATGCCACTGAGACAATGACGTTCCGAACGAAATGTTCGTCGATTTATCGTCATCGTAGCGTCCTCGTCTCCTTTTTTTCCTCTTTTCTTCCTTTTTCGCTCTCTCTCTCTCTCTCTCTCTCTCTCTCTCTCTCTCTCCGTCTCATCCACTACATCGATGATTGATCGTTGTGGATGGCAGAGGAGTTTATGGGACTTACCGTCGAATATAACGGCGAAACACGAAGTTACAGCGTTCCTAAATTTCCGTCGATGCTATTCTCGCCCTGAACCGTCGAAGACAAGCGGAAATACACGGACGTCTGCTTAGAATAGAATCAGAGCCAAAGATCTGAGGGGTTTGTTTGCTCATGAGCAAATTCAAATCAACGAACACGATGACTACCTGACAGGAACGTCATTGTTGCTCTCTAAATGCACCGTACTTATCGATCGATCTAAGCGTCCGCGTCAATTTATTATTGGCCTACATTCTCGATTCATTGTAATAGAAAACTCAACACCCGCCAGAGTAGTCAGCAATCATTCGTGCTTCAATGCGGTTTCAAGCGGATCAACCGATAGAAAAGCGACACAAGGATAACAGAAACGAAAGATACCGGGAGACTTATTCAGCTTTTAGAAAGTGCGAAGTCTTGTAAATAGGAAAATGTATAATTTCGGTATTAATAACAGCGATGGTTTAATATCAATAATAATACATTTGTCATTCTTTGGTACTCTTTTGGATCTTCCAATGTTGATAAATTAATCGAAGAATGCGCAAAAACTATGATATTTTATTCTCAAGAAATAAAGTAAATCAAAATGGTAAACATGTAAGGAAATTGCAAGGAGATTTTTCAGTAAAGTTGGTTTCGAAACTTCGGCAAAAATATTGATACATGCATTTATATGCATATAAGCAACGGAATTTTTCTCCGAGTTCTAAGAATTTTTCAAAGTACATGAAATACAATTTCGTTCGGTATATCGGTTTATACAAGGTAGTTGATCTGACAGGAAAGTTGCTTTCCACGTTATGACATCATTTTAGTCAACTTCATACACTTCGAAGGAAAATAAATACGGGAATAACATACAAGCTAAGAAGCACGATTGTTGACAAGAAGTAAAATTAGCAAGAAGAATAATAATCTTACGCCGGAGGCGTCACGATGAACTTCAAAACTTTCTACGTTATAATTATAAATCGAAGTTTCGTAATTATCCTCATCGTGCTCGTTCAATATTTACTCCTTTTGGACATGTAGAGATTTTATCAGTAATTACGTTGATGTCTAATCGTTGGAAATTTCAGCGAATCAAGGATAATACTCAATTGCGTATTTACACATGTCAGCAAGCTGCCAACTCCCTTGGTGGAATCCCTCGCGGATCGCTAAATGCGATTAACACTAATTACTAACGCATCGCGTGCTGCGCGAGACACGGTGTTGGGAACACGTCGGAAATTACCAAATATATTAATTACAGTTTCCCGAAATACTAAACATGTTAGTTAATTCTGATTAATTAACCGAAACCGACAGAAGCTTTCGATTAATTTCACAGATAAACACCGATACCGTCTAGGGTATGAGATCTAAGAACTCCGACCGAGCGTTTGAAATAAAACTCCTGAAACGAATCGATCAATTTGCGCGTGACAGGTATCTCTCACATATCTGACAAATCGATCCACGTAACTCCACGGTAAATTGAGAAGACAGGGTAACGTTAATAGGCGATTGACACCGAGTAGAACGTCGACACGTGTCAGTGCAGATCGCGTGCGTATACTCAGCCCAACCCGACGCGACGCGACGAACGAGCCTCGAACTCAGAACGATCGGCCAGCCAGTCTTCGCCAGAAATAGGTCCCTGGCAGTAGTTATATTTTTAAATAATTTCTCGACGACCTACGACAATTGCGTGGCACGCAGCACGTTTTTGTTGATTAAACTCGCGGCTCTTATCACTCGCGATCTTTCTTTAAGTAACACCGACGATAAAATAATTTCGTTATTATCCAGAATATATATACTATAGACTGGAAGTATTTTTGCCAACTTTTCATCCTTCTGTGGCTTCTTAATAACACGCTCGCACTGCATAGCTTCGGAAAAATGGAAATTTTTATACCGCCAACCGGAATTAAACTGGACTGAAAAAGGAACGAAGTTACTTTTCACGACGGGCTTTTGTCGCTTTATTCTGTCTCGTTTCTATGAAATAACAACTTTTTTCGAATAATATATTTCTCAGCGATGGAATCCGATTGCTACGAAATAAATCCCACGCGTAGAATTTCAAAGCTTTTAAAATTTCCATACAGCTTTGAATCATTTGAAACACGGACGAAGTACAAACATACTCCGGTTGTCTAAAGTCTAAATGTTTCTCATTTCCACGCGCAAACTGTTGCAGTCGTATATTATCTATGAGAAAGAAAAACGGTCACATGTCGGTCGATAAATACGAACGGAAAGAATCCACAGTTCAAAGCCAATTCGCTTCTTCTATGTATCACGATAGTTCCAGCTTCCTCTGTTGCTATTTTTCGTTTCTTTCGTCGATTCGGTTCATTGTATCGAATTAATTTGTAATTCCAGTAACATTGACCAGACTCCTTACAATCTGTTCTCTCCTTTTGTTTTTCAAACTGCTGTGTTTTAAAGGCTGATGTATGCAGTCCGTCTGTTTTGGTTGGACGGTATAAATACAATGGTCAAAAGCTGGGGAGCTATCTTCGAGTAAACACAGACGTTTCCCGACTTCGCTGGTTGGCACGAGAATACGTGAGAAAATTCAGAGTAGCGGTATCTTGAGATGACCGTAAGGATTTACAACGTGATTAGGGTAAGAAACGAGGATTTCCATCAAAGGAAAGACTGGATCCTTTTTATTCAAATGGCCATGTAACGAAGATAAGAGGAGTTTTCCCGGGGATAAGAGCACGCTCGGCAATTTTCTTAATTGCTGTTTGCTAACTATGCGGAACCACAATCGTGTCGAATAGAAAAATTGCCGGCGGTAATATATTTTATATGTTCCGCCTCTTGAGAAGAGATAGTATTGAAAATCGCCAACCGCGCTAATAAATGAACATATGAATAGGATAATGGGATGACAGAGGTAAAGCTAATAGAGAGAACGATAATTCCGTTAACGCGAACGATATTATCAGGCAGGGATTAAACATGCAGAAGGATTGTTAACGGTGGTCTTAATACGCTCTTTTGCTACTTGGTCATTTAGACCTCCTTCTGTCTCGCGCTTTAATGTGCTTATGTAACAGCTTCATAATATAGAACAGAAAAGAAGAAATGTTAGTCACGTAGTATTATGATTAGCTTGGGATATTTTTAAAAAATTTAGCAGACCAGTAGCACATGGAAGCGTGGTATTTTTCACGGATATGAAGATGATAGATAGGCATACTATCTTTGTCAAGCTTTGCTAACTGTGTTAAATAACTAATCCAAAATTTCTACACGGCGTTATACCGTAACATATCTTCCGATAAAATTAATAAATCAGTATAATTTGGCAAGTACATCAGAGATGCTAGCTGACAGTAGCGAAATATCGGTACAGAAAGAAACACGAGATAACTTCAGCGGGATTTGCAAACATCGTAAGACGTGTGCGCATTCATCCGATCTTTAAAAATGAAAACAGCTTGGAATTTTTACATCGCAGTTAATAATTCGAGAAACGATAACAAATTACATCATTATTGACCGAGAGCGGTTTCTTCGATTACGAAAACTTTTCACCGAAATATCAATATCAATTTCATCGAAATAAGATCATCCATCTTTACTTTCGAGGATATTGACAATGTCTCTCTGTGATTTATGATAACCATAAATAAATTACTAATAACGTGCGTAAAGTTCAAACGGGTAAAATACGTGAAAATTTTGGGCATGAACGGGCGTGTTCAAAGGAACATACCGTCTGCCAAAATTCGCTACGAACCGGTGACAAAAATATTCCTAAACAAATGATTCATAAAGATAATCACATTTATCATTTGATAACGTTTAGTAATGGTTCTGATCTAAAATCGGACTAGAGGCTCTGTTACCGAACCAAATAAAGCGTTACGCCTCGTCGCCGAATATTGCAAGCGCAGAAGAAATAATTGATGCTGTTGAAGCGCAGCCAATTTTCACAGGACTCTCTGTACACTCATATATTCGTTAACTTGACGATAACAAATACGATACACTCTCTTGGGTGAAATTGATAAACATATCCTCATTATCACTCATTATTAATTAAAACCGGAGAAAAATTTCAAAGCATTTTCCCAATTTCAACTGTGCTGAATCTTCCACTACTTTTGTTATAGATTCAAAATTTATATTATACCTATCGATAGTGATTTTTCTATTTTATTTATATTTCGCCACTTTTGTTAACCGCTTGTTCAAGAGATATTCGAAGTAACGTAACGAAAAAGTAAAACCTTTACGAATCCTTCGGATGGTGGATAAGCAACGAAGCTCACTTGTGCTTTCAACCGTGACACCTAAACTGCGAATATTTCCACATAGAACGTCTAGTAGCTGTAACTGATTTATCGCCAGTTTTCATCTTCGCGTGTGAACATAAACCGTCGAACAAAAGACATTCGGTGACCCGTGACAAATCCTTGCTATAAGCAGTAAAAACCATCTTACTATCGTTGCCTGCAAAAGAATCTTGCGATAGACGTAAAGATTTGTATAGATTTGTAAAAGTTGTAAAGATTTTTATATGACACAGAGAAGAAATAAATCTTTGTGCTTCAGGGAATACGACAGAATGTAAGGCGGGTAACAAAAACGTTAATGACGTTCTGTGTTATGAAAGTAAAATGGGATTTTAGTAATGTAAAAAATAGTAGCCTGAATGTTGTTACTGTGAATGGCACTAACTGTAGGGCACGATTACTGTTTAAAACTGATTATAACTTCTGCCGTCTTCTTGAACTGTTTGAAGAACGGAGGACAAAGAGTAAAGAGAACACGCTTAATACTATACATATTTACGTATAATTACGATCGAAGCGATACAGTGAAAATAGTATAAATCGATTAAACGTAAAAGAAAAATAAGTAGAAAATGTGATGTATTCCACGTTTAAAAAGTTTTACGATCGTTTTGTAAAGAAATTTGATCTTTGATCTAGAAATGTAAATTATTTTAGGTTTCAATAATACACGTGCCCGGAAAAGAAATTAAATTGACACCTGACATATAAAATTACTGTTCCTCTAACACGTTATGATTTTAAACGTGGTAAAAGCTTCTGCTGTTGGCCGTGATCAAAGGAAAATCAAGAGAAATGCAATATCGAATAACGCAATCGCTTCACACTAATTGCCATTAGCCTACTGATTGGTAAACAAAGTTACGAGCAATTTCCACCTAGTATTAGGACGCGAGAATCAGCATTTCCTGCATTAATCCTCAAATCCTCGACGAGGATGCCGTTATAAAGATTTCGTTGCGCCAGAGCAGAAGTTAATTAGGGTGGTGTATAGAATGAAAAGTTCAAGGTGCATTACAAAGCCTGTTGTCAGGAAAGTCATCGACGTTAGTACTACGCGTTTCAATGGTACTTTATTTGTTCGAGAAATTCATACGAGTCCTGGCCGAGTGAATAAAAGCGTGTCAATACCGTTCCACGATGATTATTATCGATCTCAACCACTGTGAGAAGAATTTATGTGTTATAAATATACCGTGATTATTATCGTATTACTTTTTAATGGATTCACCGCGGGAATAGAATCTATGTCTCGTATTTACAAAAGTGGAAAGAAGCCTGATATTCAACTACCATATAGTATCGCGATATACATCTGGATCCATTCATAAATTATACACATAGAAATAAATATGATCTTTCTTCTTTTTAAATTACAGCAAATCGTTCCATAGATTTTAAGTAAAGTAAATAATTTGTAAAATGCAAATAAAACGAGATACAGCGACTGTCCGAAGCCAAATCTCTAGTTTTGATTTCAACAGCTCGAGGGAAAAGTTCCTGCTATTGTGGTTCAGTGTATGGATCGAAGTAGGGGTTCGCAAGATGCATAAAGGAAATTTAGCCAGAGGGTGGAAGCCGAGGGCAGTCGAATATCGAACCCATACTCCACAGCTACGTTAGGGTGAAAATTCCAAACTCAACCCGCAGTCAATTTGCAAGTTACGAAAGCTAGTCGTAACATGCGAAACTGCCGTTTATCACATGATAAGAAGTAAAAAGTTTCGTGGAAAGATTTCCACGTACGAGCGTGATTATCGAAACTCAAACGATTGGAATATCGTTGTTTGCAATATCGAGAGAATAGTTTGCATTCTAAGTACATATAAACTTCTTTATGTATATCCAATGTTCCAATCGATGCTCCCTGGTCGTGAATTACTTAAAGGCGTAGCTGAACAATAACAACATAAACAGAAACAATGTATCCGCAAAATTTCGTCGATTTTTAAGAATCGCGGTGTGAAACCAAGTTGTAAATAGAACGAGAAGGCATCCACCTCGCAAAGATCGACGACGTTAACCCTCGCAAACAAAATATGTACTCTGGAATAATAAAATTCCCGCGTGACAAAAAGGTAACATTTTAAGTACTCGACGTTGACAGAGTAATTTTAGGAAGTACCAAAACACTTATTTCGTGACGGCCAACAAAATTTTAATGAAATTTCTGCAAAGCAGACTTCTATTTTTTCATTATGACAATACCTTTGGACATAAAAAGCTTCTAGTCCAGAAGATACTATTGTATAAGACCTGCTGAGTTACTGACGCTATAAAATTTTTCTTAAACTCAAACCTTCTTTCGTTACTTTAAATTAGTTTAAACATAGCATTATATAATTGAAAGAAAACAATATTCCATAATTCCTTCTACGTTTGATAACAAGCAAATAACAAAAGAAGACTGCGGTTGTTTATGCATTTCAGAGAAATTTAAACTGTATAAAAATATACAGAATATACATGATATAGAGAAGCGTATAAAATATTCAAAATAAAGTACTCGTTACAGCATTAGCATAATAATTATAAAATTATGAATATGCATAAACAACTACAATCCACGTATAAGGACATGTGAAAATGTTTTATAAAAACAATATATAATTACTATTATAAAAACAGTAACGTAGATGGTTTAAAATTGCATACTGCATGGTTTAAAACGGGATAAGTACTGTATACTGTAGCAGTGGTGCTGGTATTACGTTTCTGTTGAAATCGTGTTCCAACAAATCTCCTCTCCATGCACGTTTTCGATTAAACAAACCTCGTAACACAAACGATCGACACGTGAACCGACATGAAATTTCGCGGCAGCCACACGTTTAGCCACGGATCGGTGTCCGTGAGGTGGGCAACATCAAAAATAAAGTCAAATCGGCCGCGTCGTAGTTGTCGTGGCGTAAAAAGCGGAGATTACGAGACGCGGAGAACGAAAAAAATCAAGATTCATGCGGCATGGCGTAAGAGAAACAATAAGCGTGGAAGGAAAGCGTGGGTGACTGTTCAACGAGGCGCCTCGTCGACACGTGTCCGTGTACCACGATTCTGACTTCCAGCTCTACTGCCGACTTTACCTCGATCTTTCTTGCGTCTGGCGATGTGTTTCGATGCCCGAGACGACGCAGAATTCCTTCTACTGGCAAGTTATCCGGTTTCGTCTCGTGGAACTCGAACGAGTTCGAAATAAACCGCGAGGGTAAACGTACCACCTACACACGTTGCCGGTTGGCCCGACACTGGTCGTACACCGACTACTTGCTGCGTGGCTTCGCAGCGGTGAGCGGAACTCCCAGTGGGGGTAGCGACAGGAAATGGAACGTGGGGAAACTGACGAACCAAGGGCTAGAAGGGAAAATATGCGACGGAGAGACTCTAGGAAAAGAGAGTGCCATATTCAACCCTCCGTTTGTATAGCGTTCACGGCCGACTGCATTTTCAGATGCATTTATTTGGTTTTCATGGAACTGCAGAATTTATCGTACGTCTAAAATTGCGACCCTTCTCTCTCTCTCTCTCTCTCTCTCTTTCTCTCTGTCTGCTTCTCTTAAGTAGGTGCGTTTCAGGCCTTGAAAGATCAAAAAGTGCGAAAAACTCGTGCAAACGCTTCATCGTCAGGTTTATCGACGGCGAAATCATAATTGTTCTTTATTTCATATGAGAAAATGTGTTGCATAGGATATTGTTGGTTATTAATAGTATCTAAATGGTTATGGATATTGATTTTGAACGTTTACCTATTTTACACGTAGAGACGTGACTTTATTAGGTGAATATTTGTCGCGTTCGTTATAAGATATATTTTTTGAAATGCCTTTAATGGTAAGATTATCGATATTTGTTACTTAAATCGTTAGGATTATTCAGTTTCATAGACGAAACTTACAGCAACGCAACGCGGTCAAACATGCTGAAAATAAGTTGGCATTTCAAGACACAGTTTGAAGTACAGGATCATTAAGTTGATCCTAATATTAGATTGTTTAAATATTACTAAGCAAAGATTTGTGTTCAACAAATGCTCAACGTGAGTTAATAAGGATAAACAGTTCGAGAAAGCTAACGAGTTTGATGGAAAAGTTCGGCCATCCTTTTCCAAGAAAAATTCTTGTATTTCTAGTCACGTGAATTCCAAACCACTATTTATATTTCAACTACGCACAGTCTCGAATACGCGTAACTTCACGATCTGTTCAAAAATCTTTTCGTCCCCTTGTCACGGCGAAGATAGTGTATTATAATTTCACCAAAAAATGCTAAAAGCGACATTAAAAATCCACTGCATGTGATGTAAGCCAGATTCCACACGAGAGGCGATATGTACGAACTATTAACTTCCATGATGTGAGTCTTTCTTGGCCGAAATTTACCAATATAATCGTTTAACCATTTCATACGAATACCTGCTGCATCCAAACGTATTATGATCTTTACAAATTGATCTTTATACGGCGAATGTTTTTTCAAAAAGTACGCACTCGGTGGTTTCGCGTAACACAATTTTTCGCAGTTTTTCAGGACCTTTTTACCTTCGCGCGCATGCGAATAAATTATCATATTTACATTTCTCGTCTCTAGGAAGCAAGTAATATTATTGTGTTGTTCCAAATAATTCACGCAACTCTCTGCATTATCCATCTGGATCGCTTTTCTCTTTAACCGAGAAAAAGATTCGTCTTCGTTGAGGAAAGTTACGTTGAAGAGACCATCCAAAATAACGGGAGTCAATCCAGCGTCGTCCAACTCCTTGTAACTGTTATAATCTATCACGGTGTGCTCTTTCATGCTTATGTTGGTCAAATCAATGAACAAATTCGCCGAATACATCGACGAAGCGAGTATAATGAGAAAGAATATAACTCTTTCCGTCGTCTTCTTTGGCCTCGATGAGATGGTGGTAGCTATCAACAGACCGAAGATTTTCAATGGTTGCCACAGGTCCGATTGAAATTTCAATACGACCGATAATCCCCAGAATATAAGTAGAACACAGAAATTTGTGGCGATTCCGATTAAACCGCGTATCTCGATATGATTGGATTTGTATTTAACCGGCACTACTGGACACCAACTCTCGAAGCTAAAAGGTAAAGTGAAATCACATTTTACAGCATTAGCGTCCGCGAAAAGCGACAACGTCGGAATAATCATGTCAATTTTTTCATCGACTATATCAGCGAATACGTTTTCACTGGGATATACTGCGATAGTGAAGTTCATAATCCGAGCAAGTGTTTTTATAACTTTTACGTCCGGGCCTCTATACATCACAGGGTATCCCTGTGAATTTTTCGTGTACCATAAATAGCCTGGACGTTTCAGCATGCCTATTCTTATCGGGTAACCATAAAGATTGTCCACTTTATTGGGAAACAATTCTATACCCGAAACATAAGGCCGTTGATCGTAGACGTTCGTAAATGGGTTATACCGATGAATTTTCGCAGCGATTGTGTGTCTATTTAATTTCGACAACTCTAAAATCTCTATGTCAATCCAATGATTGTGCCACGTTTGCTTCAGAAGCGGTTCAAAGTTGCAATCTGCTTCCTCCATCATAGTTATCAACAGAATTTTTGGTCGATTCTTGGACACGATCGCGCGTATGATATTTTCCGTTTGTTCGAAATTCGGTGAAGTTTTTGCGATGTAAATGTATAAAATCAGCGTTGCTTGAGATACCTGAGAGGATGACAGTTCCAAAGGATCCGAGTCGTTCACCGAAATGTAACTCGTTGGTATAGTTTGAGCCACAATTTTATAGATCTCGTTGATTATTCCGAGATTGTTTCCGTAAGGATTTTGAACGACGAGTTGAACATCCGAAAATTTGATTCTTCGAAGAACATCTATAATAGTTTGTTCGACGCTTGACAAATGATTTAAATAATTTATCTGTTGAAGCATTAGTAGATATACTGGTAGCATCATAGTGATTTTCTCAATTCCATGAATTGAGACAAAGGAAATCCTAAAAAGATATAATTATTAAAGTTAATGTTGTTAGAGAAATAAAAAAGTCGTATACTTACAATTTGTCAATGGTAAGAAGGCTACGTCTTGGAACGACGCCACTCGCAGAATGAAATTTCTTAGATATAATTTTTTATTTGTCACTTAACGATTCTTTAATTCTCATAGATCAAGTACGCAGAGGTAAGACATCTACAAAGCTACAAACGCAGAAGAAGAGTTACAATCGACTGAAAGAGGCACCTTTATACCTCTTAACCCTTCGCGCAAAATTTCATTTATCTTAAGTGCAGCAATAGCGTACATAAACGACGTTCGTACTATATATAAAACAAGTTCGTTTAATGGCACGATACTTATCAAATGCTTTTATGCACTATTACAAATATGTCGTTGTCGATTTGATTAATTCATACAAATGGAGAAAAGTATTTTAGTATTAATTTCATTAGTACTTTATGCAATGTTCATTTACACCGTTCCTTGTATGTTTAATTAAACAACAATTTCAAACAATTAAAAAACAAATTAATGGAAAGAAGGAAGGAAATCTTTCTCGTTTAAATGATATTTGCTGATTAAGTGAGAATTATTTTAATAAGATAGGATTTTTTCATTAGCGAATTTCGTTCGCAGATAGTAGACCGGTGACATACTTAATTAACTCTTACAACATCTTCCATTTATTGATAATTTGCCCGCCTATTGCAAATTTTATTGACCATAGCCTAGAAACGTATAAGTTATCCTTGACGATGCATTATTTCCCGCAGTTATGATATATTCACTACAATTGTACTCTTTCAAACAGCTCAATAGCAGCGACAAATTATACTAATTAACAACCCTCGGTTCAGCATTTTATACTATGAAGGTGTTTGCTAATAATTATGGAAAATTAATCGAAGGTCACGAGCGAAGAAGCTTGAAATAGCAAAAAGTTAAACTTGTTAAATTAAGACGTAAAAGTTTTTAACATCTGTCAATTATTTCCTTGACATCATCTTCCTTTATTCGAGATGACAACAGAAACTATTAATAATTGAACTTGTCATCATCTGAACTTATATGATTACCAGCAATATGGGCCAAGGTGAAAATAAATAGCATTATGCCCGAACATTTATGGTATATATATATCAGTAATTTATTTGTTCATAATTTATTTAGAAAGTAATTCGAATTATGAGTACGCAAATATAATATACGAAGAGAGGCCTTTTTGATATTCGAATCTTCTACATTTATTAAGCGTATAGAAACACGTTGCTCTTACTTTTGCTGCGAGATTTGAGAAAGTCTGAGAGAGAATTCTAAGCAACAATGTGACGGTAATTGTGCATTATGTTTATACTTATGCGTAGTCATCACGAGTCGGACGGACATCATTAGGAAGAAAGATAATTTAAATAATATTCCACTTATACGAGTACATATTTACGATATATAAACAAATGACGATGACGATAAACAACAATAAATGCATATAAATTACGTATAGAGTGGTAGAACAGGAATAAAAGACATTAAATATTCACATTTTGGCGATTTGAAAGCGCAGTGAAATGTTGGCGAGTCGCAATGTTGAATGCTTGGAATTATCTTATTTTAATAGCCATAATGATAGATAATTTTATACGCGTTACGTTCAACATATTATGCGTCTTCTCTAAATTACGAACATCGACAACACGCATACACCTGTTTCCTTTCTACTTTCTAATAAAGACTAGAGAGAAGCATGAAAGAAGGACGAGGAAGAAATTGGTAGCGTAAGTGGTGGCACCACTTCCGTTCCAGCAAACATTAAGATCGCAATGTTTAAGCATTGGATTGAACTTCTGCTTGAAATATTCCCAATCGCAGAGACCAACATCACATCCGTCGAGCATGACCAGTTTCTCAGCCAAGTAAAACATTACTTTGTTTGGTTGACTAGTGATGTCGCATCTGTGAATAAAAATAGAAACACTCTGTGATCAAGTGTAGTCAATTTACCACAAACGTTTGTGATCTTACGATTTTAGGGCGCTGTTCTTATTTAACGATGTAACGCAATATCGTCTAATACGTAAACAATTTAGAAGGAAAATTTACATTATGTTTCATTTGTTGCGATTAATGTTTCAATTTAATTCGATAATATGTCATTACCTGTAAAATACAGCGACAAGATTCGCGGCGAAGGACGACATGAAAGAGGTTCGCCAACGACGTTTCGCCATATCTTTGTAATTAAAAGCCGTCAGTTGCGTTTGATCCTTATTAATATTCAACGTGGTCAAGAGGTTCTGCAGACTTATGATATCGCCGAAGTAGAATATGCCTTTAGGTTCGTTAGACTCTCCATTTTGTTCCACTCTCCTACAATATTGATACGCTTATTGATATCGAGAGATGACAGCTTACGAAGCGATAATAGATATTGTGCACTATGTTAAAGCAGATAGAAACTTCATTGAAATAAAAACAAAAAAATGAAATTACCAAAAGTGATTCATCATGTCTTGCAAAAGGGTACATCCTAGCTGCGCATTGATTTCACGTCCATATCCGGCCTTGTAATAATAGTAGAGATCTTCGCGATACTCTAGCACACGAAGTTCTTCTTTACTGAAAACAGCACACCAAGGAGAAAGTTTCGTCACTGTCCAGGCCTTTTCGTAACGGCACATATTGTACATCGTTAGAACTGATTCTGAAAAACGAGACAAGAGGTCGATAAAACGAATGAAAAATACTAGACCTTTTATTGTTTCTGAACTGTCGAGCTTACCTTTGGAAATATCCTCCAAAAACCCAAGATTCTGACTGACATTCTGTATCAGATTTTTAAATTGCGCTCCTTCTTCGAACATAATTACTTCTTTGATGGTAGTATTACTAGGACCATTATTCCACATGTTGCAGGATTTATACATCTGATACAGATAAAGTTAAATTAAAATTGAATTAGATTAAACTTAAAATTAGATTTTGATTTCTTGAAATAGTACAATTTAAAGAGCTTGCTAAAAAAAAATAGTACAAGTGCATTTAAAGGAAAAAGGAAAAGCGAGATAAATATCGGGATCTGTCTATGCAATATCTAGAGAAAATTTTCTTCACAAATTTCCAAATCATTATGAATACGTATAACGTTTATATATTGCAACTTGTATATTACCATTATTCCTTATTATATATGGAAAATAATACACTCACTGTAAGCAGAGTATCATTTATGGCAACTTCTTCTGCATCTACCGCTTGTCTGTCTCCAAACAGTCCCTCCATAAAGTAACTCATGCTGCTTTCGCGTGCATCGGTCGTTTTAAACTAAAATTAATATTTTCCAACTTAGTGAAATTAGCGAATAGTGAAATAGGTAAATTTTCATATTCTTAGTAGGATCGATCGTAGTGTATACCACATAATTTTCCGCCGTTATATTTTCGTCGATTGGTTGAAGAAGCTGCGGAAAATTGCTTTGCAATCGTCTCGCAAGCAATCTCATATCTTCCACACCTTGCGGTGTCAAAACTTCCGCTCTTTCGATTTTGAGGTACTCGTCCGTTTTCCATCTCTTTAAATTTTCTAAATCTCTGATGCACATACGGCCATCTGTGAAAAAGAAAATTGTCGAAGAGCGTATATTTCGAAAGTTGAACGAGCAAAAATCGAACCGCTGATGTAGAAAGTGAATTTTTAGGTTTCCGATGGATTAATAGCTCAAGATCAGACGTGTTCCAATTCAAAGAGACGAATTTATACATGAACTCAATAAATCTAGGGTTAACCGCTGGACTATTGATCAATATGTAAAACGACGCGTGGCGAAGATCGATACGAAAAAGTGTCAATGACCCGAATTAGAGTTTAACTGGTTTACTTGCGTTTGCTTTAACGGGAACACCTCCTTCTCGGAATTTTTCCAATAAATACTGAAACGCGGTCACACGTAAAGACGTATGAATATTTTAATCCAAATGGTGGATAATTTGGGACTTGCTTTTATTCCAATTTTAGTCTAATCGTCTGTTAATTTCCTCATTTTGAAATGAAAAAATATGACAAACTCACTGTTTTGAACTTCGTGATTGCTAATTATATGATCCCGTAGTTTTGTTAATTTTTGCATTTCGATATCCTCCGTTTCAGACGGACATCGTGTACCGTGTGTAGCAAACATCCAAATTTGCTCTGCATGACAGTCTATAAGTCGATTAAAAATTGAGAAGCTTCTTACTAAATGAGAAGTTTAATGGAAAAATGATACGAATACTTACTGGGTACATCTTGAAACCGAGTTTTACCGGCGTGGACAAAATGGTAGGCAGTTTTAGTGGCCATATATAAATATGGATCATCTTCGTCCGCAAAACAAGAGTCACCGTCACGCGCGTAAACGTGACTAATTAAGAATGTCAAGAATAGTACGTATGTATTCATTTTTAAAGATTGTTTCTTTGATCTGCAACAAGGAAGAGGTAATTATATATACATATATATATATATATTTTTTTTTTTAGCTAGTTTCTAAAATTTTCATAATTCTATTTTTAATTTTAATATTTGTAATATTTCATAGTAATCTTAAAGAGATGCTACCAATGTATATGAAATTTCATACGAAGATTGGAAATTATTCTGCTGGTTAAACCTACATTACGTGGTTTGTGCATAAAATTTGAATTTTGTTTAAGTAATCACCGAATTAATTTACAAGCCTAATAATATGATACTAATTTTGATCCCTTTAACCGCGAAGAAACGTAAAGCAGCTACAAATAACTCTTGTTCTATAACTCTCGGAATGCATAAAATGCTTTGTTTCATTGAAGTACAGCAAGCAATAAACCTACATTTTCCTGTGCTGATGTCACATGTTACTTTACTACCGGCTTTACGAATTATCTACGACCAACTATACGTAAAATAGATCTTATGTAACCAACAGGATATTTATTCATCTCTTCCTTTTTTATTATTTTTCACGGTTAAATGCAGATACATAAGTAGGAAATTATCCTTGTTATCTTAAGGTTTATATAATCGATAAATACACAATACCGATAAATTTATTAATAGACACTACATTTAATAAAGTTTCGATTTAAAGATAAGTCGAAGACTGTCTGCTTTGATTTGAATATTTATAAAACGTCATACGATTCAAGGTATCGATGAGTTTAATGTTTAATCTGGTCTTGGATTTTTCGATTCTATGATGCGAAAGGAATTGTAATACGTACGTGCAATAGATATTTGCCTACCAAGGTTAAGGATAGATGTAGAACGTGCACGTGAATGTGAAAGTTAAGATGTGTTCACGCATTACGCGTATGAACAGCTACATATATTGCATAATTCGCGTCTAAGAACAGGTTCTGGAGAAGTTCTAGTCTTTACTGTACAGTTACTATTTTTGCAGCCGAATTTAAAGCGTAACATTTGTTCTGTTTTTATCGATATTCGTCTTCGAAATTTACACCGACAGTTGTTAATTCTTTACTCGCCGACTTTTATTAAAATTCGTTTTGTATGTCTCAATGTTGCTTCAATAAACAACAGTTAAGACTGTACTTATATAAATAAAAATTAATGTTAATACCGCGAATGAAGTTAGACAAAGATACGAAATTTTTAGGAATATAATTCTTGAATGATCTATATAGATATTGAAACGTAATTTCCGAAACATAAATTATAAAATAAAATGTGCAATGATTCGCGGAGAACCTATGAAGGCGGGAGGCTGCTGAAAGAGTAATTCAAGAGTAAGTTAGATTGACGATAACGAAATTGGTAGTGGCTTGATTAGCAAAGCCTTCTCTTAGTGTAATAAGTCTACTTGGCCTACTTATTGTCAATTTCTTGTGTCCGCAAGTGCCAAGTGTCGTGTAAGCCTGGTACCGATTTGATTCTTCCGGAAAGCCTCAACGTATTACATTATACGCTTATTCTTTTGCCACATTCCGATAGAACAGTTTCGTTCCGTAATTTCAATTTTAAAATGTGAGATATTTGTTTCGCGTTATTAATATACGCATACCAACATGAAATATGAAATGAATAAAATAAATTTTCGCACGAACGAATATTAGCACTTGATACCGACTCAGAATCAATTGTCTAATGTGAATCGAAAGGAAAGTAGAACAAACTAAAACAGATTGATTTTATTCAATAAACATCGATGAACTGTAATTTTTTGTTGATAATTGAGAACAAAAGTAGGACGTCGGCGTCACGCATGGCGATCCGTACTGCTACTATTCAACAATTTAATTATTCACAGACGAGCTTATTTATTCAAATGAAATTCCTCCTAGATGTGTAAGCGGCATTCCATCGAAAGTTGAATGAAATGAATTTCGCCGCAGCGTTTCATTCGCACCGCTTTCACGACCTGCCTCACATAATTTTTATTTCGTAAAGGGGCTATTTTATCATAGATATAACGCGAAAATATTGTATTTTAAATCTTGTTACGAAAATGTACAATCATAACATTATCAGAAATCAAAATGATTATACTAATCTTATTATAAGAACAAAAATTTGACGAAAGAATTTTTCAAGAAATTACTAAAATTATAGTATTATTGGAATTATTTTGTACTAGGAATTAAAAAATTTTTCATACTCATTAAGAAATTACCGTATTCTTTACGTCCTGTTCAAGCGCATTAAATCGAGTACGGGTTTATAGACCTGAAAAGAGAGAGTGCGACCGACAGTATTGTTCACTTTTCCTCAATCGGCGGAGTGCTTTGCCCTCTGCAATTCTGGGCAAATGAGATCGTATCAATGTTTCATAAACACTTCAACACAATCGATCTTTCGTTGAAACTTATGATTATTTTCTTCTCATTCTTCGAACTGAAACGACACGAAAACCATTCGATGCGATTCGTACGATAAGCTATGTTAGATTCAACTTTTATCAATAAGTCTTAGTGCTCTTTCTTTTTCTTTCTTTATTTTTTATACGAAGATTGCACGACCAAGTTTCAGAACTTCACGACTCGACGCGGCGCTTGGAACGATCGATCTTCGACGATAGATTCCACGGATTCCCTAGTAATATCAAGGATTTGCGCATGAATCGCTGGCTACTATAATCACTATATCACTGTTTAAAATACAAGTCAACTGTGACAATACCATGAAATGCGCGTAGTCGTTGTTTGTATGCCGATCGCGACCACCTTTCGAGGCGGCAGCTCGTGTGGCACTGCCGTAAGGTCGTCGAGCTTCGTTGCTCCTAGCGTGTAAAAGTCGTATAGTTTCAGCGATAGACCCCGCGAATTGTGTATTACGGTTTGTAGCCTTTGAACCTTCGTTGGCCCAACGTAGTGTTTCATGCGTTCTATAAAATCGTAAAGGTCCGTCACTTTGAGCACGCGCAATCAATAAGAACCTGGGGAAACAAGTCCCCTAAGTTCCGCTAAAATAACCTGCTATAACAGTTTATTTTTCGTCACGACACATATGAACGTATTACGAACGTTTACAAGACTCTGAAAATAAATTGTTCGTATCGTTAAAAATCTTTCTTTCGTATTCTGAGAAACCGCTGGGAAGATTGAAGGTAAACTACTGAAAAAACTAGATTGAAATTTTTTTCAAGTATTTCAGGCATCAGATTATCATTCGTTACAACGTTTAAACGCACACCCCTGCTGACCAGCATTGGTCACGGTATTCCAGGTGCCACTGACATAAGGTCGTCAAGCTTCGTTGATTCGTATGTGTGCAGTCTATACATTTTGTACTCTGCTAAAGCTATATAGTTATTGGAACTGAAGAAGTAATTACGTTCTACGAGAATATTTATTAATACTGTAGAATGTATTTAAATATCGACGGTGAATTGTAAATCATAAATCAATGAATTATAATCATAAATCAGCGAATTAAAATGACTAATACGTAATTGAGTAACCGATTAACTCGGGAGATAGATATGTGTAAAATGGATATTCAAGTATAAATACATTAATCCTAATATTCTAATTTCACGCAGCACGTAGATTATATTTATGTATTTAAATACAGTACAGTAATTACGTAGTAATACAGTAGTCATTACAGATGGCAAATAAAATATAATAACAAATGATAATAAATATTATTACTCCGCTATCTCTTTCGAAGTTAAACAAATATGTATAAAGATTTTTCTGATGATATCAAGTAAACGTGATTAAATTTGAAGGTGTCATATATGAGCATATCGTTCATCACACCAGCTTATATGACAGTAATATAAGGTCGTCTAGCTTCGTTGCTTCGAACATATACGTACAGGTTGTCAGACTGTAATTTCTTCAACACAATTCCTGACAAAAGCACATACGATAATCTACGTAATCACTACGGAATCACTCCTACTATTAAATTACTTCATTGTTATCTTTTGCGTAACGCTTACCATTAATACCATTAATAATAAAATAAGATTCTACGTTACATGTAATATATAATTATTTTGTTGTATCAGCTTTACAAAAATCTGTGTTACAGTCGAACGCGTTGGGTCCCATTTTCTCCTTCAAATATTCCCAGTCGCACACGCCCAATTCACAACCTTCGTAGTCTAAAGGTTTCTCGTTTAAGTAAAACCTAACTTTATTCGACGAATCGCACCTGAAAGCAGTTTTAACGCGAGAAAGGAATAAATTGATCCGAGTAGCTGAAATATGAGAACAAAATCCAAAATAATCCTTGACGTACCTATAGAAAATGGCTGCAAGATTCGCAGCGAACGGCGCCAGGCGGGAACTATTCCACTTTCTGTTTCTCATACTTTCAAAATTCGAAGCTTTCAAAGGTATCGAGTCTTTTGCAACCCCCATCGTTGTTAAAAGCAATTGAAGCGCCGTACTATGAGTGAAATAGAAAATGCCTTGTGGTTCTTCGCTTGAGTCTTCGCTCTCCAATTTTCTAAAATATCAGCGATGTACCTTAACGCAGTATTTGTAGTATTTATATTAACAATACTGACGCTTACCTAAAACCATTAAACATGTCCTGTAACGGTGGACATCCAATGACAGTGCTCATTTCTTCGCCGTAACCGGCGTGGTAATAATAATACAGATCCTCTTCGTACTCGAATAGTTCATCTTCGTGCTTTGTAAAAGCGGCACACCAGGGCGATCTTTCATTTACGTACCAAGCATTTTCAAAAGTGCATGCGGTGTACATAATTAAAACATCATCTAAATCAAGTTGATCAATCAATCTTCGCTGATAATAATTAATACGAAAAATAAATTTATTCAGATTCTCGTGGAATAATATTTTATACCGAAAGAAAGGCTGTTCGAAAAGCCAAGTCGCTGACTAACATTGCCGATTATTTCTCTGAATGATGGACTATCTAAAAATTTATCAACTTCAGATTTGCCCGTCGAATTATGCACTTGTTCCAACCATGCCTTGCAAATTTTATAATACTAAAAGCGAGGTAAGTATGTTCTCATACGAGAAAATGCTATTTTAATGACTGATGATTAGTATCAATATTTTTATCAACCTGTAACAGAGTATCCTCAGAAGTTGGTACTACCACCGTGTTGTCGATGGTTACATTACCGAAGAGCCCATTAATAAAATTTTCCATACTAGCTATAGTTCGTTGCAGATCTGTTGACCTAAACTATACATATATCAAAGTTAAATGAATCGATTGTCATCCAAGTATGTAAACATTACGCGTTAAAGGCTTACTTTGTATATTTTCTTTAAAGTATCAACCGGATAGGATTGCAAAAGTTCCGGGAAATAATCTTTAAACCGTGCACCGAGCGATGATAAATCTTTTTCACCTTGAGTTGTCAAATACTTGGATCGGTGTTTTTTAAGATTTGGATCTAACTTCCACGTTTTTAGTTTCTCTAAGTCCTTCTGGCATAAACTACCATCTACAAATACATCGTGTTATACGAAAACGGAAAGTTATTATGAACTGACAAAAAGATCTTTCGAGGTTCTTACTTACTTCCATATTTTTCATGATTCTCGATGATGCTACTTTGAAGTTTTGGCAAATTATGTTTCATGCTTTTGATCTGATCCTTTCCAGGATTGCGAGTTCCGTGTCTAATTAACATCCAAATTTGGACTGGCTTGCAATCTAGGGAAAAAAGCAGTAAAAAATATATAATGTATAAATAAGAAGCAGAAGTAAAAAGTATCAGTGCAAGAGTTGTTACGTTATTCAAAATATTTCAGATGATAACAGTCTGTAATCACACAACTTTCTTATTCTTTTGCCTCACTAATGATCGTGCGACCGCTTAGTGCAGTTATAAATAATTAAAGGAGAACAAAATATATTAGAAGTTACGACACTATTTATTCTATTCGACATGTTATAATACATTATGTATTCTAAAGTGACACTCTGTAATTACTTACTTGGAAGAGTAGTATTTTTAATTAAGCCATGTTCGACTTCATAAGCCGTCTTCGTACCAGCGCATAGATAGGGATGTTCATCGTCGGAATAACAATAATTACTATCACTTGAAACTAACTCGTTTGTCAAACAAAAAAGTGTAATTAATATCGCAAAAATGTTTACTCTCGACATACTTCCTTTACGAAAGAACTGCATGCTGTGTATGCTGTGTCTGTAATCTAAAATGGAATAAGTACACAGTGAATAATTTAAAACGTATGTTACATAAGTTACGACACATTTTAGGAAGAACGCTATCTAAAAACACTATATAAAGCATATGTACATTATTTCACAAAAAATGGAACCGTATTGTATTTGAAACAAAAAGTAAAATTATCATGCGAAGACAACTGTGAAATGCAAATTTTGTATAATAGGTACGTACGTTCAAACAAACTCACGTTTAATCTCTGCTATTCACTTACTCCAGTTGTGCGATACAAATGTTACTAACTAAGCGTTCCTTTCTTTTATAACAAGGAACTGCCTCGACTACGTCCTATCAGTAGCCTCAGGTTATAATGCTTTACGAGGCTTAGTATTTCCGAGTGTATATTCAAATTGCTAATAGACTGTACATAAAAAAAAGGTATAATGTAATTCGTATATCTGTATGGATCAGAAAGTACAGAAAATTCGACGGGTAAAATGTTTTGATGGTCGATAACCGGTTTGACAACTGGTTTTATAAAACCTACCTTAAATAAAACAATTCAGTCTGCGTATGTCATGGAAAAACATCTATATAAACTTTGTATTTTGTATTAACAATTTATGATAGTACATACGTATATTGACAGCATTTCTTTTACATCAATTATCGACGGTTATAATTATGTTTTAATAATTTACGATCAATGACTTTTATTTCTGTAATATTCTAATACTAAAGAGGAAATGCATGTCAACGAAGCAGAACATTTTTATAGCATAGCATTTTTAATTGTTAACGAATATACTTGTTGAAAAAGAAACTGCAATCGTTAAATTTGTTGTATACTAATTCATATCAAGCTAAAAGATTTTATTTTACTCAAACTAGATTAGATTACCTTGGATAAGAAACGCACGAGATAAACGTAACGTTAAAAAAGCACCTGGTTATTGATATACGTATATCAATAAACTATAGAATCATAAAAACCATAACAGCAACAAGGTAAATGAAAATCTTTGATTTTATTGATCGTAGTGTTGCGATAAATACTTGTATGATTTGAACCTGACAATTGCGAATGATAATTAGAAAAGATATTGTGTCTAGCTTTAAATAAATTATGACAATAATTTTCTTGAGTACGCAATCGATAAAGATAAACAAAGTTGTGTTTAAATCAGTATATGCATACACGAGTTGATTCTTATTATTACTACATGTTCTTGCTATTTCTCGCAATTATTGGTAAAAACCTATCACTCATTGACGTCGATACCACAAAGCGAATGATCTGATGAAAATCAAGAGAACATTGTTCAAATTTTAATTTCGTCGTGAATAAATATTAACATACAATCAGTCTCGAAAATATTCGGACATTTTATAACTCACCCTTTTGTTCAATAACATGTTTTAAGTAGTTTAGTATGTTGATTATTTTTTATTAGTAACTGACGCTGTATTTTATTATTCTATTAACTGAATTTATCATTTTTCCTTAGTGTTTATTGTTGTCTGTTTATTAATTCTACGGTTCAATTCATTTTTGTTTTAAGTCAAAAGTTTTTTCATTCTGACACATATATACTATACTTCAATATATTGTAAAACATTTTTATTGTTTTATCTTCATCTGTTTCAGATATAGAACATAGAAGTCAAAGTTATGGTAGTGTTCGAATATTTTTGAGACCGACTGTACGTAGTTTGGTAGATAATAAGAGCGAAAAATTACTAAGAAGGTGATAGTTCAACTTATTCACAATAAAGGCCAAATACACAACAGTAGGCATGAAAAGTTCGAGCTCCGTATGTAAATGTGGAGTAATTGTCTTTACCAGCGTCCCAAAGAAAGCCTACAGATGATTGTATAGATTGATTTGCTTTCTCTATAATGGTCACATTGACTACGATTTTATATCTGAATATAAATGTAATTCATTAAAATATATAATAATTCCTGGATTTATTAAGATAAAGTGTATCAACAATAAGAAAATAATTACCTATCGAAGTTCAAAGTTTTAATTTTTTCTCTAATTTCAGTGGCTACTAACTCACAAAGCTTCAGACACTCCACAGCATTATAAGAGATATCTTCTAATTTATTTATCATTATCGTCTTTACAATCTTATCCACTGTATCTATTTTAAAAGGATTGTAAGCATTCAGACGATAAGTGTTCTGATATTTTGGCGCCTACAAACATGTAACAAATCAAAGCAAATAAAAATCCATATTCATCAGATTTACCAAAAATTAGGTATTACCAAAGACATTGGTACTACTTGAAGTAGTAAAATTATAATGATCCTCACCTCTCGTTCGTTATCGTAGTTCGTTAAATGGTTATCCATATCTAATTGAGAAAATATATAAAATATAACAAATAGAGTATATGATTAAAGATATGGCTACACCTGGCAAATTGCATCTGATAACTAGCGCCTATCTTAATAATTGAATAATTTTTCCTTGAAATACTTGTCACTCATATCTATACAATCACGAATGGTTACTTAGAAACCAAACTAAACATGTTGATTAATCCATTTTGTGCTAAAACAGGATCAATAAAGATAGTCCATCGATACTGAATATTTGGAAATATAAACGAAATATTGTCCTCTTGTATTGAACACGATGTTAATATTATTTTTTTGAATATAAAAATATATTTCAAATTTATTTAAATATTTATTTATTTAAAAATATGTTTGTTAGATATTATTTGAGTATTTAAATATATTTTTAAATAACTTTTAAAATCGTTTCCATCATATGGAATAGAGTAAGCATAGATAGCATTCAACTCGGTATCGATCTATGCGATATATCGAACTAATTTGAATTATCGAAATATTGCGCGCTTCCGTGGAGTTAAGTACCTGGGTCTTTTCACATCATTTCAATCGGCGTCATTCAGTTAATTGAAATTGTATTGTAAATTGTATTATTTAGTGCAAAATATTGTTCCTTTTTACAAATATTTCTTGTAAAAATTTATTTATTGTGACATAAGTAACTTTGCCAATATTTCCTATTTGGCCCCCTAGCATGGCCATGGAGTAATACTTAATTGAACCAAAAACAAAAGAGTAAAGTATACTTTCAAACGATACTGTCCTTATCAATGATGAATTGTGTAGGTATTCTGTTAACAATTGAATTTCATTTTGATATTACGGAATAACATACAAAATATTAAATAATACATAAATATTCATATATTTTTTATAATAACATATTTAAAGTTTTACATCAATTTAATCAGTTAAATAAAATAAATTGTATTATACGACAGATTGACAGTTCTTTGGCTTCGTTTTACATTATGTTACTTTTACAACTGTGAGTTTAATCCATATGTAATTCAATATAACAATATTTAAAATTTGCTCATTAGTTGAATACATACAAATTTCATATCACTTATAGATATTATACATGTGTAACTTTAATTAGAAGCAATCACCAAGACACAAACATATATTTTAATGTTTAAAAATTTATTTATGTATTGTTAGTATAAAAAGCATTGATAAATAACTTTTAGCATTTTATTGTTGAAACAAATGTGTTAGAAATGAAAGCATAAAAAAAATAAATAAATATAGAAACATTTAAACAAAATCAGAATATCATTTTAGCACAGAAAGATATACATTCATGCCTAAGATTTAGCATTGGAAATGGGAGCTTTATAATTTGTTTTATTATGAGAATTATTTTTATTTAATGAAACAGACTCTATCATACAATTTTGATACTAAATGCGGGACATGAATGTACTTCTTATTTAATAATATATTACACTTCTGTATGATGTCTGTTGACATCCATCGCTTTAAATACTAATACACAAAATATAGGCTTGTGCTACTTTACTCTACATGGAGATCAAAGTCTACTGACACATTGAAAGAATTATGTGTCAATTGGAACCTTACTTCTTTCTTTTTAATTAATTAAGTAATAAACATATTTGGTAACAAAGACTTCATAAAGATACATCTTCCCATGCATAAAATTCATTAATTATCCTAAGACAACAATTCAACTTCAGCTTGAATATTTTGTCGTGCTTGCTCTTCATATTTTTCTCGAAATTCCTTTGTGGCAAAAATATTTGGGATCTGCACAAAGTTCTGCAGTACCTAATTTTTTTAACATGAAAAAAGAATAATCAGAAAATAATGTGTACATATGCGAAGGAATAGACATATTTAAGTATAATACATTCAATAGTACTGTTACCTTTAAACGTAATGCAGTATACATTGGCTCACTAAGAAAAGAATATTCTCCACGTATTTTTTCTCTATATTCTGCATAACTTTCTGGACAAGATCCTAACACAGCCATGTCCAAATCTAAAAAGTAATGAGCATCTTCACCACCAAAGGCACCACCAATTTTATGTGCATCAGTACTATGTGTTGCAGCTACTTTCAGAAGTTCACAAGCTTCTTCTCTTAATTGTGCATCCTATGTGCATAAAAAACAATGTAAAAAATGTATATTCTTCTATCTAATGATGAGAATAACAATCTTATATCATAAACTGATAATTACAGCAGGAATTTCAGCTTCATCTGCAAATGCATTAAAATGCTCCAAATTCTTGTTTTCACCATCTAAAGCTTTGGGATCATATTCGAAGCTATAAATTTAAATTATTAAAATTATAATTTATTCATATTATTTCTTTACTTGAGTTTATGTTGCTACTTACTTTTGAAAAAATAAGGCAAGAAGCACAGCTTGTGGATTCTTCAAGTTATTCTTAATTTCATAATAACAATTCAATTTATCATGAAGAGAATCTAGATTATGATAAGTACGTTTTTCTTCTGAATAAGCTTCTTGTAGTTTTGTGAACCATGTGTCACAGACATCACTATTTAATCCATCAATTGCTTCTTTCCAGCTTTCTTCTATTGATGCCATTTCCCTCTGAAATAGTTTGTAGGTGTCTTTTAAAATATTTTCACTTAGAAATTTCAATTAACTATTTTTTACTAAATCTACGATTTCAGATTTGGAGGAAACAAAATGTTTTCGTATACAAATGAATAGTAGTACTGTTATAGTAAAGAGAAAATTGTTTGCAAACGAAATAAATTATCTTCGTTAATTCCACATACTCACAGTGTATCAAAGGAGTCAAACAATGTGATAGTATAACTTATTGTTAGAGACGAAAAGTAAGAAATTGTGCTACGTTGAAATTCTGATTACCGAAACATAATGCGTCGCTGCGGGTGCCTGCTGACTGAGTGAATTCTGCTTGGTAAAATAAAGTCGGCTTCCATTTATTGATCGGATTGTGTTCGAGTTTTATCAACGAAATATAGCGTGATTTATAATCATCATTGTTTGTATAAAACATTATATTTGATCTTTTTAGAATATTTAATATGTTAAAAACTAATAAAAAGATATAAAAGTTTGAATTTAATTTTAATTATCTATCAAAGAAAACATATTTGCATTCAATTGTCTGGTATCTGCGGTTAGTTGGTAACCCTTGTCGAGTATTTTAGAATTATCCGTATAGGAGATATGTATTTGTGATCAATTAGAAAATTATATATCAATGATCCTTTTGTTCTTATTGTTGGATGTATTAAACTATTTATAGCTTATAGGTTTGACAAATTTTAGTAATCGTGGGGATAACATACATCTGTCGCTAGTTTTGTTTGGCTTAAAATTTACCGCTACCGCGAGAAAAAGAGATTAGTTTACAGTCTTCATATAAAATATGAAATTGTTCTTATAGTATTAAATAATGTTGAAAGGCATTTTATGTCTATAAGTGATAGCAAATTATAGGTTGTAATATTTTCTTAATGAGGAAATGAAGACTGACAAAAATGTATTTAAGAAACTGTTGCATATTCGGTCTTTTGATAGCTTAACCTTAAAGTTATATGAAATAATATGGAAATAATAGAAAGTAACATATAAATAAAATTTATAATAAAATAAATTAAATTTTTGATACGGTGAAATTAATTATATTAAAATGAGAGGTTGAGGTAAAAAATGAGAGGTATAGTTATCAATTTAAAATTATTTTGTATTGTATTACATCAATGAAGCACTTGTATGTGCCTATAAATTTTTCTTTAATTGCAGAAAAAGAAATGGATAGGAATATTGTTATATTATTATATATAATTTTTGTTGGATTCTTGTCCATTGCATTATTTTTGTATGGGTTTTTTCCTTTGATGTACTATGATAACACTATAGCAACACAAGATAATATACCAGAATTTATTGAAAATACAAGGTGAGTTCAAGAAATATGTAAAAAATATAGGTAGGCAAAGGAAATGTATTTTATATAATTTATACCACAAATCTTTTAGAGTAAAGATAGATACATTGTATCAACCAATAGCTAAAAGATTGATCATTATGGTCATTGATGCTTTGAGGTGGGATTTTATAACGGGCTCAATTGGAAAGATTGCAATGCCTGTAACAAGTAGCCTTATATCAAATTCTTCAGCTTCTCTATTACAAACTAAAGTACAACTACCAACTGTTACAATGCCTAGAATAAAGGTGCCAGGTTTTAAATAAAGTTCATTGTAAATCTTGTTCTTGAAAACTACAGAAATATAAAGAAAATAATATTTTATATAACTTAGGCAATCACCACCGGTATGATACCAAGTTTTATTGATGTAGTTCTAAATTTTGGAAGTAAACCAGTTACTGGTGACAATGTGCTCCTCCAAGCAAAAAGAACTGGTTACAAATCAGTATTCTATGGAGATGATACTTGGATCACATTATTTCCCTCTATATTTGATCGTTATGATGGTACTACATCATTCTTTGTAACAGATTTTACTGAGGTATTTTCTGTTTTTGTTTTTGTTATATCTTTATACAGTACTATATATAATTACATACAATAAAATTCTCCAATTCAGGTTGATAATAATGTAACTAGACATATACACAAAGAATTGTATAACAATAATAACTGGTCCATAATGATTCTTCATTACTTAGGACTTGACCATATTGGTCATGTTCACGGACCATTTAGTCCACTGATCAAAACCAAACTTAAAGAAATGGATAGTGTGATAGCAGAAATTCAGATTAAAGTTCAAGAATGGGTAGGTCTGGTATAATATCTAAAATATTATGCTTAACCAAAGTATAATATGAAACATCTTTTTCAAAAGAAATTACAATTCATTTCATACATTTATAAAATCAATATAAACTTATTATCTTCAGAATCAAAATAATGATTCTACTTTGTTTATTGTCTGTGGGGACCATGGGATGAAAGATTCTGGTGGTCATGGTGGTTCAACAATATCAGAAACAACTGTACCATTTATTGCAATTGGTGGAAAAAGTCATAAAAATCACATTGAAGGTCCCATAGAAATATCACAAATAGATATTGCATCTACATTATCTGTTATCTTGGGAGTGCCAATACCATATTCTAATATAGGAACTATCTTCTTGGACTCTTTATATGATTTACCTATTTCAAAAAAGTTATTTATACTTTATTATAATTCAAATCAAATATTTAATCATTTCAAAAAGTTAGCTAATTATGAGTCTGAATGTGAGTAAATCAATTATATTTAACTATATACAAACTTTAAGACAATATCATGCATTTATTGATTATTACAGACGCATATCACAAATATTTGGAAGCAATAAAGCTTCACAATGCATGGTTAAACATCAAAGATCATCCAGATGGTATGACAGATGATATTGTGCTTTGCTATAAGACTGCATTGAAGGGGATGAAAGAAGTCCTTATGTATAGCATAATAAAATATGACTTCCAGATAATAACAATATCTATAATTTTTTTATGCCATGTAAGAATCAAAAGTTAGCTCAATTCTCCATTATGTTAACTCTTCTATATAACGACTTAACTATTTCAGATTATTTGCATCTTATTGGGGAAAATGTCTTCCAAGTCAGCACCACTAAAAAATGTTGCATTTTTTATTATTCTAAATGTGCTTTCATGGCTATTTGTCAGTTATGTTTGGAAAGATGAAAACACTGTGCTACTTGATACAAAGAACTTACTTGCCACTGTGATAACGTTATGCATAATGATTGTTTTGATAATAAATTCTTACTTGCTTGCCAATATTAGAGGTTTTCACATTTTTAGGTCTAAGGTAAAAGAAATTATATAAATTCAAATACTTAAAAGGTTTGCTTGCATACATTGTAATACGATTCTTTCTTTAAAAATTAGAAAACTGACAAAGGAGTAGAAAGGTGGCTCCTTTCATTTGGGAGCCTAATACATGCAATTAGCCTTGCTGGTACTAGCTTTGTTGAGGAAGAACATCAAACTTGGTATTTCTATTGGGTTACAGTCCTCGTATCGCTACTTTATAACTTTATCACAAAATTTTTACGATCGTAAGATAATTTTTTTATTAACATAAAGTACTAAATTATTTAGGATATTAAGTTTTTAGCATCACGTTTCAGCCACTACCAACAAAATTTACATGCACAAATTAGTATTAAGCTTTTATTACTACTGATAGGACACAGAACTCTCAGAAAATTAAATAGTACCGGTGATAAGTATGCTCATCTTCCTGACATAGCAGGATTTTTAATAAAACAAGAAAGCAAGATGGGCATGACGATTGTGCTTATCATTGGTAATTAAATTATAATTTACCATTTAAAGTAACAAAATTAGAACATATTGTAAAGTCTTAAAACCATTTTCTCAGGTCTCGTACTTTTGATGTGGATCGATCTTATTCACGGGAGTAGGAAGCGTAAAGATCTATCGTTCTTGTTGAATTCAATAGCTTGTATGTGCATTTATCTTCGCCATATGCATAATAATATGGTTATCAAAATACCATTTTACCCTCAAACTAGGTAAGCTTGTTGCTTACATTAAAAATCTGTGCATACTTTGAAATGTGATCATTTGTTACAGAGGAATATTCGAAGTACAAATTTACTGGTTTTTACTCATAATGAATTTTGTAAATTACATTTACGATCTTATCCATATAAGAAAATGCAATGCTAGCTCCTTTCTGAGAATTTCATTGTATTTTATTCTACAAATGTGGATTATGATCGCAGCAATGCTTCATCAACCACACAGTGTTATACTCTTGCCATTTCAAATAATCGTTAGTAGCGTGATTTATGAGATTAATAAGAACGGTACTACGCAAGATATTCAAGTATTATATGTTTTGGCCGGCAATGTGTTTTACTTTTATCAGGTAATAGTCTAACATTAGATAATTTCTGATGTTATTACTGCCGTAAAGTGAATTTTAAACAAAACAATCTATTTTTTACCAGGGAAATTCTAATAGTTTAGCGACTATCGATGTAGCTGCAGGTTACATTGGTGTACAGTCATACATGCCATTTGTTAATGGTTCGTTATTATTAATTAATACTTATGCAGCACCGGTTTTGGCCTATTTTTTACTTATTTATCATGCGATCTTACAACATCCATATAAGTGAGTAATTTTAATTTAATTTTTCAAATAATGGAATACTAATGTAATAGTGGTAATATTATTTTTCAGTACTCCTGAAATTATTACGCGATTTAGCAAAACATGTATTACATGGAGATTGTTGCCAATAGCTATTTACACAATTATAATCAGTATTCAGCGTCATCATTTGTTCGTTTGGTCAGTATTTTCGCCGAAATTATTATATGAAGCTGTACACTCTGTTGTTATTTGTTTGGCCGTGTTCATTATGCTGATCTTAGCTACAGTTCAAGAAATAATAAATAATTATGAAAGATGACTTTATGTTTCTTGTATGATTTATTTATCCAAAACATCATAAACGTTAAATTGGAAAATGTTGAAATTAACGACAGGAATATATTAAATTTAAGGAAAAAGTTTCTGTTACTTTTAATAATTATTATTTCACAGTTATTATATTTAACCAAATACTTCGATCGTTTTTATAAAAATCAAAAATATAAAAGTTTCTAGTAATATACATAAACTATATTCTTTAGACATCCTTTTTACAATTGAAATTGTCTATTGATCTAACGAAGCTCGAATTTTAAATTAACTGTACACGTTTTTATTTTAATTATGTATAGATTCGTAACAATGTATAATATATAGATAAGAAATAAAATGATATAAAATTCACTTCAATATGATTACGAAAACAGAATATCTTCTAGAATAAAAGAAGGGTAAGATATTAGCATCTTAAATGTATCATAAGGTACATCGAAATATTTCAATATTCCTCGGGTGCTATAATAGTCATCGATTTTAAATATTAACTTCTCGTTTTTCCTACTATTTAATTGCAACCTATGATACTTTGCAACGTCATTTCTTTAAAACATTCGCACAAAAAAATGTTTGCAAATAATATAACCGTAATCATGTAAACCAGGCACGCAAAAATATTCGATTGAAAGCAGTATTCCTCTATCGCTAAAAAATAAATTACTTTCTATAGGAACACAACAATTCTAAATCTATACATATTTGCTAGAAATAATATGTACTATGGCTATTAAATCTAAATAGCAGCGGTATTTCATTATTTCATGTAGTATGCTTTCATTATGCTTGTTATTTAAGTACTAAATTCGTAAAATTAAATGAATTATTTTGATTTTTGTTTATACATATCACGCCGAATTGTAGATCGAATTTTCTAACATATATGAAATTATGTTATCCATAATTTTTATCCATAAACATGGATCTTATCTTCGCAAAAGAATGCATTCCAACAAGTTAAATTGCGTCAAATCAAATTCGAATTAAAATAAAGTATTGCACGGTACTCTTCTGTGTATAGTGTACAATATTTATAATTCGAAAATCAAATATATCATATCGCATAAATCTGAAACAGTTATCTTGCAACACGTTAACTTCTAAAATATAAAATACCGTTATCGTTTTGTATTATACAAAAATATAAATACTTTGATATCAAGTTATCGAATTACGAAAACAATTATACACATTTCAAAACTACACTGTTTAGAATACTAATTTCGATTATCTCGCAGGGCTGCTAGATCGCCAGTAACATTGTTTAATTTCAAATAGACGATTTCAAATACTTTTCAAGTGTCAAACAGTATACAGCTATCTGAACAAATTTATACTCTAAATCGTAACGTTATTTTTATAATTTACAGTTTTGGATAGTTTTTAGTGCATTTTTCAGAATAGATTTCTGATAAGATAAAGATCACGATTTTCAGGAAATACATTTTTCATAGCTTAGCTACTATTACCTTCGTATCTCTTCTCTGACATATTTAAAATAAAAATTCTTTAAAACGGTGAATTCATTCCAAGTTTTGTACCAAATTCAAGTCGTGCCCTCTTTTGATATCTCACGTTTACCCTAAAAATTTTCGACGTTAGAAACTTACTAAATGTTTTTCCTAATACCTTTTTTATACTTACTTAATCTCTTGCCACTTGATTAATTCGTTAATTGCAAAAATTAATGGCAATGAAACTAAAAAAAAGAGAGGAAGATGTAGAGGAAAATCTTCGATATTCTGTCCTTCGTCTTTCCAAAATTTGCAGAACACAGTTCCTGAGAATACTGCTTGTGCGCATAATCTACAAAAACGTAATTCGAATAGGATATTTTTTTATGGAAGATAAAGTTTCGCGTATATCTTAGTAATCGTAAATCTTATACTCACGCTATAAATGCACTGAAGAACCATACATAATTGTTGAATGGCTGTTTCTTCCAAATGGAATATTCCCTATGTACAAAGCCTACGGATATTGTTACTGTACAAAAAGAAATATTCAATGTTCAAATAGAATTTAACTCAGTAGATCGTTTCGAAATATTTGAAAATAGTAAAATTTACCTAAATGTAAAACTAACAGGGACAAGGCGAAATGTTGTATCACTAAAATAATATTTGGTTTATCCCCCCAACCACCCCATGAAACTTTTCCCTGCGCATCGGGATACACATACAGGCACTTGGAGTCTGCTGTGTAAATAGGACACAAAGTCAAGAACGAAATACATTGCGATAGTACTATCGTTATGATTGTTGGTAAAAATTTGCTGCCGTAACACCACAGAATGAACAATGCAACCTGAAAAGTCAAGAATTTACCTATCAATTAGATATTAAAAAATTTATATAGTATACATAAGGTATTTCAAAACACTTTGAATTTAGTAGAGAAATGTAAAACTAGCGACGCATTTCTTACCTCGCCATTTACAGTACACTGATTTTTCCCAGTTGCACGTTGCATTATGGTAGGATCCATAGGCGTAGCGATCATGGATATAGATAACATTGGAATGATTAAGCAACACAACCATAAGACTTGATCAACCGAAAATAGAGGTGGTAGCAACAAGAAACCAGACAGAGCTTGAGTGAAGGAGAGAGTAACTGTACAACAGAGCCAGAATTGCACGCAATTCCAAAGGCACGTCATATAATGTCGAGCCTAAATATGTAATAGATAATATCCAGTAATTATGATGACAATAATAAGAACTGAATTAGAACTGAAAATGTAACTGAAATAATCCTGGATTACAAATATTTAATTAATCGTACTACGATCTTTAAATTTTTATATCCTAATTTCCGTCTTACTTCAACTATCAGAAAACACTTTTGGATAGAAAATGATTCAAAAGAAGTAATAGGGTTAATAATTGGATATTTTGAGGAACCCATCATTTACCTCCATAATTAAATGGAATATCGCAATTGGATCTTCTCGTTTAACGCTTAACGAACAGGCAATAGAATTCAGTGCTCTACTCAAATCGACTGGAGATGGACCTTGGTCTTCTTTAGTTGGTGTCAATGCTGGAACTCTTTGACAAACTTGTGGATAAAGTGGTTCCACTGCCACTCTAAAACCACAAATATTTTCCATCATTATTTTATGCTTGAATGATGCATGAAACAGTTGAATGTACGAATGTATGAATAATATTTGCTACTTTTGTTCGTGTCGATTAAATTTTATACCACCTTATTTTAAACAAAATTCAATTTTTATAAACATGACGTTTATTACCGACGTTTCTCGTCGTACATCGACGATTTTAAAGAAACCAGATAATTCTATATGTCAGGATGAGAATTTTGTATATCTGCAATCACGTAAAGTGCGTCCTACGGTATACTCTAAATCTTACAAGAAACCAACCTTGAAAATTGAGTCAGAGACCACATATGGTTTGTCATATATGAAATACGATTGTATTTCTAAACCAAAATTTCATTACGGGGTACACAAAAAGAAAGTGCCTAGTAAAACTGGAAAGTTCGACTTTGACACGGTGAATAAACTTTCGTACCAAGCTGCAACTGGAAAATTGCGCAGAGCTTTCGTTCCAACATCATGTTTATCTATCAGTGGTTTTCACGACATGACGTCTACTTTCAAGCAATCTTACTTAGATCCTGGATACGTGAAAACAATGTCTTATAAACCGTACCAAGGGAAAGCTCGGCATCCAATGCCAGTGGATTATAACACAGTAACGAAGGAATCTTATCAAGATTTTGGTATTCCTATAGTTAGAAGACCACGAAAGAGAGAATTCTGGCAAACTAAATTCAAAACAAACTATTACACTACAAATCAATTGTCGTATCAATACGTAGAGCCATCTTCAAAAAGGGTTCGTGTATGCTATCGACCAGTGATATCTGCTCAAATCGAGAAAGACACTGTTTATAGTACGAGTTATCAAGTTCCTGGTCGTTGCGTAGCTAAAGATGTAGTTTGTGAATGACATTGTATGCGTGTAATATATCTAATAATTTTGTAGAAAATCATTCGTTAATTATTAAAGTAATAATAATATTTACCCAGCATCCGCTTGCATAAAGATGGGCATGTTCTCTGCATTGGCGGAAGAGCCAAGTACGCAAACAACTTCTCCGTAATCTTGCATAATGTGCAACATTTCCCTTGTAACAGTAGTGTTGCAATCAGTAAACAGAGATACCAAAAGAGGAACATTATCTATTAATTCTATATGCGGTCTAATTTTATCGATGCCTCGAGGTAGTTTTGCCTGAAGAATACGTAAAGTATAAAAATACATCCAGGGTAAGATTTTATCACAGAAACTTACCCTGTTTGATAAATCAAAATTTACGGGAGCACTTTGCTCTGTGCTGTCTGTAAGACAACTCAAAGATCGCCATGCTTCTTGTCCGGAACCTAAATCTACACTTTGTACAAGTACACTGTCTTCGCTTCGCACTGTATCCTGTTCCCTATTGAGAATCGATTACTTACTAAATATTTTGTATATTTATTTTTGTTATAAATTCAAATTATTAACAGAAGACTTGATCATCTACGAGTATGTAAAATCAAAGTATGAGTACAATGGTAATGAAAGTACCAAACGTGAGAAATATATACCAAAAGGAGTCGAGACTATACAAAAAGTGTGGGAGAGAACGAAAAATAATTACGAAAAGTGTGACGATCCCGTTCTCGTAATCCTTCGTACTAGGTGACTTAGACTGCCATGCAAAATCAGAATAATATCATAGCTATAATATTATAACTCGAAATAATCATAAAGACTGGTAATCTCAAAGAAACGTTTCAAGTTTGGATAGAGACGAACCTATGGCTCATAGCGCTTTTGACTTGAGATGTTCCTGTATCGTTCCATTCCGTGGTCTCATCGTCGAATTTTACCGTGGAGAAATCGGTGTTTATAGCGCTCGGTGCGGACATACTCATCGCACGACTATTATCCAGATTAGTACTACAATGTAAAATAGATCATACTATGTAAAAGCGATTTTCTCGTGTATCGTTCATGCAGGATAAAATTCTTAGAACACAAACACATCGATGCAGCATATTTATGCAGCAGAAATGTTTGAATGCATGCTTTTAATGTTCAAGTATTCAGCGATATTTTAATCGACTATCGTATTCGTGAAGCGAAAGCACATTTTTTAATCGAAAATTGATACGTGTATATAATAAGATATAACGATGAATGTATTATTTATTTAGTGTATTATGTGTGATAAGAGGGTAAATATGTAACATACCGAGGAGAGACACGATTAAGCAAGTGGCTGGCCTCATCCATGCAGGAGTAATTATGTTGATGAGATTGGGCCGAGGGAGTGGGTGAGGACATGGCTGCTGCCTGGCTCACCCACCAACCCACTGGACTCTCGGACCTAATATTGGCGTGTTAGTTACATACATTTATTTGTGTATATCATGTATGTCACGTAAATTACGAGATATTAACACATGTGCATTAGAATAACTGTAGAAAGTGTATAAGAATCGATGTAGTTAAAAAGTTGTATCCGCTAATAAGAAGCCATTAAAAACTATGGAACGTAATTGACCAGTAACTACCAGCGCAAATACAATCAATTTAACTTAATACTCTAATCATTAACATAAATAGGATACATGGAAAATATCGGTAAGAGACAGTACTTAAACGTGAAAGTCGGCTAGAGTACTTGACAAGACTTGAAATCAAACGGGACAAGAAAATCATATAATTGCATTCGAAGAACGTTTAACTCTATGTAAAAACTGATAAGAAAAAAAATTATTAATAAAGGGCGTAACGAATAAACATGCAAATTAGTAACAGTAATGAAAGAAAGAGGTATAGACAAACATATACGATGGGGGCATGTGCGGATATCTCTCCAGCCATTGCTGTCTCCTGTAACGTACATGCATATTTTACATTCACATCCACAGTTATGACGAATAGCTAGTTATACAAATTTATTATATCAGTTGCCACGATTTATTTTAGACTTAACAACAAGATTAGAGAAGAGAAAAAACACTAAGAGACAACATATATCTATATATGTATATATTCAGATTAATCGACGAAGAAGAAGAAATGTAACACAAAAAACATACAATTAGTGTAATACTTTGTGTCGAACATGTTTTTGTACACAGACTTTACACGTAAAAATAGAGAACATATTTATACTTTCCAACGTGAGGACATGCCCCAAACTTTTTAGATTAATCCAAAAGCAAAAAAAAGCAAAGCAAAGTAGTTTATAGAGACAATGATATTTGATAGAATAATGAGGTACGGTACCTAGCTCTTTCACTGAGCAACGATATGTGGCAATTCCATCCGCTTTCCAGCCCCATTTTCTCCGAGAACACGCGTGATCTTAGTTCGTTTTCTTTGCTGAAGTGAACGAATCGAATGCACGCCCTGTCGAGTTGCTCGATTAATTGTACCTGTCAAATATTTTATGTAATTTCTTTCGTTACTTCATCTTATGTGCATCAATTTACTGAAATATCTTACCATATCAATTTGGGCTTGGTACTGCATAGTCACCATCCCAATAAAGACTTGATTGCATTGAATTTCAAAGCAACTATCAATGTCGCTAACGTTATCATCTTTGTTTTCACTACATAGCAAAGAATCTATAAAAATTCGCATAAAAATAGATTAATTAAATAGATTAATGAGAAATATATATAGTAATCATAATTACCGGTTGAATGGAATTGTCCAAGTATTCCTTTTACTCTGGGATCGAGAACGTTTCGAAAGTCCCAAGGTAGTGGAGTAGGACTTCTGTGAGGTGCATATAAATGTTTGCTATCCGCGGGAAGTTCTAAGTATATCTTAGTCATTCTATCACAAATACCACGTGTTAGTGGTCTGTACGCAAATGCAGTGCAATATGACGTTAAGCTCGTTCTTTGATAAAAATCTTGCACCTTTTTTCTGAAATGTACATATTCGATAAATATATCAAAAAATAAAAAAAGCACTAGATGTCTTAAAGGCTAATATTTCCATGTACCGATCCGATGCTGAAAGTGGACATAGATCATGACCATCCCAAAATTCGATACAGGAATCCAAAATTATGTCCGCTGTACCCTGTGTAAGCAGTTGCAAACCACCGCCACTCCTTTCTCTAACTACCACGGCGACCATGTGTGGAAACGGAAACTTCAATTTTGTTGCGATACTTAAAGATCGTGCAAACTTTATATCTCGTCGAACCATTTCTGGTTGCTACAACAGGGAGAACTGTAATTTTCCCATTTAGAGATATGCAAACAGAGGGGTTTGATCAATGCTTACGACGTGTCTAAACGTAGACAATTGTTGCTCCAATTGAAATATATTTTGTGCCTGGTCTTGGAAACCTATCTGCTTCGCTAATTCACATAAACACCTATACGAATCATATACGTAAATTTGAATAAATGGAAATTTACATCGACGAATGAAAAGGGAAATAGAACAAAAATGTGAGTTTGCTCCATGACTAACATTCCTATGAATATATGTATGCCGGAGATACATTCACCCATATAAACGGATTAACTACGAATACGGAGGATACGTAAAATAACTATGGTTGGACTGACCACATATGTCCAAGGCTCCCTGATTCGTCGACTAAATACACTTGTCTTGAACTTTGCATTGTATCTTTTGCTTGATACCCACTCTTATCTTCTATACTGTGATCCTGGTAGCTGACAAATGTGTATGATCAACGTTACTAGTAATTGGTCATGTTACCATTTGCATTGAACTGTTCTTGGGATTATGTGTATGATAAAACTGAATGTAATTAGCTTGACATTTGGAAGAATTAGTTCGACTATTGCACACAAACGAGGGGAAGAAATACAGTGCGATAAAAGACATAAACGAAAACGTGATTCTAGCGACATGGATACGTACCGTCTGTTTGTAACCGGTACAAGATCCTCATTATACAGAGCTTCACACGTGACATGGCAACAAAACTGCATATAATGCTCTTGGGTATCCATATTACACGTATTGAGGAGGATGGCTAAACCTAGGGGTTTTAATGAGTTCAAGTGTTGTCTCCAGGAATGGTCGTCAAACTGTAGACGAAACGGCAAGGCGTGATCGTGAGTCAGGTCCAAAACTTCGGCTGCTGAGTGAGACAAATCTGAAAATTTGTTTATTTTTTAATAGATATTTTATAAGACATACTTACCGCATTTATTTATTACCATGTGTTATATATGACGTCTTATTTGAATCTTGTTTGGAGTCTTCAGCTTGTGCCTGACATTGAGGTTCTGAGGTTCTATCTACACTACCAGTACTGTAAAATAATCTACACGTCACATTTATGATCTTAAGAATTCGTATGTTCTTAAGAAGTATATTTACCTTGAAGACGGGGATAAAGTATTAGCATTTCTTAAAAAAAATACTTTCTCTGCAGTTGGATTAGGCCACGAAAGAATCCCTTTTTTATCTACGCAACACAGTGCCTGGAAATTGGTTTGCTTTCATTCATTCCTTCACATTATTTAAAAATTAAATTGTCGTGTATTTAAAGTACCGTGACTGATCCTAAGACGTGTAGAATACTGGCGGATCTCGACATCATATGTTCTTTACCAACTAAAATATTGAAAAAGTATTCTTTTAATTCCAACCAATTGTACACTACTTCCTGGTTGCTAGGCCCAGAAATATCTGCGTCTTCGAAAGGATCCACAAACTAAAACCAAAGTATTTTAGAAAATATTGTACAAATAATTTGGTCAATAGTCGACGGAAAAATTCTTTTATGTTAAAAATGTATTAACCTGAAGTTTCTTCGAAGATTGATAAAGCTTAAACAGAGCTTTGAAACGAGCCATTCCGAAACAATTTAAAAAGATCCAGCAAGTCGGAAATACTAACGGAAGTAAAGGGATACTAACAGCAATCGGTTGTAGCAAGAACATTTCGTTCCAGTAACCGACACCGAAATATTCTGTCGCGTATAAGTATCGAAACAAATTGACAAGTAATACGATGATCAGAAGAACTGGATAAGCCAGTTGTTCGATGCAACAAATCATTAAAAGATGCCGTTTGCGATTGTGATATGTAACCGGCCTATCAAGAGCTTGATCAAGAGCCATTCTAAGATTCATCAAATAGGGTGTCTCTTGAAGTTTATAGACTTTATTTTTCAATGGCGTTCGAGCTTGTGGCGTTGAAAAAATTTCATTTGCGCTGTGGACCTGCGGACTATATACTTCTCTTGCGTGTAACATCGGCGCTTCAGCATCCTGAAATGACTTCTCATTATTATCCTTTACTTTATATGATAAACTGTATTAAGCTTTAAAATGTTGAACTTACATCATAAGGAATACAATATCCAGGTGATTGTTGTCCAGGTTTTATAACAATTATATCACCAGCAACTAATAATGCCCAAGGCAAATTAACTATACGACCATCGCGATAAGTCCACTGCAAAGTTAGACAGGGGGACAATGGACTGCATAAATGTGGATAATTTTCAGGATTCCATTGAGAATTATTCTTTGCCACTGAAATATGAAAAATAATATTGCAGAAAAATTTAAAATATAATAAAGTAATAATATTTGAATAAGTACCTTCCAATTGGTCAAGAAGAACTCGTACTCTATAAGGAATTTCTTCATGTCGTAATTTATTATCGGATATGACTAAAATAAAATTTAATACTACCAAACAACAAACGGTCAGTCCTTCATAAGGCAGTGTAGGGTGCCTATAACAATAAAAAATTGTACGCATTATATTTCTTTATATATCAAAGGAAGCAGTATTTAACATTCGATACAAAATACAGTTACAAGCAGTAGCTTGAAAGTATCAACAGCAAGCATTAATTAACTGTACAATAGGACATTATGTTTGATACATAAATAAAAGTTAAGTTAATTCATACCATGTATCGTTGGTTGTGAAGAATGCAATAACAAGGATAATGGCATTGATCAAAAGTGCAATTGCTGAAGTCCAACAAAGAGTTGTGTACTGACTACGATGATGTAAAGTGTCCTTTAGCCAAGCTTTATATTTTCTGCACATAATATATACAGTATACAAAGTATAAAATATGGAATTCGTTCTTCAACATAAATAGCAAATAAGTAATAGAGTTACTTATTTCTCCTATATTCTTCCTCATACTCTTGTAATACTCTCCTAATATCGCGTTGTAATGTTTCAAGAGCAATTTTTGTACTTAGCCCTAATGGTTCTGTGGACTTATTCTTAACATTTTCACTTGGTTTAGAAGTGTTGTCCTTTGCTCGATCACCATCCATTTTCTATATAATCAAATCATTAAATTGTTGTATGCCTTAATATCTGGTATGCATTGAAATTTACATATACAGATTCCATAAATTATAACACATATATAACACAAATATGCATACAAAAATCTACTGTGGTAGCACTTTTATATATGAAAAGATAATATAGGCTAGAGGAAGGATAATTATGTTGATACATACTACTAGGTTTTATTTATATGAAATAAGAACTGATAACTATTTAATGAACTAATGATAAATATATCATTTTGAGATATACATATATTTTAAAAAGTAAATATAACATGCAGAGTAAACAAAAGAGAAAAATATAGACAAACAAGATTTCTAATAGTCTGTGATCTGCTCCAACAACATTGTTTTAATCTTGTTATGATTTTTAGATCATGCATTTGAATCTCGAAATTTAATAATACTCTGAAGCACCACCAATCTGTCTACATTCTAATCCACACCATGAAAAAATGAATAACCAAAGACATAAGTCGACAACAAATTTAAGCAACACTTTGAATTTTTATTACGGCATAAGTAGGTAGAGGAAATCGAAATAAATAAGGAAAGAACTATGCAAATATGATTTATTAATACAGCCAGCTTCGAGGGATAGAAGCAAATCAAAACAAACGGAATGAGGTTAAAATGCATTAACACTTGCATAAATCGATTAATATTAACGAACGATATTGTACTATTTAGGTTTTATAATCTCTTGCTTTAAAATTTGGCCGTAAATCAGTAAACTAAAGGTAATGGAAAAAGGCATAATTTTGAATGACCTAAATCAGAACGAAGAATGCATATTCAGATCGGTCAGAGCACAAACACGTAGCCGAGCATATGACGCAATGCTGACGACAGTGTTGTGTATGTAGCTCTGTTGTTTTCAAGTAAAATTTTGTGCTTGATTTAATAAAAGTTGAAATTAATACACTTCAAATTTTCATGCATCGCAATGCATGGGTATAGTACACAAATAATTTTGGAGTGCATGCACTCATTTTCATAGTGTTCGTTAAATTGTAATATAACATAACCTCACAACAATGGATTTACTGTATACTGTAAATAGAAAACTCACACCAAAACCGTTTCTAAATCAAGAAAGGTATGTGATTATTATAATTTTTTAAAATTTTCATAGATATTAAATATTTTATTGAAAGTAACTTTTCACTGATATAATATATTTTGAGCATTTGTTATCCATACTAATATATTACAAACAAATAAAGTATTAAAAGATAACATGTATTTCATTTACCATAATATGTATATCTATTAATAGTTTGATATAATTGGTATATTTATTTTTATAAATCTTATGCATATATTATAATTAAGTTTGACTCCGAGAATATACTTTTTAAAACATAATTCTTTAATGTTTATGCAGTAATCAAATTTTTAGCCTGTATGAGGGACAATCTTTATGCTCGTTATCTAGTCGTAACATAGCTGCATTTACTACAACTACAGAATTAGAAGATACCAGTGGAAAGACATGGGGATCTCATGTTTATGTTTGCGACTTAAATATGCCTTGGCATACTCACAAGTATGAAACATTTTTAAGTAATTACCTGTCCAAAAAATTTTACAAAATTAACCAATATTATATAACATTAGGGTATTATCAAACAAAAATATTATTACTGCATTGGAATGGGATTTACCAGGTGATAAATTAGTTGTTTGTGATTCTACTGGACATGTCCAATTATGGATGTTTAAAGATCATGTTCTTAATGATTGGGTACTAATTGGTTCCACCTGTTTTGTTGGTGAACATATATTAGGCGCAGCTTGGTTTCATAATGGGAAAAAGGTATTTATAATGTTAAGGAGTTACTTTAAAGAGCCATTAGTACCATTATTTTATAGAGGAAATGTATTATTTCAGACAGGACTTGTGACAGAGAAAAAAGATAGTATTCATTATAGTGAGAAATTTAATCATTTACCCTTTGTTCCTTCTGTAAGACAGTTTGGTGGTAGAGCAGCAGAAGGTGTATTGGTAGTTTCAACCACTGGCATGGTTGGTGCTGTTATGATCACAAAAGACTTTCAGAATCCTATTTGTTCCTCTACTGAAAGTTTAGGCAGTACAAGGCACAGAATAACAGCAGTTGATTTATGTTATGGGAAAAGTACATATATAATCATGTCTTAATTAACATTAAGATACTTCAATAACAACTAATAGATCAATATAAAACATTGTAAACTTTTAGATGGCCATATTCTGGTAGCCATAAGTAGTGGAAATATTTGTTTGCCAATCAGGTGTTATAGAGTACTAGTACGCAAAAATGATGATAAGTGTACCATTACATCACAAGCACTGCCTAGTTTTTTCCTACAGGATGGCACACCAAAGGACAATACATGTAAAGTCGAAAAATTTATAATTAATACTTATAACTGATCATGCATTGTCAGATTTTAAAATACAAAAATTTTCTTTTTCTTAGATACAAGTGTAACACATTTAAAGTTTGTAGTTCGAGAAGATGCAGATTCTTTAGTTATTGCTGTTAATAGCGATAGTGGTGGTATAGTCGAAGTATGGGAATTAAGGGAAAAATCGCAACCTGTTCATAAGTTGTTTCAGCCCAAAACATTAGAACCATTTAAAACTGTAGTGGTATGTGTTCAAATTGGAAGGATTATATACATAAAATTTGTCCGATTTCTGCTTAATCGTATATTTTTGACACAAATTTATAGGTATGGCAGCATCAATCGCAATATCGTTGTCAGTCACCAATAACAGCGATAGCGACTACAAAATTATCTATAGTCACCACATTACCTCCCCCAAGTTACGTTGTAGTAGCTTTAGCAGATTCTTCAATACATTGTTTAAGTCGTGATTGCTTAAAAGAAGTAGCTTATTCTTCTCTGAATATGGCATGGCGGTCTGAAGAGCCAAATAATAAGTACTTTAGAAATTCAGTTTCAATAACGAATATAGATCTATCTTGGCTAGGTTGTGTACTTTTAGCATGTGATACACGTGGAAATTTGTATGCATATAAATTACTACCTGATGGAGGTTATTCAGTTTACAATAAATTTATATAAGAAACAGTGTCCTTAAAAAATATAGTATACCGTATTACTGATTCCTTTTACAGGACCATCATTGACATTAAGTTATGCCTGTACGTTATTAGAATATTGTTTAGTAACAGGATTAGATTGGTTGGATATATTGTTGTGTTTGAGGTCTTCGATGATCGAGCCATTGTGTGAAAGATTGGATGTTTCTTTTAATAGACAATTACAGCCAATACAACAGTATCATTATATCCAATTTCTTTGCATCAAAATATCATTGTACAGGTATCGTATTACTTTTATATTTAAAAATTGTTCTTATGAAAGTCTGTGGATCTGCTTCGTGTAGTTTTCGTGTAGTTTTCGCGCAGGATCACCGCTAAAAATGTATTTTCAGGATGCTAGTATCAGGACAAAGTAAGGCGGCAGATTTGTCGTCGTTGCTTATGATACATTCAGTAGCAACAGCATTTAAGTCGTTATTACGTCCATCAGATTTAATTTCTCATGATAAGGGACCAGCAGAGAGTTTAGCAGCAGTAATTAATGATGCTATTACTGATGTAGATAAGGTAAAAATGAAACATATTTTTCCTAAATTTATATCCTAGTGGATAATTAATACGTAATTGCATGTAATAATTGTAGTAGATAATTAATATGTTATTGCTAGGTACTTTTACACCTCGATCCCAAAGAATTTACTGTAGAACCAAGTACACTTCAGTCGTTGCAGCAATTAATTCAATGGGTCGCGGATCTAGCTCTGAATCTTTTAGCTCGTCTTCCGGAGCAGCGATTGCAAATGAAATCTGGCGGTGTGAGTATTATAAATAAATTTCGAAAAATATAATTATTCCTTTGTCTAAACTAGCATAATCGTACTCATTTTTTCTTTTTCGTAATATCGACGCAGTATGAACTTCTGAAGGACCACAAGGCCTTAAATACATTGAGAGAACTGCTCGTAATTATACGTATATGGGGTTTATTACGTCCTTCGTGTCTTCCAGTATTTCTTCGTAGTGCCGATAATCTTGATGTGTTGGCCTTGTTATTCCGCTTATTATCAAAATTGGTTCAGCCGAACGGAGATGCCCAGACTCAGCAGGTAGACGATGGTTTAATTGGTAAGCTCGTTCATCATTGTTATGTAGTACTATAAATAGTATAAATGTATCTATACTTATTTATATGAATAACATGTAGTGAAATGATTGATAATTCGTGTATAACATTTATAGCTAGCCGTTGAAACTTTATCGTAATATGTTGGTTAGTAGGAAGTAAGATAAGACACCACTTCCTCATGCGTTTGAAAGGAATTACAGATTTTTTCATTCAGTAGCGGTAAATGCATGCTAATGAGTATACGTGAAATGCAAAAATATAAGAAATATATAGTGTGATAGTGTTATAATTTTTCGATTTTCTTTTTGTACACTTTAAAATGAGTGAGAAACTTGCAGCAAAACACACAAATTCGGTAGCTTTAAAAAAGCACAAGCTATTGTTAAACAGGAGTGAATCGAGAAGTTGTTGCCCATATTCGAGACCGCATAGATTAGCCATATTTTGTATAATAACATGCTGTATATTTGTACTTTATTGGATCATATTGTCTCCTCTTTTAATCAGTGCTCATCATTCAGGCAAGGCTAAAAATTGGCCCAATGGGTGGTACATTTTGAATTGGATTATCGCATTTTTAATTTGGCTTTTCATTATGTTATGCTTGCTTTTAATTTGGAAATGTTTCGAAATTAAACATCATAATGACGATGTTAAACTGCAATCCTATGGTACAAATGATTCTTTGAATTCGGGGACTTTGATTAATACGAAACTCAATCATTCGCAAAATGTAAAACTGAAAGATACAAAACAAGATGGACCTCCGATCGATTCAATTTCTGATAAAGATAGAATTGCCTGTGATAAATCAAATATAGATATTTCGGATAAATCTTGGCATAACAAAGTTAAAAAGCATAAAGATCTTCCTCCTCTTGTGATTCATCGTCGTAATTCAGGTAATGAGGTCGGACGTATTGGAACTATAAATATGGAGAAAAATGTTAATAAAGATGAAGATATACCCAAGTCAGGAAATGATACTTTAAAAAACCAAAGAGAATCAATGAAAGATTACTTAAAGTTAGTAGCAGTTACGCCGCAAGATGAATTGGACACAAAGAGTCCGAAAGGATCTCTTTCTCCAAGAGAGTTATTTTTTATCGACCTCATAAGAGAAGCTGAGAAAGCTGAACAAAACAGAACAAGTAATCCTCAAGGAACGGAAGGGAACCAATTTTTCCCAAGTGATTTTTCGCTGGCTAGAAAAGATGTTAACGAAGATAAGAGAGAAAAGCAAAAACCAACTGATATTCCAACAAATAAACAGCAAGAAGTAACATATTTTATCGCGGATGTAAAAAGTCCGAAAAGGGAAAAAAATGAAGTATATTTAGAAATCGAGCCCGATCAAGAGTCAGCCAAAAAGTGGTGTGTGTGTTTGAATAACGAAAAACCAATCCTTGTTTTACAAGCTGATTCCAAGGACGATTCCAAAAATTAAGTTGTTTTATCCGAAATATAATTAGATATTCCGTAGTTTAATAAAATATTTAAATCATTCATTTTACTACTAGTTATAAATTTCTGCGCTATATTATATACATAGCATAGTACATAATGATAGTAGGATAGTCAAGGAGGCATAAGAAAATACTTCATAGTAATCTTTTTAAAGAGGGCAATAAAATGATAAATGTAATAAATTATATGCTATGACAATGACTTTCTTCCAGATGATTGTTGCTTACTACCTAATCAGATTATGATACCACAATTACATCAGGGCAATAGCATAACAGCTATAGCTACACCTGTACTATTTTATCAAAACTTTCCTTTGCAGGTAAATAGAGCAGAATATTCCCTCATCGATTCAATAAATGATTTGTAATTATCTTTAATTTTAATCATAGTTAGAATATGGCATAGAACCTGAACAATTGCTATTTGTACCTGAACTCAATCCAGTTGAAGGTTGTATGCATAGTGGTCAGATTGTAGATGGTATTAGGCATTTGTATCTTGGGAAGCAACCACTTCTCGTGAAACAATGTACAAGGTATTAGATATAAGTGCATTGACAAAATAATGATAAAAAAAATGACGAATAAAGTTGTTGTAAATTAAAATTCCAGGTGTGTTGGAAAAGCACAAATTCAAAATATGACAAGGACAGCTGCAATTAGAGCATGGGATCAAAGGTGGGCTCGAGCTTGTCGTTGCGGTGGCATTTGGCGAATTCATAAAACTTGTCCCTAAATAAGTAATTTACTGAAAGTAATGTACTGAAATTTATATTACAACTAATTAAAATTTTGTACATGATAAGACAAATTACATTAAACATTTTTATTCAAGATATGATATATTTTATTCAATATTTTTGTAAATAATATTCTTACTTGCGTAGAAAGGGTAATTAGGTAGAATATTTCTTAACTTTTATCATTTATTTATTATGAGCACAACAATTTTTATTTTTTGCAACCTTGCATCTAATCATTGATTGATTGAGCACGCGTACACGTAAAAATTATTTAAATATCTTTTTAATAAACAATTATGTATAATTAGAGAAACACGTATCGTAACTATAATGTAATTTATTTTACAGAATCTCTCAATAATTTATTAATAAACAAATAATTTTTTATTTATATGTATGTGTTATTATTCAATGTATATGTATGAGTGTGTGAATTTTCGAATTTTATTATATCATTCCATAATTGGATTGAAGTTATATAATATAACGCATAAAAAAAAAAGAGAAAATTTAGTTCTTTTCAGTATTCTTAGGAAATATAATGGCCATGGAAAATTTATCTGACATAACATAGTCTTTTACAATCCTTCACATGTTAACTGGTTGTTAATGACTCTCCCCTTTTTTTCCATTCACTCTTTTGAATTCTCCCATGTTTGTTGTTGAAATTGGTGAGCCAAATATAGCTAGATGATCGATTCTTGTTGTTTCACCACCACTTTGATTGTCTTTTACAAATATTTGTATATTCTGTACATTTTGAAATTTCACATAACGCAAGGAAATTGGATTACCTTCCTCAATATCCTTTGGTGATAATCTGCACAAAAAAATTTAATATAATTAGAACAGATTTACTGGAATGCTATATAATATAAGCAATGTAAAATCAATGAGGTCAATATTACGTTAAATCTTGGACACTTGTATTAGAATCTGCCATGTCAAAATCAATAGTTCTTGGTTGATTAATGAATAGTTTTATGTTTTTTGGTCCCGTATCTTTGGGAGCTTTAATCTTCAAAGAATGCACTTTAACTGCTTGTGAAAATGCAATAGACAGAATCAGCTGTTCATCGCATTCACTTTCTAAATACCCATTATCAGAACTTAAGCATTGTAAAAAGTTGTGATCATCGGATTCATTCAAACATTCACATTGTGCCTTTGTAATGAAACTAGATAGATCCATCTGCAAAAGGTATCCTTTGAGGATTTTTGGAGTATTTATATTTACGTAGTATCATCTCATACTTTCAAGTCCGATAAAGTTGGGTACAAACATCCAGGGAAATATACATATATAAATAAGAATTTTTATTAAGAGTAAAAACATCTAAATGCAATACAAGTTTTGTTTTGAACATATTGTATATTAATGACTAATTTAACTTTGGAATATGACATTTACAAAATACTAAAAAATTATAAGTACATGCAATTGATGAAGCAACATAACGTATATTATATGTTTCAATTAATGGTCTTTTCTTATTAATGAATATGTTATAATAATGTTAATATCCACTGAAAGAAGGTTACCACAACTTTTTTATTGGTACTTATTCCAGAAGTACAAAACTGCAGCAAGAAATATCATTCCAAAAATATGGTAATAAACATTATCACTATTTCGTACATGTCCAGACACTGGACTCTCAGAATCCTCTGAATCTCCACTGCCATAAAATTGTTGTATTTTTGATTCTAATCCAGCCGGATCAGCTCCTTGACATAAACCCAATTTTGTTTGGTTACGATAAAATATAAATGTGGGCATTGCACTAACTCCTTGCATTGCAGCAGTCTCTGCACACTTGTCTACATCGACCTTAAGAAACACTGCATTTGGGTATTTAATTGATAATTGCTCAAATATTGGAGCAATTCTCTGGCAAGGGCCGCACCTGTGGAATTATAAGATTAGTAGCAAGAGATAGTATAATATTTTCGTTTGCATTGGTACTAATCATTATATCAATCCCAGAAACACGTAAAATTAAGTATGATTAATTGTAGTTATTATTTAAATCATTATTTATTGCTATATCAATGACAACAGACATATAAAAATATTAAACATAACTTTGTTGGTAATGTTATAAAATAATAATAATGTTCTAAATATGTATGAGCGTAAAAGGAACGAAAATTTGAAAGTTATAAGTCGGTGTACATAGCAAATATAGAAATTAAGTTCTTGAAGTTTTAGTAACCTTCCATTTAATATAACCCCAAAAAGCTCACCATGTTGCCGTAAAGTCAACTACGACCAATTTTGCACCTGCACTAGCCATTTCCCCATAAAATTGGCCATCGTCATTGATTACACGTACTGCACCCATTGTATTTTTATAGCGATCTAATCCAACATGAATAAAGGAAAAACGCATGAACTCCTATAGAAATTTTGAATGACTGGCAGTTTAAGCATACAGGACTGAATTTTCGAATACGTTCAATTTTATGGCTAATCCACGTTAAAATATTTCGGGTTCGCGATTGGAGGTTCAAGCAAAGACTGTTTACACATGAAGGCGAAGAATCTGAATAGATTGGAAACGCAGTTATACTGTAATACACATCAAAATGCGGCTTCAGGTTAACGCGCCAACTATGGAGAATTTCTAGTAAGTACGAAAAGGAGGTGTACGACTTTTTGTCAAATTTATTGAAATTTGCAAGAATTTGGTGAGTGAAAGTAATATACATATTGGAAAATCGTTTTTAACAATTTGTAATTATTTCCAACCTAACTTATACGACTTCTGTCAAAAAAGCATTGTATACCTGTTGACTACGTAATTTTCAAATTGCCATATTTCTAAGCCACGTTGAAAATTCTAACGTAATATGTAGGTACAATAATGTTATATCTTTAATTGGTAGATATGAGCGATATATGATAATAGGATTTGTTTCACTTTTATTCATGAAATGAATGTATGGAATATATATACAGGGTGATTGGTAACTGGTGGTACAAGCGGAAAGGGGGTGATTCTACGCGAAAAAAGAAGTCGGAAATATAGAATAAAAATCTTTTTTCTTTTTTTTTTTTTTTTGAATTTTTCCATCGAGACAACGATCTACAGTGAGATCCGTTATAACGTACCGCACGCGTACCGAGCGAAAATCCAAAGTCGATTTTCTCGAAAACAAAGCCTCAAACGAAAAATTTTTATTCTATATTTTCGACTTCTTTTTTCGCGTAGAATCACGCTGCTTGTACCACCAGTTACCAACCACCCTGTATAAACAAGTATATATAAGTGTGTGTGTGTATATATATGCTTAGAAACATTCCTAAGTACTAAAATACCAATAACGTGTGTAATCTTGGAGTATTAATATTTTATTCGCAGTATTAAATGTTACAATTAATAGTAAACAGTACTTGCTATGCAATGATGAAATATATTACTACCTTCTGCAAATTTGGTCCCTAAATAAATTTTGCATCGGGGGCAATAATGTGCGGTATTTTTATATACATTAGTACAGTATGGTATCATGCACATACTATGGGAATGAAATTTACTCCTGTTTTAAAGGATACTTAATTTAAGAATACTAAACATTTTTATTTAATATATACTTACCATATGGGAAGCAAAATTACAGCCATAATGTGTGTTATATAAGTATTATAATGATAACTTTTCGTTCTAATGTAACATAAACAATTTGGACAAGTTGTTTCATGCGAATATTTATCGAAATCAGTGTGTTCTGTGAATAAATGATTAAAATGTAACGATTATTATTTAACTTGTATATATTTTTGCAACCGGAGGTATGTATCAAGAATAGAATTATTTTAATTTACTTTTACTCACCTCGCGCTGTACGAGGAAATTTGCATACATTCGTTCGCTTTCTGCAAATATACTTTATGTTACACTTGAATTTAAAACGACGTTTCTGATCTGATTTATAGTTATTTAGTGTATACGTTTCCATAGATTTAGTAAATTCATTGGAAGGATAAATATCTTAAAAATAACAGTTTTATATATTTTTAAAAACATTCAGATGTACATTTGAAAGTAGAATATGCAACTTGTACACCTAAGAATGTTTCCGCTCAAACAGAGCTATTTAGAAGCATCGTTTAAAATGTACAGTGTAGTTTCATAGAGATTAATAATTTAGTTTTAATCACATTATAGATAGTAATTAATTAAATGCCTTTGTACACGTACGTAGAGTTGTTTCGTGTGGAGATTCTTCAACCATAATTAGACGTTTTTAAATATTTGATTGCTTCCTGATGCGAAAACTTTGTTACTTTAATTAGTTTCTGAGTTAACACTGTAATATATTATTTGTTTGCATCGGAAATTAATTACATCTCAAATATCAATCACTTATTAATGACTTATTTCTCTCAAGTATCTAAGTTTTAACCATTCTTCTCTTATATAAATCTTTAGGATCTCTTGTTTAGAAACTCTTACTATAATCCATATAATTACATAATCCACTAGCAACTTCTAATAATTTCTTTCTAGACCATTTTCTTGAAATAGTATGCATTAATTACGATCATATCGTATTTTTGAGTAAACAATTGGTGTATGACGATGAAAATGCACTAACGTATATATTCATTTCGCACAGGAATTTTAACCTTCTAACTATTGTCTGTATTCCATGTCGAATTAAATTATCCGAACAATACTTGGTATTAAATAACGTATTATCAGAATTACGAGCAGTAATTTGATAGAGTCGTTCTTTGAATTTCACGAAAAGGATACGTGGAAATTTGGTTGAAAGGATCGATAAAAATTTCACTTACGCTCTTTCAATTTCATTCTTCAGCTCGTGACGTTTTATCAAATTTCATCATTTCTATCTCTCATGGTAAGCTAAGTTTTTAGGTGGCTACTTCTGTCCCTATACGTCAGTGTTAGACAGGAAGTCGTGTTATCAATCAGAAGCAGGAAGACGAGATGTCGCAATAGCGCAAAATTCGCATGGGTGCTGTGAATAGGAAAGGAAGCGAGGTTTGAACATAGTCAGGGTGGAAAACGATGAAACGGTACTATTGTCTGAGGAACCCGATTATCAAACCAGGGGGTAATGTGGCTTTCAAAGGAAACTTGATACTTGACCTCGTAATAATCAATGCTCGACTCACCCAGCGGTTTAATTTTACTAACACTCATCGAAATTGGCGGCTCCACGAAGCTTATGGAAATCAATTAGGTGGAGAATCGTCGATGATGGAGTAGATCTGTGTTGGTGAAGTTGGAGTTATTTTCTCGCGGTGTCTTGAAAGAGAAAATCTTGATGCGATTAAAAGGTGAAATTTGATTCGATTAGGGGTTCGCTCTTTGTCTACGTCATTGTTGATCGATTTCAAAATTCTGGATAATATCCAGATTTAATTTTGTACTAGCTAACGTAGCTAACCCAGTTAGTTTTGTTTCATCTGTGAAAGATTTAACGTAATTTGGAAACAGACCTGAATCTCTATGCAGCATTATTTCCTAACTAATTTGCGAAACGTATGTAACGTGCATCCAGTGATTGTCCGGATTAAGAAGTACGTACAAGTAAATTATAAGATATAAGAAAGTAAAAGCTATATTGGTGTATTGAATAGGTAGCGGGATGTGTCGGCGCAGGGGGCATCTAGCTAAGAGAAAACCATTGTCTGGGGAACGTGAACACTATTTGCTGGTAAAGTAGATTAGGTTGGTATTGATAGAGAGAAAGAGAAAGAGAAAGGGAAAGGTAGTGGCGAAAGGGTGAGAGTGAGAGAGCGAAACGAAGATGGAGAGAGAGGACGAACGAAACGAAGGAAGATGATGAGAAGAGAGGGATGAGAGAACGGTTGTGTTCTCAGAGAGAGGCCAATATAGACGCTCGAGATGGGATATAGCAATAGAATTTCGTTTACGAGGTATAACCGCGTTAGACGATGCCCTTTGTTGTATCAGTGCGCAATTGCCTTAAGTTCTGATCTTGTCCGATATTGATGTTCGAGAGACCGGTGAAACCTCCGATAGGATACTAAGAGTTCTATTCGCCTTCGGTCGTTTCCTGACTGTGTCCAGTTAGTTACCAACTTCCTCCATTTTTTGATCCTTTTGCAAATTCTCGACAAATCAAATTTCATTTATCTCGGAACGATATTTCGGAGATGCTCGTTGCTTTTATGAAATGGCTTCCCCTCTGAATACTTCGATGGCGAATGGGAAGGACCGCTGCTACAAAGAGTACGCTAGAAATTTGAAAAGCACGCACAATGTATCTCTCGTTAATTCACGTCTCATAGCGACAATTCAAATACAATTTTCTATGCAAGTCGTCGAGAAAAAGTTGTAATTGTTGAACCGTTATCCGCGAATGACGTTTTCTTATTACATGTTCATAGAATTCAATTTTATGGAAGTGTGTACAGGAATAGCAATTTCACGGTGCATTTCCTGAATAAGTAGAAACGTAGAATCCCGGAAGTCGGAATGTTGTAATTGAAGTACATTCAAAGTAGAGAATATCGTTACGTTACACGTATACATGGACCTCATGGGAACTCACCTAATTCTCTACTCTTAACTTCATATCGCTTTATCTGGCATTTTAGGTTGAACTAGGAACTAGAATGGAAATGCCTGGCAGTCCGATATTCGACCATAATGCTGAATTTAATTAGATGTCATTGCAGTAATTTCCATAAATTCTCTTCCTTCGTTTCACTTTATCGATGCTTCTTTTCTTTCTTCTTCGCGCATACGGACACGAATTTCTTGCAGATTGGGATAAAAACAGCTGTAAGGAAATGCCGCTTAAGCGCGATGATAATCGTTTCATCAAATTTTCAATTTCATATATACCAGTCTTGGTGATGTATAATTTTTCCCTGAATACGCGTTGCATTATCTATATTACTGATCGAAAGAGTTTAGAAATGGCACGAGCGGTGCGCATTACGTTATTCATAATATACGACATCGTATATTTAAATTGTAGGAATATGCTCAATGCAGATGTTCTTGTTCGAAAAGTAGATACCGTATTCGCGCGGAAATTGTTGTAGCCGCGAACGTGAGCATTCTTAAATGTTGCATAGAGCGTTTCGCCTGCAGACACGAAAGCCGATATGGCAGAATAAACAAGGAGAACGAACAACGTTGTTTTATACGCTATTGGCGATTCGTGGTTGAAACGCGCCTCTATGCTGTACAACCGTGTTGTGGGCGTAATTTAATAATGAATACGTATGCGCACGTGAAGTGGTACCTGCTGATATGTAGGTACGTAACATCTGGCGGCCTATGAAATGCACGACTGAGCAGTCTGCAGTTGAACGTTACGACCGGCAAGAGTTATGAGCCTCAACTCAATCTCCGACTACCCCTGCCTCGATATAATTGCGATACTAAAATCCGTACAACTTTGAAAATACATAAATTTCTCTCTCCCTTATCCTCGATTTCAAATGACTCGAAACACCGTATTTAATGATTGCTTTCCTACAAGAAAATAATTGCTACACTTGCGAATTAATTGTTCTCTTTTGTTTTCCGCTATTTGCAAGTTGGAAATTTATTCTGCGAATGAAGATAACTTTGAAACAAACTGGGAAATTTGGAATAATTTTCGGCTAAGAGGTGGACAAAATCTGCAGTTTCTTCTTGCGTCGATGTTGAAAGAAGCGAAAGAGATTAAAAAAGTGAAAGCTAGGGTAGGTAGAGAAGCAGCTATTTTTGTACATATTTCTTTCTGATGAAACTGTCGTGTATCTTAAGCATCATTGAAGTTATTCGTATTAATCACCTTGAAGATGAAGAGAGCCACGCGTTGAATACAAATTTTAGCTCATTTGGTTTTGGTTTCTTCAATCGATCAAAGATTTATTCAAAGAAGAAAAACTTTTTCTGCAGTTTCAAAAAGTTCAATGTTCGCACGTCGACATATTTTTAAATCTCAGTCCCGTATTCAATGACTAATTAAACAGTCAAATGAACGAACAGGTGAATGACTCCACTTATCCGGGAGAAAGGTAAATTTAGTAGGTAGTAAATTTGGCGTATATACATATATCAATGGGCGGACTTTTGCCATTTGCCGAATGAAAAAGAAGTTTCCGTGAGCGATAGCGTTCGTATAAAAATCTCTGCGTTCGCAATGCTGTCGACTTTTCATAAAGACTTCCGCGCTTCGACTATTTTCTCCTCCTCATGAAACGAATTTCACGTTTCCTCGGGTGAATTCTTTTGTGTTGTATTCTAAACTGATATACATTTCATCGAAATACAATCCACCTGCGTATAATTAGGCACTCCTGATGTCGTTGCGGTACGGTAAAATTAAATTTTGAATATCGATGCGAATTTCGTGAAACAATAGAGTTTTAAATTATTATTTCGCTTGTATTTTGATTATATATTTCATGCTTCATAAATATAAAATAATTTTAATGTTGATAATACGACGTATAATTAACAATAATGTAATTGAATAATAGAGTAGTCCGGTTTTTTTTTTCTCATAAATATTATTCAAAATTACATCACGAAAATTGTAATTATAAGCTAATTAGAGTAATTTACTTCTTTATTTAGGTTCATAATATTCTATTAGTTTTTATTGTTGTACAGTTGTATCATAGTTGAAGATTCTAATTTTGTATTTGCAATTGAATTGAAATATTAATGTCTGTATGCTCAATTCAATGGGAAATCGTTATTAGAATATTAAATTAATAATGACATTAGCGCTGGCATAAATATTAATGGAGCATAATAATATACTGTATAATCTCAAAAATTGATTAGGAGATGAACACGTTCTAGAATTTACATGAAACTATTCGTTTTATTACCAAATGAGTATTAATGGATTTTATAAATTTCGCAATGGAACCTTTCATCTTGTTGCTGTAAATGTAGGACATATGATCAAATATCAACTATTTTTAGTATTTAGAACGTCATTTGCAATAGCACTGAGGGTATTATCGATTATCAATCATCCAATTATTGGCAATTTTCATAGAACACATCAATGATTACTGGAACGATGATATGACTTGATGATCGCAGTCAGGGGTTAACTATCCAGGAAAGTGTGAGATGTATCGATGGGTTGGAAGAACGAGCTCCCTTTCTCGTAGCACGCAATCCTTTATTACTCGCTGGATTAATTGATATTGATGTGACATTCCTTTCAAGATAACTGATCGATATTAATGTGCCGCACCTTACCGAGGAAGTGGCGATTAAGGTAGCAAGATACCTAATTTGAAATCATTCAGACACGTTTAAATTCTTATGAAAGGGTAAACATTTAATAATTTTCTAAAGCTTGTGCGATAAATAACAAGGAAAATATTATAAATCTACGATACCTACCGTAGTCGCGAGATGTGTTATTTTTTTTTCTGTAAAGAAAGTAAAATTTCTGAGTGTATTATTTGACAAACGTACTACGTTGGAGCAAATACCGTAACATCGACGATAAACGCATACTTATACATTGTGAAATGGCGTTCTTCTTGAACGTGATCCATATTTTAACCGCCTATACACTTGCACGACTTATTCGAGGAACAGAGGACCGCGATGAGCCGGAAAAAAAGAAATTCTAGACGTTTGCACAGATGATAAATCTACGGCACGTACAAGCGTGTCGGGTCCTAACAGCAAAATCGTAAAAGATATCATGCACCGCGCTATGTGTGGAGCTACGAAATTAAAGTTGACTTAAGGAAGAGCGATGCGCTCGGTGGGTTAAAGAGGTTCGCAGCTTCCGCAAATTAGTTTACGTCCGACGGTTGAACGAATAGGGATTAAAGCTAAATGTATTATTAGGGAAAACTGTGAAAATCAAAAGAAACCGAAGACAAAGAAGGTTAATCCGCTAGGCGAGGCCACCACTCATCTTGGCCTAGCTGCTTTCCTGGTTGGTTAAGCTGCTCGACCAACCGACCATTTATCAAAAACGCATAACACCTATGCAAGAAAAATCGACAATGTTTTAGCTGTAGCAAGTGGAGGAAGGTTGGCCTGCTTATGACACGGGAGATGGATGTACGAACCGAAACCTTGTACATTCTACAGGACGGCAAGAACATTATGTATTATACGCTCCCTCGCGCCGTACGGCGTACGCCAACGTTGTGTACTTGCCGATAGAATCCTCTGTGACGAGAGGATAGAGACTTTAAAGTGCAAAATCGTTTAAGGCTGATATACACGTTTCCCGATCAGAAAAACTACATGTCTTCTCGTATACTGTGTGTTCTCGACATGACTTTCCGCTCGATAGTCGATGAGCGATCCACTATTTCTACTATCACTTTCGATAGACAAACTAAGGTCCGCGAGTTCATAGAAATATTACTAATGAAAATTAATTTTTTCTTCTTTCTCTCTTTTGTTTTTCTTTTACAAATGGGTTGCTGCTATTTTTTACGATCGGAAATAAACAATTCGGGTCTGTATCTCTTATCGAAGGAAGGAAGCGTTTTCAGGTTGGCCATGCGTTAATCCAAGTAGAGATCAATGAAAGTAAGAACTATTTGTGACCAAAGGAATTATCAGACTCGAATGGTAGATTAAACGCAGCGGGATTATAGGTTGGGCGTGGCGAACATTTAAAGCCGACTTAAACGCATCGGAGTATAGGAAGCCTAATAAAATGCACCCACATACTGATGGATCGCAATACCGGCATTAGTAGCTGGCAGTAAAGGTTAATGTTGATTGCACGGAGTTTCGGAGCGGCCCGTAAAAATTCTGATTAACCTACCAGACGTGACAGTATGCTCTTCCCGCCCTTAAGTGCTTAGCCTGATAAAAAAACGCTCTTGTAAAGAGCGAAATATAAAATGCACAACGATGCGACCGGCGCGGCGGCACGCGTTTACGTGCAGCGACATTAAAAATGCACGAGGAATAGAAATTCTGATCTGTCCGTCGGTTTATTTAATTAATAAATAAGAGAAATTGCACTGGATGAAATGGGATCGTTAAAGCAGAATCGATAAAGTTCTACACCTTAGGTCTCCTTTAATGAAACGAAATTTATCGTTATATTAATTCTTCAGACTTGAAATACTTCTTGACACGGAAACTTGGTCTGAATAATTTTTCTCTTTTGACAGACGCGATATCGATCTATGTAATGTATGTCTATTAATCTTTCATCCTGAACTCTTCGTTTTATCGATCGGCTTAATGTTTATTTGCTCTTGTCCATCAGCAAAAATAGGCAGGTACTTTTTAGTTGTCCGTATATTCTTTCGTTCTGTATGGCAGACTATGAGCATAAATCACCCAGATCTGGTTTGCTAATCCCGATTAGAACATTGCACGATGTATAAATCACAGGGGTTTCATTTATGCTTGTTGATAACGCCACAAGGTAGACTGTGTCACTGAGAGTAATCCTCCTTCTCCTAATCTGTAACCTTGTTAAGATAATTTGATAAGGGTCAATCGTCTCCCTCTGTAAATCTTTAACATTCCGTGTTCCGATAACTTTGAGAAACATCCATTAATTCCTCTAACGACGTGTAAAACCGCGTTTCAACATTTCGGAATAGATACGTTAAAATTATAATTCAACGTTTGTTTGATAATCGATCTCGATGACGGAATTCTCACGTATGAAAATAAAACTCCCTAATTAGAAAAATACTGCGTAGCTTTACGATGGTGACATCAGGTGTTGAGTGGAAAAAAGAAGAAGTAGAACTGGCGGAGGAAAGGAAACGAAGAAGCATGGTCGTGCAACTATGGAGGAAAACTACTCCTCAACCGTGAGCCGTAATTTTGACCTTTCAGGAACATCTGCGTGGCATCTGTACGAACGAGTCGCAGTTACCTGCAATTGACAAATTTCCAATGGGCTACTTCGTGGCATCCGCCTTCACAACAATTAGTCGTGATGAAGTTTGGAAACACTTGGTGTGTGACACTGATCGCAACTTAACGAAGCAAACACGAACTCTTAGGTGTACCTAATGTTTAACGTGGTCAAAGAACTTTCGTTGGAGGAGTAGCGGTGACCGTAAAATTAAGATCGAGTTGCTACAGAGTGTGATCGACGTTTGATACTCAGTTCCCCTTATGGTAGCAAACTTATTACAAATCTTATGTTTAATGCTTCATTTTCTTCCGCTTCATATCGATCGATGCAATAATATCGTCACGTCCAAATGTTTGATTTTCAAACGGGTACACGAAGTGCAATAATTAAGTTGAAATTAACAGGAAACAGAAAATCTTGTAGATACATAAGTATATACTATACCTTGGTCTATCGGAGATGATTTTGTCTTGCTTAATTAACCTTTCCGGAGGCTCGATAGCGCCGAGAAAATCTTGAGCGAAAATTTCGCAGATGCGCAGAATTGTTTCCAGGTTTGCGCTGACGCTATTTTCATCCGCGTAACTACCTGGCGGATTATTCACGCGGCTGTAATGTAATCCAGCTCGTACAGGCAGTCCGGTAGTTTGGGTTAGGAATTGGCGGTAGTTTCTACGCGAAATAGCAGCTCTATTCTTCAGTCTGCGGTTACGTAGTGTGAATATCTTGTGGATAGATACCTGCGACCGTGTAATCCTGGCTCGATCTAGAGAGCCAGTAATTTGGATTAGCTATTGACGTTGCATATATCACCTGCCAATTCAAGGTGTTCACGCGTCGTGTGGTGTTAACCAACGTTTCCAACGGACCAACTGATAATCACGTATAAATGTAAACGATCTTTGCTTTCTGCGAGGTGTTTCTAAGATCGCGTCTAGCTTAAGATAACTAAATTGAAATGGAAGTAATAAACAGGTATCTATAGTTGGGATGTTTAATTTTACACCAATTCTTACAATATTTCACTTTGTTTTATCTGTTATATTCGTTTTCGATTAACGAATCGATAAATCCAACAGCTAGTAAATTTCTAAAAAATTTCATCATGGATATTTCATGTAGTTAAAAAGTTCGATGTCTATATTAGTCAGCTAAATATACCGGTTTCGTCGTTTTGATAAAATGAATAATTTGTGCAGATATATCGATTACGGATACATATCTACACAATGGTCAGTATGGAAGAATTCAATTCAGCTCAAGTTCGCGATGGTATTTGTTTTGCCGTTTTACTTGGTACGACGGAGACTTCCTAATCTTCTAAACGACATACCAGACGTACATGTACAGAGAACTTGCACATAGAAAACCGAATAGTCGAACGTGGGTGCGGCTGGTCTCTAGCACTCAAATTGCAATCGATTATCCGAACATGAAATTCCAAAATAAACAGAGTGCCATTCCAGGATATGTCCGATGACTTCTTGGTTCCATTAAGAAGCTATTTGCATTTCTCTTAAATTCCAATATGCAATAATTATAGAATGACCTGCGATGACACTATCGAATAATTCAAATTAGATGCCCCGGTACGTAAAGCATCCGCTTATTCGGAAAATGGCAGCTCTAACGTTCCTTCGGTCCAAGGGAACGTCGGTGCTGTGGTTCTGGGAACCAATTTAGTCTTTAGAAAACTCTGGGCTGAAGAAAATTCAAATTTCAGGAAACTCGAGCTTATAGAGCTGAACGTACGTACGATAGACCGTGATATACGCATCGTGACGTCGTATTGGAAAATTGTATTGTATGGAAAACATGGAATGTGCATCAGGTTTAATAGACAGATGCGTTATTTACAATGCGAAGAAAATGGTTGTGAAAGCGAGGTGTAGCAGTTAACAAAGTTTCCAATAACAGGATAAACAATCATTCGTTCGCAAAACTACACGTTTAATGCGCATCCAACTTTCTAATTCTTCGAAGCGCTCAACAGAGACGCGGAGTTAGAACAAAAGCATTCATTACTGTTACACGCTAGTTTTGCTTCCTCGCTCTATGTATATTGATCGGTTTCGCACCCATGTAAGTTCTTCCGCACAATCAGTTGATTGCGCCAAGTTCGAGAACCTGTGTCCTACCACATCCCCTTTTCATCGTATTCCTACGTGTGTGTCTAACTGACTCTTCTTTGTCGAGTGCATCGTGCCCGCAGGTGCAATTCGCGTTTTCCGCTCGATGTATTGCGCTACATTAACGAGTACGACTCATTTACAAATCGCACTCTTGGGAGGCGGAGGATGTTGCTCCATTTTACCGAGTTATTTTTTTAGATAATTCGCTTGTAAATTTTATCTGTCTGGGACGTATGCATTAGGCAGTGTTAACCTCCCGAGACGATTAGTAAAGAATCGTGCGATTTCGTGTTCCTGTGAAAATCTTTCTTTTTCTTGGACCTAATTTTTTACTTGCAAGTATATTTGCATAATAAAATAATAATCGATACCAAAAATAATAATTGTGTTTCCAACGATGCTGTCGACTAAAATCGACTTGAATATTTACGGTAGGCGATATTAGATACACTTACCTGGTTGCCGAAAAGAAAAAGTTTTAATGCATCGATTCCCTAAAAGCCGATACGCAAATGTCTCTATATTGATAGATATGACCGCTCTCTCTTCAATCCTACTCGTTAATTATACATACGAACGATTGGTATTCTCAATTATTGGTATTCTCACAAGTCATTATTCTCAATTCCCGCGTTCTTGTTAATCTAGACAGGAAAAGCACGAAGGCGCGCATCCAACGGGTGTATCCATGAAGGCGGTATCGAGTAACGTAGCAACAATAATAATTATCACGGAGAAGTTTCCTATCCAGCGCGTCTCGTCGCGCCTTTGTGAGCTACTGGACGTTTAGCAGTGTTCCAACGTGTGTGCAAGGTTGGAACTGTTGGTATGGGGTTCGTCGCGGTGCAGGTGGTAGGAGAGCTCGGGTGAATGTCTGAGCGGGCCCTGGTGTGAGAGAGAAATTCCCAGGAGGAACATAAAGCCGTGGACAGCCGCACCGACGCGACGCCACCCTCTTTCCGGTGGCATCCTGACGCGGAGCTTGCGCTACCGCGTTTACGTGCTCCGTCACAGTGCTCGGTTGCAGTGACGACGCACCACGGTGACATGCAACGACACCGAGGAAGTCGACACGAAACGCGTCATACGAGCAACTGTTGCATCCGCGTACTCTCTCAATTCCGAGTACCGACACTCTTTTTATTTGCCTCATCTCTCGCCATGCCAAGAAAAATTGCTGCGGAATCGCCTAGGGATATTCGCCGGTTAAACGATGCTAATGCAATAACGTGTCGCAGCTCGATTCCGCGTCGTGTGCGCTCGTAAGGATACGATAGCAAGTATCCTCGAAGAGAACGCCCGACAGAGGATACCGGTAATTGGGAATAAAATGCTCGTTTCGAAGGGCTTTTGGGGGAAATTCGCTGGAAAAGTTGAAACAAATTGGACCAAGTCTAGATCTTTGTGTAATTGTCTACGTTGATGGAATTTAAGCAATATGCTTTAAAGTATACCTTAAGCAGATTAATGCGAATAATGAAATTGAAAAATCGAGAAACGGTGTCAAATGATTTTTCAGCGCATTATACAATATTATCGATAAGCAGAGTAGGTACTCGAACGATTGACATTCGATAGAATAACAATGCGAAAGAGTGTCCGAACCGTATAACGAACCATGTACATGTTGTTTCTGCGCGTGTATACAGTAATTCGTAATACATAATATAGAATGAGAGGTATATAACGCCATTTGCGAATCGTTTTGCATCGTGATAAATTTCCCCCCGCTTAAGAGCGGTGGAATGTTAATGCAATCCGAAAATAGTATACGCGATGTTACCGTGTCGTCATAAATATTTTAATAACGACTGTTGATACTCATTAATCGCGAATGCGTCTCTGGCGTAGCGAAATCACGGATTTAAATAAAGCTTTGTGCATTATTTAGTAATTTATTATTTCGCATTGCGTTATAACTGCGTGTACAGAAACATGGATATACGTATCGCAGTTCGTTTTGTTTCCCTTTTTGTTTGCCCTTTTACACTTGGTATTCGTCAATTTTATGCGCCATTTTCAGCTTTACCACGCGGTAATAAAAATGTTTGAACAGCACAAAGCCGCACTTGTGTACGATGACGAGTTCCGTGAAGAAGTCGTCGCTGCCAGTGTTTCCAGCATTTTTAGAGTACTCCCCTCCTCGCCCCTCCGCATAAGCGTAGAAAATGAACAACTGTTGCACCCGTCCGTCCATTTTTCCGTACGTGATACCGAAAATCAAACACTCTCTTTCGCTGCTTTGTCTTTCATCTCTTTACCAAGCAGAGTTGTGGCCAAGGACGTGTGTTACGACGCGACGTCAACGCCCTCGACATGCACGCTATTTGACACTGACATTATCGACGAAACAATTGTTTCCCATTCGATTCCTCACGCTATTCGAAAGCAAGAGGAATTATAGAGGAAGGAACAAAAGCTTATTAAAACGTTCGGTACTACGGTTGACGTATTCAACGATTTTTACCTTCTTGTTAATTAGATTAATTATTTTTTGCGTCATTTTCATTTAGAAAGCTTAAACCGAACGTTTTCTTTTTCTCCTTTCATTATTCGTAGGGTAATTTTATTTTCACCATAAAAAGGAAGAATCTAATTACATCATATGAATTTTTGTGTTAAAACGCTTGAAAAGTTTCTCTTTAGAAAATTCTCTGTGGCAATTGCCAGTACATAAGCAATCCGAATACGTAGGAAAATTCCGCGTCATTCTTGTAACTTCTAAAAGATTCACAACTGTTGTGCTCATTCTCCGTTTACTTCTGTACCAGTTTCGTGCTAGTGCGTTCGTATTTTCTTCGTGCCGAGCTTTCTTCTTTCGAAAAAGGTAGCTTTGCAACATCAGTTCTGCGGCAGTTTTTCTGGATTATTCTGCCACTGACCTTTCTACCGAGTTTTTCAAAAAGTTTGCTACATTTCGTGCAGTAACATCGTAATATCCCGTAATATGTATATTATTTTTCAACGATTTTACCGCAATACCCTTTTAACGTAGAATAATGAAACAACATATAAACGAAATACGTGTGTCTACTGAAAAGAATGACGCAAATGTAATCGTTGCGTTTGCTCACGACCTGAAAATGTTGTCTTTTACAAATCATCCATCATTTCTCCTTAACATTCTTTTCTACTTGCAATCAAGAGGGAAATGTGACGTTTTCGGTTGCATAAATCACTCTGTATAAAACATTCTTCAAACATAAACTTTCTAAATATCGTTTAAAAAAGTAGTGCATGTAAATGAAACGCCTGTGAGGATCCAGTCACACCTGAGATCTCTTTTTTTCTTTTTTTTTTTTTTACCCTGCGACGCAACGTTGAAGTAGCAATTGACGACGAAGTCGAGCATAAAAAAGGAACTTTTCTTAGGATGTTGCCGGTTATGTAGTATGCCAGGAGATTCACAACTGTTGCATTCGTCTTTGTTCATTTTCCTACCCTTGTTTCGCGTTCTTCTACCCCCGTCTCGTTCTTCACCCTCTGCGAAAAATACCATAAAGAGGAGAGCACGCGTCGTGCTAGCGAACGAGAGAAAAAGAGAGAGGAAATGAGAGATGGAAAGAGGGGAGAAAGGGAACATCCCGACGTCGTGCGTCGCGGTGGACAGACCGTGCGCGTCGAAGAATCGCAAGAAAAGGCGAGGGGCGGAAAGCTACGCAAACGAAACGGCACGAACGACCGTGAGCGCCCTCGACGAGCGGTGTTGGGACGTTGAGCGTCGCGGCGCGCCGTGAAAACCGAGGGACGACGGCGTTCGAGTCAGTCTGCGTCCGCCAGTCGTCGCGACGTCCTCGCATCGCTGTGACTTGCGCCGATTCTTCGTTCATACGTGAATATCGCATATAACGAGGGACCGACGTCAACGGCCAAAGTCTTTGCAGGATATTCTGTCTGCAAATTCGATACCATTGAACGACAGTTATATTCGATAGGAACATATATCGAATATATTTTCGGAGGATCCGATCTCACGATTCAAAAAGAAAAAAGAAAATTAAAAAAGTAGGAGCGACTAATAATTTTGCTTTGGAACTACTTTCGTGCAAAGAGGGGTGGTTGGATGTACTTTTAAAAAATATATTCGAGCAGAAGACAGGACTGTCCGGAACAGTCGCGAACATCGCGATTAGTCGCGATTCGTCGTAAAGTGCCACGAGGACACTGATCGAATTATCACGAGCGTAATTAATCGATATACGACGGAAGAGTGTTTTCACGGGGGTTGTTCCTCTGGCGGATCCTCCGCTTCAATCGTAAAACACCGCTGATTCGCCATTCGATCTTGGTTACCTTGTGCTAGTATTTCGTTCTTTGTCCCTGTTTCACCTCTTTTTTCGCACCTGTGTATCTATGCCAGCCGTTGATTTGTCACTACACTAGGTGAGAGTGACATCAACCGAGAAGGAAAAGAACCGAAGGAGAAAAATAGAAAACTCGAGTCTACTCGTGGACCTCTTTTCGATTTTTCTCTTTTATTTCTCGCCACCCTCTTGAATCACGAACGAGTTTCTATGCGCGCCGCTGGATGGATCGTCAACTTTGATATTCAACTCGATATTTGTCGGCAATCATCGTTTGGTAAGTAATTTGAAAAGTCAGACATTCGCATACCTCGTGTGACCGACTCAGCGTTGCGATTCATTAACCTGGATTAGCGTTTAACTTGATTTTATCCAGATTTTTATTCTAAAGTCTTTCGTTGTTTCTAGAATTATTCAAGCTATTGATTATTCCCCGTTCCTGTTTCTACGATGGCTTAAAATATTTACAACATTTACAAAAGATAATTTTGGTTACATCTATATCCTAATATTATAGTAACATTTTTTGCAGTGAAGCTGCCTGAAACCAAATGTTATATTTTGAAGTGAATATTATCAATGCAAATCTATTTATACGTTAATTTTCATCCTCCATCGGTGAAAACAAAATCAAATAACAATTTGCACATTATTGACGCATATCGCCAAAGCAGCGCCAGTGCAGTGTAGGCGGTTAAAGAATTTGTTTTCACGATTTGGATTTTCGTTTTTCTCATTTTCATATATTTCGCGTGGGAAATATTTAGATGTGAAATGCTTTTTAATCGCCCTCGCGTTATACCAGAATCGTTTCGATTTCCGGAATATTTCAATCCCATTTGTTCGTTCGTCCGTGTATCGGTATATTGCTCTGCTGCGATGCACGATTAAAAGAATAGACTCTTACCGTTGAAAATACGAGAATTGCGTCGTCGTTCCTTGAAAATCTCGGCGGTAGTTAATGCGTGATCGTTACAGGAGAATAACTAGTGTTGGATTAATTTTCACACAGGCACGCGGTATGCTACTGGATTCAAACAATTGTAATTAAATTCTTTGGATGCTAATCACCGCAAGCACTTGTGTCTCGTGCAAATGATATTTAAATTAGTACGCGGCCTGTATATTAATCGTACCAAACAGGGTACATTTTCGTGACGATCGTGCTACTTCCGCAATGTTGTTAACTGATCCTGCAACGGTAATAAATATTTTTCCGTAATTTACATTCTCCGTTTTTTCTTTCGTCGCTCTTGAATATGTTTAGCAACCGGGTGGCGCGTTGTTGATACTTAACACGGTTCCTGTGAAAGAAAGAAAGGGGTTCATAAAAATGCACCACGATCCATTGTCCGTGTCTGTTATCATGATAACAACGCGTTGTTCTAGAATAATAAATCGTCGAAATTTTCTCGCAGCATGCGCTATATAAAAGGTACATTATCTGTGATTTTTGTGGATGGGATGTTTAGAAATTCGTATCGCGACGAGGAGCAGGATAGTTTTCATAAATATGAGGATACTAGAAACGAAGATAGCAAAAGTGGATAGTGAATAAATTTTATTCATATATAATATAACTCGCGATACGTAGTGCTGGGAAATATCGAATGTATTGATAAGCTGATTAATGAAACGGAAAATCCGAGCGGAAGATCGAAGAGTTCGTTACATGGAAAGATCTCCTTGACGTAAATATAAAATCGTGGCTACGATATAGCAAATAAAAAGATCAATGGGGAAAATAATTACGAATAAGCGTAACATATGGTCGTTTAGTTTCTTTGTGTCAATGAAAAATTATTATTTCACGTTTCTTTATCGTTGTGTTTGTTCCTTCCTTCACCCGACCTGTGCATTCAAACGTTTCATTTCCTCGTTGCTTCTGTGCGGTGCAATCTTTTCCTTTTTAATTTTCGATGAGTCGGAGTATTTCGAAATGAAGCTGCAACCGATAAAATATTTTAAAAGTATGAAGAGTGCACGCTGGTGAAACTTGTCTGCCACACTTTTGTAGTAATTTAATCTTTTTTCGCTTCGTCATACGATGGTTTCTCTTTTGCAATAACTGTCCAAGTATTTGAAGGACAGTTCATGGAAAGGAAAAATGAAGATGTTGAAATTAATGATATTACCTCAAAGTATCTTTGCATAAAAATTTAGCAATTAGTTTGATTAATTTTTCTCGTCTGTTGCTTTATTTCATATGCATAGAGGGTGTTCTGTAGTTGGTGGTAAAATTAGAGGGTGATCAACGATATATTTCGATAAAGTTATAGCTATCGAGCAAAATTGAGGTCTAAGTCGTAATTAAGCGAATACGTGCCAAGCAAATATTTAAAGTCGAATTTCGCGGAAATTAGGCCTCGTATGAGAAAATGTTACTCTAAATATTCGTTTCCTTTCTTTATCTCCCGGTTGTACCATCGATTTCACCCACTGCGTCTATACACATTATAATTTTAGTAGATGTTTGCAAATAAATCCGAGTAACAAGAGTGGCTTCGTTACGGTTTTATAAACGCGCGCGAAGTTTTATGGAGATTGGTTCGCTTGGTTTGAATTCCTTCCTGCAACAGAGTGCAGACTCTAAATAGACAGGAGGTGAGAAAGTTTCTAAATGATATCTACCTTGTAAGTTCATAACGAAGAGGGTTTCTACCCTCAATCATAACTTACAAGTTATCGGGAAAAGCAAAGGAGTTTTGTAGCCTGTTCAGGATTACAGCAGTGCCAGGCTTTCAGGAGGCCGTCCTACTACTTTTATTTTCTTATCTCTTACATCTCCTTATCAATTTTTTATGAGACTGCTTGATTCTAATTGTTAGACGTAATTCCGTGACGAAGTTACTTATTGCAGTAACAAGGAGTCATGAATTATTAATACTATCGACAACGTCTTAATCGTTTATAAATTCAGGGAAACAATATAAATTATTAATAAAGGATACGATCAGGAAGAAGACGAGAGAGAACCTTCGGTATGGTAAACGAGGGAATGTTACGAATAGCTAAAAAAATTGCTGGAGAAACATTGAACCGAAATAGATACCGTTGTCAATACTTAACATTTTTTTCATTCGATCGATATATGAATGTGATGCGAAAAAAATATCGAAACGTAGTGTAAAAATCTTCTATTATACGTATCGTACAGATTATCCCTTATTTTAAATTGGCTTAATAATGGAACGAAAACATCGATATCGATAACCATACGCGAATATATTAAGCTGAATAGTACTCGAAATTTATGCATCCATTGCGGAAACACATTAGATTAATCACTTATTAATGTATAACAAATATTCCACATATATTCCCTTCAAGGAGAGGAATGTATACGAGCCCCGTTGCGTGAAATATAGTAGATACTATTGCACTAACGCCCAACAGACTGAATTGGTTTTCAACGCGTTCAATGCATATTACCCTAATAGATAATTTATCTCCTTAATCACTGATTTATACATGTAACATCAAAGCATAATTAATTAAATAATCATTCATAGGCAAATTGAAAAATTCCGTGATGCTTACCACCTCCTGTGTTACGTTATGCGATCATTCATTGCGTCGAATGTTTGAAACTTTCTTCGATGAATGTAAAAATTCGCAGTAAAGAAATTCAAAAGAATGAAAGCTTGTTCGGCTATGTGTGAACGACTCGAATGCATTGCAAGCACATTATGCAGTAACGTAGAGGGCAAAAAATAAAAAAAAAAATTACGTGTAGCTTTTATATAAGGGAGCGCGTTTGTAAACAAAGCAGCTCGGTTTCTAAATATCGCGCACGTAGTATTTGAGGAATCGAGCTTGTCGACATGAAACGTGTTGGATTGTAAACAGTCGACATTTTCTGTTTCATTCGGCTGTAGACGCTGGAGCATGGTTGGGCACGTAGCTGGAGCGCGTAGAGAAAAGTGACGGGCGACGTAGTACATATGTTAGTGTGAAAGTGAGCCGAAACGAGCGACGAAAAGTGCAAGCTGGCAAGCCTACGGACTTCTCTTTCGATCTTCGATATCCTGTTCGTCCGAGAAAAATGTAAGTTAATAAAAAAACATTCATGTCACTGCGTGCTGGATGAAAATGTTAACACCTTTTCGAGTAATCGGATAAGGAATCGAATACATACTTCTGCAATCAATTTAAGCTTCGATGGTGTTTATCGAAGTGAAAATTACGATCGAAAGGTGGTAACATACTGTCTGAAATGATGTTTCTTGTGTTTGAACGTAACGAAGCACTTGTCGTTATCTTTTCTACTAATCGATTGTAGTAATTCCTTAAATAAATAGCTCATAAATTAGCTAAATATTATTCTTGTTAGCAACGTGGAAGGATTTGCATTAGCTAGTTTAATTAGGAGGGTGTAGAGTGTATATTCGAGAACTTTTAATTAGAATAAGTTCGGTAATTTCTAAATTCCATGTACTATATTTATTTCGGTATTTGTTTTGAATAATCTATGCAACATACATAGATATACACACTGACAAGAATAAAATTGGTATCGTAGCATTTCTAAAAAATTTCGTGATCGCTCAGCACCTCGTGTACGTTGCATAGACGCGATTCTTTGAAGTCTTGTTTTCTCTGGAATCAATTGACGTATCGGATTGAAAGAAAACATACAGGGTGGCCTAAACATTAGCCATCACGATTTTTCAGGCGCTTCCGATAGCCAGGCAAAGGAATGTTTCGAATAAAAATTGATCAGTTTCCAATCGATTGTAAATTGCAATATTATGAATTTCGAAAAAAGTTTTATTTCGACGAAAAGTTAAGGTCGTCTCTATTTTTTGTAACGGAACGGTACATTTTTTAATTGCCTACAAAATAGTATTAAACAAAAGTGGTTAGTTTAAAAGATATTTTAACTTTAATGTTGTGAAACTTATCGCATGAAAAACAAGGAAAACATAAAAACAAAGAAGTTCCGTGGTATTTTTTCTTCTCTTTCATATAATAAGTTTTACAATATTAAAGTTGAAATATTTTTTTAATTAATCATTATCCGATCCAAGTACCTCAATGCTTTTTTATAGAGAATTAAAAAAATGCATCGAATGGAATATAAAAAAATGCATTGTTCCATTTAAAATAATAAAGGTAACTTTAACTTCTGATCGAAGTAAAACTTTCTATCAAATTCATAATATTGCTATTCGTGTTCGATTGAAAGCTGATAAACTTTTGTTCGAGACACTTTTTTGCCCGGCTATCGCAAATGCCTGAGAAATCGTGCGGACTGATCTTTAGACCACCGTGTATATTTGTCAAGGGAATACGTATTTCTCTGTGCTCGGAGTGTATTTGCCCTAAATTTTTCAGATCGTTACTGCATTCTACTAGATTGTCCGAAAAGTTTCTTTCGTTTTATGAGGAAATAATAGACGCGCAACATTTTTTGTTTTATATTATTTTGTCGAATTACGTACGATCTATTTTGTTCTGTTGAGATAAACATCGCGACATTTCACAGACTTGGTTTCACGTTTGTATGAAGGTGCATTGTTGTAAAAAACATGTTTGTGAAAGAAAGACACTTTCTGGACAACCTAATATATTCGAATACGTATTAGAAGATATTTCCGCCTATCATCCGCATAGCATTGTCTCGTTATATAGCAAAGAACATTTATTGCAATTTGAAAGTAATCATTTTTATCTATCCGGGTCGACCGACATTGCCTCAAATGAAATTTTTCTTCCGCAAATTAGATTTATTCAGAATGGCTGAACAATTGCTTCGGTCAAATCATTTATGGATGGGAGTAAGTATTAGTATTTCAAAGTTGACACGGCTGTCGAATGAAAGCAATCGATGCAGTAAATTCTATACACAAAGCGTGTTTACGCAGTAACGAGAAGTGCTTCCCGTTTTGATCTCGATTGTTTGAGATATTGCGTTCAAAACATCGATAACTATTGTTACATTCGATAAAATATATCCATTGAAAATATGTCTTGTACAAAGTTATTCGAAAGTCACTATAATTTTATATATATTTTTTTTCCTCGAAAAAGAGCAATCGGAAGTACATCTTTTATATTGGAGAATAAATTAGGCACGCAATATCGATGAATTTGTAAAGTATTATTAGATGCAATTTATGTCCAAATTAATAACGTTAATTAACATACAGAAGAAGAAACGTACGCGTTAATTATCGTATTTGTGAGTCTTGCGTATCTTCGACACGAATGTTTCTTAAAAAACAAAGCTTGACGTTTGCAATTTATTTTGTTAAAAAAAATCTTTTCGGCTTGCCTGCGTACTTTTTAATATTCTACTGAAACATTTCCCGTTTGACGAAAAAGCTCTATTGTATCGTTTTAAAATCGTCAAACATTTCTGTATGTGTTTTTTTAAAACTATTATAGAACAACAACCTTGTTGTAATGTCCAGTGTTACGGATAATTAATTAATCATTTCTATCGATATACATGATAACGCGTTTCACGATTGGTAGGCGATTTATGAAAGATCTGTTACGGGGGTCACGTCCATTTACTAATTAGATACTATTGCTCGATAGTGTAGCAACTTTATGGCACTCATTAGTCACATGCGTGTGGAAACATTAGCCGTATCGGTTTTATCATTAGCAGAACTTTTATTTTACGTGTTATAACCTCGAAAGAGGAAAAGAAATACTTTGATTTTCTCTTCGTACGTATAATTATGAATATCATAGTCAGTACATTTTAATGGAAAACATTGATTGATAGATATTTAGTTAGCAAGCGGATCTCTATTTTTATTCTAGTAGATTTTTAAAAACAGCTCCGTTTAATCAATTATCATTTTGTTCCTTTTTCCTGTAGTTTCGGCTATTAATTAGTTTTATCTAGTAACATGTAAGAGCATATATCGTTCACGGTATTAATTTCGATATTTTATTCCTTGTTTCTAGAATGGCAGACATATTAACATTAATCAAACAGAAATTAATTAACGAAACCTTCGCCATTATCATCGACTTATTTATTTTATATTTCGTTCTTGCATCAAATACACTGATGGCCAATTTATTACAAAGAAACATTAATTATTAAGGTAGAATAAATAAGTTCGCAAATAAACGTTATTCACGCGCCGCTTGAATCTATAAACTCGCAATACGTAATTTCAGAAACGTTGAAGTTTTGCTCGCCGTTACGTATTTCATGGGTTACCATACCAATTCAGGATATTCGCTTCTTTTTTAATTCGTCAAAAAGCTATTATACAATTTATCATTCTGATTGTTCTTCGTTGTAAGTCCGATGGATGTATCGCAACTTTTCGATGTGTGGGCCCTTACGCTCTGAAATCCAACGTGTTAGTATGGTTTACTTTGAAAAAAGCTTTCGTGAAAGCTTGTGCTTGGATAAACCTGAAAGCAGCACGGGACGTAGTCATCTTTCAGGACTAGCTCGGCAGCAAAATTGCCAAATGGTGTTTCTCGTTTCGACGCCCACGGCTGCAAAAAGCGATACGTTTGGATTGAAATGATCCATTGTATTGCTTTGTATGCGAATGCTGCCGCGCAATGCAAATATCTGCTATTCCTACATAATTTCGTTTCACTGCGAATAATGATGTGTCATTGCTGCTATTTCGTGTGTCGCCCGTGCCGTTCCTGTAATATCGCAAAAAAAAAAAAAGAAAAAAAAATAGTAACAAAATACATGTTCAGCGTTAAATATTTATATAGCCACCTGCGTGTTTCCGTGTACGACGAAATTATGCGTGTGCATTTGTACGCAGAACGCGTATTCGCCTGCTGATGTATGGACAACTTTATCGGAGATCAACGGCTTATTACTACATTTAGATATGGAGGTGAAGTTTGTTTTTTTTAGATTGGTCCGAAAACATCTCGCAATCGCAACGATAATTAAAAGTACCAAGAGCAAATAGAGCAGCGTATGTATATTGGGTGCGAGGAAATATATGCAAACGTAGGTAATAGGAATGCGTAAAGAGGGAATAAGGGTGGGGAGAAGGCTAAAAACGGGAAAGAAATAAACATAGTGAAGCGGAGTGAATGAGGCACGGGAGAAGCGTATACGCAAAGAAATAAAGATGGAAGAAAATATAGAAAACCTGAGGAGCGAGGAGGGGCAGAGACAGAGAAATAGAGAAGTAGGAGATGAGGATAAAGAGAGATTGGGGAAGAGAAAGAGAGAATGATCCCAAAACCCAACGGAGTTCCTGGCACCACGAAAAATAGGGCTCTGGAGCCCTCTTACCATTTCCAAGTTACGAGCGACATTACCGACATATCCCGCATAACACAACGGTGGGCAAAAGTCGAGGATAATCGAGGAAAATTCCGGTGTGAGATAGGTCAATACGAAGAAGAAAAAAGAGAAAAAAAAAGAAAAAGGAAAAACGTAGGGAAATTGCAGTGACCGGCAACTTGTGTGTTTCGTCAGTGATTGAAGGAATCAAAATGATATTGCGCCCGATATCATTCTGCGTTCCCTAGGGGTCATAACTATCATTTGCCGATGACATATGATCGTAGTAACTCTCGTGTTTAACTTAAGAGGGGGAAGATTTCTGAAGCTACGAAGTTATTTCTTTATAAATCGAGATATTCGAGCAATTACACGAGTTTTGTATTACCGAACCTGTATCATTTAAATTGCATACTACGGTGTATATACCCGTAAGTAAATAAATAAAATGAATTGCTATAGAACCTCGCTGCAATGTATTATAGGTTTCGAGCGTTTGTTTTTAGACGTTTATATTTATGATTTTCTGTTCTTAGTGTGACATTCCCAATTGCGTTTGAACGTAAATTGTAAGGCCTTGTTTGTTAATACGATTCTACATCATCCTAATTGTGCTTGGTATTCGGATTGCATTAATTTTTAACTGGTTGAGGCGATGATGATGGATTAACTGAAAAGTAGCCTTTCATATATCGTTCATTTAATTGGACATCGAAGATTTTCAACTGCGAAGCAATAAATTTCCAGGCGAATGTGAATTATGAGCACGTAAAATTTTAATCCCCTTATGATGATCGTTTTGACGCAGCATTAAACGGAAACAAGATTATTACAAGCACCGATGATCGGAATTGTTAAGCGCCGTTATTAATGACTCCTCTGAGGCCGAGATAGAACGCGCATCCTTCCAAACCGTCAGTGTAACCAAAAAATAACATGCAACTTTTGAAAACAAAAAGTTATTCGAGTAATTACGAAGTGTCATTATTATTATGTAATTTATTTACGTGTCCTTTAAACGATGACCTCGGCAGTCCATCAGTACGATAAACGTTCCAATTGGACAAAACATGTTACTTCACGTAGAGCTAACACAAATACTAAAAAAAAATTACGGTATTGTGTCGTTAATCTACGTATTGGTACAGATCGCGAAGTTTCCATCTCGCTGTATGTACCGATTACATTTAAAGATTACGCGGACTTCTCTATGTATCGAACTGTTCTACATTTTATCCTCTTGGCAAAATTTGTACAGTGACTTTGTCGCATGAGAACGCTTAAATGCAAACTTATTGTAGCGAACGATGTAGAAGATTCGTTTCCATTACGCGGAAAACTGCATACACATATGTACACGCACACAGAAGAAAAGAGAGAAGGCTGAATATATCGGTTTAATCATTCATATGTTATATCGGGAAACGTGAATGAATAAAAAAGATAGGAAATGGTTACAGATTGACGCGTCTAGTCGTTCCATTGAATTTCCATAATATCAGTAGAATATCGATTCGCGTAAAAGACGAATTATACTGACTTTACATTTCTAATTATTAAGTAGAATATTATTATTATTACATTTCTTTTCAATCGCCAAAGAGATAATCTTCTGAAATATCAGAGAAATATCGTTCGTAATTTTCAATTGGGTTATTACCGTTATTTATTGAGTGCTATATTTCCAATTCTAAATCAGCGCAAAAACTGGGAAGCAGGGATCATTTCTCAGTGTTCTAACTCGAACAGCCGCAAACATCGCCCCCTTCTAATCTTAACTACCTCGTTCAAATCCCGCCAAGCTGCGGTAACATTTATCTCCATTCCTTTTCCTTAACTGTATCATCAGTTATTTAAGCACCGCGTACTGTTCATCAAATCCGTGCCAGAGTGATAGCAGGATTGCGTGGGCTGCAAGCTCGTCACTGAAACGGCCAGGCGATATTACACAGAGTCTACTCGATTTTACGCGATGCATTTTAATCGCCAGTTTAAACGTTACGACTTTCTGACAGCCAAGTTCAATTACAAGTATCGGGCAAGTTTTACGAACAAGTTTAAAGAAACCAACCCTGTCTTCGCTATTTATTTCCGTCTCTTTTATAGGTAATTTGAAGTGGCCGATATTTTTCTCGGCTTCCTCCTGTATCGTGTCTTTCGAAGGTTTCGATGAGTTTTTGAAAAAGATTGAAGAAGAGCAGATCGTAGACACTTATCGTAGGCTTCTTCGGGCCACGATATTCGTTCGTTGCTCATAATTAAAGTCTGGAGACACCGAGTATTTTCTATTAACATTCCTGGGTAACCCAGCGTACTCAAAATGACCGCAGCCGGTACGGTATGTTGTACCATGGCCATTGCACGTCGTAGACACATTTCTAGCCAACGGGAATGTCAGGCGGATGTTCTCTTGCTTCTCCTATTCGTGAACCGTTTTCTATTATAGAGAGGAATACTTAATTTTCACGGTCGATTAGCTTCTCGCATTCGCGACAACTTCGAAAGTATTTAAATCTATTTAGTCGATCGTGGAGAATGCGAATGGGACGGAGTTGGTGAAGAATCTTTCGCTTGTATTCGAAATTTGTCTCCCTAAGAATTTTACTAAATCGTAAGCAGAGAATTTCCATGGAGACTGTTAGACGGTGTTCATTCTTTTTCTTCTCTTTTTCCTTTTTTTATGTACGAAGGAATTGTTCAGTTCTCTTTATCGTTCCAGCATCGTAGATTCTAGTAGTTTATTCCTCATTTTCTTATAAAGAAGATGATTTTCGAAAGCTTGTTGTTTTAATGGAAATCAGCGTAAAAAGGCTAGCACGACCGAAATCTGTCAGATTTATGAAGAATTACTATTACTGGACTTGCGAGTAAAATAACCACGTTACTGTAGTTACGTGCTAATAACATTACCCTGTTGTAATACGTAACTAGCACTTGCATAACAAGTTCCGAACCGGTAATAACTAACTTTGGTTGTTTAATCATTTTCGAGATAGGTTTAATAGCATTGATTGACTTGAAATCGATACGTTATTAATGAATTATGAGCAGCGAATTAAGTAAAATCCAGCAAGGAAATAAGGTGTTGTTATTTCGAATTATTACATTAAACAAAATGCACTATGTTTGACAATTCTCACTCATGCCGTTATTAATATTCGACCTAGTCTATCATCTCTTATTGTTTTTTTTCCTTGGCAGTTTGAGAAATTGCATTTTTACATTGTACTGTTATTCGATCACAGGCTATAAATTTCGAAAACGCGAGGTGGATATCTCTTCATCTTCCGTAAAATATTACAGTCTATCTCGATCGAGATTCATATCCATATTTATCAAAATAACATGTTACCATTCGAAACACGCGTAGAAAAGGACGAATGAAAAACAATCGTTTATCTGTGGAGTAATTGTTAAAAAGTGAGATCTTCTCTTAGCAAACTATTATATGTATATATGTTCGCGTTAGATTTCAATAATTAACAATTGTTATAAACGTAATTAAAATAGAGCAATCGTTTCATAGAAAACTGACCGCACAGAATGGTATAAGTAGGTCGAACATCTTTCTATGCTCGTTCGGCATGAAAATACGTACTAAACCGGCAGCGAAGTCTGCATATTTTACACTTCGATTCTTGCTACAGTTCGACACCAGAATGTGACATTCGCCTTTTCGACGACCTATTCGCTTATCGTGCTATAAATTTGATTCACTTTGAAGCGTGTCTTGCTCTAGAATATCAGTGACACGAGCAGTGATATAACCTATGTATAAGCAGACAGTCGAATTCTCAGTTTCATGACATAGCGTAGCTACTAAATTTGAATCGTAAAAGAGATTTTATGTTTCTGTCAAAGAATGAATGGCGAAAGAAAGGAAGAGGAAGATAACAATGAAACAATCATATTTTAGTTTTCGAAATTTTGTTCCCTATTGTGTTACGTTACTGATTTCTAACAAAGTACGGTTCACAAATGGATTGATAACGATGTATCTACGTATCTTACGATCAATTGTATTGTTTATCATGTGGCATTGATTTTATCAAATGGAACGTTTCACTCGTTTTAATGTCCTCTTATAACGATTCATTGCGGCACGCAACAAGATTGAATTATGTTTATCAAATTTTCAATATTATATACAAATTTATTTTATATTACAATATCATTTTATATGACACATTAAATTATCGTTGTTGTTATTTACCGTAAATACACTGTATTGAAATAATGAGCAAGGCAAACAGTGCGAAGCAAAGTTGGCATCGTTTATTCGTTGATACAATGCTGGCCGCTATAAATGCTTTTTCCTCTAGAAGCATTTTTATCGATCCGTACACGATCTTTCTATAAAATTCCACGTCGCCGTCGTTAAATCAAACAAAACGTTATCGCGGCGCTCGAAGAAGATAAATCAGACTTTTCGACAAATCCTAGGAAGTACCGAACGATTATTTAGCGCGGAAAATATATCTCGAGATACGGCCTTAAGTCAGCTAACGACACACCGAAGATTTCCGCTGTTTATACAGTTGTCGGAAAATTATGAGAAAGTTCCAAAGTGAAATCCGACTATCTCCATGTCTGTATTAGCAAGTATCATCGTTAGTGGGATAAATCGTGTACGAATTCGTAACTTATCGAGTTTCACAGGTATCGTTTGAAATAAGCGAAATTTAGTAGATTCATCGTGTTTCTTACTCTCATCCTATTCGGATATCCGAGATAGATCTATTGTATAAAAATAGACGTATAGAAATAAGTTTATGAGCATTTGATAAAAGAATAACGGATAATTGTAGGTATTACGTATCTGTAACATTCATTTATTTTCACCAAATAAACATATGAAAGAAGAGCCGCGTTACTTATGGGACGAGCTAATATTTATGAGTGTCTGGAAGCGCGTTTCGCATTAGGTTTACTTTAGGTTTCTTTTGGGGAGTCGCATTAGTTTCTTGGCGGTGCACGGGTGCCACGGTATTTCGTTTTAACGAGATGTCTCTCTTAAAAAGTTTCCTCCATTAAAAGTGTGTAATTGCAAGTTCTCCCTTGTTCGTTCGCATTCTGCAATTCCGCGTGTTTCAAAAACACATCTAGCTTCTTGATGCTAATTGGAATTATGCCCGTTTTGTTCCATCTTGGCTCCATCGTTGTACAGCCAGATTTGCTTCTGCTCGTTTTTCCTGCCGTATTCAGAACAAACCTAGCCCGGTCCCATAATTACTTTTTATTACGTTCGATTGTATTTCCGATGATTGGACGAAACCCGTGGTTGTATTATTGATTTAATAAATATCCGAAATTAGACGTTTGTTGCAGGGAGTTTAGGGAAACGAAATTGATAAAACTGGGATTTGTATATTCCAATTAACGGTCATGTAATTATCGTAATACCATTATTTGATGGTATTTTAATTAGAAACATCGTATGCAGCTTATCTCGGTGATAAACAGTATTGTATTATATATTATTATGTCGGTCAATGTTATATCGGTTATCATCAGATCAATACGCTATGTGTGTTATTGGATTCGCGATAGGATTAACTGGAACAGGTTAAAACATGTTGAAAGTATTTGGTCGACTGCTAATGTTCTTAAAGGAGACTCTAATTAAACCTTTGCACTATAATACTCAGTCACGGTTATGAAAAACTATGATCGTATTATGCTCGAACTCAGTGTTCTGAAAGCGAATAGTTAAATTTAATAAGCGCAGCTACGGAACAAACTAGCAAGCTTGATCTCTGATTATTGGCAAATTCGAATATCGTTCGTGTTTTCCGAGATACCAAATTTCCATCGATCATTGAAATCGCGTAGGATATTGGCACAATTCGAAAATTTCCCTGTACATCTCCGTGGGCGAGCAACTGCGGTATATGGGAGACGAATAATATTCTTAAAACTCTGGGCGAATCGAGTATATCTCGGTGCAAAGAGGATTTGCAAACTCGAATGAAAGTTTCTCAGCTCGTCTCTTGGATCTCGACAGTGATCTTCCAGGGAAAAGTTTCGGACCGGTGATCGGTGATTCGAAATTCTGTCGGAAACCGATAGGCAGGAGTTACATGGGCGCATGTGGATGGATACGTAGTTAAAATCAATTACAGACAGTGGGGAGAGAACAGACGTTTGTTATTGGTCCAAACTTCGATTTGATATCGGTTCCGTTTCCGAACAAAATCCAACTTGGGGATACCAAGTTACTTTCCGTAGTAAAGTAGGGATCTTACCTTCCATTGAAACTAAGGTACATTGTTCGTTTATTGTTGGCGGAGTTGTTCTAATTGAACCGTATAGATTTTTGCTATTCGAATTTACGTAGCGAAATTACGTTTGAAGAAACGATAATAAAGGCTGGCAATACGAAAATCTTTAGAAAGCACGGAGAAAAATCTTGTTGCGCGTGATAATTGTTCGAGCAGGGGAGAAATCCCATTGGCCTGTCTTGTTTCGTATGATTATTAAAACAGACGGCGTGGAAAGTTTTTTAATTTACTTCTCGGTAAATATAAAGTATGTTGCGTTGCGAAAGTTACTACACTTCCACTTAATTTTCGATCGATCGGCCGACGAGATTGCCTTATCATTCCAGCGTTTGGTCCCAGTTCATTGTTCATACACGCAAGAAAATCCGAGAATTCGCTTTAATTCGAACGTAACCGAACTTTCCTCTTTCGAGAAACTCCCGTTCTTAAGTATACGAACGCTTCGTTGCAACGCCTTTCGAATAACGCCGGATATAGTGCTGTTTCAGCATTTAGTGCTTATAAAGTTAAACACTCGTCTTACAGTTATATGCATTTAACATTTAACACCGCGATAATGACCGTAGTTTTATAATTGAACCACCGCAGAAATTGTACAGATATCTTTGCGTTTTGCGTTACTATTACCTACTGCTATTATTACTACAGACACGCACATGTATACACATGCGACGGCAGGGAAATGTTGCACCACGATTCCGTTCAAACTCGAGTCATTTTTTCCATAGAAATGTTTCCACGCGCGAGCAAATATACGTTATACGTATTTACAGCACCGATGATTCGTTTTATCGTCAGGAAGGAAGCATATTTCATAATATTTTCATTGATTTATATATTTAGGCAGAGCTCGTTCTTCCGCATGGTCAGTACGATCAGCAATTTTTTTTTTAAACGGCTCCGAAAAACAAATTCGCTGAATAGAGAGATTTCAAGCGTAATTTAAAGGATAGACACAGTAAAAATTTGTTCGTAACAATGCTTATCCTCGTCGATGAATACGCGCGATATTTTATACTGGCTAAGTTAAATATCTATTTCCAATTATGCGCGTTTAACGGTATAACGAGTGGAATCCCATAATATGCACGCCTCAGAATTTCATTTCACTGTGTCCTTAATTAAATCGGAAGTTTCGGTGTTTATATATTCGCCGAAGTAGTATGGTTAAACGTTCTTTGAATAGTTAAAATATTAACAAATAATTAATAGGAACGATATAATCAGTGTACAGTCCGAAGCACGGACAGTCGATAGCTTTCAGGTGTCCGTAAAATGAGGTTAAACGTTCGAATACGACGCTATTTAAACGCCAGTATCAATATCGATATGTTTCTTGCTCCGTGTCCTTTATATCTCGTCTAAATAAATTTGTTCGAATTAAGGGAAACTTAAAATGGGATATGTTGCAAAGTGAGTAGTATTTAGCTATCGGACCAGACACGATTTTTCCGAGTAAAGTAAAACGGAAATAATAGGTCCTCGTTTTCGAGAAAGATGATTTTGAAAATCTGTCAGGGATACGTATATATATAGCTTGTTTCTGAATCTTCTTGTATTACTAAACGTGTCCAGTGTCCTAGATTTGTATCCTATCGTTTATATTACTCTGCTATCAGGCTGTATCATCAGCCTTTTCCATTCTGTAAGTATTCAATTAAAATAGTTTTCTAATAAGGCAGATGTAGCAAAACATTTTTCCAAAATTTCCAATTGTATATTTAATTCCGGAAAATCTATAATTTCTGTTATATTCTGTGTGTTACAGGGGAAATTATTAAATTCATAGCACCATGTACAAATTATCTGTCCGAATGACCCCTTTGAAATCCAATTTAGCATCGTGCAGCCCCGAATCTGCATATAGCGAATAATAATCAGGTTAGGAACGCCTCGAAAATATTACGAGCTATCAAGTGATATCAATTTACAAACTTTCCGTGAGATTTTCCTTTGTTTAATAAACATCTCTGGCAATTACAGCTTGGAAAGGACGTACAGGCATACCAGAAACAGTGATGTATCCAAAGGAAACAGTAATAAACAATTTCGTAAAGTTCTTTAGGCATTTTAGTAAGTTAAATATACAGGTGGTATTTTCGTAATTACATAGGAAAGGCTGGTGGTTGTATTAGGTAATAAATTAGTGCATGTGGAATCGCGAGTGTAAAACGCGAGGGTAGAAAACATAATAAACTGGTTTTTTTTCGATGGGAAATTTAGGAAACGTTGGAAATCTATTCCCGCGAAAAGCCTGTATTTTGATGTTACTCAAACTATGCTCGATAATAAATCAGTGTCAAGGTAGTCTTGTAGTGGCCGTTGAATCACCGACAAGAACGACATTTACGATGACAGATGACGTGCAAAATTATCTACAACATCGAGAGAAAGAAATAGACGAAAAGACGACGTGGAAAGAAATTATGGTCAACCGGAAGCGTAAAATGACGATAACAAGAACAATTTGTAACCTAGAAACGATAGGATGAGAGAATAGCAATTTTTATAATTACAGAATGTTTCGTAAAAAGAAAGGAAGAAAAGAGTTTAATCAATTTATATTTGCGTGTAAATCTCCGTCGAAATCTTATTCTCTTTCTCGATTGTTATCTTTTAATCGCCTACGATTTATGCACAAGGCAGTCACCTCAGTTATTTCATCGTACGCACATTTCACGTTAAAAATAAGCGTGAATCGATGTATGCGGGATACGTGTGTTGGTCGGTTTAGTCATAGGTACAATAATACATGATTTCACGGTTCTTCGAATTTTCTTCGCGAAACGTATTGTGCGGTTATGAATATTCTCAAGGATACAAATTTCTTCTCCTTCCTAATATAATTCAAAATTGTTTAAAAAAGTCGTCTACCGATCACTGATATCGCATTCCAAAATTTTATACGACTTTTCCCCTCTGCTATCATTTTCCTTGTATTTCTTCTAAAAAAATGGACGCATGACGAACGCCAGACTCTTCGTAAATTAACCCACGGCACATTCGTACCGTGTGTTTCGTGGAAATCTAATTCGAACGTTTCTGATTACACTGGCGCGTATTTTCGGGCGCATTAACAAGAAGCTCGAAACAACAGAACGCAACAGAATATACGTACGTAATAGCCTTTTTACGATTCTCCCGACTCGAATTTTCGTGCAGGTTTGCCAGCGAGTAGATAACGTTGAAATTTTGTTGGCGAATCGCGTGCAAAAGTACATTTGTAAGCGACACCGGTAGTCGCCGAAAAAGAAGGAGAGGGAGAGAGAGAGAGAATCTGAGAGAGAGAGAGAGAGAGAGAGAGAGCGAAAGAGTAAGAAAAGAGCAAGAGTCGATCAGGAGGGACGAACATCTCGTTGGAAGAGATACACCGTTTACTTAAGCGCTCTTGAGATATCGAAAATGGTATGTACACACTATCGATTGCTTTACATGTATATAGAAGTGCAAGCTGTACGCTGAATGCTTCCGATACTTCAGAGGACCGGACAGTTATTGGTACTTAAAAGAAGAGCATCGGAGAACCATAAACTTGGGTGTTCGATGGGTGGCGGATGGGGGAACGCGAGGAGTGGGTAGAGAGGGTTGGAGTGAGTAAAGGTGATTGTGGAGTAGAAGATGTCTCCAACGTGTGCAAGGTGCATCTGCATTTAAAGTGGCTGTGCTTGGCAGCCACTCTTCCTCCGTCAAGTCAGAATCACGCGTGCTTTTCTGTGTGTGCTTCGGTATATCCGCATTCCTTCCTGGAATTTCGTTCGCGTAATTTCTTTCCCTTTCCTTTCACTCCCGCCTCCGCCGCCTCCTCTAACGGTTGTATTTTTCCCGTATTGGATATGAGACCTGTTTCTCTTGCGTTCCGGTTCGAATATTTTTCTTCGGAATTTCTAGGATTCCTTGATATGCCGGGAATACGAATCGTTGGTCCAACGATTAGGAGCGAATACAGCAAAGGAGAAAGCGTTAACGATATCCTATTTCGGTTTCAGGCGATTCATCTGTCAATTAATCAAGATTTCGATTTATCGTCTCAACCTGTTCGAGACGCGACGTTTCGTGAACGCGGAAATAAGAAAAAAGAACAGGCGAAGCTCTCTCATTCGTTTCCTTTGTATTAATTTTGCAATCTGCCGAGCAAACTGCTTTACATTTGAGAATTCTTGTCTGCAGCTTCTCAGGAATATCGCGCTGTATCTCTACGACAATATCGTAACGAGTAATTCTTGCTTTGCGAGTGAGACCTTACTTCTCATTTATTTTTCACGTAAAACGCGTTCAATTTTGTAGAGAAGAATTTTTTACGCGTTTCTAGTTGATGTGCTCTTCGTGGCTCTCTAGGGAAACGTCCGCAGCGATTGCATCAAGGGATACTATGGTTAATTAAAGTCGTAAATTAAGCATTGCGCACTCGTGGCCGCACCATTGCAAATATACTAGCTTTTTTACGTTTACAAATTCTCGATTTCGATATCGTGATAAAGATATAGTCAGATTTTCCAACGATCCTTTTCGTTCATCCTATTTCACGACGTTTCATCTCAATTAAAGATGGCAGTACTTCCGGAAAAAGGATGTTTTCAATTACATACGTCCAACGCCATAGAAAAGAAGATACGATAATAAAATAAAACGACTCTAATGTCAGGGTATTTTGGTTATTTTGAAAAGTAGATTAACGTCGTACGTCTAGCATCAATTTAGTTAATCTCGCGAAGCATAAGCTGCCTTTGTAGGTAAAAAAAAACTCGAATGACGGAAAAAATGTCGCGACGAGTTTATACGCTTTGAACCGCGATCCCGCAATCCCCAGCATTTTTACGTTTGATAATCCTGCAAAGCGTAGTGCGCGAGCTGCGAAAGGTCGACAAACTGTTGCAAAGTTGAACGCCGGGGCCGTGAGCTAAGCTGTATCCGTAACGTAAGGACTAAGGGTCTATTGTTTGTATTCCCATGTGTGTATGGTTTCTTGAAAAGCCAGGCCCATAATTTTAACGTTTTTGCTGCTTCTCTTCCCCTACCCCTTTTTTCCTGCCATCTCTCCCTTTTCCCTCTGTTCTCGTCTCCGTTTCTCTTGAGCCTTTATCATTCGAGACCAGGATGAAAGCGCCGACCGCATGAAAGCCCGCCTTTTTGCCCGGCGAAATAAAAATTACCATGTCAGACATAAACTGCTCTCTCTTTTTCTCTCTTCCTCTCTTTTATTCGTTTTTCTCCCCACTCCTAACTCCCCTTCTTCTTCTTCTTCTTCACTATACTATATTCTGTACTCTGTAGGTCTTTTTTTTCGTTGTCTCTATCATTCCTATACGTGTCTTCGCTCGTCCTCTTCAGGAAAACAAAGATTCTCTAGCTTGTGTTTCTCTCACGGAGCTTTATTAACGCGGTATTCAAACTGTAACGGGTGCGAGGATTTTTAGTTGCGTGTACATACACCTTCGAATATAAATAATATTCGCGCACGTCGTTGGCGCACGATTCTTCAGCCCTTTACACTTTACAGAGAGCAGCTTGCTCGTATATACTTCGCTATCTTTGAAAAATTGCTCTCTTGGTCCAGAGTTTTCTTTACCTTGTGATGTAGTTGGATTTCCAGATGGGTAGATACTCTCGGAGATTGTGAAAGTATCTTGGTGATCACCGGATGCTATTAGCCTCGCATTTAAGATTATTTTCCTGATAAATTCGAATATGATCATTTGTAAGATTTGCGCAAGAAGTTACCTTCCTTTAGATTAACAGCGTTTCTTGCATCTTTTTACACGCTTGTAAGCTTCAGATTTAGCTGCGGATTTCAGATTGAACTTCTTAAATGTTAAACAGGAAGATATGAAAGTAACTGGAACAAAAACTATATCATGTCGCTTAGGGAGTTAAGGGGAAACGTAGGTTTAATGAAAATTCGATGCTTACGCGTGACAAGACCGTTGAAGCTTCCTTAATTTTAAAGTTACTTTATACCGGCGGTATTTCGTATGATTTTCCTTCGTTTCACGCACGCCTTTGAAAATGGATAGATTATGAAACGTGGACTGTCGCGTAATCTAAAGTTATGGCGACTGAGCCGACCATATCTTAGTTTGCAGCAGATTTAAAATTGGTTCTCTCTAGAAATCCCATCGCAATTTCCCCACCTCAGGTACTTCTGTGGAAAGTCAAACGGTATTATACTCGGGCGAAGATTTCGCGAAATTTAATTAATTTTATACCAGGAAAGGAACGTGTGTACATATGTGTGTTTTCTTTTCGTTGATACCGCGGGAAGAGCGTTTCTTTTGTAAAAATATCGTTTGCGCTCGCTGCGAACGTTCAGTTCGCCTTTTCGTTCGACATCCGGCTTTAAAACAGAACTTCGCGTTAGATACGGATGAATTGTGCGATAATCTCTGCACGCGGCAAATCCACGAAAAGCTTTAAAAGTTTGCCAAACTCTGGCGAACTTAGTCTTCCGAGAGTCATTAATACTCGTGTAAATTTTTAACGAGCATCTTCTATCACGGTCGCCAAAGATGTGTAGAATAGACTTTACGCTTAATGAACTTTTATTCACCTCGAAGAATAAATTCTCCGTTCTGTTCCAACCAAGTTTCACCGAATGATACGTCGAGTATATATTACAATTGGAACGCGCAAGAGTCGAGCCGTAGTCAACCTGTGAGTGCTGGGTTCATCGAGACAGTTTGTCGGACTATTTAATACTTAATCAACTACTGTCACACTGTTAATATATATGACAGTTAACGTGTTAAAAGATATCTGTCTGCGATCTAACAGTTCCACGGTAGCTTTGGCAATCCAATAAAGCGTTAAATTGAAAACGCTAATCTATCGCTGTTTTATACGTACATACTTCTTTCAATGTGTCTCGCGATTCACTGAATCATAGTTAATTGCGAATCATATTTCACGCGATTCACGCCCGAGGTTTCAGATCTTTATCTATTCAATTTTATGCCGACTCCCTTGTCCGGAACACGTAAACTTTGACGCCTCAGCAATTTTACGATCTCGCTATATCGTCAACTATGCTATAACATCGCTTCTGGCGTACAGAAACGACGATGGAAAATAAGAAACGAGCTGGTGAACACACACAGATACACGCTAGAGGACTCGCGTGTACACACGTCAAGCGAGGACCGAACTTAACGCTTGACTAAACCGGGTTTTCTTCTCGCGACAAGGAAGAAAACACGATGCCTGTTTTACCCTTGCTTCCGTTACCCAGCTGATGTTCCTCGTCCTTTCACTCCTTTTTCTTCAGCGTTTTCCTCTCTGTCTCTCGCGGCTGCTTCGCTCTTCCAAGAATCCTATGAATATTTCAACGGTGGAACCTCGGCAGCAAGCTTAAATCATGTATGTGGGCACACACGTGTTTGTATAATAAGTAAACACTCGAAGCTTTGATTTCACTCACCACGTGAATTATTCGACCCGAGACAATGAGATTCTGAACAGTTCTTGCAGAACGGCGTTAGTTCGTTGGCTTGTCAAGAGGATTGTTGATTATTCGATTGATTTTCTCGTCCCGAGTTGGTCGAATTCGCGTCCATTTTCACGTTGGAGGTTTTTCACTGTACGTCGGATAAATTGCTTTGTGATGATGAGTGGCGAATAGAAAGGGGTGTAATCACCTTAAAAGTGCTCCATAAAAGAGTCGTCGTTAGCTGAATGACCCTACATTCACCTGGCCATATTATATCCGCTCTTCGATCAAATGCTCATCATGTAAATTACGCCGCACTATACTTTGTTATTCTATTAATGGCGCGGAGAGACGGAGCGAAACTTCGTTTTCTTCTTTTTCCCTTTTTAGGATAATTATTTCGGTTGCTCGCAAATATGGCAATCATCGGTTGGACGTTGACGAGGTCGAAGCAAATGGTGTAATTTTAATACGATTATCTTATCAAGGTGATAGAAACGATGTCGGAAGAATTAGAAGGAGGAGGGAAAGAAAAATACACGAAAAATACAAGTAGAATAGGAACGTTCGAAACGGCCATGTATTCTTAACGAATTAATTTTCAAAGAAACGGCTAATGAAGTTTCACGAATGGCGAAGGTTAGAGGAAAATTCCAGCAAAAGAGTCTGACGAACGCTTCGTTATACTTACATTTCGCGCGATGCATTCAGATAGCGGTAAACGCTATTATAACGTGGCTCGTTACAGCGATCTCACGTTATCTCATAAGACCAATTTGCGAAACGGAACAATCGTAATCGAAACAAAATTTATTCCATCGGGGAATTATATGGCTCGATAGTACTAATGCCCGCTGTTACCGCGGTTGTTTTATGAATATCCGTTGTACGCGAACTTTATTATAATTATCGGCGAACGTTGCTATGAAAATTGCAATAAAATTCGGCCCGCGATTAATTAGATCGGAATGCAACCGGGTTGATAAAGTAAGCGTATTCAACGTGCTTCATATAACCCGATAGCGGAACGGTGGAACAAACGGTAAAACAAATGGTAAAATGAACCGCGTCTCACCGATCTTTTCCAGAAGTAGGAGGGTGAAATGGAAAACCATAGTGTTCGCGGGAACCGCGAACAGCCCTCGTGAAACGCTACAATACGCCTCGTTATCTGGCAAGGCATATTTCGAAAACGAATCGTGACAGTTTCCAAGCGTTGGCGTTTATTCGATCGCATCGACACGGTCGGGAATATATAGAGGAAGGGGGTGGAATCGAGTATTGTCCATAGGTAATAAACTTTCGGCTAATCGAAATCTGGTGTAAGCGGCATCGCATTGTGCATTCCTTGTACGCGGAGATTTGCGTAGCCGGCTTCGAATTTCGCAGGCTGTCGCTATGCCGGGGCATAAATTGCCCCTTTGTGTATCTTCCGGGATTGTGTAACAGGTTGTTGGCAACGTTGGATACGCAATGAACGACTTTGGGGGAGAGGGACTGGTTTGGTGGAGAAGAGCGAAGAGAAAGGATGGAGAGGCCATCACCACCGCTGCTGGATACAAAACACCGTTTCGCTGGGCCGATTGCTTTGTAACAACAACGACATGTAATTAGAATGCGCGGACGGCCGCCATGTTATAGTTAAACGCAAATGAATCAACGGGGAAAACAGGAAGAGAATAACGAAACGATGGCTGGCCGAATAAAGAGCGGTGGTGGCTCGAAATGTACACAATTACAGATCGATATCGATGTATGAACGGGACACTGGGATGAGAAGAGGGGGAGGGGCCACGAGGATGGCAAATGATTCCGCTACGCGAAAACAGAAGCGGCTTTAACGAGCTCTCTGCGCCGCGCAGATAGCTATGCAAAATACGTTTTCTCACGTGCGACGATACGCCCGTGCTCGCCCTCGCGCTCAAACCTACGGCCGAGGACAAATTGACTTTGATATAGAAAGGAATAAAAGCCGAATGAAGGAACGAACGAATAAAGCTTTGGCTGCTTCGGGTCAAAAAAAGCTGAGTCCGATGTTCTTTCTCCTTTTTCTTCTCTTTCTTTATTTCTCTTAGCTCCGTGCAACCCAGAAAAGTTATACGGTGAAAATCTCCAGGGAAAATTGGCCGACCGTTTGCATTCCTTCAGCAACCAAATTTCCACCGGTTCCATTTCCTCGATGTGCGCTACGTCAAACACGAGTCGCCCCGTAGCAACTTCGGCTGCCAATGACGTCGACGAAAGTTTGTTGAGGCAGTCGAGCAACCAGCGAAGATTTTCCTTCCGTTCGTTCCTTACGATTTCCTCCAACGATCTCAGTCGTTCGTCTTCCGAATGATCGATTAGTCAATTACGGCTATTTATTTATTTCTAGAAAGCTGAGAGCTTAAGGAATGCACAGAGCGTACTCGATCAACCTCTCTCGAAGACTTTTCCATTCCCTCGGGAATTCGAGGATTATGCTCGTCGCTTGCCGCTCGATTCGCCAATGGTTAAACAAACGTGAAAAACGGCATAATTTGAATGGCATTGCTGAAAGTTTGGATCTCGCAACAAATAAGTTAATCTATTCTGTTTTCGTTTGATCGTCTCGCCGATATGTTTGGAATTCAATACGCGCTTTGATCGGTCTACCATGTGTCCCTATGAAGAATTTACAGCATCGGTTGTTCGACTGAACAAATGCGTTTCGAATACTCGTGAAAATAAACACGAACAGTTTATAGCACGCCATTAATGTTGTGCACAATCGTTTACAGACTGCTGTCTGCTAGACAGCCCCTTTAAAACATACTTCGTTGGATTTTCGAATTACCGGTGCACTTTGCAAAATCCAAACAGCGGCGAAATAACATTGCGAGCCACTTTGAGGTTTGCGAAACATTTCCAAATGCACATTTACTTTGCGCGGGCGGCAAAATCAATAACAAGTCCACCGACTTGTTGAAACGAGTATTGCTAATAACTAACAGGAAAGAAGTTTATACCTTCAGTCTTACGGTTTGTAGCTATTTAGATTGGGATATCTTAGTACATTGTAACGTTTAATTTTAGAAATATCGTGTCGTCGTGTGTTTGCGACATAATTCAGAAAACGAATTCTATTTGCGATATATTTCAGGACACCGTGACAGCCAACAATGTGTTTTATCTCCGTTCTAGCTTAATCAAAATTCCGCTGGAATTACAGAAATTATCTTGCTACTCTTACAGAGCCAAGAATTTTTATCCTCCGCGCAACATTTATGGAATAGGAAGAAAACATGTACCTAACGCCTTCGTAAGTTCTATTGCAAAGACACCTAGTGATTGCAAAAAACTCTGCGGAATGTCATTTAACCGAGCAGTATGTAATAGTCGTAACTAATCAATAAGTCGCAAAATAATTACCGCTCGGGATGTCAATAACAGATTAGCTTCTTGTCAGAGAGTATCTATCGCTGTGCGACAGAATTTATGACAGGGCTGTATGTTTTTAGAGGAGACTTTTTATTTACACGACGAAATCTCCTCCGTAGGTGACGCGGGAGTTGCATAAGTCACCGATAAAAAAGGAACTGCGTATCAAAATTTTTCAACATGTGCATAAATCGTCGGTCAACTCGCGTTCTTTTCTGCTGGAAGTATGATCGATGAGGGTTGCGATCAACGAAACGTAAGGAAGAATGTGGTTTCAATTTTTTCCTGGCTGACAAATGATTCTCGCACCTACCAATCGGACAAGAACCTGAAACGTTATGTATCATCACTTGCACAACAATACCTCCATCATGTTGCCAGGATACGCTTTATACGCCGATTTATTTATTATGACTTTTCAGCAACTCTGCACCACCGCCACTGAAAGATTTTATGCTCTTCAGAATCCAATTCCCACGAAATGTATAAAGCAACGAATATTATATATCCCAGGTTTTATTTATTGTATTTTAACGATGGAACTTTCAATCACATTTGCGATAGAACATTCTTCTACGACTTTCGACCAAGATTCGAATTTTTCGTTTTGCAAAAGTTTCACGTACCGCGAAATTTTTTTCACGTTGAAAGCAGATAATTTTATAACGTTAGGGAGCGAGCTTGAAGAATTATATCGACATTCTGTATCGACTCGACAGAATTAGAAAATATTCAGTGGGGAATTTTAGGCTGTTGGTGCGGTTAATGCACCGACTAAACGTTCTACATCTATAGGACTTATCTTTCTCACCTCCGCTTTTCGATGTAGCCTAATTCTGGCTAAATTATCCTGCATTGAGCTGTTCAATTAAAATGATCCATTTTCAAGGATACGAAAAGAAACGGTTAACGATTTTTTCCAGTATATCGACAGTTTCGTAGCCTTCGTATATCAGTGTGGCACGATATTTTCGCAACTAGCCATAGAGATAAAATATTTTCTAATCGCACGGTTAACTAAAAATCTATTCTATCTAATTGTTTTAGGAACTGCTAAAAAGAGTTATGAAATCACCAGGGTACTAAAATAAAGCTAGCAGTGTATGCTTAAAATGTGTATGCTGCTGTTTAAAAATAGAGATTTTAACATGAAATAGGAACATGAGATAAGCCACTCCTGCAGATGGCTATAGATTTGTGTAAGCAAAATAATAAAAGCTTCTGAAGTGGAAAAATGTTTACATATCTATAATACAGTTCGCGTGAACGATAAGCGAGGCAGATTGAAGTGTTTAATTTCCTACTACAAAAATTCGTTTCCTAATCGCATTCCTAATCGCTGATTACTGGGTCGAAGAATACTAACTCTTTTTCTCTTTGTAAATAACGTTTCGTAAGAGTTTTCTAATTTTGTAAGAACATCATAATCACTGGATATAGCTAGAGGGTTTTAGCGCGACCGCAGAGAGTATGGTAGATACTTCACTCGAAGATTTCTCGGTTCTTGTTCCGGTGTCTAACTTTTTATGCTGTTCCATGCAGTGAAATGACGCAGTAAATTCTTGTTGCGTGAATTTAGTTCCGTCTTGTATAATAAAGTAGACGTATTTTCTGCTCGGTACCTTCACGCGACTAAGAATATCGTACTGTTATAAAATATTGTACATATCGTGGCTCGTTTGATCGTTGTTCGGAACGATTACATCGTTGTTACGCGGAATAAAAGATAATTAATAATTTAGCATCGAAAAATCGGAAATTAGTATTAAAAATCAGGATCGGAAAAGTAATGGAAAGTGGGTACGCTTCAGCGAGTTAATAATTTATAAAAATGAAAAATTCATAGATTTATGGATTCCCATTATCCATGTTGTTCCCACTACAACAAAAAGTCAGGCTTGTGCTCGCCAAGCTCCAGTTCGTTACCCTTAGTTACCACCGGCTAGCCCGATCGATAGGGAGACATTAATCTCCTTAACAAAATCTCACCTTAATTGCAAATTACCTCTGAGAGCCGTGCTAGCGTGTAATTCAATTCCGATATTTGGCCACAGAAATGGCGTTTCGTCGCTTTACGATCACTGTTTTAAAAACAAATTGCTGGGCTAAGCTTTTGGTCTCAGGCGGCGTCTTCAGATCGCACGCTGTCTACGACGGTTGTTTGTCGTAGTCGATAAAAATAAAATCGCGCAGTGCGTCTATTGGAAATTGCGATCGATTTAGAATAATTAAATTTGAAGCGCGTGGAGAGACTAAACGAAACTGTGAACTGTGAATTTAATGATATTGTGCGATTTAACGATAAATAATTCGCATCGTGTAAACGATCGTAGAGCTTAATAGGAAACGAGGATAGGCTCGTGTCGCTGGAAATCAGTAATTTCAAGACTGCAGTTACTGCAGGGTTAATTAGTGCTTGAAGCTTGCAAGCCACGAGTCTCTTTACTGCATATTAGGCGGGAGTAAAAGCGGTACGACCTGGTACGGTCTAGCCACTTCTTTTTTGAGGGTGGTATGTGGTATTAGCGCTGTTTCGCCAAGGTACCCTTCAATTTAACCCCTTTCATTTAAAGCATACACTCGCAGACCGACGATTTCGCCTTTAGGAGAAATTCAGGTTAAACAGCAAAAGTTTGACTTCGAGAAATGACGGACAATGTTTGTACGCGAAGAACTTTTTGCTTTATCTGTACAGAGCCGAAAGAAATTCAACGAGCTTTGCGTGCTACCTATCAAATGTTATTGGATAATTCGCAAACGTCATTATATTATTGAAGTAAAAATAAATTTGAATCGAAGAAACGGTCAACAACCTTCGTTCAGAAAGTATCGTATTTCTCAACATTTTCATTTGTTTTTAGGAAATATACTGACTTCCAAACTGATATATATTTCGTGTATGTATGAAATTTGTAAAATTTGTCGTTAAGTCAACGCTCTCGGGCGTATCTGCACCAACATGAAGTATATGATATAATAATACCTTGCTTGATATGACGCTCGCGTAATGTCAACAAATTTCTATAATTATGTTTGCTAATGTAACTCCGGCATGTAGCGCATGGGAAAGTGGTGGGCAGCCTAAGTAGTATTTCTGAGAATCTTAGTCTCGCAGAAACCTCCGTAAGCTCTCCACGCGGATATTTAGGTAATGAACACCAACATACTCGCGTTAATTACTGTTTGTAACCAGCTCCTGCGTAGTCGTTTCTACGAGTTTTCTTACAATATTGCCCGTTGAAGCTACCAGAGATACCCAAGTATAAAATATTTGCGTTTTGTCATAAATTACGAACGACCGTGAATTCAAAATATTTCTTACGCGAACTGGTACTGCAAGAAAACGTACGAACAGAGTTCAAACGAATTAACGATTTAACAAACCTTCTTATAAGAGAAATTTTTCAATTTTGAAACAGCATCATGAAGGATATCGAGAATATGAATTTATTTAGCGACGGATAGAGATATACTTTTTACCAGCTAAAATCATTCCATAGAAATTTCAGGAACTTGTTTTACTTCAGATTTGAGAATTTTTAAATCTGTAAATCCTTGCAAGAACGCTTCATTATGCACCGATATATTAGATAGATGGAGAGTCGTGAGTGGGAGAGATCAATCGTGAACGTTAAGTTGCCGAGCGCCGATTTGTAACATCCCGGCATTCGAGCGGACAGGAAGTGCAGCTACTAGGAAGAAACATGTTTCACAGATTAATAGCTGGCGTACACGTTACCATCGAGATAATTAACATACCGTATTTACATAGACATTAGACAAACAGTTGATTAGAAAGATATAGGTGTGCCTCAACGTCGTATAGGCACCAGGAAGGGTGGCTGACGCTCGTAAGGGAGGGCTAGCGTGCCGTTGTAAATACAGCCCGTATTCCACTAGATAGGGGTGTGATTCATGGGGGACAACCGCCACGATCTATAGATCCACCCCGATACCGAGACATCTCCCACCCTGCCACCCTCTTACACCCTTCCCACTCCCGACAGTCCTAAACCAAGGCTTTTCCTCATGCACGCAAACAGTCCATACGTTTCACCTGGATAAGGCGCGTCCGTAATGTATGGAATCTCTCAAGAAGTTAATGAACGGGCTAACACGAGCCTGGAACGAGTGGAAGAAAAAAGGTTTCCTTTCGCTGCGATCGCTCGGCTATCTTCTTTCGCAAGTTCTCTCTCCTTTCGGAATCCACAACTATCGTAATCCATAGGCGAATCCTGTTATTGCGCTATTGTAATGTCTCGTTTAATGAATGGGTTAGCCGAGACGGGTGAAAAAAAGAATTTCCCTCTACCTGATATTACGCCGGCTATTTTCTTCGATATCGTCGAAGCACGTTGCTATTTCATGATGCTCATAAAACGATATCTCGATGAAGAAGCTTCTTATTTCTTTCGTTTCATCGTTCATTGGGTGTAATTTGGTTGGAAGAGGTATAATTGATAGTCGAAACGAGTTAGGTTCGTATTATCCATTTTTAATCTATCCAATTAGTAATTTGTTCGATACGTTTCCGAGTTCACCATGTTAATTATCTCGATGGTAACGTGCCTATCGACCATTAATCTGGAAATCCGTTTCCTCCCAGTGCTATCGTTATTGTCTTTAACAGAGATTGCATGCTCGTGACTGAATTAAAGAACCACACAATTATCTGGCTCGTCGTGTATCGTATACGCGAACGCATATGCATAAATCATTTCTGTCCAAAGCTGAAGGTAAACGGCTGGAAATACGTCGAACGAAAATTGATATTTCTGGAAGGAAGAATGTGTAAATGACATTAATACCCAGTCCTGCTAAATTGTACGGGTGCATTTTGTAGACTACAATCATTACTGCGCCCTGCACCAGCCGGGTCTTTCTTGAAATGCATTCTGTTCATGCAAACTTCATCGGGTATCGATTTTACAATAACAGGCAGAACTGCGAAAACCGACTCAGCTGATGTTGCTGGTAGCACTGTTACGGTAGCACTGTTGCTTATAGGGTCAGTCTCAACGACGTCACTTTCTATCTTAAATCGTTAGCCAGGATCGCGAAAGAATGCGTTTCTAATATCGATTATACATTACCAGATGCGAGTCGAACTGATCTGAACTTTGAAAATCATCGTTAGCAGATTGAGAATGTTCATTTAGTTTGGCTACTCGATATATTTTTGCATAAGTATCTGCAAATACATAAATATCAACGGTACGATTGTTACGTCGATGTAGAATTATAATTTCATTTAATTTAATGACATTTTAATCTAGGAACATGTATCGAGGTTAAGAATGTTGAGTAGAAATAGTTTTATGTAAATCGTAAAACGGATTAAAAAGCAAAAGTCGATGTGAGAGATTACGTTTTATAACTACTGTAGATTTAGCGGAATACAAAAACGCCTTCCAACTTGCTACGTTTGCTGTCTCCGGGTGTTTTACATAGGTTGTATTTCTGAGAGTTTATTTTTTATTCCTTTTTTCAACCCCTCCGCAAGCCTGTTCTCCATGCGAATGCCGTGTGCACGCATTGCCGCGTATCCGCAACGGTGCCGTTCTTTGTTTTAATGAACGTAGTTTACGCTGGTTTAAATTCCGTCGCGCAGGATTTTTAAATATCCAGCATCCACTCGTAGACATAATTCAAATGGCACTTTAGCTGCCCGTTGATTAACGAAATAAAAATTTCCCTCGAACGTTGAATTTCATTTATTTTGGTGCAACGGAGAAGGATCAGGCGCACCTTTATTTCCCTGCTCTCTGGAGTCGTTTATAACGAAGAACTATCAGCCGACTGTCACGCAGTTTCTACGGGATATTCGTCGGAAGAAAGTCGGTGGAAAATTTGTTAAATCGCTCGTTTACGAGCGTACGTTAACGTGCTCTGAATCGTAACGGGACGGTTCTTTAATTTAAATTTTAATACTAAACGATGACTACTACGCGATAAATCGAGAGATTGGCGAGTTTCGGTTAACACATTTCCACCAACACACGCGTTTTTTGCTGCGAGGTTATTTCTTTGAAGTTACAGCGAAATTACTTTTCTAGGTGTGGCCTCCATTGTTTTAGGACGTGTAATTTCATGTATCTTGATGACACCCAACAGTGCCGTAATACAAACCAAAAGACCCGTCAGCAGTGCACTTTCTTTTGTTTCCTCAGTCTTCTTTTAAATGTCGTTCTTTTGTCGCTCACCCTGCAAGAGAGCGGCAAAGAATGTCTAATGAAGCACCACCTTGATCTTACGGTAAAAAAAAACGACTTTGGAATCGTGCAACGAGGCAGCGAGGCTACACATCTCAAAGTTAGCTCTTTTCTTTACTTAATTTCGGGAGAATAGAATTCACCGGTGCGGTGGTAGTTAATTCACGAGCGAAAGGAAACGTATGTTCGTAACTAAATCGTGTATCCTAACAATTAGGAATCGAAGAAATATAGGAATATAGGAATTCCTAACAATTTTTGGCTGTGATGATATCAAACTTTGATATCTTTAATTGTTATCAACGCCAGATAACGTTAACAATACCCGTTTCTTTATTCTTCTCTTACTCACAACTGATAAATCCGTGAGCACACGTTTGTCCGGAATTTGCGCACTTTTTTAAGAGTGAAAAATATCTGAACTCTCTTGCAATAGACGCGCAGAAAAGAAGAGAAGAATAGAGAAATGAAATTTCTGTTGATTAAACTCGAGTGATATTCGATTCAAAAGAATTCTTCGTGGCAGGGTAAGTGAAGGGGTGAAAAAATCTCTATTTGGGTTTATTATCAGGAACCAGGCATCGTTTCATTTATCCAACGGTCGCGTTTTCTGACGACACGGAATTGCCGCGCGTTCGCGAAGATGTAGCTGCATTTGCCGGATAATGAAAACTTTAATTGCCTCTAAGCAAGACGGCACGACAATTCGTTCACGGGGTTGAGGCAAGGGCTGAGGCAAGGGAAAATTGTACTTACGAGCTCTTGCTTCGGAGACAACTTCTTGGTGGACTTTTACATAAATGAAGAAATCCCGTAACTTTGGCCGCCTTTGTACTTTCAGATACAACGATGTCGTATTTTCTCTCGTATAATCGTAATTGAATTTGTTTTTGCATCTCGCCCGTCTTTGAAGGGAAAATGCATTACCGTGCAACGAGGCGAAACATTCGATTAATAAAACGACCACCGGGGAATCGTAAAATTATTACGCTTGAAAATTATTTTTCTTTCACCGTCGGGACGATTAAGGAATTGGGAATCGGACTCGTTTTCTTTTCGTCTTGTAATTTAATTGCTCGATGGATAATTGAAAAGTTTTGAAAAGCGAAAGAACTTCCGACGGTTTCTCCAATCTTATCTTTTCCATATCTTCTCTTCAGGTGAAGTTAGTTATTGTCCTTCCAAGTTTCTCCCGCGGACGTATTTTTGTAACGTAAATGTTTAATCGAGCATACCACTGTTCACTTAATGCCTTTCGAGTGTCTCAGCCCACAAAAATCCCAGCCCTTTCACCGGCAGACGTCATGCATAAAACAGAATTCAATTATGTGCAAGACTTATCGCTTCTTGAAGTACAGATAAGAGAGAAGAGACTGCCTTTGAGATGGTCTTCTTTAGTATTCACCACGCTGTCTTGGCTTTTTTAACCGAACTTTGGAAAAATCTGGTTATCTATACGATTTCCTTGGTGAATTTAATTAATTTGCTCGAGTAAATATAATCTTTGTGCGAGGAGAAGTTATGAATACTACCTTCGGGGTAGGACTTGTTCCACAATTTTTAGCGATTGTTCACTTCTTAATTGCATGAAAATTTAAACTGACTTTAACATTTCCTTCTCCTTTTTTTTTCTTTGAAGAAGTATCATCGAGATTTTTATTCCAACTACCTTAACCGAAAAACCGAAAACCGAGCTTAAACCTTAACCGAAAAACAAGCTGTCAATTTACGAATGATAGCATGGACAGTAACGAGTGATTTATTGACCTTTATTCGATAGAATAATTTTGAAAGGCAATGAAATTTATGTTTGCATAGAGAGCAATGGATGTAAGCGAACAGGAAAATGAAATATTCATGAATCAATTCGCGTAAAAGCTTGTATCATCTAATCTGATGTATCATAGTGATTATCGCAAATTGTTGCAATATGCATAACGTATATCGCAAGTTCGGGAAAATGTGCATTTTAATCTAGATAATTTGCTTGAAACTTTGTTTCCTTCGTAACCAGTGGAAACGCGGATATCTTTTCTCGTGTATTAGAGTTGTAGTTTGTTCGTGTATCATTCGTTGAAAACAAGCGTAATTCAAAGGATTTCTACCTTGAAACAGACATACATAGCGAGAAAGGATATTACATCGCATCTTTCTTTACGCTTGTTTCTAACAGGAAAATAATTATTTGCAAAGGATTGGTATATTTCTTCGCGTGGCTCGGGTATTAATTATTTCTGAAATAGAGGTTGGAGATAGGATCAAACTCGCTGAAAATGAAATAAATTCGAAACAACGATCGTTGAACGTTAACAAGATTTTTGAAATTTTAAATAAGCATGGTATAATGTTTTATACAAGGATTTCTCTGTTTTTCATTATCTTTTTTTGGCCGAATGTCAGACTTAGAGATACTAGCTTTCGGAGAAATTTCTCAGGATCTGCAACAAAGGTATAAAAACTCTTTGGAATATTCAAGAATACTTTACCGTTACACGCTTCTAAAGCGTAAAAATGATATTTTACATGCACTATATGAGATCGTAAACGCGTAAAACGATTCACGAAACGTTTAACCAAGCTCATAAAACCGGTTCACGTCGACCAGGCACGTACGTGTCGGTTTTCATCATTTACCTTATCACTACAATCCTTTATAGCTCATGAACAAGCGTGGACCACGTTCGCTCCAATGATAGAGTATTGGATTTGTACCTTATGTCAAGTAACTATAACATATATAACTACGATATCACGATCGTATTTAGCACTTCTTGTCGTCTAAAGTGTTTCAAAAGTGAACGAGATGACTTACACGAAAGGGTCAGGGCACATTTTATCGGTCGGTGTTATATTTAAAGAAAGTTATGTATGTGACTGGTAACAAGATAGACAATGTAGCTTCTATGAATTTTCGTTCTTTGGTATACTAGATTAAATTAAGATTTATATCTTCCAATGAAGCCAATTATATACCTTCCAATGAAGGTAGACTATATTAAGATATTCGCTATAGTAACACGTATCGATAATTTTGCTACGAAACTTTGTGATGAACGATGAATGAAAGTTCAATTGAGATATAGATATACAGTTCACGTATGATAATTATTTGTTATTATATAGCACGGTAGATAATTAAAATCCAATTAGAACACGTTAAGCAATGTAGTTAATTAAAATGATTAAATTATTATTTGGTTGAATTATTATTGATCGATTATCATCGCATTAAAGAACAAAATGATGTGACAAAAATATTAATACAAACAATTTCAATCGTTATTTAGCCGAGGAATAGAAGAATATTCGCGGATATACGGTCATTCGGAAAAACTGAAATGATTTTTACATAAATGTAAAAATGTATAAATGTCGGGCGCAGGGCAAAAGAAAAATTAAATTCATGCGAGATAAATTGAAAGTGTATGATTTATGACGATAAGTAGAAAGATCCGCTCGCATCGTGCCAACAGTTTGCAGATCGTATACTGACACGAAAAATACAAAAAGAGAAGAAGAATCGGGGGAGAAAAACGCAGTGCTAGACCTCATTAATTATGTGTAGAGGCGAACAAAGTAGATTATATCAAATGCCTGATTCGTTCCGCGAAATATTCAAAATTATCTCTCAGGATGTAAAGAAACACAAAATGTTAAATTATAACATATAATATCGTCCAATTATAATTTTTCAAACTAGCGGATAACTTAGATAGGACAAATCGACGATAAACTATTTATAAGTGCTGGGTAATTAAAATAAAACCTAGTTCTAGATAAAAGTCTGAAATAAATGTAGCTGTGCAGCAAATGCTAATATAACGAAAGTGAGGCAAACAGCACCGTGGTATCTAACAAAAAAAAAAAAAAAAAATATGCTCGATAAGGTGAGAGAAGTGAAATGGTGTATAGCGTGTCTGTAGGAGAATTCAATCAGCTTAAATGCACCGGGATAAGCGTAAATGTAAAAGAAGTCATCGCGAGTCGAGCGTGTTAATCAATACTGACTGCAAGATAAGCTGCTTATACCGGAAGACTTCTTCGTTTCGCGTAGCAAAGGTATGAAACTTATAAAAATGATCACATAAAAAAGATAGGTTTCAGTCAATCTGTCTGTTATTTTTCAATGACTTAACTTTCGCGGAATTCTAAATTTATTTATTTTTGGTATAATTTCATTTAATTACAACTAAGTTGCAGTTTCGACGAAGTAACAAATAGAGAACTTGATCGAAACGAACTGAAATTAGAGAAACGATTATTAGCGATAATTTATCACACGTAACAAGTTGCTCAAATTTTCCAATGTTTTTGAAATCTTGGGTGAAACAGTCGAGCAATAAAATTCAGCCAGTCGAAATTCCAGAAAGTCGCTTCTGCACTTCGCGGAATCGTAAATAAACGATGGATACATTACACCTTTCAAATCGAGCGTGCAATTTTCTCCCTATCCGTGGCGGAGAACGCGAGAAAGGGTACGGGAAGGAGAGAGAGGGAGGGAGAGAGAAAGAGAAAGAGTAAAGGGTGTTCTGGAAGAGCGTAGCTGTAATCTAACAACCCCTCAATTTCTGCACGCTTTATGGTTACAGACGGAGATGATACCTTTTCTCCCCTTTCGCATTGAATATGCAAGAAGAGCATCGCTTGAAATTTACATTTACGCTCAAACTCCTGGAGTAACGGCGAAACGTTTTACAGACTGTCCTGCTCGTATCTGATTCCGCTGGCCATTTCGGAGCGCGTGAATGATAATCGAAGTAGCGGAATAGAATTAGTACGAAAACGAATTCATTGGATACTCAATAACAATTTCTCCGGTTTCAAATTTATCGAGCGTATAAATGATAACTAGGAGAAAGGTTAAGAAGGCTGAGCCACGATCGAATATTATTTGAAGTATTTGCCAACGCATTATCAGTTGTTTACGATACACGATATTTCGTTTTTCACATACATTTATCGATCGAAAGTTTGGAATCACTTTTTCAGTCGTATCTCTTGTTAATTTTTTTTTTATTTACTCGAAGTTGATTCTGCTGTTCGTTGGCGGAGATTTCGTTAAAATTTTAGTAAAAAAAATTATTCGCAGTAGCAAGTTTTCTACTTGTTGCATCGTTTTACAAAACTACACCTTTTTTGCGCGAAATTAGCCGCGAGCCGCGCTGAGGATCGAAATAACGAGACTTAGGAATTCACATAGTTGAATCGACGAGGCAGTGGATGAAGAGCACGTTAGATTTTAATTAGTTTTTTTAATGTCTATGCAGATCGCATCCTTCGGGCTATCTCCTCCAGATCTATTGCATGGAAGATTTACCACGCAATAAAGCACTTTATATTTTCCCATCTGGCTTTCGCACGTTTCCGAGAATCACGGACGTAAAAATGGTAACAGGACACTTATCCCGGAAAAATTTTTACCCTCGCCGCTGTAAAGAGAGCTCATACCGTATATTATATTAAATTTTTTCGTACCACACAGGTTAATTAAAATAAAACAGGCCGTGTATTGTAAACTCGAAAACTCATTTAAAGTACTGAGTTTATGGAATTGTTATTACACGTTTCTGTATGTTTTATCTTTTTCCGGAGTAGTTTTTACGCTTGTAGCATTTTTTTTGTGTAAAAGTCTGCAACAAAATTAAGGCCAGCCTTTCGTTAGACTAAATCTGGTTTTAAGTCCGTTCGACATTTTTTAATCAAATAATTACGTTTCCTTCGATATAGAGCAGATAGATTCGCAAACATTTTTTTCATCGATCGTTTAAGAATGAACGCTACACCGTGTAATACTTTGGAAGTCGTGTGTGTTTCATCTGATTCAATTGTTGGGAATATTTTCAATCGATTGTTCAATAAAATACCGGTGAAACGTTTGGTGCAAACACGGCCGGGACAACGATGCGTTGGCAATTTAATGGAGCGATGTGACATGAAGCATTTCCATAGCATTCTAGGGGACGCATTATCGAGCGTAAATTCGTTTCATTAGACTTTATTAGAACACACACGGCCGTTTCCACGTTTCCAAGTTCCTGCGTCCAACTATATGCACGTCGTCGGATAATCCATGACGGCCGGAACACACGGCAACGCCGAGCGAATGCAGTTTCGCTTTGGCATTCGTTTAAACGGCCAACCAACGCCATGTTCCCGTGATATTCGATTCATAAACTCATTTTTGCTGTCTTGTCAGCGATGCGACGCGCCGTTTGTTCTGCTTTCTTTACCCGTTTATCCGCTATTTCTCCCGTCACTTTCCTTTGCTTTTCACCAATTTTCTATTGAAGAATCGCTTTCTCGTTGTGTTTCTGCGACCATTTCGCACGTCCTTTCTCTTCTTCGATTCCTGGACAGTACGTACAAGATTCCTGATTGTTCTATTAAATTACGTTCAAATTAAAATCGCACACGATACGAGAAAAATATCCAAATAAAAAATCAATGAAATTAATAAAAAATAAAAAACAATCTTCCACCGAGGCTCTACTTATTTAATTATATTCTCGAAAATATAAATTTGAACGAAAATCCGCGGTTTATTCATAACTTCTTCATTTCTATTTTTACAAGCAAATCAATTTTCCCTTCCGTTCATATAATTTTTCATAATTGTCTGCCACCGTTTTAATAAATCGGGCCTTGAATTTCTATTTTACCAAACGCGTGCGACCGTAATAGCGAGTCGGTTTGACTACGTATCATAGGTTAAAGGTCTGTAATGACAATAATCGGATCGCGGGATTCCGCGAACACGAAGAGGATTGCAAAGCGGACAAGACGGCCACGTGATATCGGAATGACGGCCGAAAATATAATGCAGCTGGCGGCCATCACACATTCCATGGAGTACGACAGCCTGAACGTGCTTTACAAACAATAGCTTCCACGGGGCGAGTGAAGTGGAAGCCTCGACAAGACGGCAAAAACGGGTTTATGAATCAAATATTATGCGTTGTGTGTTTCGCGTCTGCTCTCGTTCGAATGACCGACCAAGTGAAGCTGTGTATTTGATGCGCGCATAAATTCCCCTCCAACCGGTGCTTTTTCAACTTTTACGCTTAATCACCGACATCGGACGTTTTATGACTTCTAATCGGTCAGCTGCATTCTTTCGCGCGTTAATACCTCTTTTTCCAAGCATTTTTTTTTTTTTTTGTTCTGGATAATTTTTCGCAGCTCTGCGCATGGGCTTTTCCACCAAAAATATTTACGATATATCAGAAATATACTCCATGACTTACCATTTGACTGCGGATTTTTATTCATTTATGCGAAATTTGAAGATGTAAAAATGCAAAGAGTGCACATAATGTGTAGAAATATGTAAAATACTCAATGTATAGTAGCCCTTGCGATATTTAATATAATATTTAATTTTGAACATCACAGAAATACGAATTCGCGTGAACACCAACAGTCTACTTATCGTTTCTGATGATGACAATTTTTGTAAATTCGATTCATTTTTCTTTGGTCCAAATTTACCCGAATTTTTGTAACTCTATACCGCACGAGGAATTAGAAACGCGTTTGAATCGGTTGAAATGTTTTTTAACGATCGTAAAAGAGTTATATGGACCATATGTTGAGCCTTTCAAAGATTCAGTCTTAAGTTTAGTCACTTTGGATCAAGATAAAGGGTTCTTTAGTTCCTGCTTCTATTATTCCACCGAACGTTGCAGCCGTATTATTCTTTCAGAACGGCGTTCTCCCGTTTTGTTCTTTTAAATTGTTTGGAAGCCGAGATTGCGGTATGTTTTGCTTTGATGTTAGGGAGTAAGGAAAATTTTAGTCTCTGAAAAGAAACAACAAAAGATTGTCGCAGGATAATTTTGTACAGTTTACGAAACTTCCTCTTTGCGGGTACAAAGTAAAAAGCATAAAAGTTTCGCGAAATTTACGGTGCTGGTATAACTTGTCTTCGATCGTAAATTATATACGTATTACAATTATATACATTTATATACATTAATGTTACGGAAGATGTATATAAATTAAACACATTTCTCATAATATTATGGAAAATTTATATAAATTATATACATATATATATATTTCTCACAATATTAATTCACCGAAAAGTGAAATCTTTTTTTCAGACGTAGGAGCTTTCGTATCACGAATCATCGCGAGAGAAAACAGACGATAATTACCGAGAATTCCCGTTTAATTATTTGCAACGATTAAACCGGATGTAGGAAACAAGAGGTTCATATCCGTGTCTGGTGCTATGCACGTTTCCCACGTCGAAAAATTCAGCCACAAGTACACACGTAACTTTCAAGGTAGCTTTCGCGGTCGATGCTTTTTTTATTGCGAATCGCGCGTTCAACGAAGTAATTAACGTCCTTATTTGCGTTATATTAAACGCGCGCTCACACACACAGACACAAACAAACGCGTGTACGAACGGACAGACGAACGGACGAACGAGCGTACTCACCGTGAAAAAAATAGGTGGACAGGGAGAACGCGTGGCATTGCGACGAGACGCGAAGCGTTACGCGCGTCAACGTTTTTTTCCCAGGGTGGAAAATATGGAAATATCGCGAAAATCTCGTTTCGTCATGGCGTTGCTCGGAAATTCACCGTCTGAGCCGTCCCAACGGAGAACCCGTTTCCCTAATAAATGACTGGCGGAAATCCTGGTAGAAGCTTTATAATCGTACCTCGCGCGAAATGTGACAGGACCCTCGAGTGGGTCCAGGTATGTGTGTACCGAGGCAAGTAACAAACTGAATGCCTCTGGCTACATACAAAGCAAAATAACGTTAGACGGAGGTAAACGGCTGTTTATTAGGTTTCTGCTAAACTCGGGGACGCGACTCTGAAATGAGATGGCACTGCTTACAAAGTCACCTACGAAAACGATTGTAATCCCTCAGCTTCGAGCTTCAACGTTTACATGCCAGCAGCCGCGCGCTCGCTTTATCAGCAACGACATATTTGAGGCCTTTTGCCCGGGCCACTGCTTCTCTGCTACGTGATGAAACGTTTTCTAAAAGCGGCTAAGAAATTCCCTTTTGCTCTCTGTTGACGTTTCGCTGGCAACTTCACGCTCTTAACCGGTTCTATTGTCAACCAGCGTCACGCTGTTTCGTTAGAGCAATTGTTATATATATATATATTATTTAGTGGTGTTTTTGGGGATGGAGCATTGAATTTTTGGGAATGAGGGGAAATGAAATGTTAGTCTAATCGAATTTTTAAGAACTGGTTTCGTTTATCCGAAAGTTTTTAGTTACCTTTAGGGTAGGTTTGGTTATTAACGACGTTAAAAGGTATCGTTCGGTTAAACATTGTCGATGGAAAATTCGATTATGCAACGAATCCCGTGGAAAGCAGAATATTCTGTTGTCTCGTTTTTCTGGTTAATCGATGTAGCAAAATCGGCCTCGTTGCCCGAGAGAAACACCAGGCAGAAAATGAAAATTGATTCGCGATCAGATTGCGTAACATCTGCGATAAAAAGTTGAAACGTTGTCGTATTGATATTTGCATATGCACCTTATCAGTTTATGATATTTCCCGCGTGAGCAATTGTACGGTTGGAAATCGGCGGCCAAATTTACATTTCACTCGGCGTCGCGGTTTAATAAACGTTTTTTCGTTCCTTGATTAAAAATGCTCGCGTAATCGTCAGGTTAATTTTATGAGATGCCGTGTCGTCATCGCCGAAGGTAAAATGGGTTCGCGCCGTTTATCTCCCGAGCGCTTCTATTGTTTCATCGTAATTCGCTTAGCAGCGGCTAGACTCGTCCGAAACGGTAGGCTCTGCACCTTATATTTCTTTTCCTTCTTTTTAAAATATTCGAGAGTCGCGTATATCAGAATAGCAGAATTTTCCTGGCTTCCGTTCCTTTTTTCCGGGCCGAATTAAACGTTCAGTTGAATTAAACGTTCGACTGCGCCACCGTGACGTTTTATCTAATCAACAGGTACCAAATTCACTTTGCTCTGGAATGTTAAACACACCGGAAACTCCTTCAGCACAAACGAACGTATCTCTGCATGCATGAGAAAAGTCATGCGAGAAATTTATTGAGAATATACGAAGATCGATATCGATGGTAATATCGCACCTATGTTAGTCAAATCGGGTGTATTCTAATGTAAAGCGAAGCACGTTGTGAAAACGAGAAGGAACGAGCCTTCTCCAGTTACCAAAGCACCTCTTCTTTTTAATAAGAAAGAAAACGCGAGTGTACGAGGATACAGCTGTCGAATTGTGTGCTTAATAAAACAAGCGACGAAGATGTGACGTGTGGAAAAGTGGAGATGGACCATTGGCAGCGAGTACATGTGTCATCATTTTCCTTCAGAAGCGGTAACTCACGGCTGGATATTTTCAAGCCAATGAATTTTCTCTACCCACGCACTCTATTTCATATAGCAGCGATAGGAGAAGCGACGAGTGGAACAGAAGGGATGAAGAAAAGCGCGAGAGACACGGAGGAACGGTATGTGGAGTGACGCAACGCGGCGCTGCGCTGTGTGGCCGGAGCGGCAGACGAGAAATCGCGGAAGGGGAACTGAAAATCCTGAAGCACGATCTATGCCCAAGAGTACTTAATCTAATTCACCGGTGCCCCATGCATTTAATCACGGGCTCAAAATTCCAGACTATACGGTCAGTTTGCTTTTTCACTTTGCAGTGAAAAGCGGATGACGGCCTGTATCCACCGATAAAGCGCAACACTCTTACGCGTTCCGCTTGTGTTTCCCTCGCATTCATACGGAAAAATTTATATGCCTGCACGCGTGTCGCCGCTATACTTTCTATACTTCTCTCGGTATATCGGCGTTCCAGATTTTCTTCGCAAAAAGTTGAAACGCCTCGGGCGCTCGTAAAAGTATCGTTCCGCGTTCGTCGCCTACGACACTGGCTGGAATCCGGGATTAATTGATGCGAGATCACGTGGTTTCGTTTGAAGGAAACTAATGAAACTACCAGTGTCGAGTTTTATCTCTACCTTTTTCTGAACGCCACGGGAAATATTGAGATCGTACATCCTCCGGTAAAATTCTTCGTTGCTGTAGATACGGCTTATATCGGTTTCGGCGTGATTCAGAGCATTCGTAAGAAGGGATCTGGTTCGTAAGTTAGAGCACTGTTATAGTTTGCTGCAATTTACAAGGAAAGGAGATTTAAGCGATTCTAAAGGAAATTCAATTGTAGACATGCTGTTGATAAAATTAGCTAAAATCGTTTTAGTCGATGTAAAATTGTATTAGGTTGTCCGGAAAGTGTTTTTCTTTTACAGACACATCTTTTACAGCAACGCATCTTTATACAAACATGAAACCTAATCTGTCAAACGTTGTGATTTTTATTTTGATAAAACAAAATGGATCATACATAATTCGATAAAATAATATAAAACGGAAAACGTTATGCATCCATTATTTCCTTATAAAACGGAAGGAACTTTTCGAACGACCTAATAGATAATATTTGTTTCTGATGTACAACTTGTCGCTAGTGCCTTAAAATCGATTCCTCAAGAAACGAAATAATCGAATCAACTTCCATATCAAATAAATAAAAAAGTTATGTTGCGATTAGCAACATCCAGGTGTCACGTGCGAGGATACTTTTAGGATCATTGGATCGTATTAGTCGTTGGATCTCGATGTATGTTGTTGGAATAACCGAAGCAGGCTGAAATAGAGGCGCCTACTCGTACGTGTACGCGTAATATAATCCGAACAGATATATGCAACTGTGGCGTGGAATACATTCCACGATCGCTGGGAAAAGTGGAGACGAAGAAAGCGGGGAAGAGAAGTTGTTTTGCACGCGGGTAAATTAAATTCAACCAGGCAACCGTGGGCGTCGATACGAACACACAAGTAGCGCAAAATTCGATCGGCTGGCAAGCGAAACGTGAAGCACGTACTCTCATCTGCGTGTGTACGTTCGGTGTGACGAGTCGAGGTTTCCGCACGAAGATGAGTTTCCGTTCTCGTCGTAGTTCTCTGAAAAATTGTTGTCAGGTGGTTTTCAGAAAATTCGATTTCTCTTGTACCATTTCGTTCGCGAGTATGTATCAACGTACTTACGTTGCCAACTTGATCTTTTCGAATTCACCGTCAGATCTGTCACGATGTAATTCTTTACGATCCACGATTTTCTAACTACAATACTATAACTCTTAGAATATCGAAAATACTTCGAAGTTGGGAACGAAAAATATATTTGTATTAGCCTGAATCTGAAAATCATAATCTCAAGGCCACGTTGATAAATTATATCGACACGATTAAATAGATCTGCAATTGCAAATATTCCCGCTGCGAAGCTTTCGAACTCCTAAGGGTTAAATTAAGGAACGATGAAGCATTTCGCGAATAATTCAGGATTATTTCGAAGGGGAGTTCAGCGTGAGCCAAATGTTCGGAATCGAATCGACGAAACTGTTGATACGCTTTAGAGCATACTCAAAAGCGTTAAAGTTCCACCGTCATATTTCGTTATCACGAGTAAATATTGCATAAATATTGGCAGTTCGTACTGAGTATAAAGAACGTGAGTAAATACGAAAACAATGATATATGGAAGTCAAACAAGCAAGCTGCGCGGCCCCCGTCGTCGCTTCCTACGTCTACCGAGATCCAATATAAATAAATCGATGGATTAATTTATCAGTTTTTGGTAAAAAAAAAAACAAAAAACAAAAAAAATATAAGTCGAAAATTCAAATCCGTCGGATTGACGCGTAGTGAGATTTATGAAAAATTGTAATTGGAATTTATAACGAAATAGTGAAATTAATTAAAATTGCTAAAAATGTTCGTAATACAAAATTACACAGTGAGCGCGTATCACGCTGCTTTTGTATTTTTAACACTTTAATCTCCATTTATTTACAGTTTTTTTATTTAATTGTTTTATTTGAATCGATACAATATTTTCACCTTAGGAAAACACGAGGTGGAAAATATTTCGTACCACCGATTTCCGATAAAAATTAAACATGATCGAACGTTCAATGCAACGTATTGGAAAACATAGCTGGGCAAAAGAGATTCGAGGTACTTTTTATTGTTCTAGGAGAAATATCGCTATTTTTGCTAACTTCACAATCTCGCTGCAGATATAAACCAACTCGTTTCGATGCGAAGTTTCATCGCGTGTACAAACTGTTATCTTTATTACGATCGTAACGGCGCGAGAAAATCGTACCGCAGCGATGATTTCGAAGCGGAGAATTTCGCTGCTATTTTATTTATCCCCGACGGTCAATGAAATATTCAAATATTTCGCCTGAACTGAGGTACAATAGAGCAACGAAGCAATACGGTCGCTTATGATTTATGACTTTACGTACAGAACGATCGACTGACTGGCGAGCTCATGTTTCTGAGCTTTCAGCTTTAAAAGATTTATAAGAATGCACCAAATGGTTCGCAGCGTCACTTTCGTGTGTATACATATTTGCTAGCTGCCGAAAAAAGAACATATGCAGAGCAATATGCTTTTGAATAGAAAATGTATAACAGTCGTGTTCAGGCACAGTTGCACATTCGAATAAATTTTTTTAATTTTTCGTCCACAGACTCGATATTTGAATAACCCACGCTTGTTAAAGCAAGTCTAATTATCCAGATTCATGGAAGATAATTCTGAAAGGGTTTGGATTCGCTATTTGAAATCTTATTACCTTCCCTGGAGGGTAGATTAATTAACAACCTCGAGTAGTGTGACCCGGAGTCACCTATTTTAATATACGCGGAGTAACTTGCAGTTTCTATTTATTCGTAATAATCAAGCCGTTTTGACAATAAGTAAGAGTACAGTTAAACGACATGCGTTAAGAGTGTAGCTAAAAAAATATAGTTATCGTAAATTAAATATATCCGTATTTATCGTCAGATTTCTTCGGAAATTAAATAACCTTTCAACGCGATTAACTCTATTTCCATCCGGGCATCACAATCATACTACTACTTTCCAAGGAAACCTGTGAATCTGAACTCTAGAATTTTCAATTCTATTCGTGTCTGTCTCTCGAGTTACGAGAATCGATAATTAAGCGGCGAACGAGCGGCAGGACCAAGTATTCGCGTTTCCGCGAGATAACTTGCGCGTTGGTAGAGAAATGCGAGCAACCAGTATCTTACTCGGAACACGTAAAAGTGTTTCTATACGTGGACGATAAAATTCTCAAGATTACAAGCTGTACCGACACTTCCTTTCTGCGCCCTGAGGCGTTCCCTTATCAGCATACTGCGAAGCGGCACAATAAGACGGAAATCTGGTGGAAAGAACGGATACCGTGCAACGAGACCGAGCCTCTATCGTGGAAATAAAAGTAGCAAGTAACGGCTTGTAGACGGCCACGAGAATAGGAGTTGGGATCCACCGTTGTAATATGCAATACGCAAACACCTCGTCCTTGCCTCGATCGTACCACGCAACCCGACATTCCCTTTCCGCTCGAGGAGAGACGTCTTCGAATACTCGAGACACGGTATAACGGTTGAAAACAGTCACCCAGCCGGCTATGTAAATGCGCCCCGGTTAGCCCGGTTGTTCTTCCGGCGTGACATTACTTTTCCTCGCTGTTGGATGACGTTAGTACGACTCAGTTCTCTGATGGCCACCATCAATTACCAAGACATTGATAAATTCCGCGGCATTGTCGAGGAGACCTGGTCCTCGTCCTTCGTTCGTTGCTCGTCCACCGAACCTGTACACACGGACAAGCGAGCAGAGTGTAAGCGTTAAGAGGGTGTACGACGTACACGCTTTCAGTAGGATGCTTGCGGCATTAAACCGACGCGATTCAATTCAATCGTGCTACCTGACGCGCTGCTGACTCCAGGCTCCCGGAAAGTCGATAGCCAAAGAGTTTGGAGTCCGTTGGCTTTTGAGTATCGAACAAGTGCCGCACGAGCCTCGGTTTGTTGTCCGATTGTGTCGGGCTAATTGGCTTGTGGCTTCCTCCCCGTTCTTTACGGCCAATCCAATTCCCCTGGACTTTTGAAGTTTTCCAAATGATGATTTCACGCTGCGTTCTTTCGTACCGGTGAATCTCTTTGTTGGAATTTTTTTTTTTGGAACGTCCCACATGGTCTATGAACTTTCTGTAAAAATTCGTTTTCAACATTTCGTCGATCGCCATACACCGTGCCTTATAAACTGAAACATCCCGAAGCAAATAACTATCGCGTTAAAACAAGTTCTGCGAAAAAGTTGCTTGCGCATCCTGCATTTCATCGACTCTTAGCTCACTTACCAAAAATTTTTGCTCACCTCAGACCTCCGACTCGTGGCTCTTCGGTCGTTTAACGAGGCGAGTTTTCTCTCCCCAAGACGATTAAAAAGTTGAACGAGGAAACGACGATTGAAGAGGTACGACCCTTCCTCGGATCGGTTCCTGAAATTTCTCCGGTCTAGATAGTAGAAAGGGTTAGCTAGAGGAAGGAACACGGTAGTCGGTTGATGGGGTGCCGCAGGTTGGTTTCGAGCGCGAGGGTTGGAGAGAAGGGCGCGAACGGGCTAGACAGTAAAGTTCCTTCTTTGTCGGATGGGCGCGGTGAATAGCGTGCGGAGGCAGACGGACGGGTTAAATTTGCATGGACGCTTGTCTGCGTTTCCAATTTCACGCATGCACACATCCAGCAGTACCGATAATAAACGGCGCCAGTTTTGGCATAAATCAAGGCCACAAATCCTGCCGCGCCTTCGTCAGTTGGGAGAGCCAGTGGCCCCCTTCAGGATATATTCGCGACTCGTTCGCGCACGATCCTCACCACCCTCCCCTCTGCTTTTCCCTTTCTATCATTTTTTTGTCCGTTCCTTTCTCCCTTGCTCTTCATCGACAGACGGATTAATCCAACATGGAGAGCTAAACAAGCAGAAAGTACGCTTACCTGCCGTCGTTCCGGCGGGAGAGAGGAAATATCTGTAGAATTTCACTCTCGGTCCCGTCCAGTAATCCCCGGTAGGCCGTTTGAACTGGACGTTTGAATGGCGCGGCTTATTAAGATCCATGTTTTTCGTGGCAGCTTGACCGGCCTCTGCCCCATGCGAGTTTTCGAATCGCGAGCAAAAGAGCGTCAGCTTGATAGTGTTTGAAGTATTATGCATTGTTAGTCCGGATTACGTATTTCGAGTTTTCGACGATTGCGATTCGTTCTTTCTTCCACCTAACCTTGTCCCACTCTCTGCCATTTCATAGTTTCCTTTTTGTTGTCGCCAATTTCCCATTATTTTTTTCCCTTGTTAGTTTTAATTAACGACTCGATCCCTTAACGGATTGATACGGCATGACACGGATTTTAAATGGTTTTCCAGGGGAAAACCGAGCGAGCAATTAACGCAGTCCGTTGCCAGATTATCCGAAAGTAGTTTAGGTAATCGCTTCTGTCCTCGCCGTGTTTCGTAGGAATCGTTTGTCTGCAAGTTAACCGCGGAATTTTGCCCAAGCTCTAACTCGACGTTAGATCGCCTGAGATCTGTCTGGGTTTTCGTTTCTATAAGATTTAAAAATTACTCGTAACTACTCGCTGATCGTCTTAACTAGAGCGTTGTCCGTAACGTTATATCGTTTCATCGAGTGCATTGGTTGTTACGAGGAGAGTATCGATTAATTGATAGTCGCTAATAGAAAAGAGAGGTAGTTGATTCGTCGTCGTCGATGGTGTGTAATTAAATAAACATTCGAATCAATTCCCGTGCATTTACGAAACGGCCACAAAATTTGCAACGTTCGCCCACTATATGTAGTGTCATCCTGTATTTCAAGCGACTCGGTATTTACTGGGCAAGCAGAATTTTCGCGGTTACCATATCAATGGATGGGTACAATACGCGGCCTCTCATTAACGTTTTATGATGATCCAGCCGCTTCGAAATGTCCCAGTCGTCGCACAGTAATAAATCCTCCCGTCACCATTAACATTAAAAGAAATAAGCGTGCGATACATCTTCCTGTTATACATCTACACAGGCTCGCATTATAACTACGATATTCAAATCGGGCTGATTGCGTGCCGGCATTTTGTATTCGTGCCGTGTACAAACTTAGTTACCGAGGGATCAGTTCCGGCGAAGATGGCGATTGGGGTGGAACGTAGTTTGGACGTGCTTTGAACGACGTCTAATTTCTTTCGGTCGTGATAACAAAGATCTTTTTTATCGCGGCCGGGGATTCGTCTTTTCGTCGAGCTAATGCGTTTCGAATAGTTTCTTCCTTAGCGATTCAACGATATTTAGATTATTATTCCAAGAATGGCTGTTATTCATCCCACGTCGAATCACAACGTGACGCGAATAAGCAACGTTGAGACACATGAACATATTTGCGAGACAATCATTTAATCCAATCGTTAATCCAGTCGTTAATCCAATCCAAATTTTTGGACTAAACGAGGTTATAATTATTATAATTATGTCTTGTACGCATAAACGACAATTGATCGTGGTTAGAAGCAAGCACTCTCCGCGCTTGTTTATGGTGAAATATCGATGATTTATCGGAAACATCCGACCTGTAAAAGTTGGATTGAAATAGAAATTGTTCTCCAAGAAACTTGTAATACATTATAAGAACGATGATTTTGTTTCCTTGCCTAAGGCTTCGTATACGCAACAAAGTAAGCAGGAACAGATAACTAAATACTCGTTTGGAAATGTTAAATAAAAATCTGTTCTCTTTAATATAATTTTTCTGAAAAGCAGCGGTATCCGGTATTTTCTTTTGCTTAGGAAGTTGATACGACAAAGTTTCATATTTTCTCATGATATCTTGCAGTGTGTACAGACGAGAAAGGAAAACCCTTTTGTCTCCACGGGTTTCTTTTTACACCAGAAGGCTCGAGGTAGGATTAATTCCGAGATAAAATTTGTTCCCGGCTATTCTACTACGCTTCTTAATTAAATCTCGCAATTTCTTAAATTATAAGGCCAAAAGCTCCCGCTTGTACGAAAGATCAATTTCAAAATGCGGAAACGCGCGTGTCTCTAAATGCTGAATGTTCACTCCAAACGGGAGTGTTTTCGTTGCACTGGCTGATTACACCCCATGGGGCAAGAACATCTCCAATTGCAATTCGGTTCGGTGGCGTATCGTGCGTCGTTGCGAGCTGTGTGCTTCATAAAATTTTAACTTCCATTCCTCCCGTTCTTCCTCGATACTCGGCCGATAACAGAGACCCTCGACGCGTGTACTCAGGCGCAATGTACTTTTCTGACGGAACCGGAACTTAAAACAGTTGCCCCCATAACAATTTGCCGAGTTACTCGGAGAACGCTACGTATGACGTGAAATTTTTCTAACTTTCCACTAAGCACGTTTCCCTGCGTTCTCCAGCAGAAAAGGCGAACGACTGGCTGCGCTCGCAACTTTTTCTAATAAAGAATTTACCGCGCACGCTGCACAGCGACTTCAATTTTTCGGAATTCCACGCTGGACTCGGTGCCGGTCTACAATTTCATGGATTCGCTTAAAAATCGTGTTTTCGGACATTGGACGAGGAAAAATAGACTCCCGCTACAATATCACGACGTCTATCTACAGGGTAAGGTAGACTATTATTGGATCTTTTCCTGTAAGACGTCGTCGGGGGCCTTAACTAGGTTTGTGGTCCCACGATCGCTAATGTACGTCTAAATAGGGAAGCTTAACCTGTAGCCCTCTAGACGGTGTCTTACAGACACGTTTCAAGAGACGTGACACAAGTCACTAATAGGATTATTTAATTAGGAATCAGATAGGATGGCTGCAACTACGTACACTGTAGAGAAAGAGCACTTAATTTTCTTTCGGGAGCGATTAATAATCGAGGAGTGGAAATATAAACGAAATTGCGCTTTGTCCCATTTGACACGCGGTCGGATTTACTATAGGGTCTCGTATAAATTGTTAAGTCGGTTGCGTTCGTAGTCTGGGACAATTAAACGTCTAATTTTCGGTGGATGTCGGGCGCACAAGGTATTACGGTGATTCGAGCACAACTACCCCCAGCTACTGACATACACGCCGCAACCTTGGTGGATGACGAACACGCTGCTGGGAAGTGACAGTAGCTAATTAATTAATATCAAATGTAACTCCCTCCGCAACGGTATTCTATCCGCCATACCGCTTGTTACACTGCACGGCATTTGATACAGCCGGTGATTAAGCGCGCAGACGGAAAATCCTAACTGGTTCGCAGTTGGTGTACACGTAAACTCAATTCCAGAGAAATTGCAAAGTTATGGGGATACTTTGATGCTAGGTGTTTATTAGATGCCTTAATCGCTGTATTAACCCGTAATCAGCATCGCAGAGTCACGAATGGCCACGGTAGTTTGGCTTGTTTAATTATACCTTGTTTTCCTTAACTCTGCAATTTTGTACACAGTTATTCGCAATTGAACATTTGATATACGCGATTGTTTATTTTGTCGACGATTCTTATCGTGCGAGGCATAGCATATAGATGGAACCGAAGTAGTCGAAAATTAAAAATAATCGGATCTTTTCCAAGACGACTCAAAGATACACATTGGGAGTTAACATCCTTGCGTGGAATTCGCGTTCGAAAATTGCCACGTCGCCTGTTTTGCATACTGTTATTCGGGATCCGTAGCCACTGGGAATTTAAAGTCTTTCGAGCGCACTCACATTGTAACTTAAATATTTGAAGAGTATTTGGTGGAAAAATATTTGACATCGGTGGATGTGTATCGCAGATTTTAGTCAGTGTCTGCGGTGGGCAAACAGCCGACATGTTGTAACAATTATTCAGGGTTAATTCGATAAATCGTTCCGATAAACGGAAAACGTGTTTCCTGTAAATTGCAAGACGATCGATGAAAGCCCATAATCTTGATTGTGTGTTAACCCTGCTTTTTTTGTATCGATAGCATATCAAACAACAATTGAACGATTATTCTCTTCCATAAAAGCTTTTTTCATGAAATATTTCAAAAATACAGAGGTCGAACGAAAAATAATGCTTTCAGTTTTGTAGTTCATCGCTTGTTGCTAGTACTGACGCGTTGCAAGCGTTGCTGACACAAGTAAAGCAATGAAACTACTGGATATTATAACGACTATTTCAATTTGAATATTTTAGATATTTTTACATATTCCCTACATTCCAATTTCTCCTATAATTTTCGTATCTTTAATCCTTCCCGCGAACTCACAGCAGGTTTAAAAGAATGCCAGCACTATTTGTATCCGCGTGCAGAATGTCGGCTCGCAACACGCGCGAATTTAAGAACCTACACTATAATTAGTCTAGGCGTGAGAACGAGAGGTTTCGGGCTGCCGGTTAAACAGGCTATTAGCAGCAGCTGTTACGTGACATCGGCGCGTCTTGGACAGTATTTGATGTCGTGGCTTATATGCTCGTGTGCTCTTCTTCTCCTTCGTGCTCTCTCTTTTTCTCCTCTTTCTCTCTCTTCCCTTTTCTCTCTTTTCTAACTCCTTTGGTAGCCTCGTGCAAAATCCTCGGCATCTCCGGTTCTTCGCTTCTCCTCCGCATCGCATGCATCCTCCGGAGGCTGTAGCCGCAGTCTGATTAACTTGGTATGAAATTATCCAGCGACTTGGCCCCACTCCTTTCCGCCTTTACCCACCAAACAACAAATCATCCCCTTTCCATCCCTTTCTATCGCTCTCCGTCCTAGCTTCGTAACAGTTTCACACCCTATAGTCGAGCTATCCATTCACTCAGCTGTTTGGCAGGCTCGGGCATACCGTAGCGGTTGCTTGTCCGATGCAAGGCACTGCAGTTGCAGCTACAATTCCCGTGTGTATCGGTAAGGAGAGGCTAGAGAGAGAATGAAAGGAAGGGGAGAGAGCGAGAGGCGAAATAGAGAGGTAGCTAGTAACAGCTAACTGTATGTACGACCTGGTGGCTCCCGCGTGCGGTAATAGCGGTGGCTACGGTGTACCAGTCAAATGCATACCGTATTGATTTTAATATCTACGCCACGAAGGTACAGGCGATTATGAGACGCGAAGAGCTGGCGAAAACCACGCTGGATAACGATCTATGTAACTGTGTTTCGCCATATTGTCTGAAAGCGTAGTCCTTTATACACATTGTCGATACGGGGGAAAAAGGACTGCAAAAAAATCTACAGAGCTATATGCGACTCTTTCCTTTTTGTACTGCGATATTAGCCCCTTTTTAGGTATAGAGGCCAAGGAACATTTTAATACTACTATATCGATCCTCGTAAGGGAGGAGAATAAATTTCAGCGACACGTGGTCGTTAAAATTTAAAGTGGAATCGCGATCGTAATCCAACGCAGCGGCGTAAGGGTTAACACCAAAATTAAAAAAGCTGTCAAATTGCTTCGTAGAAATTTTATAGATCCACTAAGAGAGAAAGCGTTCAAAGCTTCCGAGAGAGAGAGAGAGAAACCTATTAAAATCTTCTCTTCTTTCATCCCGATCTTAAAACAGTAGACATAGACGCGGAAATATCGAGAGTCCAAGCTCTTTGAACGCTAAAATTCGGATACCATCGTCGTGTCGTATAATCTCTCTTCCCTCATCTCGCGTCTCACATGAAACGCGGAATGCTCATGTTGCGATAGCCGTCGTTTAATCCATCGAAGGGTGGTCTGAAGTAGAGGGGAGATAGGTGTGAACCGGTGACAGCAGAACGTTACAAAGGGGTGCACGTACACCGAAGGACGCCGATACGTTACCGAACCGTGCAGGGGAGATGACGCTTTTACAACAGCCATAAACGCCTCGCGTCGGTGAGACATCGCGTCGGTGAGAGGGCACCTGTGGCTGATGCACGACGCGGCGTTGCCGCAAAGTCTGCCGCTTTGCGTACGCTCCACCGACGCGTTAAGGATCTATGGAAATTTCTTGGCTGCGGTGCAGGCGGCGGCGGCCACACCAACGTCGGCGGGCGGCCATTGGCCTCCCGACCGCGGTGAAAATGCTTCCCCCCTCTCTCTCTCTCTCTCACTCTCTAGCCTTTCCATGTATTCGGAACACGGTGTTAAGGATACGAGGCGCTGTTTTAACTCAATTTTCCGATACTATCCAAAGGAGAGGGGCAATTTGGACGGGCCACCGTAGCAGAAACGCGGTTAACAGGGGTGATGTTAAAATTGTACTTCAACGTTTAATTGCACCCTTAGACCGTTCTGAATGTGGGCTAACGAGTAGCCGGAAGTACAATAGTTGCCAGAGAACACGTCGCGGTCGGAATTAATCTGATTTGCTTGGGAAAAGGAGGAGCTCTGCAGGGGGTGGGCAGGGGGTAAGTCGTAGTCGGAGAATTTAATGAGAATTAATCGAGCTGGAGTATTAGACGATTGATGAAGACAATGCGGGCGACTGTTGAACGTTCCTCAACTTCTAACGTGTCTCTGCGTACGTCGTTGAGCACGTAAACGATGGGTGAAACGCGCGATTTCTGACAGACAGGAATTTATAGTTGCTCGCGAGGAATCTGTTAATGGGGATTTAGTCTCCGCTGCATCGAAATAATGCTTGTCTTTGAAATATAATTAACGGATGGTAACTCGAGCCGGAGGAACATACGCCGTGTCTTGTAACGACCTATTGAACGCGGCGTCGGCTATTTTGCTCTACTTTCTGGCACACCCACGCGGATTTAGGCACGGAATTTTGTCTAATAATACGAAGATGGTAAAACAGGAGGTCTAGTTTTCGAACGAATAAATTCTCTAACCGGGATTTTACTAGACAGCATTTCTACGTATCCCTTTACGAGTCGTTTCATTTAATCGTAAGTGCGCATATAACTTGGCGCAACTTCTTGCCTTAGGTGCCAGTACTTTCGAGACCATCATAAACGCTTTTGTTCGTGTAGGTAATATCGCGAAGCTACTCGCCCTTTGTAAAATATTCTTACGCTCGAGTAAATGAACTTCAATGATCATCCGTTTCGATATCGCCCGACTTGAAAAATATCAAAAGGAAATTGAAATTGATTTTAAAATGCTATCCTTTCTCTTTCTTCTTTCGTACATTATATATCATTTTATTTTTTCGATTAACTCGCAATACCTAAGATCGAGCTACGCTATTACTATTTAGCGATTGTCGCGTTGCTATGGTAAAAGTCAATCGAATAAACCGGTTGGAAATGTTTCAAACGCAACAATGGCGAAGTTTATAACCGGCAACCGTATGTATCCGGGCGAATCGGGTACGTCACGATGAGCACACGATAAAACCAATGTTGACAACGTGTTTGCAGTTTTATGGGGTGTCGGCTAAATGCAACCCGGTGTACAGACCTTAATAACTCTCGCGTGATACGAGAATAGAAATACGCCGTAGATTTACTGGTGCGCAAAGTATTCCCATTCTCTATAAATGACGAGAAGGCGTGCGCCAGAAATTACATCAGTTCAATTGAATCGTTTAACGGTCAAAGCGTAGAAAAAATTTCATCATTCCAGTATTAATACTACATATTATTGTCCGGCAATATAATACTTTTATTAGGTATAGTTGGTGGAAAGAATATAACGAGATTATAAAATTAATCAGAAACTAAGGTAGAAGTACCGAATATGACACGAAGGTGGAAGAGTGATCTGAGGTAATTTGGAGATAATTTGGTATGATTTGGCAACTCGATAATAAAATGATTTCATAATTTGGAGGATATCGTCCAAGAATCTATATAAGGAGTTATTAACGAGGTTAATTATGACTATTATACGAGCCCATAATCGTAAGAATTTCTTTGAATAAATCATATACGGTATTACTAGTGACGGTTTAAAAATATGTTAAGGTGCGACAACAGATGCGACATCTGAAAATAGGAACAGTTGTGAATAAACTCTGGGTTATCCAAGATAATTATGATAATTAGCCAGTAAGACAGTAATTAGGTGGAAAAGGGTATTTCCATCATTCTTACCTCTGTCACTACTGATCTATGATGTTACGAAATTCTAAAATTATGGTTTAAAAGTAGAAGACCTTAATCTCTGTAACATATTGGTATTTTCGTATTTTTATCAATATTTTTGTATAAAATATTTTTATAATTATAATCATAATTATAATCAATTATTTATTCAATAACGTATTAAATAACTTACTAAGTAATTATTTATATTTTATAATTATCATTTTTTATATAAAACATTGTACTCAATCTAATAATTCGCAACATTTTCGAGGGGGTTGCTGTTTATGCTCTTTGATCAATCGACTTTCGGATTGGCTTGGTATCTGTTTTCACCATGAGATCTCTCTATAAAATATCACCACGAAATATATAAAAACATCTTACATTAAGCTTACTCTGTGCTATTAAGTTTAAGCAGCTTCCAGCGCATCGCGGCAAAGCTATGGCGCTAATAGGGCGTACTCGCCTTGTAACTATACTTCAACAGGGTGAAACAGGAATTTTGATTCACTATTTTTAACGTTCCATTGTTACTTTTGCACCCCATCAACCATCTTTGCCACTTATTTTCTTGTTATCGAGTTACACCGAATTTTTGGCTTCATAGCGAATTAACAACGTCGGTTAATCGACTAATCGGTTAATCGGTTAATACGATCTTGCCCAAAAAGCTGTTCAATTAAAAATTTATATCGCTACAACGTAGCAAAGGATGTTAAGTATTTAAAAAATTTTCCGCACGATATCAATGACAAAACGAAAGGCTTTCATATTTATTGCGTACAGTTGTAACTTAAAGTTAAGCGGCTGGTGATTTTATGTGGAGTTAATTCTATGGTTCTCTGATTACAGAATCGATTCTGTTGACGATATCAAGGATTCTCTTTAAGACGTCGATTGAGGCTGTACGAGCATCTTAGCTGTGCATGTCCGAGTTTGGTGATTCACTGGTGAGTTTGCTGTCCTCAAATCGTATTTGCGATCTATTTCCATATCTATATCGGTGAATAATCGTCATCGTGGTTAAAGCGTTTTATACAGATGGAAGAAATTTTTCGAAAAAAAAAAAGAGGAAAAGGTTGAAATAACAAATTCCTATCGATTCGATGTTAAATTGAATTTTGGACGCGTGTGCTATCTTCCTTTGTACTTTATGATCCGCAATAAATGTCTGAAACGATGTACGGAGTCGGTACGTTTTTAGCTCGCGATGCTGCATTACATAGTTCTCTGAGCCTGGTAAACGTAAACAAGGAATCGTATGTTTGCTTATCATTACAGTTAATACATTATTATCGATTCTTGGAATAGTACACGCAGGAAATTTTTCTTCTTCGATATTAAACTTTATTAAAATTTTCCGACGTCTTACGACATTTGCCCACGATGATGATATATACTTTTTTTTTTATTAATTATGTTATTATTAGAAGTTATAGCTGTGAACGTGTGTCAGAAAGTTACGTAAAGCTGTAAAGCGCTCCAAATAAAGATTTAGGTTAATTTCAAGGATTATCAAAGAAGCGGGGAAATTGAAAGTACGAAAATAACGCGGTGATTTTACGCTAGCCACTTGAGCGCGATCAACAAGCGGAAAAGTTGAGCGCCGAGAGGAAAAAGCACTGCTTAAAATTCAAACGTAAAAGCGGCCGAGCACAAAGCAAGGGAGCTGAGCGCCCACTGATTCGTGAACGATGATCAGGGAAACGACAGAAGAGTTTAGGGTTATAAAATGGACTTTATGATTCGAGATACGCATCCGTGTGCGATAGTAAACGCTTTATTACTACATCAAAGGGAACAGTTTACGAAAATTGGTCACGCTCGTGATATCTCGCACATCGTAACGCATTAATATCGTATCATAGAATATTTCGTTTATATCTGCTCGTAACTGCGATTTATTATTTGCATTTGATACATAACGTCGTGGTTGATGTGTATTTAGCGCTGTAACGTATTTACCAATTGTAGCGATTCGTGTTGCACAGATTTCCTCTACGACGACACCTAAAGTAGATGTAAAGTGGGCGTAAAATCGGCATTATCAACGAAAGAATTAATATTTACAATCATTTGTATACTTGCGATCGTACAAAATATTTTTAATTCGTCGCTTTAAAAAAAAAGAAAATGAAGCAAAATATTAATTTAACCGAGTTGTAACGATAAGTCGCCGCGCCGGTTTGTTAATATAGCGATCGCCATCGGTGTAAAAATTCATTTTCAAGTGACAAAAGTTTGGCGCGAAAGTTAACGTCGACGAGTAATGAAAGAAGAACAAGTGGAAACTTTTTTATGGCGAATTTAACTTTAGTGCGGGTAAGTCGGGAGGGGGTTGGGAATTGCGATGGACAGGTAGGAAGGGGGATCGAGTATTGGATTACGATGGAATGATTGCGCTCTTAATTAAAAGTGGGGTGGAACAAGGCCACGCGCGTTCCGACCGAACGGATTAACTTGCTAAATCCGTGTTATGGTCTTATTGTCAGGCTGCTTCATAAAACAAGATGTGTGTTACCTTCACCGGTGTTAATTCACCGGTTAAAATATTCATGGTGTTTGTTCGTCGGCATTCGGTGAACACCCGTCATTCGTTCGTAGTCAAGGGGGAAGAGCGACAGCTCTACGCGTGAAACCTAATTTCAAGTGCGACGGTAAGTCTCCATGAACGTAACTTGACTTAATGTAAGCCGAGTATTATTATTGCTTTAATACCCTTATTTATATTCATCTCCTGAGACATGGGAGTGCACGCAAAAGGTGACTAGTAACGCGACCCTCCCTTCGTCGTCGCGACAAAAAGCTTGGGAATTTTGGCAGATTATACGGGGAACAGAGGAACGTTGGTTTTTAGTGTTTGCCTCTATCATGGAAATTGCGCGTGAAATTGTAATAGGCGACAGTTGAATTTTAAATATCGTCGAGGTACGTACATGTTATACGTCCATTGGAGGTAAAGATCAATTGGTGGAAAACGAACTCGTCCACGAGTTAAGAGTTTTTGCGATAAAATTTCTATTAAATGATCTATAAAATTCGCGTTGAAATTGCTTCGTTTCGCTGAACTTATACGACGAAATCCGATTTGCCCCCGATGGAATTACGCGAATAAAGTTCGAGTCTCGTTGGACAACGTATTTCATCAACGATCGCAATTAACCGCATCACGACAGCCAGGTGTAAGGAAAAAAGTTGGTGAGAAAGCGTAAAACTGTAAAAGTTGTCAGGCCGGAGCGAAGTTACTGCTATCAGCGAAAAGGGGTAAACGCTTCAGCCCAGTTGGCTAACGCGCCGAGAGAAATCGATGGTTAATGGACAAAGTTGACACCGTTACAACATCCCGAAACTGCTTCGGGAAACTACCGACATTCGTTTCACTTAGGCTGCCTTGCTCGGTTCTCCATCCTCCGCCACACCGTTTCACCCCGCCTGTTTCCAGGTCTCTCTGTATTATCCGATACCCTCGCCTGTGCTCATTCGTTGAACCGTCGCGTCGACGGTTCCACGTTTCGGTGGTTCCATTGGTTTATGGGACAGAATGAAGCGGAGGTCAGCCTGATCTTATAGATTTTTTCGGCGTTATTTAATGGTTATTGGCTGGCGATGAAAGTCTTTTAATAGAAACGATGGATCGTCAAGCCCGGACATGGGAAAACTCTTAAAAATCTGGTACTTGGCCAGGATTCGAGGGCACTTTTAGAAGATGATCGTACGTTCTTGAAACTTGGAACTAAAAACGTCTTCTGCTACCGACACGTATGTTGCGATCGTTCAATTATTCAAATAACGCTGCTGTTGCCTCAGTTTTAGCGTGTTCGACAAAATAATTAAAACAACCGGTGGGTAGCCTTAGTTTAGCAGCTGTTTATTTTTCAAATGGATTTACGATTCCCCGTTTTTGAGTCTATAAACTTCGGAAGAGGAGTTTGATCGCTTGAATCGGTACAATACAGAAGGGACGAATAATTTAACTACTTTTCGAACTGAGACGATTTTAGGATTATTTATTGCGTATATAAATTTAAATATATACGTTTCATTTATATATAAAAGAAAGATTGAAAAAACCAAGATCAATGAAAAATTCAATAAAATTGTGAATCGGTCGTCGATTCCATCCCGATGCTATGAAATAGTAACTTTAATTTGTCGATTTAAGGATAGGAGGTGATCGTAGTTGGCATGACGCGGCGGTCTTGAAAAGGGCGGGTTATACGCCGGAGAAAGCAATCAAGAGTCAGTAAATTTTCGGGGAACGGAACCCCCTAACGACAAGTCAATCTTGATGAGTAAAACGGTTTCGACCATCATCAGGCTGTTAGATTAACGGGCCGCGTAGCCTGGAACTTCATATTACGTTTCCGGGCATGTTTGTTTCCTCCCGTGCCTCTCGTTTCCGACGATGTACTGCCTGTCCAGACCTCCGCGTGGCGATTTGTCGCAGCTAAATGCAATTGTCCCCTTATTTCTTCGATAATTGCGAAATCGGTTGATGAAACTGGCTGGATACACGCGGAACATCGAGTTACTTTGGCTTGTTTCTGTTCGTGTGAATCGTGCCCGTGGTCGCGTACACATCTAGATAGACTAAAGGAGCGATCAAAAAGGGAAGAGTATTAATCGTCGATCGGCACTGTATGGAAAACCGAGCAATCGGGCGTGTGTCGAGCACTTTCAGATTGAAACCCGAGGTCGAATCAGCCTCTTTCATTTTCGCGTTAAGCGCGGCGCGACGCTTTGCTTCCGATAAAGCAAGACGATTCTTTTTTTTCCTTCTACTTCGATCGGAGTGTGAAATAGGAGAATAAATAGTAATCACTCGTTGGTCATTTGTTCGTAGGTTATTTGTCGGTAGAGACCACGGAATAGAATTGAAATTCCTTGTATGGTATAGCGAGATATTGAAGATTTATATTTCTTCCTTTTATAGGTTTTCTTTTTATAGGTTTGAATGTGAATGCGCGAATAAAATGGCAATCGTACGTTCTTGATTTTCTTTTTCTTTTTTTTTCTTTTAGATAATTTCTTGCAGCAGGAATTAGAAGTACATCATTTTTTTTCTTTTTAAATTAAGAAGTCGTTATATTACTCTGTTAAAATTATTCCATTAAAATTGGTAAGTTCATTTCGATTATTGCAGGTAAACGAAACTATCGCGTGCCAGTTTCCTCTTTACGCCGGCCTAACGAAGCGGTCGTATGTTTCAGCTCGTTAAAACTCTTCCGGGCGTAACCGCGTAAACGAATTTTTAATTTCCCTCCTTAACGAATTTAATAAACTCGCGCAATGGTAAGAGGTCAAGATGGTGGAAAACAAATTTCATTGGAAGTAATTGAGCAATCAGTTTTAATCAATCTCCCGTCGAATCAAAGTCCCGCATCTCGGCCGAATCTCGCGTGATGGCCGGCTACAGGCAAGACGTAAAATTAAATAAGCTCCGGCTGAATCACCGTGGAAGCGATTGTATCGCTTCCGTAGTGGGCTTGATCTCCTCTATTTTCCTCTTAGACACTTAGCTGGCGAGTATATAATCCTGAACGACGAGGAAATTTGCATTTTTCTGCATACGAACACCATGCTCTCGGCGATGGTCTTCGCGTCATGGCTTGCCCATGTGCTTCCGGTTACCTCCGCGCGGTATTCTCCGGATCTACGTAATCGTTTCTCTTGTCTTTCCTGGATTAATTCCACCCTCGAATGCATTTTATGGAAACATTGTAGTAACTGTATTGTTTCATACGTGTATGTGTGTGGGCACGCGAAAGATACTATAAAGTGTTGGAAGATTAGGTATTTTATGAACGAGATTGAGGATATTTGTAGTATTTTTCTTGTAATATCGTTTTTATCAAAGCAAGGATATGTAGAAATGTTTATCGAACTGTTCATATAAAGTAACGAATTATTGTTCATGACGGAGGATTGTTTGCCGAGATGTGTTCAATGATCGAGTTAATCGGCGAACATTAGCTTTCTGCGAACTTCGCTTTGATCTCTCAATGGTTGAGTTGATTCATCGTGTCGTGAGAAACTTGCGGCAAAGTTGTTTACGACGTTACTGAAGCTGCGTAGAAGCTTCTACATAAGTCGATCTATTGCTTAGCCGATAATAACAGAATATGTTAGCCAGCCTAGTTGCGTTGACAATTTTTCCAGCACTTAATAATTAACAGAAAAGTATTCCCTTTTCTTTCTTAAGCTACGAATAATTCAGTTCCATCAAAAAATTATCACGCTTCAGAATTAATTTTGGTTTCACTGAATAAGAAAGATAGAGTAACAGATAGTAAAGTAACGTACATCGTAATTTCTGAAATACTTTTATTATTCTTAGAAAAATACAACAGCCCCTTGTCTGCATCTATTCCCTGCCAATTCTCTCTGTGAAAGTTTTAGCACTAATATTTCTGTTGTGAGAAACAATCCACGCTAGAAGCGATTGATATGGACATCCAGATACCATTACGCGTTTGGATATTGTTTTCTTCGTGCGGAGTAAAGTTTAAACAGGGGGCACGTCGGTATTCTCCTTGTTCGTAAGTAACCACCGGTAACAATGGCGGTATCTGAAGGCGGTGAGGACGGCGGAAGCCGTGTTTTGCCGCGAAACGTCCTGGAAACTTGACGTTGATCGGTGCAGGTCGGGCCCTTGGCAGCTTTCAAGTCTGTGAAAGTTTTTGAAGTAACACGGCTAAACCCGGTCCGGTTCGATCGATCGGTGCACGCGCGTAACGTTGCAATCGGCCGCCATTATATCGATCGTTCGGGAGGGAGATTTACCGCGTGCATGCCAGCCGTGCCTCCTACGAACATATGTCATGTTATTTACGAGCCAGGCATTACTCTCTGCCCGATTTACTATATTTTATGTTACGTGGATGGACTCGCAATTCTTTCAAATCGGTCGAGCCAGCAATCCGGTCACGTCGTCCACATGAACACGAAGTGCGTATGACGTTCTTCGCACCCGTTCGATTATGTCTACGTCAACCCCTCCATTCAACAGAAACATCGTGTTCGATCCCTGCCGGCTTCCGGATTCAAACCTCTCCCCTTCCCCATTCCTATCGAACAGACCGATCATTTCGTTTAATCGCCGTCGATTCGCGAGTTTCGTTGGTTCGCGATTGGTGCCCGATTTTAGCTCCATGCATTTGCTCCGTCGTCACTAGATGACTACTTTTTCTTAACTTGCTGTAATTACTTCGTCTTAGAGGTACGAGAGATATATCAAGCTGTAACGTATTAAACGTCCGTCTTGTTCGGTGGAAAGAAATACGCTCTTATTTTTCATTACTGTAAGTTCATTAATGAAAATATCGTTTTGTTGGAAACAATTTACTTTTGCTACATACCTATTTGGCGATACAACGAACAACTTTTATCCGGACATTTTATATATTACAAGGTAAGAAAATAGCGAGATTAAGAGAAGAAATACGAGGGTCGGATCAACAATGTTCTCCACGAGTCAAAAGTTAAGCGTCTCGTTATCACGGCGAACGTGTAAAAATTCGATGGATCAAAGACTCGGATTGCATGTCGTGTGATTGAAAACTTCTGAATGACGGCTGGAGAATGCATCGTGGTTTCCGGGCTGATATAGGGACATATATTATCGTGAGAGACGTTCACTATTCTTTGCAATGACTGGCTTTCTTTCCCGAATGGTGACCATCAGACGCTCGGGATTGGTGTCCGTAATCCATTGATATATTCCACTGAAAAACCTGTAAGAGATAAAAGTAACACCTTATCGATTTTATCCTAGAATTCGAGCTACGTCTCTCGATTAATTAGACTGAAGTGAAATTCTTTTTTTTTTCATCTTTCTTACGCCCGAATAATCTACAGGAAGTGCAGCTGGTCAATTTGATTTATCGAAAGAGTTCTTTGAGAAAGATGCGCTCGTACAATTTTTCTATTCAGTTCTTCGATTGTAATTTTTCGATAATGCAATAACGATGTAACAACTCGCTTTAAGAAAATTTCAACGTGGAAATTTGTCAGAGACTTAATCAGTTTCTCGCGATAAAGGCGTGCTTTAAACAACACTCGATATTTTCAGTTTATTAACTACTACACAACACGTACAAAGACGTTGGGATGATGATTGATGTTACAGCCGGGATAGATGTTCCTGACTTCGACTAGAAACATGCAAATTTAACAGGACTTCTCCAAACTTGCCTTAAATTGATGGAATAAAGTTGGACATTAAGTAAACAAAGTAGCTTTGCGCGCGGCGCGTAAAGTTCACGCAAATTAGAGAGCAACCTTGCTATTATGCGTCGCCTCTACGTTTAAACGTGTATTAACCCTCTAGCATCATGATGATTACAGGTACGCAAAAGTTTCCCTTTTACCAGGAGGATGTATATCGTATATCGGTTAATGCACGTCTTTGCAATTATTCCGCGACTCCATATCGTTCCTTGTTCTATGTTGTTCGCTTTACCTGCAACTCGTTGCGAAAGGTTTGCCCCGACGATGAAAGCTTTCTGAACTTTCTACATTTAATCTGCTAGTTTAATGATGTACACGTTGCTCGTTATTAAACGTTACGCCGTAAGAAGGGATCCATTAATCATCATGTGCTTACGTAAACTATTAACCCTTAATTAAGGGTAGAATTCGGTATTGAAAACAATTTCTTCTCGGGTAGAATTTGAAGAACTCGGATTTTAAGGGTCCGAATTCGCTCGTCCAAATTCATTCAAACTTAAAACTGCAAACATTTGAAAATATGTAAATCATAAAGAATTCGGATCTGAATATCAAGACTCCTTCTTTGCGCTTCATTGTTCACTTCCGTTTGATCTTATATCGAATGCAACGAATCAAAAGCGATGAGTTTATCAGTTACACGCTACACCTGAAACATTGATTCATCGAGTCAAACAGCCTTAAGTGAGTTGTCACGAAACGCGCTACTCTCCGCGTTATTTCTCTTCCATTAGATATGCACCGTCCCCGGTGTTTATCCTCGCCGATAAGATTGTTGACGAAATCGCGGAAAAATCTGGTCGCCCGTATCGGGGAAACTTTCCACCCGAGACTCACCACTTTTCTCGTTAGACAGTAGTTTCCTCTTCGACTAGAACAGCTATAAAAATTCCTTCGTTTACAGTGCATCAGGAATTCTCAAGTCAAGCAGGTCGCTTTGCATCGCGAACAGAATGTTTTAATCATAAGCGTTCTAGACCAATCCTACGCGATACTCGAACAATTCTTCTCTATTTCAGTGAGAAATTCAAAATACCTACACTTTAAACATTCTGCCGTGATTTTGATGGAAATAAACAGCCACCGACGCAGACAGGCCGTGTCTTACAGCCTGACCGTAAAGTTTATGCACGCTCTTGCCACGAAGTATATTCTTTTTTCCGATTTCTCGTTTACTAGCCCTTTGGCGATAAAACGGCTTTCAGTCAGTCCGCTCGACCCACGCGCTCGAAATTATTCCAATCTTGGTTGACCCTTCCGGTTGTACCTCTTTCTTCCTTCCTCTTTCCTTTACTACCGTTTTTGTTTCATTCACACCTCGTAATTCGCACACTCGACGGGAAAAATATTTCTCTGCAGTTTTCTTCGCGTGGTAGCGACGCTTCGAAAATCTGCCGCGTTTGCTTGCATTCAAAATATTGAACGTCTCTAGCAATCATACGATCTGGTGTAGGTTTCTTGATAGGAAAATATATAAAAAAAAGCTCCACTCCCCAGAGGCTTAAACCCAAAAACTGCATCATACAACAAAAAATGTAAAACGCCGACACATAATACAGCATGGCTACGTCGTACCGCCGCGTATCGATACCTTTGTCTAACATACCATTACAAAAATTCATGTTTATTATGAATAATGTACTTAAAATCTGTATTTTCTGGACTCAACAAAACTCCTTTGTAAAAAAAAAAAAAAAATGGTTTCTTGATAGGTTTCTAGCTGTGGAATAAAACGACCGGACCTACAGTTAATCAGAACGATACCCTGATAGCTGCTATATCGTAACTTTTGTTAAATTCGAATTAGCCATACTGCCGCTCAAAACTCACACTCTCACTTCTCTAGAAACTCTTTTTCAACTTTCTCCTTTGTAATTTCTCTCATTCTCAATTCCTTTCTCTTGTTTCAACTGCTTCAACTATTTCCTTTTGCATGTGCACATTCGCTCTTTATAAAGTTGAGACACGCTTTAATGCTGGTAATCACTTCCACGATACTCCGCTATAATCTTTTCACTATACTTTAGTATTCATTGAGAATTCTCGGTACTTTTTTCGAGCAATGGACGAGCAACAAAAGCGATCTATCCTGCTGGATCTCGGATCGGCGCTGATCTCGTGTAAAACGCTCGACGATACACAACCTGAAAGATAATGAAGGCGAAGGATTTTAACATTTAATCTGTTTACGGGCACGTTATGAACGGTGAAAAATGCAACGGCGGCGTTTACAGTGCGGACCGTCGAACGCCATGCTCGCCAATAATTCAGCTGGATGATCCAGCTGCGTGTGTGGCAAAGTGCAGCGATTCGTGGAAAAGAGAATAACATTTAAAAGCGACCTTTTTCGCGAGAGCCAGTGATGACTTCCGATTACCGCGAATCGTTCTCGAAAAATACATTTTTGCGTTTTCCGCCCCCGGGGGACAATGGCGTTGGTGGATAGCGGCGAAATAAATAGAGAAGCTCATGCCGCATAGGAACAACCCCATGTCGATTTGGCGAAACCGCATCGAACGGCCCATGCAGAAATACATCGGCCTGTTTGCGTGTATTGTTGATGCGCAAAATGAGAATCCGGTAGGAAAACGGCGCTATTCCACCAGGTGAAAAGTGGTGAGCGAATAACACCGCTCGGAAAACGTACCATTTTTTCCTGCGAATGATCGAGTAATTCGACTGTTTTCCAAAGGGAGAATTAAATACAATTGTGTACGGTATTGGGAAATATTTTTCCAGATTATTTATTTTTTCCCTGGGACGGTCTGTTTGCAGATGATAGTGAGCGTCACAATTTGTAAATGTTTGTTTGAATTTATTCAAATATCATGTACTGTATTTAGTATTCACCTTGCCCCGCTACGGGTAGCTCGTGGTAATTAAAAAGAATCGAAGAGACTGCGGCAATCTTGTTCGAACGCAACATTTTATCGTTCACGGTAAAATAGATATTTTTTGGAGATAAAAAAAAATTAACATAAATTTGAAGATTGTTGCGCCCAATAATGAACGTAGAGTAAAGAAACTGGAAATACTTTATCGTCTGATACTTTTTAAAATCAGTAGAATATCTTATGAAATGCGGATATTTCACGCGAAAAAGTTATTGCGAAAAAGTGGTCATGAATTCTGTTACCATCCAATGCAGGTATTCGTTCATTTTCCGGGCTTTAAATGGCAGGGACACCGGTTGTTATTGCGCGGGATGAGAAGCTGGCGCGGAAAAGCGACGTCACACGAGAAATCACCGCCAAACGCCGGCCCCGCAACTTTTTAACGAACTGATGAAGCGACCGAAGCGGTGGTCGTTTTATTTTCTTCGTTCTTCTCCATTTTTTCTCTCTCCTTCTCTCTTTTGTCTTTCTCTCTCTCTCTCCCTCTCCCTCTCTTTCTTCCCTTCTCTTCTCTCATTTTTTCTCTTTTATTTTCAACGAGTCGACCGAGTGCCCATCCTACAGATAATTGCGAAAAATATAATGACGCGGTCGTGTGGCTGCTTTGTGGCCGGCTTTAGACATGAACTCGAGTGGGCTTTGAAGAGGAAATTATCGGTCGAATCGAGTTTAATCGTCAGAAGATAGTTTTATAGACCTTCCTCTCGTGGTTCTTTCTCGCCCAGGCTGTTACCCATCAAACAGCACACAGTTATTGTTCTATTATCTTTATTATTTTTTGTCACCATGCTACAACCCTCGAGCACCGAGTACACTCCGTTTTTGAAAACATACTTCGTTGCACTATTTAATTGGAGAACTTAGATATATTCGTCTGGTTTTCTTGGATTTTGCAACAGTATCGATTAGAAATTGATTAGTTAGTTTTCACTGACAGTAAAACCTTCCTATGCATTTTTTACCATACCAGCATAAATCACGCACGTACACACGCATTACTTGTTCCATCGTTAGTTAAATTTGTTATGTAAAACAATATTAGATAAATTACGAAAAGGGACCCGAATAATACCGATAATAACAATAATCTATTTGCAATTAGTCATTTTATTAGCGTTTGAAAATTTTCCATAATTTTCTCCAAGTATTTCCTTCACCTGCACACGATATTCGGCAATAAATTAACAACGAACGATGCGAAACGATACTACGTGTATAAAGTTCATCGAGCAGGTGTAATACATTTCGAAGGAAATTGTGTATTCGACAATGGTCGTGGTATTGTGTCGCGTTTGATAATTACGAGAAGTACCGACCTCGGTATCGCGGTACGTTTATTAGATTACGATCTGACCTCGCCCAGCGTGGCAAGGAAATTATCAGAGGGGTCAAGCTCTTAGATTTTAGATTATTAAGCAGATAGTTGGGGTGTGAAGTTAGGCGGGCCCGTATTTCGCTCCACGATTTCACCAGCTATACACATATGTATTTAGGATAATGTTTAACCATGGAGACAATAAAGGCTTATCGATCTAATAATATCTACTATTTTAAGCAAAGACGAGAAGATTTCTGCCTTTGAAGAAACAAATTTGCAAATACATAAAATTACGCTTGATATTGATGTTAGGAAATAACGACTTTTATGAATTCGCTCGCAGATGAAAACGATTCAGCTAGTTCTTCTAACGTTAACGTGAAACGATGAAAAGACAGGTTTAAATAGAAATAGAAACGTGGGGGATAAAATCACGGCTGCTATAAAAAGGTTGAAAATCGGAGCGACGTCGGAGTTCAAAGGTTAGTTCGTGACTTGGTAAAAATCAGATGGAGCCCTGCGAAAAAGGTCCGATATGAATTTCTGTTTCCAAATGTGTGGCGTGGGTCGAAAGTTGCGTAGTTCCCGTTGAACTTTTGCCCGGGTGCCAATTCGATTAGAGTCGCTAGGCGATAGCACCAACTTTGGTTACAGCCTTCAAGTTGAATTCGCAAGAGTTTAACTTGTTCGATTATCTTTGAGGCTCGCCAAACTGTTCCACGGAGAAGCGAAATATCCTGCTCAATTTCGATGTTACGTTTTCACGGTGGCGAAGATGGCTATTGCACTGCGAAACGTGTTTCCTGGGCCTTTTAAAACTTTTCTTTCTTTTTTTTTTACCAAAAAAACTATGTATCAATCGGCCGTTAATTCTCACTTTGATCGAATAACATCGTTAATTTTGGAAATACAGACATACGACTTTGTACATTTACTTTTGAAATATACGAAGAAAATGTAACCCAGTTTCCACACGGTTGATAGTATACAAAAAAAAAAAAAAAAAAAAACAGAAAAAACAAAAAAACAAAAAAAATACGCTTTTAGAAAAGAAAGAACAAAATTTTCCTATTTTTACACATGATTCAGCATTACCGCATTGAAAAGCTTTTTGTCCATTTTATTTTTAAAGAGGGGCGAATGTTTAGCAAATTTGCAACTATTTTCGGGCTGAATGTTCTTCCCATTAATTGCATTTGGAAATGCGTATAGTTCTCTGGCGAGCGCAAAAGTGCACTTTGATGTATAAAATGAAAAATATTCGTTCACACGGTAAACTGAATATCAGCGCAACGTGTGCACACGGGCGCACTTACGGGATGCGTTTATTGTTTGCAAAAATACTTTATTCCTCGCGTACGATAGATATGCGAGATTAAAAATCCTGACGTGCAGCGGAGTGATGGCAAATATTTTATGATTGATACTAAATACTTTTCTTGGAGAATATTTTTTGGAATTGCTACTATTCTATCGTATCGTTCAACGAGCTACGTGAATTTTCGGCACCTACATATAAAACAATGGAACTCGTCACATAGGAATTTTGTAAAATTTTATTTTATAACTCTCCATGTATCTTTTATGCCATATGTGATATATGAAAAAGTGTCGAAAAGTATTCGCGGAAAAGTTCACTAATGATCGAAACAGCGGAATCCGTTGTTTCTTTCATCGTTTTTGCATCGACAAGATAAACGCTCGTCCAATTAATCAGTCTATCTTAATTAGAAGGCGCGAAGGTCTTATCAGCGTTTTATCAAATTGAGTTTTTTCTCAGATGGCAATCTCTCTCTCTCTCTCTCTCTCTGCTGTTGTAACGTACTAGCTCAAACTACATATGTACATGCGAGGCGTGCATTTATCTTCTTCCAACGTTCAACCAGCTAACCCTCCAATGAGTGCTCTGTCTATTTGGGATAGTAGTGTTTAAACTTCATGGTATAACAATATTTGCATTTTCGTGACGCAACATTGCGGGAAACAGAATAACAAACTACGCATCGGCGAACATGGTTATTTGTTTTTTCTCGCGTAAAATTAGAACATCGAGAAAAATTCTTGCTTAGAACTGTGTCTTCCTGTGTTGCTCCAACATTTTTCTTCGAAAGATATCGCGCTATAAAACGAAGTGACTCGCTCGCTCGTTCGCTTGGCGAAAAAAAAAAAAAAAGAAAAAAGAGAACGGTTCGATGCCGGAAAGAGGTTATAGGTACGAAAAATATTTTTGTCGAATTTAATTTTAGTTACCTCGGGGGAACGCGATTCGATATTTTTTCTTTTTTGTTTTGTTTAATCGAACAACTCTGTTCCCCTAGTTTATAGTAAAATAGAGGAGAAAGTTTTTCAAGACAATTTTTCTAAACTAAGCAAAAATTAATTAACTCAAACGCTGCAATAGTCGATCTAATCCCCGTTCGCACATGCGCACATTCTCTTTTTAAATTTAAGAACTCGAAATAATAGAAACGAAACTTTTAATTAGGAAATTTACTTCAATTTTCAAAAATGAAGCTTTCCGCTCAAGAGTTCCGGCTCTGGTAATTCTATTTGCGTATTAAATAGAATATTTAATACATTTAATATCACTGTTATACGTATATAATGTATTATATATGTATTACATTTGCAAAAATGACATAATCAATGGGATTACGCTTCTCTGTCGTGATAGTTCACATTATATTCGATAAAATAATGGAACGCACGCGATATTCCTACAGTTATACAACGCGCAGAGAAAATGAAACTATCGTGTCAGTATGAAAAATGTATTTTCAAAAAGGAGCCAGAGCCCGGGTAAATTCACCGAGTACCGAAAAAATATCTTTCTTTAATAAAAAGTAGAATCAAAGAATATTTTCTCTACTATAAGAGACCAATTCCATAAAACAATATGTTCCACGAGAGTACGTATTTTTGTCGACTGTTATAGTTCAGATTTATGAAATTCTCAGGAACGTTGGAACCGTTCCCCGGTGATTTCGTTTCGTTTCGATCTGACAAAAGTTGAAACACAAAGAGGACAACCGAGTAGTCGAAATAAATATCTTTCATAAAAGGTTATAAGAATAATTGGAAATCGTCTAACCCCTTTCTCCTTTCTCGTTTTTATTTTTGTGAACCTATTCCCCAAACGATTTAACCGGTCAACGGTATCGACAAGTATAAATTAAGAAAGTTTATCGCTCGGAGGAATGGTGCAGTGCGACGACTGCGTTTGTAAATGGATCTGGCCATGTATATGCACTGGCTGTGTGCACATACGTATGTATGTACACTGGATCGCACTAACGAGGTAGTATATTCTACACGTTGGTCCGCTAATGATTACCTGATATCATGATCTAATGGACGCGGCAGATGTCGTAGCTTTTCTGCTAAATTTTATTTAGACCTAAATCGATTCAGGCCCTGTCACAGAGTCAGGGGATAGAGCCTGTTTCGTGAATCATCCTAATCATTCGCGCTCGGGGACCCATCCCAAATTGCAGCCCAATTAACGTGGTAACGTGGTTGATTTCAGCTTATATTTGATTTAATGGAACCACCGTATGTATGGAAACGTGGCGTCCAAAATGATCCACGTCGTTTACTCGTGTATTCGGGATCACGTTTTTACAATATCACAATACTTTCAATCTCTTTAGGGACTTCCTTTATTGATCATCGAATATTCCTTGTTAGCGATTGTAGCACACGTCGACGAATATCACGGTGAAATAGTTGGAACGGATAGTTATCGCTTAAAATAAAAATTTCTGTATACAACGTTGGGATTGTCTCGTTAAAAATAAGGTAAGAATAAACAATATATAGCAGAGATAATAAACTTTCAGAGTAACATCGAAGACACTCGCAGTCACGCACAGTGGCGCGGAAACGTAGTAGGGAAATGGGAAATACTAATTATTCTGGACAATAGGGATTATTTTTTACTTTAGAGAGCACGGCACCGGTGCATCTGTCCTCGAAGCTCCTTAGAATTATAATTGTGCAATTAAACGCTTCATATTGTCCCAGGCGACGTTTCCACGTTAATTATGAGCGAGGGCAGACGGAACTGCATTAAAACCGAAGAATTTTTACGGAAAGGACGGTTGGCAAAAAAGTGTTTAACAGCCGTCTGGTTGAAGCAGTAAAACTGACTCATCCGCGGAAGGTTTCTTCTTCGCAGCGCCGGTTTGTACGGCGGTGTATCTGTCGGATCGTATGCAAATCTCTTGCGGCTTAATTACGCGAACACGCCTACTATATGAGGTTTCAGATCGTACGTAACGCGAACCGGAACCCAATATATTTCTCGCCCGATAAGAAGAAACCCCCTGCATCTGAGCCTCGATTAAGCCTAAGGCTTGTACGAGCAAGCGTCCCTTTACCCTTTAGATACCTTTTCTTCCATTCGCCTTCCTTCTCCTCTCTCTCTCTCTCTCTCTCTCTCTCTCTTTCTCTATCTCTCTCGGTCTTCTTCGTAGTCTCCCTTACCGAGAGATGTATGCTCGTGTTGGCTTTTATCTGTAGCTATTTGCACACACGGATACTAAACTTGTGCCACGGCTGGTTTACAAGTCTTTACACGACGATCGGCCGATCTGTGATACCCGAAACCTGATTTCCCTTCCGCCTTGCAGCTTCGATCGACCACCCTTGTTATAGCTACGCGGAACAGTAAGTGCGTTAATGAGCGCTCTGATACGGAACACTATAGTCATAAGGAATTTTCGTTGAAATTCTGTTTCATTTTGATTCTTTAAATTCGTTCTTCTCTCTTTTTTTATGTTTGCTGGATACATTTCTTTGGATTCGTTAAATCAGTTTGAGGGCTAGATTAGAGTAGTTTTGGAAATGTAAAGGCTATCCGATACGGTATCACGTGGTTGGCTATGTATGAAATTCTCTTTGTGGCTCATTTTAATTAGCGATTACATATGCTGATACGCCCGATGGATCGCTAATGGCCATTTTGGCAGAATGCAGGTACTATCATTGAAATTTTCATGCTGGTTCGCAGAAATTAATACACGCGTTCGCGAGTTGTAACTACTTCTGGGTAACCGTCGATAAGAGTTCAACGATTCCACAGTCGGCTGATTGATTATATCGAAAATTTTTTCGGTGGAAAAATGGTATCCGTTATTCGCTTTCCGATTCGTTATCCGATTCCGATACGATTACGTGCCTGCATGCAATTTCTAAGAATTTAGATAAAAATTAAAAATTCATAATTCTCACAAACAAGCGGACATTTCAATTTTGCAAATTCCAACTAAAGTATCAATGGTTTTCTTTACTTCTCGTATCAAAGGCTTGATAACGAATCGAATCACCACCGTGAACCACTGCTAAATCAGTTTACGCAATCGATTCACCTATCTTTACAGAAAATATTTTTCTGTCCCTTTGAGAACTTTATCTGCCTCTTTTGAAAAGCCACCTTTCGATATAACTAAAAGTACAGTCGCGACTGTCAGCCAGTATCGCGTTATTAAAAAATGGCGCCATTCGTTGAAGAATGTCAATCGCAAGATCGGCGAAATGAAATTTTATCGAGAATCGTGGAGAGCGCATGGCGCTTGCAGTAGTGTCAATGGCTTTTTGCGATATTAGAGAGGTCGATGAAATGAGATTCTGGATTTCACTTAAATTACCAAACTCTCTCTCTCTCTCCCTCTCTCTCTTTCTCTCCCCCGGTGCCGTGTGCCTTGTGCACGAGTCTGTATGCAATATGAGCTTTCCTATTGTGTATTTGCGCCAGAATTCCAGTAGTTTCCGTTATAGGTGTACATAGCGGCGTTACGCTGACTCGAACACTCACAGGTATCGTAAGTGCAGTTTCCAGGTTGAGAGGAGTCGCTAGACGAGATAATAAGAGAGAACGACGAGAAACGAAGGGATTCAAACGGAGATTGGCAAGATTGAATTATTGTTCAACTTTGTTTGTTGCATACACCAGGTTCCGGATCCATGGCCTATCCTTGATCTCGTCAAATTTAAGGTGCATTCGACTTCCCCCGCGATGTCTCGTCACGACAATTCATTACGTTTCTGCGTTATCAGGCAAAATTGACTCTATTTGTCAAAACTTTGTACGTTTCCTCTGGGCTTTCGTAGCGACACGACGCTGTGTCCCGATGAATCGGCCGTTTGCCACGAGAAACGACGATAACGACGATTGAGTTTCGTGAAAGATCGACCTGATGAACCGTATTTAGCTAATTACGGCTTTGTACGCGGATAACAACAAGATTATTTATTGAATCAATTTTTCGCCTATTTACAGCTAAAACGATACCGAAACCGGTACGGTGGACAAAGCATTGTCTTATCAATTTTCTCGCAGCAGCCATGTAACGTTGCATTCAGGACCAAATTCATAATCTGATTACGGTGTACTATAGGTTAGAGTTTCAACTTTGCGCTTAATTAGCGAGCGATGGGTGGCGGTTGCCTGGCAGTGTCCACGGTTATCAGTCGATGAATGTTTAACTTGGTCATAAAACCGAAGTTTTTGCTGTTAATTAATTCAGACAAAGCTGAAAATTCAATTATAATTTTATATTAGACCGTGCGCGTGTATCAATTATTTGGGAGCAAACGTTGCTCGGTGGAAGCAGCAACAGGCGTGTAGACGGGCAAGCGGCAAGGCTTTCGCCACGCTAGAAAATAGGGGATGCATAAATTTCACTTCAAATTAATTCGAAACTAATTTAATATGGTTAAGTTAACGTGGATTACAATACTAAGTCAACAATAATACCGAGCATAATACGAAATCCGACTCGGTAACAGCCTAACTCATCGCTGCTCGCTATCTTTTATCCTTTATATCGATATTAAATTTTTATTTAGACAATCGGAAGAAGATTACTAAAATTGAGAAGCTGAGACAATCTTTTTCGCTGGAAATCAATATTTTTTCGTTCGGTTACAGAGCTAAGAAGCACACTGAATACTTAAAATTAGTCATCGCGATAAACCAATCGCCCTATCGTTAAGCATGGTAAGAAGTTGCTGTCAAAAAGTCAAAGAATATACGGAAAGATTCATTGGATTCGTTGGCAGAGTGGAAAGTGATATAACGCGGTTTAACGTTCACGTTTTCGATATATTTCGTAATTCGTGCGTCGAGGCAATAGCAGAGGTTCCTCTCGGAAAACTATGGGAAGAGAGAGCTTAAGGCGAATCCGCAATACACTCCATAACCTTGAGCGTCATAGTTTCGATGTTGTTCGGTGAAGAAGCGGTGCATGTTGAGAATTCTCGTTTGTTGAGAAGCTGGTGCGGTACAGATTTCTGTTTAGATGGAAGGTGGAGGGCAATGGGAAGAAGAGGGTAGAAATGAACGAAGAGAAGGGTAGCTCTTTGACTGCCGACAGTACCTACTTTGAAATTATACAGCGTTTATGCCCTTATTAATGCGAGTCCTAGCAGATATGGCCGGAGATCGAGGAGGTTGAGTTATGATTCAGCCCTGCTCGTTCCTTGGTCGCTTTTGAGCCAACACCGCCATAATGCCCCGTGATTAATCCCTCGGGGTACGGGCTGGCAGTACCAGCGGTGCATCTCACCACCTTCAGCACCCTCTTTCTGCAAAACCCCTCTTACCTCGCCTTGTGCCCTTCTCCTTCTCTCTTTTTCGCTTCCTACCGAGCCAACACCCTCCCATTCTGCACCTCGCCGCCCACCTATCTAACATGTACCTTTGTGGTAGCACCCTCGACGCAGATCAGTATTTCAGCAGGCGTCCGGAATTTTAATACGCGGTTTTACCACCGTGAGAGGCGTCATCCTCGTCCTTGCCACGCTCACGTTAGAATTTATACACGGCCTCGCGCCGCGGGTGATCCGTAATTAGCCGTTGTGCGAGCACCTCGCACACAGATGCATTCTTCTTTTTCCCCGATTTCCACGGCCTGATTCTCTCTCTTGCTCTGCCTGCTTCTGGCTGTTGTTGCCGAGCTACCTGGCTTTTGCACAGCGCCCCGGCTGGCACGCTTATACGAAGGTTGATTTCTTTGATGTCGAGTGCCCGTGGCAGGTGATCGAGGGGAACGTCTGCGTTCGAGGGTTTCTTTTGCGGTTCTCCTTCTTACTCGTCCGCTCGTCTGAGTTAAAGCACTCTTTCCGAGAATTATCTTGGTGTTTCATCAACGTTGCTTCGTTGGCTATCGAGATCGTTGTTATTTGTTACCTTGCGTACCGAAAGTATCTATCGAAGTTTTCTCGTTAAATAGGTTTCGTATCGAACGAGTGTACTTACGCGAAAACATTTGTGACGAGAACGATCGAAAACAGGTCAAGCTTCTTAATACGTTTGTTATACGTTCGTTTATTTGGCAAAGATACAGATATTTCAAAAGAGATTCTCGAGAAAGTCACTAATTGCGAAACTTCTTGATTCGGACATTGTTTCAATGCGAGAATAATAATATGATAAAATACGAGTGATTTTTAAACGTATCAAAGTTAACAATTAAAATTAAAAGGAGCAAAAATTATACGATTCAAAGCAATTTAAAACCTGTAGCAATAATCTGCTCGGAATAGTATAAAGTATATCTCTGATAACGCAATTTCATTCGAGTTGATATCTCAATTAGTTTCCAGGATATAAAACTTGCAAGCACGACGTTCCAATGTACGCGCGAAGTAGTGAACGAAGTCACGGAGTGTCGTGACTTACATTGTCTCCTGGAAATGCATACATCGCCTAGTAGTGGTAGTAGGAAAAAAAATGCTGACTCAACATTTGTCACTGACCACTGCACATGTGACAAGCGTGGGATAGATCAGAGACGCGCCCGAGTATATGCCACGAGGATAGAAGAGTCTTAAAAATTATGGTGCACTTTGATCGACGATATCTCGAGAATCGAAAGTCGTATCGACATGGATCTAAAAGCATAACGAAAGAATAACTTCACCTTTATTGTTGGTCTTAGTTTTATCGAAAAATCACTAATATCTCTAAAATGTTATTTAGTTGAAGTTCGAGTAGTTTCAACCCACGAAGGACCAACTTTGCCTTAACATTTAATTTGCGATTTCTTCACTGATTTTACATTAACAATTATGCTTGCTTCATCATCGTGATTATGAAAGGGAATTCCAAGGATTTGTTTAATATTCTTTCCATTGCTAGATCGTATTTTATGTAGGTTTAATGAACATTCTGAATAAATGTGCGTAACAACAATGGATATTGTTTATAATTACTTGACTAACCGAGCCGAACGACGAACAAGATAATGATCATCATAATTTGATTTATGCGAAGGTATTGCACAAGGGAACTAAGACGGAACAAAGGAAATTGGATACACGTAATCCGAGTAGCATTTTGTTGCGATTGTTCTGCGCAAGGTATTTGTTTAACAAGATCCAAGGTAAAATCCTGATGGTCTGGAAGGTCCTGTGTTCACGGAACGCACACGTATGGGCAAACAGATTCGTTAGCAGTTAGTAGACTCCGTAATTGTTAGCACGTCTGGAGTTACGGTTTAGATGGCACAACGTTACATGATGGGTGATTAAAGACTTGATAGAGTAGACGAGCATTGGTTAAGTGTAAATTCTCTCTCATCGGCTCATCTTGCACGATATATCGTGTTCGGTTTCCTCGTCTTCCTTCGACCTTTGCTCCCTTCATTTTTTTCTTTCTACGTCAACAGATCTTCCCGAAAGAAAAATGAAAATGAGATTGTACGCGATTTCCATTCGACCTAATGAAACGAACTTGCTTAATGCGATTTATTATCGAAATACGTAACGATAAACGATGTAAATCTTATACGTAAAGTTTGCGAGAAGTTGTTCCGGTAATTTGGAGAGAGTTCCTCGAGATAGTCTTTGATTACGAAACTTTTGCTCTTGTTTAAGACTTGCAAGATTTTCTGAAAATTTAGTAATTTGGGCTTGGCATCGACGAGGGAATAATAGAATGATTACATAATGAAGCGAGAGAAAGGAAAGAGAAGGAAACGGGACAGGACGCGTTGAAAATGGAAAATCTGCCTGGCCACGGATTCCTAGAGTCGCGCCATATATTTATACGCAGGAATTAATTCGGCGCCGGGACGAATTAACTTTCTATGGCGTTCTGCCAGCCTCCAAGTCTGTTGATCCGACGGAATTTAACTACCATTCGATGTAATTGAAGCGTCCTCGACTCAGCCACCATTATCTGTACGTTCCGTGTGCTCGATCTCTGGGGAAAAATTGTCTTATTCGGAGAAAACAGATTCGCCCTGGGAACTGGCTAACGCAAAGAAAACGTTCGTGACTTTCGAGTTGACTACTCGAAAGATGTTCAATCAACTTAATACCAGCGTTCAGGGACGAATATCTTAAGTCCTTTGCAACGTAGAGTGTATTATATCAGACTTTACTTTTCTGCCAATTTCCTACAACTGTTACTTTGCAAAATGTCCAATCTGTTCATCGAAAGTTGCTTTTTCCCCCTGGTCTAGACAAAACTGTACTCGACAGTAAATATCGTTAATTGCAAGTTTGGCGAATCGTTAGCCAACTAGAGAGAGGCACTCCATCTCGAAGCTGTGAAATTTATCGTGCGGAATATTGTCACGGTCTAGCGTGTAACCGCGTTAGAATAATTTTCCACGGGAACATTTCGAGGGAAGAGGGACTATTGTTATTCCCGCGATGCTCCCTGCTATAATATACCGTTTACGTAGAACGTCAGACCGGGCTGATAGATTCCTGTGAACAAGCAACATCACCCGTTGCGATTCATAGCCGCGCATCCTGAATCGAATATCATTGTGCTACGTCATTAACACTGCGTTACGAGACATACAGCAATTAGATAGACTCTCTCTCTGATCGATTGTACTTGTAACCAAATCTCTCGACGGACAAAAGCACGACTTGCTACACGATAATGCACTATCGTGCTATTGCACCGCGTTTCCTCGTCTATGCTCGTACCATTTCTCCAAACCTGGGCTGCGTTGATTAATTAGTCGAAGAATTTCTATCATTTTACTTCTGCAAGAATGAAAGTATTACGAAGATGGAAAGTATCTTTGAAAGCAAACTAAAATTCTTATTAGATATATTAGATGAGCGAGAGTAGAATGCAACGCGATACAACGCAACGTGAACCAATTTAAGCGGTCGGCCCATTCGCGTATATCGATCACTTGAAACTCAATCATTCGCGATAAACGATCGTCTAAAATTCCCCTTTCCTTTACTTTTTCCCACTTCATTGTACGATAAAAGAAGAAAGAAATATCCGTTTTATTTTTTAAATTGTTGAGGTATATATACGTTTTGGATTCTGCTCGGGTCTCTACCAGATATTCCACGATCTTCGTTCTCAGGGATGTTTGTACTTACACCGACACCATTGTCGGTGCACTTTGACCCTCGTTCACTCGAAAGCCTGAAGTAGATTTCCGCGGGGAAAAAAGTCGCATTTTTTCCGACGGTAATGCGCCAGTTTTCGAAACGAGATTTACCAGTGGAAACTTTTCGTTTTGGATAAGACAGGATTTATCGCTAGGCATCCAGCATGCGAATGCGCTCCAGCTCTGACAAAATCGGCTGCTCCGCGATGAAGTATAGTTTTCAGTCTCGTGATCTTAAGGTCGACGAGCTTCCTAGAAAACGACCAAATTTTGTGACAAATTTTGCTCAAAATTTTCCATCCTTAAATATCGAATTTGCGTTGCCTGCTTTTGCAGACATTCGGACTAATAAAATAAGAACGAATACCGAATATCAAATAAAAAGCGAAACACCGAAATATCGAGGTTTTACGGGCGTTTCCAATTGTTAATCACGAATTTCGTACGTGTAGGCAAGAGAGAGAGGGCGAGAGAGAGAGAGAGAGAGAGTCGAATGGCAAGGAAACGGTGGAATAATTGAAACGGTATGCGAAATTGCTTGTTCGCGCAAACGAACGGAACAAAGCAGAGAGATGATGTTATAAAATATTGAAAAGAAGGCAGGTGAGGGTTTTCGGTGTCGTTTGGCGCGTTGTTTGTCTTATCGCAAAACAATCACCGAATCGCCGGTATTATCCCGACGCGATCGCTGCGGTGAAAAGCAAATTGCTAGGCACGAAATTGATTTCCCTCTATTGAATTGCTCTGTCCTGCAGTTCTGTTGAAATCTTGCAGCTGTGTGTGTGTGTGTGTGCGTGCGTGTGCGTGCGTGTGCGTGCATGTGCGCGCGTGTAACTGAAATGCAAGTGACGGACCCATGGAAAAAAATCCGTCGGAACAATGGAGGCTATCTTAACCGCGCGCAACCATCACCCTTCTCCGCTTTTTCAACTAAACTTCATGTTCGACGTTTGACTGTCAGCCATTCTTTCGTGTTTACAGTTATATAACTGGCCATCCTTTCACGGATCATACCGCCAACGATTCTATATGCCTTTCACACTTTCGGTGATTTATTCGACAGATGGAATGTACGGCAGGAATTTTTCCAGAGAATAAAGCAACGGGATTTTTAAACGTTCGAAAGAAACAATGTTGTCGTTTACATTAATTTTATCACACGCTTCTTCGGTGGTTAAGCAATATCAATTTACAGCAGAAGCATTTGAAATATAGGAAGTTCATTTTATATATATTTTCTTAAATTCACTTGACCATCGTAGGAAAGCTTTTACCCGCGCGTCTAAAATTCATAGACAAGGCCTCGCGTCATCTTGCCGCTTTCGATCGCATCGTGAAAGCCCAATAGGTCGAATGCTTCGTGTTTCGACATCGAAGAAAGTGCGTCGTATTTCAGCCGCAGCAATTTACCGGCGATTTATAACCATTGACGAAAAGTCATGGACGTAGAAAAGTTAGGGTATATAGACACGCGTAAAAGTATCGATATACGAAGTGTATCGGATCGTGGAACGGTGTATGGGCTTTCCAGAAGAAAATAAGGGGACAGTGTAAAGTAGAAAGTTTACGCGTTGCCTGGTACCGTTGCACTTGAGTTCTATGTGGTTATACAACGACGATATGGCATCGGGGTGCGCGAGAAAATTATAGGAGAACATTTACGCAAATATGCTTCTCGTACGTTGTCACTGCGGAGGATTAAGCTATGCCAAAATTAAATAAAATTATTAATATTTATATGTACTATTTTCTAAATTGCTGTTGGTTAGTAATGAAGTCGCTCAGGAGCAAAAATTCCTGTCATCTCTATTTTTATCTATTGTTATCTATCGTTATATACTATTAGTATTTACCAAAATACACAATTGGTTTAAATTTTCAGAAGCAAAATGATTAACCTCGATGGACGTATGATTCTGTGTGTTTTTATGTAGCTCGGTTAGTGATCGGTAAAGTAGTAATCCTAAAAGTATAATCTAAAATATTATCTTAGAAAGATAATAATAGAAGAAAATTGTTATATTATAATATAGCGTTAAATGAATAGAAGAAGGTGCTTAAATTCTATATGACAAATTAACGTAGAATGATTCATCTGTAATACATCGTTTCGTGGAGATAATGATATTAATTCCTTCTCCTGTTTCAGAAATCGGCAAGTGCGGCTGCCACATCCAACTTCTGCAACCCGTAAGTTTGCCACGATATACTACCAAAATATAATTGACACTATACGGTCCGCTTACGCTCGGATATCAAGCAAAGGCAGATTATAAATCACGAGACCTTTAGCTTCGTGCTAATGTACGCTTTTACGATCGGCTCATTGCCACAAAGTGCGTCATAAAGAAGCTAATAAAGTCCATCCGTGCTGGATGCTATCTTTATGAATTCGTGCCAGCCAGCTTCGCGCTTGTTTCGTTTTGTCCCTAGTCGTTGTTCCTTTTGTCAGCTCAACGATGTACTTCAAATTTATTCGGCTAGAAATTCAGGTAAATTTATTCATGTTTCTTCAACCTGTTGGCCGAGTCATCACTTAATTATTTAAAAGTTCCATAAAGATATGATATTGATTTCACGTTGGTCCTGGATTTTAGTAAAAATTTTAATATAATTGACCAAAGCGTAAAAAGATAGTAGATTGCTGAATAAATTATCGCGTGAACTCGTCTCAATTAACAGGTTGAAAATTAATCGATAGGAATACAGATTAACTCTCGATTTCAAAATTGTTAAAATCGGCAAAGGTATCTTCGAACAAAAATGTTCGAACAAAATATCGCGTAACTGAAAATACTCTCAGGGGAGCGGATAAAAGAATTAGGAAAAAAATCACGAAAAAGAAAGATGCAAGCAAAAAATAGTTTCGCGTCTAGGGATTACCGAGCTTTTGGAAATATTTGTATAACCCAATTTACAGGACAGACAGGTGCCGGTAAGAATTTTCACCGGTGTATTTTTTAAAGCAAACACGGGCCGTTGGTCGTTAACTGAAAAATCCGGACAAAAGCGGGACGTTTAAAACAATTACGCGGCGAGAGATTGACGAAATTTTTGCCGCATTTCCTTGCCGCGCGTAAAACTTTTCGCATTAATAATCGCACGGAATCATTGTCCGGCCGCGAAACGAATGGGGAGATTTTTGTACAAGCCAGAGGATAAAAAGGGACGTTTGACTAGGTGACCTCCATCGGGTTTTTGTCGCGTATGTTTGCCTCCGTTCAACGTCGACGCCTGCAAAAAGATCGTTAGCGGGATCTAGAAATGGTATACCGATGTGGCTTATCGATTCTAATTTACCGGAAAGTCATTATCGCGCTAAAAAGTTGCTATTCCATTCCATAATGTTGCCTTGGAATTCCTGTCGGACCCAATTTTCAGTTATCTGTTCTAGTCGTCCTAAATTCGCAACGAATTTCCAGGTAATTTCAAGTTTGAATCATACTATGATTATGTATTTCCTTGGACATTCCTCTCAACGTGAAAACCATAAATACGTATATAGGATGAAAACGTATTGCCATAGCCATCGAATTTCTTGAAAGAATAGATTTGAATTATTCAAACATAGCAAAATTTTCTAATTTGAAATGTAACGAACGTAAATTCCAATTGTGCCATTTTATAACGTAAACGTAACTATATCTGCCACAGTGGAAACCCCGTTAGCCTAATCTTCGCTCTAATCGGCGAAACAATTTCGACTTTATCTCTCGGCCATGGATTGCAACACGGTTGAATACGCATATTAGCGATTATTCGCGTCGATCGCGCGACAACGATGGCCGCGTAACCGATAAACGTTAATAAACCTCGTATAACTATATTGGGCGACGTGTAATTCCCGATTCAATCGGCGGAATCGTCTCTCCATGACCGCGAAGAACGTCGCCGTGGAAACGATCGTAATTTGATGTCTGCCCCGAGAAAACCCGTGATTATTCTAATGCATCGAACTAGGCAAGAAAGGATCGACTTGTATCGGATCGACTTAATATTCATCGTCGAGCGCCTTACAAATTGTATTCTCAATTTTCATGAGCCTGTCCTCCTTCCAAAGTGATTTGGTCGTCGCGTCGCGCATCCGTGGGTTAAAAAGCGAAAAGTCAGCTGGAAGTTGTAACGATCTAGTTGTGTAGGAGGCTGGAAAGAAGGAGAGGGAGGGAAGAAGATGACTTTTTATCGAGACAGCCAGGTCGTACGATGGACCGATTATAGGGTGGAAGTATCGAGTGGACCATTAAATCGTAGCCGGAGCAATTACATCCGATCTACTCGCGTCTGATGATGTTGATTTAAGCCACGCTCTCAGTGAGATCGTCAAAGATGCCGTTTATTATTCGCAATAGTCGATTAGTGGAGAAATAGCGCGACACAGCCAGCGCTTTATCGAGCGTTCTCGAGTGCTTTAAGAAATCGAACGGAGGACTTTGAAGATTGAACGCCGAAAGAGGCACGCTATTAGCAAGCACAGGGTACGCTGTTGCGACACACCGTGTCTAGCTTGTTTGGAATTTAAACGAGTAACTCGAGTCGGCTGGTTCAGGCAGAAGAGGCCAGACAGATTCGAGAGCGTACAATTAATTAATTTTTTCTCTGATAAAGTTTGTAACGTTTATCGAGAGAGAATTTATAACGAAATATGAACGGTGCGAAATATCGGAGGCATGTCTTATCTCTTCGTAGAATTTTGGCTATCTAATTTAAGTATTTGACAGAAGCATCCATTTCTACTTGAATTACTCCATTCGAGACATTGGTAAAGGATAGGATTTAATTGCATAATAGAACAATAATTTAATAACGAAGAAAGTTCGTTTTAATTGAAAAATTCGTACTGTTTGCTGCTTGTTATTAATGTCTTTGAAGGAAGGGAAAGGGGAAGGAAAGGGACAGTTTAATTACTCAGAGGTTCTAGTCGAAATTCACGAAGAACGTACGAAACGATTCGAAAAAAGCGAAGCTTAAATATTTAATAAAAAAAGGAAGTCAGAAACGCAGTCTCATCTCAGACTCCTTTTCTCCTGGCTCTTCGACTCTTTAATCAATGAGCACCGAGAAAACTTCCGTAATTCTTCCTGTTCTCGCTGCATTTCTCTTCTCTTTCCTGCAACGATATACTGAAAAAGATATTTACCCGTCCTAACAAAGTTCATTAAAAACAGAACCACGGCCCAAGAACTCGGAAATTACTTACTGATTCGGAATTCAATTTCGAGGAACGCTGGAGAACTATTTCCCACTCGTAATCAGCTGATTCTTTGCACCCGCCGCTAATGACTAAAGCGTTAACGAATGAAGAATATGAAGAAACACGTGCACGGCTGAAATGGTGAGCGCAAATTCGCCCGTTCGAAGTGAAACTGTTCTCGAACAACTCTCAGAGCGCGAGAAGGTCTCGTTAAAAAGTACTCAGAAGTGTATCAGTTATCGAAAACGCCTCGACCAGGTTGAATGGGTCGGTGACACCCGAGAAATCACTTTCATGAACGAGAATCCTTAAGGTCGCGTTTAGAAGGGGAGAGAAAGAGGAACGAGAAAAAAGGAGAAAGAGAGAAATAGATAGATAGATAAATAGATAGATAGAGAGAGAGAGAGAGAGAGAGAGAGAGAGAGAGCATACGGACAGGAAGGTCGGCCATCCTGCGGCAACTCGTTCCCTTCGAAATTCTCGACGAAATATCGACGCGATTCCGATAACTTATGACGGCTGCTGCTTCCAGTTCCACCACTTCTATGGTGATTGCCTTTTGTTACGGCTGAATAGCGTCCGTTGGTGCTCGAGTCCTGGCCTGTGCCGTTCCATGAGGTTCCTTGCACTCGTTCCCTTCGTACGGGAGAAAATGGAGTTCCTTTCTACGGGACTCTTTCGAGGGACAACTTCTTTTCGACTGAAACTGACCACAGCGCAGCTGAGTAGGCAGGGAGACCCGAAGGACCATGTACCACGGTCGTCGAAGAAAAGGGAGTGGAAAGTGGGTTTTCACTTCAAAGATCGTTCGGAAGTAGGGGAAATTATTGGAGGATAAAGTTTTAGGCCCTTTGCCCTCTGGCGAACAGATTGCAGGTTTAGCCGTTTCACTGTTATTTTTATTCTATGAAAATCACTGCAGGCTGTCGTGTACAGTAACCACTCGATCTTCATTCGTTCTTTTATTGAATCGAGCGGAGAAGTTGTTGCGTTTTTACCGTATTAGATATCGCCATGTTATATTTACAGGATTATCGATATTTCCACGAGTTTTTTGATTGCTTCTTTGTAGAAGCTTCGTTGTTTGATCGTGAAATAACCCCGCCAGAGGAGTATATACACCTTATCTATACAAATCGCTATTATCACAAACGAAACGCAAATAAAATCGAAGATATCAATTTAATCGTCGATCGAACGAGGGCAACCGATATTCGTCAGGAAAACCACTATGTACTGCTCGCGTTTCGAACAATCGTTTCACCTTCGATACCAGTCCGTTGTTACCATTTTTACAGGAATATTTTGATATTTTGCGCTGCAAGTTCCAACTTGGAAAACATTCGCTGATACGCGGTACAACGTTGGCAGGAAAAATTCTCTGTAAAAATATGGCCTGAGATAGAAGCCGGATCGGTAGGGAAATATGTAGGAAGGAAGATTCGATCGATCGACGGCCCATTTAATTTTCAGATTCTATTTTTAAATGGCAGTCGCGTTTGGGTTTTTTCTGTGAGCCCTGCTCGCCGTATCTACGAGGATGGCTAGCATCGGCGGTGGAAAAGGGGGTGGACAGCATTCCTTTCTATGCGTAACAAAATTAAATTCTCTGACGACGGATTGGTAACCGCCGCATTCTTCTGCGTGCGGAAAAACTAATTGCACCGGTTCGTCTTCAATGAATTTTCCCTGGCCATTATTCAACTCGGGAACATTGCCACACCGCCGTTGAAAAAACAAATACGTCGTGTGTCATTTTGCGAGAGGGTAGCCGCGTTTCCGCGGAAAGAACGAACGTTGATTGACCGTTCTTGTGGACTCGTAAATTTTTATAATTCGTTCGTTTAATTTTTTCTTTTGTAAACGCCCACGTGTATTCGCGACTTGTTGATACTGAGCCGACTCGATTGCTCGAATTTATCGTTCGTTCGTATCGATATTGTTGTCTCGCTTTTATATCGCAGCCACTGGAACTGCCTTTTCCCTATTCGTTGACAATCGCTAATACTTTCGGCTAATTTTTGGTGCAAACGACCTGAAATTTGTGATCGATCGCACCTCTAAGGCTAGATGAATTTAATGATTTTTCTATCGGTGAATGATTTTATTCGTCGTTTTATTTTTCGTTTCGTTTCATTATAAAACGTATGACGATCAGAGTCGAAGTCGAAACTCATAGCCATTTCAAATTATCCGGTTCTCACCTAACGCATAACATAACTCGTTAAAAATGTGGACAACACTAGAGTTTTCTATCGTTGTACGACAATATTTTACTCGTTAAGAGTTTACCCGTCGCAGTTGGAAGTTGTACGAACGCTTTCGTTGTTTTGCAACTCGATGCTTTAGCGAGGCGTGCCGCTACGATTCAAACGAGACAGTTTATCGAGACTAGTTTGCATGCTTTTTACAGTTTCAAGTATTGCACGAATTTAATTATTTTCGCTCCTCCAGTCCCATCGTGCGTTTGGATACTGCGATAATTGTCTAAAAATCTAGGAAAAGTGACGATCATTACGTTATGAAATCTCCCGGCGTAATATTCGCTTCCTGTGATCGAAACAGAACTGGTTGTCCAGATAAATAGGCAAACGTAATCGTAAATGTACGTGTTGATGTTATCATGAATTTGTCCTGTAGTTCATCGAAAAGCAAGCAAGAGTAGAAAGACGAATAGTAATTAATTCGTATGGTTTATCGGCCGATTAAATATTCACATGACTGTAGAAATGCATAGAGTCGCTCAGACACCTGTCAAAAATTGTAACTTTCTTCCTAGTGCAATCAGTGCATTGTTTCTTCAGCGATAAATATTTCTAATAAATTTGTAATTATCTATGCTGTCTATGATTTGTAAAATCTTACCAATCACATCGATAGTTTTGATTAAAAGTCACTCAAGGTATATCATCGCGTATATGAAAGATTGGACAAATTGAGCTATTAATAAATCATAGTAAATAAGGATAGGGACGATTGGGTCCGGTGAATTATATCTATTTAGAGAACGATGATTTATTTTCGGTAGGCGACAGGCTGTTCGTGCAGAGGGTTAAAATACAGGGTTCACCGGCAGCGCAAATTAACGGTATAAGGCAGGTTTATGTTGCCATTGATCGTCAGTTTAATACCACCGACATTTTTTTTACCGTTCACGCGTAAAAATCCCTTAAAATGTTACCAGCAGAAAATTGCTGTTTTCCAGTTTTAATAACGGTATAGGTTTCGCGTACGGCACGACAAATAATTTCATAAATTGCACTGCTCTTTACCGGTATCGCTGGTCCCATGCCGGGTGCGAGGAACTGTTTAAATTTCGGTATTAAAATGTTAACTCTATATTATTTAGTACCACCTTTTTCCACCTTTATTTTTTCAAGATGAAATATTGCACAATGCTCGATAGAAGGGCAGTTAATTGTTAGTTTAAAATAACGCAAACAGCGAAAGTAATCTTTTATTTTAAAATAAGAAGATTATTAAATTAATTTCGATAGAAAGTGGACGAAGTACGCAAGACGAGATACCTTACTTTGCAGACTTTTTTAAATTTCTTTACGAACTTCGTCCATCGCTTAGGAAAGGAACAGGTCGGAAAGAATCATTTAAAAAAATAACGATCAGAGATGTCTTAGACCCCATAAATTGTAAATTTTAACAATTCAAGAGGCAAACAGTGGCGAGTAGAAAACGGTCATCCGAAAAGTGGATTTCATTGTATCCAGAAAATAACCGCGAGAAATTTCGCGTTTAGCCAAAGAAGAAAAGATTTCCGCTTATTCTCCGCGGGGATCTTAAGAAAAGCTGCGAACATTTCTGCGCAACTTCCCTGACAAACTTACCCTACCCCTTTTCAAAGGCGCCTCTAAGTTTCCTTTCGTAAAGTTTTACCTTGACCCAGCAGCCGTAGCAGGCCTGGATGAAGTGCAGTGAGAATGTGCGCAACTGGTTGGCTGACAACTTTCCCGACACGTGAGAATTGCAGATGCTGCCTCGCTCTTGCTTTTAAATGTCTCTGGGAAGCTGTTAGACGCCGCGTCGTGCTCGTTTCTTCTTTGCTTGCTCATCTTCGTCTTTTCTCTGTAGTTTCTTTTTCCTCCTCCTTTTGCCTTATTTTTTTTTCTTCACGCTCGAGGCGTCAGCGGGCAATGTTGAAGTTGCCAACACTGGATGAGCAACGTGTTTCGTCTCGTTGGTAGACTCGTAGGGTGAAACTGATTTTTTAGTAACTCTCACCGAATCTGTCACATTGCTCACGTGACGAAAGGCGAAATTAGATTTTTCGAAGCTTCTAAAAGGTTGACAGTTAGAAAGCTTGATCTCGTGAAAATTATTCTTCCGTAAGAATCAATCTATTCTTCGTAATTATTACTCTGCACGGAATTTTATATAACTTGCTGCACGAAATACTGTAACGATTGCTGCAAAAGTAATGGTATAAAACCGAAAATGGTATAACGATAAACAAATAAAACGAAACACGAAAGATATAAATCCTAGGAAGGTACATTACCTTTGAGGCAATCTTGCTATTAGCTTTCCGAACAAACCGATAATACAACGCGAGACAAAGCACGTTTGTTTCTCACGAACCGTGACAAAATCTCGTTCAGTTGCTTATGCGATACTCTAACAGTTTGCATCCGATCGATATCGCTAGTAACGTCATTATACAGATCTTGTCAAAGTGTACGCACGATTTCGGTGCAACATTATCGCGTTTGGCGGCCGATAGGTATAGCCAGACTGAAATTTTTACCAGGCTTGCCGGATGCCCGGTCCGGGAGCAAATATAATTTTACACCCGTAGGATATGGCGAAGCAGCGATGCTGAACAAAACGGATTTGAAAAAATAAAAAATTCACTCTGCCCTTCCGTGGAACGATTTTCGGTGTGATTCGGTGACAGAGAATCGGTTGTTTAAATCGAATAATTTTGTTTGCCGGCCGCTCGAATTGCGGTCGTTTGTCACGTTTGTCATATAGAAAATTCTTGCTCGCGCTTCGTTGCTTGATGAAACGATCCGAACGTTTCAGATATTTAAATGATTCTTTATTCAAACGTATTCTTCTTGTTTTATCAATCGGGGGGAAAAAATCCTCGGGGAAAAATTTCGGGAACGAAATTTTTGCTACGAAACTTCAAATAGATCCAGAACCAGCATCTCTTTTTTTAAGTTACAACGCCTGTGTGTTGTTAACTATAATTATCTAAAAACTATTACATAAGATGGAATATTATCGTGGCTTCTGTTGACAGGAAACGAGACTTAAATACTTTTCAAATTGTAGCAATGTATCAGAAATTTACCTAATTGAGTGACAGGCGACGTTGGCAGTGTCGCTTGTTGTCGAGTCAACTGTCCGAGCGGTGTCATTTAAATAATTACCGCGGCATATTCATCGAATTAATAATGAGTAACTTCAACCGTGTTTAACAGCTTTCATGCGGATTTCTCGCTTGCATCTATAGAAATTCCGTAACAGGATTTCCAACGTTCTATCAAAACATTTTCCTAATCGATGAGATAAATTCTGATCCTTCTATAAATAATGAATCACTGTTATTCGGTAGATACGTGTTCGGTAGATACGTACGGATGAATGTGTCGGAACGTTCCAAATATCGCGTAGAAAATCTAGCGCGTTTCGTTTGATAAATATTCCTTTATTACTTATTTTCTGAAGCGACGCCTTTTGCCGGCATCTATGAAAATATCACAAGTTCTTCATCGCGGAACACACACCCACTCGCCAAATTGAACGCGTCATTTAATCCACGCAACGCGTTAAAGGCAGATCCGCAGCTTATGTAGATAGGTGATAAAGTAATTAAACATCGCATTCTATCATCGAAGCAGTAAGCTTCGTTTCTGTATGCTTCATCGCTAATCAGTCAAAGAACCGCCAGAAATGTGAATTCACTACGTTCGCCGTGCGTATCGCTTACAAAGTATATTAGGCAGCAACGTGCGGCTGCATTCTCGCATAATTGCACGAGGCGAAACCTAATTCATGCATTCGTGCATTTGTGCATTTACTCTAATTTGATCATATGAATAGTAAAATCGACAGATTTGGCGATCTGTTCTTCAAATCAATGTTGTTAGGTGTCTCGTTATGCAAATTGATATTTTTATGTAATAGGAATAATTAAATGGAATTTAGATGGACATATTTAAATACTGATTGTACGTAATTTCTTTTAACTCGTGCCAAGTGAACTGTTACGTTATAAATCTACAATAACATTATATAAATTGCGTGATAGAATTCGGGAAAAGATAACCGATTACCGATTGAATAGAAACGAGTCAGGATAGTACTGTTATCGAAAATTAGAATCACGCTCGAATCGAGCACTCTCATACGACAGAATTGAAATATTATACGCTACGCTCGATATTGCAAAAGAGAAACACATACATATTTCCCATGATGATTTTTAATCTTCGAACGATCTACTTCTCGAAAAGAAAGAGAAAGAAAAATAGAATACGTTTGAAACAAAAATGAGAAAAGGAAAGGGAAGATTAAAGGAGAATGGTACATTAGGAGGCAAGTGTTTCGCTTGGAATGCAATGATTTATGACGATGATCGCGCAATAATAGCAACAGCCGAAGAAGCCCAACACGCGGTCAAGTAATTTCTGCCTCGTCATCCCCATCCGTGGAGGCTGTAAGGAATCCGGCCGATTTATGTTAACAATAGACAAAGTTCATCAGAACGCGTTGAATGCAATGCGCGGATTCGGAAATTTTGAAAGTCCTCCAGTTCTCTGATTCCCGACGATTCCGGATCCCCATGTTGGCTCATCAGTCACACGTGACTGTATAATGTCCATTACACGCGGAACTGGCGAATGGATTAAGCAAATCGGTTCACGACACACGTAACATGCGCGTACGTTCACATAGGCCAGGTCTGTCCGCGAATGCGCGTCCAACTACACACACAGACAGGCTAGGTTGTGTGCGTACACCTGGCCGCGTGTATCGCAGGCCACAGCACTGGTTGCACCTAGTATCGGTTAGAATTTCCCAAGCCACAATAATTTTAGGTACCGGTGACCATAAATATCTTTCAGTCCGTTGGTAATTTTAGGCCGCACTCTGTAGTCTCCTTGAATGTGGCAAACAGAGAATAGCCGCTTTTCGAGGGCTGCGTCTTCGAAGATACATCGACGACTACGCGTTCGTTCCACTGGTTTTGCCAAAGATGGCCAGGTTATTTTATATAAATCGTTATAAGATCGTGACGATCTTGGCAATTTAGAGTACGGAAGGTATTTGGTCTGTATTCCATTAGGAAATATTTGCAAACTGTAATTACAACATTTATTATTTAATAATTGAATTGGAACTGTATTATATTTTCAGCGATCCAAAAATATCTTCATGCGGTTAGAAAAATTATTAAATGAGATTACAAGAATTTCAATATCCATCCATCGTAAGTAAACTATTTTTTTGCGCTAAATGTCAGAATTCAGTTGTTATTGGATTGGATTTCGCAAATCTATTAAATATTCCGCGCGTCAGAAATGTTTAGAGTCGACGGAAATGGACGCATGAATAATCGATTTGACAAATCATTTAGCTTTGTCGATATCTCTTGTCAATATTTTGAACGATATTATGTATAGAATACACACAGAGATTGAAAATATCATAGCCTAGATTTTTCACTACTGGTAGAAGGTGTCTTCCTGACCTGTTTATAAAACCCTTCCGTTTCTTATGATAAAACATCTTGAACTAGAATATCCTTATCTCGTTATTCGAACTTCCAACCACCTTTTACCATCTTTTTTCCTTCTCTGAATATTATCTATGCAGTGTTAGCGCTGCAGGGTTTCATATTGCGCGGAGAATTAATGGAGGCAACGTCGCTATCTTCGAAATTATCATTCAATGCATTCTGCGCGGATATTATTTTTCGGTTATGCAAATAAAACTGTGGCTCCGCCGGGAGCAATATGCGAATTCTCAGCAGAGGGAGCTTGTAGACTTTTATATCTGCGGGAAGGATGGAAGGAAGAGCGAATACAAGATAAAAATATGTAGGATACAAACTTCTTGCAAAAACGTTGCACTCTCAAGGCATTTCCTAAATCTTTTCTCTGTAGAGCCATTTTCTTACGACACGTGATTGATTTTCAAATTGTAATCGATCGTAAGCAATTGTAATTTAATCTGCATATCGTAGAGCAAATTTTCGTTTTTCGATAGAAACAAGGATATTAAAATTGTGTTACAAACGGTAATTGAAAAAGAATTCAATCTTCAACTGAATACTAGTTTCTAAATGTAGAGTGAAGTATCTAGATGTTTTAATATTGCGCAGGAGTTATTATTAGATCAACGTTTTTACCTGAACATGGTCTAGTTTATCGAAAATTGCAAAACAATTTAATTGATGTACATACTTATGTATCTTAGTGACAAATTACGAGCCAAATGATTTCGTAACAGCACGAATCGGTTACATAGTAGCCCGTTAGTTCGGTGAGTCATATGTTTGCACGACGTAGAAATAAACAAGATCACAGCGTTGCGAAAATAAGTCGGTCGAACCTTTTTAAAAATGAAATTGGTTTATTTCACCATTTCCTTTCTAGTTCGAATATCTAAATCTAAATGGATGGTAACAGTGACCTTTTTATCATTGGACTTTTTATTTACGCCATTTGGTAAATTTTTATCCGCTCGCGTCGACTATCATGAATTCATGTGAAAATGTGTGGTTTTTTTCAGCCAGAAATCAGTTTTTAATAGGTTCGTATCGCTGTGTCTATTTTTCTCACGATGAAAAATTCCTTTCGTTACATTATATTTGATCAATACAGTGATAAAAATCGTTATTTGATTCGGCGCTATATTGTGAGCCCTATTATTTACAAAAGCAGAAATACGATATTTAAAAATATTAAAATATGATAACGGAAACTGTTCTAGAGAAGGAAAAACGAGAGAAAGATAAACGAAATAATTTATCGTCGAAATTAAATAAAAATTGTACAAAAATTGTAAGGTACGATATAATATAACATAATAACGTACAAATTAATCTTTTTACGTTTCATATTCCCGCCGTCAAAGAGAAAAGAAGGGAATTGTAAAATAGTGTGTCAGATACAGACTAAGATAAAAAAAAGCTATGTTTCTTTTTAATTAAGAATAAGATTCAATTCGCAAAATAAAAATTTTTCTTCTTAGAGATTAAAATAGTAATTAACGGATGGATATGGAATTCGTTTGTTTAAATCATACAAAACACACGAAACGTATCATGCGTCTATTATCGTTTTATCGATCGCGAAGTGCATTCTTCTAAAAGTCATTGCAGTTTTTATCTGCGCGTTAACGCGTTGCAAATTCAATGAAACGAGTGCCTTCCTGCGAGCGAAATGGGGTTGTAAATCGTACCGGAAGTATCCCACGAACCACGCATTCTTTCATTTCCCCTCATCTCCTATACGCGCATTTTTTCCTTCGTATCACTTTTTTCCGGTCTCTCGCTCACGCCTTCGAACTGGTACGCATCGCTCTTCAAATATTCATTTTCGCTTTTTCTTTCACTATCTTTTTCTTCGAGTTTGTTTTACGGTTTTACTCCTGCCAGTCCTCGTTTCATTCGTCATGTTTCACGTATCAAGTATGCATCTCTCTGTCTCGCTACGTCAGATTTTAGAAATTGTCAACGCAGAGAAATTATATCGAGTCGATGAAAAGTAATTAAGCGATAATAAATGACGCTTGATAAATGAGCGAATACGTCTGGAGAATGTGAAGAAGAAAAATACATAAAACAATATGTGTATACGAGGGCTAGACACGATGGGAGATTTCAGAAAACAAATGGAAGGTGTCGAAAGGGGGAAAAGAGATATTTTATGCTAACGCCAGGCGTGAACGCTGCCTGTTCATTATAACTGATACGCAATAATCTATGTATGTAAACGAAATAACTTTTAATATAACTTGCAAATAAGTTTGAAAACTTTAATCTATTAAAATTGATGGGATTTTTCACGCAGGCAGAAAAAAGAAAAGAAGAAAGAGGCAACTCTTCTCAATTATGTTGCAATTTGTCTTTCATTCTTCAAACATCAGTCCATTATTCTTTATTCTTTTTAATTTGCCAATAGCAATGCGATAGCAATCCTGAATAGCTTACTCACATAAAGCGCAGTAGCACAATAACTTATCGCTAAACATTATATTTTCATCATGTTATCGCGAAACGATTTATCGTGAAATAATCCCGTCTGACCTATAAATTCCTTTTCGCTATCAAAACGACACTCCAACGAGGCAGCAAGCTTTTTGTCCGAAAGTACGATCGTGCGCTACGGTTGTTTCGCTTTTTCTGAACTTGAAAGTTCGCTCGTAAATAGCCGGTACACCGAAGAATCGTCGCGGAAACGCTTCAATCTCGCGGCGACAAATACAAGCTCGCCAGAAATTTCCAAGCGAACATTTTCCAACTTTCCACATAATGTGTTTTCTCCGCGTTTCGCTAATACAACCGCGGCGGAACATCGAGATCGCCTACCCGACCACGTATAATTAATTAACATGTGTTTATGCTTTGCACGAACTTATAAATATTCATGAAACACTGGGCTAAGGTATACAGCTGGTCGAGTTTGGTAATTTCCAAAAATCTATCCAGACGATAGTTGAAATCGAAAGATATCGACTATCGAATATATTCCGGCGATCCATTAACGTTTAGCGATCTAAACCGATATCGGACAAATGTTTTGAGCGATTTACAATAATAAATTAAAATGTTATTAAAATACATTTAAATTCATGGAAAAATTAGAGTACATACACTGTTGGAATAAATTGAAAGCGAAGAATTGAATTTGGTGGTTCGCGGTATGTGTGAATTAGTAATTTGATGAATCGCGAACGAAAATCGATCATATTATTAATTGAAATATATCAGTTATTGCTTATGGTAATGTAAAATGAAACATCGATTTTGTAATTTCTGGTTCTGATATACATTCCGCAGTAGATAATATTTGTAACATAAATATTAATCGAATATTGGCAAACTATTTGCATTCGAGTCACAATTGCAGCTGAAAAATGGATCCTATGACGCGTTTTTAAATATTATGATTTCGATAGATGACTCATTTAAATATTATAGTACAACGTTGTTAAAGAGAACTTCATATGAAATATTTATTGGATAATAGTTTTGAAGCGACGTGAATATCTAAGCGAGTTATTTTGAAATGGAATGAACGATGAGAACGAAATATTAAGAAAGCGCGAAAAATAAGAAACGTATAAGATGGTAATGAATGTAAATCGCGACGCCAAAATTCTTGTCAAAGATTTTCGTGCGATTCCAGACGATTTTATTCTATCGCCATGAATATTACCAAATTTATGAGAATCACCTTTTAGAACCGATACTTCATCGAAGTACATTACTTAAAGTAATAATGTTAAAACAGATCGTTATAAGATTATAAGATCGTAGGATTCGATATTCAATTAAACAGGAATAACTTTATTTTTATCGGATTAGAGCTAAGCGAATCGAAGTGAAATAATCGGCACGGAGCACAATTTGATATCGACGAAATTACACGAAATCGTAATCGCTTTCAGCAGTACGATTTTGAAACGGACCTTACAATTATTTTAGGATAGTGACAGTGTAATTTCTAAGGTTCTCCGGGAGTTCCTCAAGTTTCTAAGGCTTCCGGAATTCTGCAGTTAAACTCTGATACCACTGAGCCAACAGTGCAACTGTGGGATATTACGCAACAGACGGTTAACTTGTATTTTAAACATTTGCCTCCCGGCTCGCGAATTTTTCCTTCAAACAAAGTCCAGGGGATTGTAGTACGATATTTTCGAAATTTTATCCAAGATAGAAACAAAGACACACGTTTACCTTGTCGATTGAAAAATACGAAAAATACAAACTCGACGGTAGTTAAATATGAAAAGACGTTGTGTCCTTTTTCTGCCCTTCTCTCCTTCGTTGACTAAAAATTGCATTTTTGCAATTTGTGTATTCTTCCCTTTTTTTCATTTGTCAGATCTGATTCTTGCTCGATTAAAACAAAAACGGGGATAATTCTATTTCCATCGAAAAACTTCCCGGATATTTGTATTGTTTGTAGGCATAAATTTTGCTGACGTATTAAGCATGTACATTGACATTATCGGTTTCACAATACAATCAATAAGTTTTCTTACTTATTAACACAGGATTGAGTGGATTGATCTGAAAATCGACGCGATTATTAATCGACATTCGGCTGAGCATTGTTGCCGAGCGGTATGTGCATCAATCCGATTGTCCCGCGCAAATATGAATTTTCCAGAAACTAATATTACTTCTCTTAATCGTTCCGATGTGGAATTGTCGAAATTCAATCCGATGTAACTTGCAACATAGCTAAGGGTAGACGAATTTCACGTTAGTACACGTTAATTAAATCACGCAAACTGCGAGAGATTAATTAGTTAGTTGTTACCGAACTCGATTCCCGTATTTGTAGTTCAGCTACTGTGAATATATAATATATATGTATATATTGTGCCTCGAGAAAAGCAATTTTGATAGTGGACAAAAGGGAGATACGCAAGGGACGGTGAACGTAAACATTGAGAAATAATAGAGGATAAGGTTTTAAAAGCAACGTATCGAGCAGAATCAATTCAGATTTAAGTTGCTTTCTTGTGACTGAAATTTCTAAATTTCATTGTTCAAGCGGGGAGAAATTTAAATAAGATTGATACAATATGTGCGATAATTTGATATTTCCAAATAAGGAAAGAAGTAAATTTTGATGGATAGAAATTCTAGAGAATAATATTTTTACTTTAACACCTACGTATTATTGGCAAATAGAAAAACGTACCTTGGGTCGTCCCGTGCTATTACATACTATAGAATTATATTAATTTTATTATATAATATAATATAATATTTAATGAATTATATTAATTTTTAATTATATTAAAAATGATTATATCATAGAAACATTGATATGAAAAATTGATCAAATTCCTTTTTACAAATTCTTTTAATTTCCTTCGATTCAAACGATGAACAAGTATATCTTGCCAGGTGGACGATGTTTTGATCGGATTCAGAAAAAACACGATTCAGTTAAAACGAATCTGTCGTTTAAAGCCTCGATTGTTCGGGCCATGATCTGGCTAACGAGAAGAATGCATGATTACGCGGTGACAATTGATCAAAGCACTTTCGAAACTTATTTGCGGCGTGCGGCGCAGCTGTGTGTAAAGTTGGAATGCGGCGCGTGTGCCACGCGGAATGAGTCATGAACCGTGTGCTAAATTGAGATGGCCGGTCGGCTACAATCGCTCGGACACGCAACGCGAAACATTCGTCACGGACGAGCGTTCTTATGAAAAATATCCGGTGACAATACGTTCGGGAAAAGAGAGAGAAATTTTGCGTTTTACGAACGAAACCAACGAACGAGCAAGGAAAACAACGAAACCGTACGTATCGAAAGTTTGCTTGCTATTAAGTTGTCCGAAAAGTTTCTTTCGTTTCATAAGATGATAATAGATGAACAACAATTTGTTTTATATTATTTTATTGAAATAGATATGATTCGTTTCATTCTATTTCTATTATTATATTCGTACACAATTAATATAAAACAAAAAACATTGTGCGTCAATTATTTCCTTATAAAACGAAAAAAACTTTTCGGGCAACCTAATATATGCCATCGGTGTAAAATTTCTGGCGGAATTGTCTCACAATGCGTTGACATTTGAAAGAAAGTTCCAAGTTTCAGTTTCTGTGTATATGTTTCTCATTAGACATTTCGTATATCAAATTTTGGAATATTTCCATTTTTGTCCGCAAAAATCCTCGAGCCATTACTTCGGACAGGAAAAGTTATGACACTTTTCATCCTTCGTTCTAATCTGTCACGGAAAGTAACAAATCAACGACTATACGTTCGCGCTATAATCCGAAATTTCATCCGGTAGGTATGTTACGAAAACTATAAATTGTACAACAGAAACATTCGTGTAATAAACTTAACACGGGAACTCATAATCCCGAGATTACGAGTGTCCATTCCGTTTTCCCATCCGTTAATCAATTCCGTCGCTGTGAAACGGGCCATCCAGGCTGGTTGAAATTTTTTGACGTTTACACGTTGCTATGTTCGCGTTTACGCCGAAAGACAGAAGAACGAACGGCAAAAAAATTTATATCGTTATTAAATTCACATGTAAAACGGCGTACGCGGTATGCATACGTCGTAGAAAGGGGATTTCCAGAGAAACGAGGACGAAACAGCGGAAAGTACCGTTTTCCCGCGTTTTGTCTGAAAGCTTTGTTTCGCTCGTGTTTTTTCTCGTGCCGCGAGAAACACGACAAAAGTATATATGTCTCCTGGCTGGAAAGCCGGCTAACGCCGCGCTGCAACGCTCTCTTCCGTTCTATGATCGCGGAGAAAGCAACGATACCGCGTTTTACTCGGTGATACTTGAAAATTCTATCCCACGCATCGTTGGAAAACGCGAGACACGAAAGGCCGACCACCGTTCCACCGACAATCTTATTGCGTGATTTCGGTCGAGAATACGGTTGTTATGCCAGCAATTTGCATGATGTGTCGACACCAACAGATTACAAATTAAACGAAATATCGGGGAAACGGACAATTAAAAATGGCATTATGTCCGAAATAAAAATATAAATAACGATAAAAACTTTCCAAGATTTTCAAAAATTTCAGTTTCCACTAAAATTCCGAATTTTTATGATGCTAATTGGTCGGCACCGATGCACTTAGCTTTAATAAAGAAATGGTAAATTTTCATACGTTTCTAATAAAATACGGCTCGATTTAATTTACATTATTGGCTGGAGGATCGTTAAGAGAAAATGCAGGGATGCAGATGGCGCGGTCATTTAAACATTTATGCTAGCATTAAACGTGACAAGCGGCTAGAATTTTTGGAGGGCTTGTAGCATGCAGGGACGCGTTACAACCGAATCGTTTATCATGTCAAAATTATCTAATTATTCGGAGAGGGTGGCCGAAAGAGGAAGCAAGAGGGTGAGAGCGGGAGCGAGAGAAAGGGGAAGCTGTACAAGCAGAAATGCATCGCGACGCGACGTGTGTTACAATTCGCCGCTGTCGTCATCGATGTAATATACGAGGCTATAATTTGCAGGCGTGGTTAAATTGAAAATCGCCCCGGAAATCTGGCAAAAAATGTCGGAACGTAATGAAACACAGCCAGCTCCTTCCGGCTTGCTCGAGTTATTTTCAAGATCGTGCCTCGAAATTCGTGGTCGCTGGAAAATTGAAACGGACGAAAAGATACCTGAAACGAATCTAAATTCGATTCCGTTTAATCGATTCTCTCGTTGAACAAAACGCGTTCGAGTGGATAAGATAAAATGTTTGCCGTCATTTTTAAGAACGTTTTTCAACGCAGCTAACGGATAATTAGAATTAGATTCGATATTGATGAGGAACGATTACGAATCGAATTTGACGGATTGACGTTATGGTTTGCGTTCCAATAGGATTTAATTAATGGCTTTAATTCTAACGAACAACCATGTGCGAAACTATGCGTGTACATGCACCCGTGAAATCGTAATAATTCAATTAATGTAATTCATTGAATGTAATGAGATTTCTCAACGAATCGAGTGACGTTCGCATCGAACGTTCGCGATCGGAAGTGTGATGTTAAAGTTGGATAGACAAGTTAACAATCAGAGTTACGTACATCGTGTAAAATTATACGTAACATCATTTACACGCAATTGTTTCTTTTTTTTCATTTTACGGATCGGGTTTCTTTTTCAGTTGTAGAGTTCATTTGACAAAATGACTATTCGTAACGCGAAGTTTATACTTTGATTAGATAAAAAAGAAAAATCACTAAATCTGTACTCACAGCTGCTATCGTCAGAATATAATATATTCTGTGAAATCACTTTACCTGTTCAATTAATTTCTAGCAATTGTAACGAAGGTAAAATATCTAGCACTCGGAACTTTTAATCAACAGGGAGTCACTTTCTGTTTCGCTCGAAATATTCGTTGGTTTCATAAATAACGAAATAAAGAAATTTAGTTGAAAAGAACATTTTAGTGGGCGAATCTGTATAATCAGGAGCAAGCGCGAGGGAGTGCTATAAATGTCAAGTTGAACAACGTAACAAATAATTAGTATTAAATATCGTTTAACTGCACGACTATTGTCATTACCACAGTATTACGTCGGGGTAACGATTGTGCCGCAGCGTGCTTATTTCCGATTAAATCCCGCGGCGTATCGTATGTAACTCGAATCGTAACTGAATAGTGATTAGAATAATTCATTGGATTATGGCTGTGTAGTTTCTGATTATATTCCGCTCGTGAATTTCGGAACTTCGTATGGAATTACGATGCTTACAAGCAGATTTTTCCTGTCGTTAAGAATTTATCGACTATCTGCTTGAAATCATTCGACGATAAATGTATTAATTATTAAGCACTAAAACATATCTTAATGCATATTAATCGTATCGTAACGCTATAATTTTACCAACCTATACAGAACTTACACTTATGCAGGATGATCTAATTTTTTTTCCCCTCAGTAAATAAGAATTTTGGATATATTTTATGTGTATCGGGGAAGTTCAGGATATTTCGAGAGAAATTAATCTAAAACTGAAACGAACAGAAACCGAAGGGAAGAAAACGGTTTTCCCACGGGTTTGAAAAGCCAGTAGTAAATTGTAAAAACTGCAAGATCAAAGGAAGTCGAGTCTTCTGAAATTAGTTCGTCAAACATTCCAGCACAAAGTGAAATTATTTGCTTTCGAATCTATCTGTGTACCTCCGAGCGCTCTTTTTAAAATTCTGCAAAGTTCTATTTGAGATTAAGTTCAACGATCCTGCTTAAAGAGATTTAAGCAATGCATTTAAATTCTAAGTACTCGATCTGAGGTTTGCAGAAAAGTGAGTTTAAAATGTCGACGCTTATATCGCGTATCCTATAACCTATTCAGTATTGTATCGGCAAAGGTGAAATACATGAAAGTTGCTTTCATAGGCTCAACGGTATTCACCGCATTCTTACGTATCTCGCTCTTGTCTTCTCTGGTATATCGCGCGATATTTCTTCGCGAATGATTCTACCAACGCTTTAAATATAGCAGGCCGCCTTCAAAACGTATTGTATTCGCTCAAAGTGTCTCATGGCTGTTTCACCTTCGTCGCAAGAAAGCAATTTTTCCTGTGCTCTCCAGAAATATAATTATTTAAAGGAATCTCATATTCTTTGAAATAAATAATCCTCAGAAATAAATAATATACTTGGCGTCGATTTTTATTGTTTTCAATGTACCCTACTTTATACCTTTAACCACGTTTCTGTGTTTCCTGTATTTTATTTTATCAATTCAAACTTTGGGATTCTTTATTTAAAGCGATCGAAATGAGACTTCGAAAGCGAAACTTGTTACGCAACAATCTAATAATCGAGTGACCGTGCACGGATGATACTTTGGTGGATGATCGCAGGTTCGTGGTTAACTCGTTCGCGTATTTCCTTCTCAAGGAAATGAACGCTATCCGTCGTCGATACGCTACGCGTGACAATGATCGGTCGAGTGGGAGACAAAGGGGGAGAAAGAAAGAACGCGAGGAAGAGCGTTAAGAGGATTTGCGTTGCATTAGACGCGACTGGGCAATTCGCCAGTTGTGCTAATCGCGACGCATTCTTACGTCTTGACGGTCGATCGATCACACCTGAGAAATTAAGGCGATATTTTATAACACTTGGCGGTTGAAATTAGTTACGTTGATTGAAACATAACGCAACTGTAATCGTCAATCGAGAAACATCGACGATTTCCACGAATAATTACAATTTTTGATTCAATAATTTCTCTCATACCTATAAATCTGAATTTTATTAACGTGAATTTCCCTCCATAATAAGATGCTTTTTAAAAGGAAATTGAATCATACGTATTATACGTATAATCACGATATGAAATTACAGAAAGATTTCGCGATACCACTGTCGTACAGGAATGAGAGATAGAACAAACATTTTTTCGACCAATCATACGATTTTAATGAAGACCTTTGCGGATTCATTAATTGGACAATTTTATTTCCGTCCGTAAGCGATTGAACGTATAAATTCCCATGTATTCAGCCGCATCGAGGACGCACTTAAATTCCAAAAACCATTTTAATTAGCGCCGTTCGACATTCATTTAATTCACATATTTTTCTCGTTCGCGCGCGTAGATTCTGATCTAATTAACAGGCCTCTCCGATGCGCACCAAACGGAGTAAAATTGCATATCGCTCGCAGTTATGCCGCATTGGAGCTTTGCCAACGTGGACTTGTTACTTTTATCTGTCGTATCGTTCACTCAACTCGTATTACTTAAATTAAACGAACTCCCGTTACGCTATTCCCACTGCTGTTCCTTCTTTTACGGTTTTAATTTACATTCTTCACACATCGTCCGGAAAATTATTCCAGATAATGGGATCGCCGTACGTATGCCGTCTTACACAGTCTTCATTCGAAAGTGACACAATCTAGAAATGTTAGTTTTTCAAGAAACATGGCGAAGGATAATTTCCTCGAAAATATATATTTGTGGAAATTTCACGTAATTATTACAGATTCCAGAGATCCGATCTCGCGGAAATTTCTTGCCGTTGACGCTGTTGTGGCTTAGACCTGTTCCTAGCGTGTTGTTCCTCCACCCTGAATAGCGATTCAGATGCCATAAGCACACGATGCAGTATCCATGTTGAATAGCTCTCTGACGTGCTGCCTTTCGATCTGTTGTGTCCTTCATCCCAGATATTAATCCCGATAATTATAAGATGACAATAATCTTCCATTATCCATCTATAGAAAAATCCTGTCACCGATATCATCAGACGCAGAAATAAAAAAAAAACACTTATAGCCATTCCTTAAATTTCTCGAACGACCTTTATGAGAAACCATTCGAGGAACCTTGGACCTGCTTTCGATCATCGATCGAAACGAGAAAAAGGAAGAAAACGAGATGGTAACGATACAGCTTGGGTAGGTTGAGTGGCACGATTTGACGGAGTTTGGTCTGCATTCGCCTATTCGGTCGTCTGGAGGGTGTCGAAATGTCGGCGGGCACAGGTCACGGTTATATCCAATAAAGGTGAAATTGCGGGGGGCAAACATGGGGTGGAATTTACGCATTGATGTTTAATGCAAAATTCAAATCGTTCCGTCAGCCCGGCCAGCCACTGCGTCAAGATACTCTTTCGCCCTCGTTCCTTCGTTTCCAACGACTCACCCTCCCGTCCTCTGTTCACGGGGTAACATATGACGCAATCTTGGCAGGTATTGTCAGGGAACCGGCGACATCTTTAATGTATGAGATAGAAGGGGGGCTAGGCTAGCTGGCTGCCACCGGTAATTGTCACTGTGTCGACCACGATTTGGTGCATGCGCGCATCACTGCAACCTCGTTTCCTAGTTGTATAGTACAGGTGTCGGGGATACACGTGTGTCTCGCCTTTGTTCTTCGCATTTCGCGTCGGCGACAGGCATCCCTTTCGTCGCCACGACAAGCGTTGTCGTCGATATTCCCTTTTCAACGGAAGAAGGAAAAATTTATTGGTCCGTCGTTCCTTTTTCGGGCTTTATTGGCTGAGCTTCTTTCGTTTTCCTTTTTTATTCGTCGGATTTTCGTGTTCGAGGGCGTTTCGTTTCGTTTCGTTGCTTGACCTGGTTTCACTAGCTTTGCCGCGCGTCCTTACCAATGTATTGGCTCGTTGAATCTCTTCGATTTTGACGCGGCCGCTGCAAGATTGCACAATTGATTCTGCTACGCGAGAAATCGAGATGGATCTTCGTTTCTTTCTTTCCCCCTTTTTTACCTCTTCTTTTCTTTATTTCCGGACTTTGTATGGAAATGGATGGCCGACCATTGCGACTCCGCGAATGCCTATGTACGTTAAGCAAAATCAATTCTTTGTGCAAATAAGAAACTTCCATTGATTCGATCTGCGAATGCCTGTGCATCTTTTTTTTTTAATTTTTCGCGGACTTATATCGTGATACATCTTTGTTAATTTTCGTAGCATTTGCTACCGATTTTTATAAAAAGATCAAAAATATATTTAGGTAATACACTGTATTCGTATTATAATAGAATCTTACTGGACAGATTTTCGAAGGGTTTGCTCTACCGCACGTATTTCCCGTCTTTTCTGTCGAGTAATTTATACCGGCGATGATGGTAACTTCCAAGTAACACGGGTACGAGAAGATTTCGGCGATGAAACCGTCGGAGAACGTCTGACTTATGAAGCTGTATACTACTAATTTGCTGTTCTAGACTGTTATAAATTTCTTTATCTGTTGTTTCCTCATATTTCGCTGTTTTCTTTATTCTTTATGACGCCTGATATTTTTCCCGTATCTTTTTCCTTCTCTTTGTTCCCTCAAGAATACAGCTTAATACTCGGCAACTGTAAATTGAAGGAATATTAGCATGTCTGATCTCGCGCGGTTCATACTACTTGCCGCGATGCAGTGAAATTACCAGCAAATTGCTTGTAACTTCACTGTAAACAAGCAATGTTCATCCGTCTGTATTCTCCCGTCTCCTGTTTTATTTGTACGTTCGCTCGTTTCTTTCTTTCAATTTTCTCTCAGAAAAGAAGTCGATGTGAGAATGTGTAATATTTCCACGAATAGACATTCCAATGCTAATATTATACTTGTAATTGCAATAGATCGAGAATGACGCACTTATTTATTTATTCCCACTTTTCTTCTCACTTTCGTCTCGAACATCTACTCAACATGAAGAAACATGTGCTTCATTTTTATCGTATGTTATTCAACGTAACGCACAACCTTTTCCCATCTCACTTTGCTTGATTATTATTTACTTCAATCGAGCGAAAAAATAGCTTTGAAAATAATCTTGCCTCGTCGACATTCTTAAAAGTTTTAAATATTTTACTTTAAACTGCATCGCAGCGAAGGCATCGACAAGTAGTTTCAAATAAGGATCTAGAAATCCTGTTATTTCTGTAATTCGACTACAACTATAGACCATCTCTTTATAATTATTCGACTTCGAATTAAGGGTCCAGGCTTTTTTCAGGTTCCTATTTCGTTGCTTCAAATCAGGATCTTGGCCTGTAGATCCTTCTACGTCTTCTTCTTTGCAATGCTTTCCTATATTTCATTCCATTCATCTTCGCCGATGCTCACACTATTCTCCATACACGTGTACACGGCTTTCAAGTCAGATATAGGTGGAGTAAATGAGAGAAGGAAGCTACGTTTCCACGTCGACACGTGGAATCCCATCGTAGAAAATTACGCGAATTTATACCACGTCTGTCGCTTCAAGCCCGGCTCATCCGTCCGCGAATTGGACTTTCTGCCAGAAACTCGAACGATAAAGAACTCAGTTTGTCACACGTCAAACGATACCGAGATTTGATTTTTTTGAAAGGGTCTTGTTAAATGGAGCATCGGTGAAAAGTTTGGATACACGGCTTGATAAGAAACGTGTTCTCAAGTTTTCTACATTATTAAATCTAATAATTTAATTAGCTTCGCTAAATTTACTTCGATCGCTTCGCCTCTATTATTCTTAAACCTATTATGTTTGTCATTATTTTTGTCTGCCGTTTTTATATTTTATATACGACGAATTCCACGTTATCGAGTCTAGAATTAAACCGATCCGCCAAGGAAAATGTCAACAGAATGAATGTGGAGAACTCGAGAAACGTTTTATCTCTATGAATAAGCGAGAAAATGTTTCACTCTACAGATTAGAAAGATGTTAGCCGAATTTCACGTGATTTCCGTGAATGTCAAATGTACACTGCGGCTTTCCGAATATTTTATAATACATTGTGTCGGATCACTGCGACGACGCCGACATGGGCATTGTCCCGTTTGTTTTCGAGATGAAATTTTGAAAAGCTGCAGCGCTCTGAAAGACCCATAGAACGAATTTCTCAAGGAACAGCGTGCGCAGAAGGCGATCACGCGAATTAGAAGACGCCAATTCTTATGGTTCCCAGGAGAGATTGCCGAATATATATTTTCCTTCTTTTTCGAACGTCTGTTTATAGCGGAACAACAGGGAACGAATATCTTCGATAAAATACCGTTTTACCTTATAAGGACGGACACGGTACAATTCCTATTATTTCGATATTTTTCGTAGTGTTCTTTCTATCGTCATAAGCGATCGCGAAGAGACAGAATGTTCAAATAAATTTGTCAAACAATTTCTTTTGATTTTAGAGCATCTGGAGTGGAAACATCATACATTCGAAAATTAAAGAAATAAACTAACGGTAAAAATAAGAGATCGTCTCATAAAGGAAAAAGAAAAAAGAAAGGAAATCTATAAATTTCATCAAACGCCGTTCAAGCCCCCTGCGGACAATTATCTTGGTCAATTGAGGGCGGACGTTCGTCGAGTCCTTCCCTGGGCAAAAATTAACGTCGTCTATCGGGTTATTCCGTCGTCTTATACCTCCCAGAGACATAATCTAATTTCCCGGCGCGGAACAAACCTTCGTTCAGTGCGTTTCTCCGAAAGAAGAAAAACCTGGAATCGCACGTGAGCTCGTGTGCGAGCGCGCGAGTACACGGATTAGGGGATGTCTTATACAGAGGCAAATTATATTAGTCCCTCGGGATTTTCTCGTGTATGTTACCCGCACAGTTTATACCTTTTTCGTGAGAGATGCGCGAGAAGTATTGTCCGTCGTTTTCGCCTTCTCAATTTCGTCTGTGGATGCGAGAAAAAACATAAAAGACCGCGATCAAATATCGACCGGAACACGGGAGAAAATCGTAATTTGCATTTCAATTGAAATCGCTATTTTTAATGATACCGATAGGATTCAGGTTGTTAGGGTTAACGGAGACTTCTTCCCCCTCGAAGATCCGCGTTCTACGTGATCCGCGTTAATTAATGCTCGGGGCACAGCCACGACTTGAAATCTGAATAGGATTCTTTCTTATCGATGGATTTCGGACGCTTTAGAATTTTTCTTTCTTTTCTTTTTTCTTTTTTTTAATAAGTGAAATAGAAATAGAAGACTGCAATCTTATGAAATAACCCTGCACCCATAATAATCTATGGAACTGAATAATTGTTCTTTACTTTCAGATTTTTAAAACTGTAATACTAATCACGTAACTCCATATTATTTCCATAACACAATATATGCTCATTAGCGAATGTTTTATGAGTTTGTTGGATACAGTACTTTCCGGACCAGCAAATTCACGGTTTGTTCCGTAATTTCGATTACAGGTATAGTAATTCCAGTTACTCGGGAGATTGATGGAAACTGTATAATTCGTAGTATGAAAAGTGATAACAATGGTAACGATGGAAGTTTTGGGAAAATGTATTTCAACAGGAAGTAGGAGGGTCGAGAACGGGTTGAGTGAGTAGGGTTGAATTCTCATTTGACGCTAGAAGTAGAGAATCACAATGCATTTTATCGGGATCGCTGAATAATTTATACAACTCGTGACGCAAACGAAATCAGCTCATCATTTTAGTCGCATTCAATTCCGAATCTATTGTAAAAGTAACCATTAATAATATCTTCTAGGTCACGTTAACCGTTTTGCCAGTCCAACTATTAATCAGAGTTATTTCCATTTATATCATAATTTCGCGGATGCCCGGCAATGGGCACGCGAGATAATCTGCATGTGAATATAACGAATTTGCACCTGCGTTTACGAAGTGTTTCGTTTATTCGCCTCGTATATCTCCGCTACCGCATCAGTGAAATTTATTAAATCATGCTTACGAGGTTAACTAGTCCGAGTATATGAAATTCGTTTTCCAATTTTTCTTTCCATTTTTTTTACATACTATCATCTTAGAAATAGATGTTTGTCTGTTTGTATCCAGCTATGTGAGGTAATTTTAAGGAATGAAATAACTTTTCAAAGAAACAAGCTTATTAAATATCTCTCCTCTTCCAAGGATTTACATTAATTCACGTGAAAGTAACAAATGTTTAAGTAAAATAGCGTTACATCTCATCATAATATCTTCGTTATGTTCTCAGTTAATGTTTTTCGAATTGCAAACTTTTTGTTTTTTATGGCGTTGGTTACCTACGGCTCATTCAAAGTGCTATCAAATAAATCAGCATCGTTGCTTAGACTATTCGCGTGATTTTGCTCACTGAATCTGGCTGTGTTTGAAATTTACTGGAGCTTCGGTGCACGCTCCTAAAGTATAATACGAAATGGCGTTATATAGTTACAAAGTTACTAAACTTGCGGCACGTTTTTTTAGTAACTCGTGGGACTTCGTGTCAAAATTGCTCCTCGTATGCGTTTCAAATAGTAACGAAAAGACCGAGTCTCTCAAATTTATCGCCGTCTCCGTGCGATATATTTTTCCCTTTCCTTCCTTCTTAATTCATAAATTAATTACTGGAAATACATATTGACGATATTAGTTAGAGAGCACAGACAGCGTAATTCAAGAAAACTTCAGAGAGTTCTCTGGCTCTTGTAATTAACTTGAACTCAACTTCATTCCAACTACATAATTCCTCACAGACTCCTACAAAGTCGCTTACAATTACGCTGCATTAATTTTCAAACGCGAGAGTTCCATACGTAGTTTAATCTTTGCTGTATTTAAACAAAATCTCAGTAGAAATCATCCCTTTTCCCATCAAACTACTGTACATTATATCGTTCCTAGAAATATTCTATCTTCTAAGCGATTCAACTGAGAATCTCGTCGCGAGCTTAAAATATCGAAAATCCAACGCCACTCGACAAGGAGATTTCCTCCCTGAAATCGGTGAATATCGACAAATACTACTGAAACTCTCCTCCTCCATCCCGCATATTTCAATCACGGCTCATATTTCATTCATCAATCGGTCGATTTACACCACGCATTCAATTACAACCGCGTCGATTATCGCGTGCACGCGTTTGCATTCCGGTCGAACGCGGCCGCGCCGCGTCGCCATCCACGTCGTTGCATATTACATCGGGAGGTTCCCAAGCGAGCGTTAAAGCGCACTGCCGCGGCAACGAACTCGGTGTCGAACGGTTCGTCGCACTTTGTTTTCCACACCGGACGATATTTTCCCAGTGTTCTTCGCTAGGAAAAGCACGATGCCGTGTGGCCCCTCTGTCTCGTCCAGTTGCGTATATCCTCGGGGCAACAGCGATCGACTGGCAGTTTCGTCGGTTCTTCGGGTTTTCGCACGCGAAACTTCCCTCTACAGAACCGAAATCATAGCCTGGCCACGGAACCGAAAGTTGAGCCACGTGTGTGAGATAAATCGACGGGACACATGCCGGAATCCGCAACTGACGTGTCGAGTTTCGCGTAGTTCCCCCGGCGAATAAAGCGGATCCACGGCCGAGCTCTACGATTTTCACACGTCCGCGAACGCTTCGGGTAGTACCAGTTGCTCTTGTTCGACTACGATGCGGTACAGGTTTCATGGAGATTGCGGTATTAAAGGCGATACATTGTCCCACCGACACTGGCCATCCACGTTTCCAAGCTGTCTTCGTCTCTCTGTCACGATCAACTTGAAGTTGCACGTTCGTTGTGAATTTTCCATGGCTTTTCAGATCGTTTCATAGATGATATTGGTAAAGAAGACGTACAATCTTGACGCGGTAGGTATCGTGCGATAGGATGTTGCGCGTGGAACGGTCGAGCGTTTGAGATTAAAGAGCGAAGAAAAAAGTGTGACGATAGAGGACTTTGGATATGTTTCTTAATTTATTCAATGTGGTTTTGGTAACTTTCTTTAATCTTGAACAACGTTTCGTTTATTCGATGAAAGAGATTGATTACTGATTGTTACGGAACCTTATAACGTTACACCGAATTCTATAGAGTTCGCCGCAGTAATCGATATTTCTGTGAGTCGAATATAAAATTGGAATTGAAGCGAGTCGGTATTATTCGTGTCTTGCCCGCGTGTTACATGCAATTGCATAACCGTTTGATCAACTTCACACTTCTCTCTGTACAGTTGGAACTCACAAATTAAGCAATGCCGAACCGTTTTCCATAATTATATATCCGGAATCTAAAATGTGATATGAGATTCTAAAAGCTTTAAATATAGAATCGGTTTTCTTAGAATGCAATTTTATACTTGATATAAAATCAATAAAATGACTAGTTTAATAAGTCTTAATAAGAGTATTCAATCTTAATAAGAGTATTAGATATAGCGCTCTTATGGTTATCTTCGTATTCTTATACATTCTTCAGGAAACGATTTTTGAATTAGTGGACAAATCGAATGGATTAGAACTGAAAAAAAGGAAGAGAGAAGGCGAAAGGCGATGACAAATTTTCTCTAGTCATTTTCGAAAATGATCGGGAATACACGGCGCAGTATTTTATTATTCTTCAGTGTCGATGACAATCGCTGGTCGATGGTAGCTGCTGTAGCCGCGGAACGCGAGAATTTCGACGCGTTATTATCGCGGGTGATTTAATCATTCTCGAGTTATTAATGCACGCTATTAACGTTTTATTTTCATTATCTAATTCCCCGTGAAATCACCGCTAATTAAAAGTGCTTGTCGCGGAGAACACGAGCTGTGTTGTAACAATTACCGCGAAGTTTGTAATTAACTGGCGCATTTGTACAGCTTTAGAAATACGCCTTTTTTTCAACAGTTGTTTAACGCAGTTAAACTCAGGATATTAAGCAATGAGAGAAGTATCCATATCGTGTTTCCGGTAATAACATAGATTACATTATTCATTTGAATTGTATATTTAGGATGGCGAAGCGATTACAATTTCGTCCTGCAATTAATTTACGAAGGAAAGTGCGAATTCTCTTTCGGTCGTATTTGTGTTTGACAATATTAAATTATTATAATACTACAGGTTGGATGTGTAATCTCGTAAATGATAAGGGGATAGATGCTATCCGTTTCGTTACAACTTTCTGTGTACTCTCCTTTCTTCGAGTCGTTACTTTATTTATTCACCAGTTTAGTTTTTACTTTATCGTGTTTTCCTTGCGAATAATATCATGAAGAAGATCGCACTATCGCGTGAAAGCTTTGATACTTTAATCGTTCATTTTACATTTTGCGTTCAAAGTTTGTACGAAATTCGGTGACGTTAACAGTACAGAAATTCTACGGGTTCCATTCGAAATTCTGGTCTCGCGTCATTTTATTATCCTTATCAGCGTCACTGGCAATTAGAATTACATTTAGTACAGCGCAGCGTCCAGGGATGCATCGTTGCAGCTAGGTGCTAGATTTGACGCATTAGCTCTCCGCGAAATTTAATCATACTCGAGGACAAATTTTTATTGATACTTGAACCACAACGCGGCCTTGCGCTGCCGCGATATTGTCGTCGCCACGGCGGCGGTATATGCGGGGTAATCTATCAAGAACAAACCACTTAATCAAATTCTCCATGATTAAGGGGATGGAACAATTTTCTAGATAAAAGTGAAACCTTGCTTATTTTTCTTTTTTTTTTTTTTGAGGATGATTGAGATGATTTTTTATAGCTTACTATATTATTCTCGATAAAATTAAATTAGCCGTTTGCCATATAAATGGCGGAGAAAGAATGAAAGGTAGAAATGGTGAAAAGTCGACGAAGTCATAAGAATAAAATTCCTAGTATTTCTATTTTATTTAAAAAGTGTTGTAACCTTTCGGAATAATTACGGACAGAAAAATCATCACACCTCGAGGGATGTGTTGTTGTACCTTTAACAAACGAAAAAGATAATTACGTATTCTATTTTAGTTGAAGCACGCAATACAATACAAGCGTACGACACCCAACTGCATGATTCTACCGAAATGAAACTGCTCCAGTTTCTGTGCAGTGGAAATGAAAAGTACTTAAACTTTATAGCATCCCTTATCTAACCGCAACTGAAATCAGAAATCAGCCCGTCATTCCTGACACTGGCTCTCGATAGAAAATAACGTGCCAATTATTCTGAAACGCCTTTTAAGTCAAATTTTTAGAATACAAAGAGCTAATATTCCCTTTGTCGTAACTCGATATCCAATATGTTGTACCTTTTTAGTACACACGTATATGCACACAAATATTACACAAGTGTGTTAAGAAGCAAATGCTATCGCTACGTATAGAAAAATAATATTTATAATAATAGTAATATTAATAAGTATCTAATAATAATATTTATTACAATATCAACGATTTAACGCCCTTTGTTACACAGTAGAAAAATTACAATTGACGATTAGACAGAAAAACGTTAACAGCTATGATAAACGTAGAATGAAGTTAAATACGTTAAGTTAAAAAATCTAATACGACTTAGCAAATTCAGCGCCAAGTATCGTACAAACATAAAACATAAAGTTAAGTTTACATTACAAGTTGAACCACGCGGAGGTAAAAGATCGTCTAAATAACGAAGTGGATTTATCAAAGAAGTCAAGTACATCGCAAAAACGGTTTACAGATTAATAAATCTGATTAAAATAGTTATTTTGACCGTACAATGTTCGGTATGTCTCGAACCTGAAGAAAGTATGGGAAAAAGAGTATGGGAAAAAGGCAGCGCGCAGAAATATGAGAGTTAGGTATGTGGAGAATATTCGGAGAAAAGTGTGCGATAATAAGATCATAATTATGGCAATAGGTAAATACAGCGAATCGGTATAATATGAAACAAATCTAAGAAATTTGTGCTGCACACTTCCAATCGATGCGATATGATTTTTAAAATAGGGACATTATATTATGGAACTGTGTTTAGGTCAGACTTGAGATACGTATATCTGAGAGTATAAAGCAATAAAAGGTTGGTAACGGTGGAAAAGTGTTCAGAAGTACGGTAGCGAGAGTTCTAGAGAGTTCGAAGAGCAGAGTTCGTTATGGTAATATAGTGCGATTGAAAGGACAGAATATCAGAGAAAACAATACCAAGATCGCGAATATTGTTGACTGAAAGTAATAGTATATTGTTAAAAGAATACGTATATATAATGGTACTATTCTTAGGACTAAAGCGGATAATATGGCGTTTATACATCATACTTATAGCAATGCTATATTTTATATATCAAACGTTAACTTATTAGTTGAATAGGTGGGTCTGTTAAGATCAACTTGTAACAATTCAGCGCATACTCTGAAGATCATCGGCGTATAGGCGAGATTTACTATTAGGTCGTCCAGAAAGTATCTTTCTTTTACAGATACGTCTTTTACAACAACGCATCTTTATACAAACATGAAACCTAATTTGTCGAACGTTGTGATCTTTAGTTTGATAGAGGAAAATGGATCATACGTAATTCGATAAAATAATATAAAACGGAAAATGTTGTGCATCCATTATTTTCTTATAAAACGAAAGAAACTTTTCGGACGACTTAATATATAAAAATATGTCAGAAATGTCGCGAATAAACAAGATAAAAAAGAGTAGGCCAAGATGAGGATCTCGAGGTACACCAGAACGGATAGTAATTTCCTCAGAGAGACGATGGTTGACGTTTACGATTCGAATAATTAAAAAGCTAGAAAGCCGAGAAAGAAGATTGGCACGAAAACCATGAGCGTTAAGTTTAGATAGGAGTACAGAAATTGTTAACAGTGTCGAATGCCTTACGCGTGTCGGTGTAAATAGCATCTATCCGGAATCCTTTTTCAATGCAGATAGATAAAAATCTCTCTAACAAGGAAGAGAATTTGTGATAATGGAATGAACAGACAATTATATTCCAATATCTGCTTCGTTTGATATACTTTCTCCAATTAACGTTTCAAAGCAGAAAGAAGGACTGTCGATGATTATAATACGGATCCACTTTACAAAGGGTTAAAGTGTTCTCAAAACAGTGGGAGAAAATTTTTAACGCGAACTTGACAGTCCGCAGGGTACAGCCTTTAGTTCCTCAGAAAGTGACAATTATCAGATTAAAATCTTGACCCGATGTTCGAGTAGAGATGGAACGCCTTCCTTCCCTTTACCCGTGCTCCAGGTTTGTGCAGTAGAACAAATTTTGTGAATCTTTGATTTAATTAATTCCTTTTGGTTCGTGTTTAAAATGGTAGAAAATTAACGTGGTGAAAGAGCCGAGCGAGACTCGAAGAAAGCGCTCTGCAAACTAAAGAAATATTTTATCGAGGATAGTGAATAGTTTACCGTCCTCTTTGAATATTATTATCGGATCTGATTAAAGGGATCTCCTCTCTCTTGGCCAATAATTTTATACAACCAATCTCGATTGTTAATACACTCCATCGTCAGACGAGCGAACATCGAACAGTGTTTTCTTATTCGATTAGATAGAATTGATTTCTTGAACTGCAGTAATATTAGAAAAATCAAACGTTTTACCAGCCTTCTGTTTGTCAAGAAACTGACTAACGAACGAAATACACAAAATACCAAGAATCCAATACACATTTCTATCCTTCCAAAACGAAAGATCACGTATCAACGAATTAACCAGCAACGAACCAAGGTACACAGTGTACACAGCTCAACAGGCACGATTCCTGCCACGGATAAGGTGCAACAAATTCGACAAAGTTTCGTTATTACGAGCTAAACGACAGGTCGAGCAGAAATCGTTAGTGTATGATCTATATCAGCCACGGTACGGGATGAGAGGCGGAACGAGGCGCGACAAGAAGCGTGTGTAGAAAAGCAACACGCTAGTAATTTTCCATTTTATGGACCAAGACAGCACGTTGGCGGGGCCGTTGCCAAAGCTATTTCCAGGCAGCAACGCTGACTTTGCTTCGTCGTACTCTCGGGTTTCTTCTCAGCTGTTCGTCGAGATCCGCGTGCAGCACGCGCCCCGTAATACCACGAGACGTAGCCAAACGTCCGTTCTTATGGTTTCGTCGAATTAGTTTCAACTGGCGTAGCGCAATTGTCAGAGATAAAGTCACAAAACGGCTCTTTAGAATGGCAATTGCCGGCTGCTGACGATAGCTGTACGTGAATACTAATTGCCCTTGCCACTTATGATCCTCGATTACACCATGATCCTTGATTATTGCGGTCATTTTGGTGACTCTGAGCGAAGCGATACCGGTTTCTTTCGTCGTTCCTTCCTTTGAATCCGTTTGCGAGTCTTCCGTCTCGATTATACGATTCTTTTAGTTTCATTCGATTAGAAGGTTCGCAGCGAAACTCGAGAAAAATATAAAGGAGACGTATCTATATGGACATGATGGAATTGACGTTTTATAAAATAATATACGCGCCGTTCCTTTCGATAACTCTTTACGATTTATCATAACGTTTTATTATTTGGCAGATAATATTATTCGTACTTGGAGAAAAGCAGGCAGTATCGTATTTCGCCGTGGTAGATGATTTTCTACATTATTGCTCACGGTATTTAACACCTTCCTGAAATTTGGCCCGTGCAGAAATAACCGGGAGCGTAACGTGTCTCGTAAAATCGGTGTGACTCGACACGGTCCGTAGCTTTTCCGTGTTTCGTTTTTGAATTAGAACAAGGTCTTTGTCTATGAGTCATTCTATTTCGAATCGAGCGAACGCACGGTGCAACTATAACTCGGGTCTGGATGTAATCCAATACGGTGCATATGTTTAAAATTACAGCGAAACCGTCGACGTGTTATTCACTTTTTCCATCTGTCCATCTAATCACCTTAGAAATTAATGATTACGCGATACGGTGGCTTCATATGGCTGGATTCATTAAGATTTATTTGACGTTTACGATCACAGACGTCGGAAATAATACCAATGTAAAGATGAACAATGACATATAATAACTATCACGTCTAAGATTAGGTATCTCTAAATGTATCGCTAATGTACGGTGATAGTGTATTTCGTTTCCTATATAACATTGGGATTTCCAACGCAACATTTGTTCCGTGTCTTACGGAAGGAAACGTAAAGTGTAATTAATTATTTTGATTCGACTAATTAATTAATGTTCAATTTAATGGAAGCTTTATAATTAGTTGGCGTTTGCGAGCGTGCTTATGAAATTGAAATTTACAAAATGCATTACGTAAGACATAATTAGGCGCCTGAACATAAATCATAATTTTTATTCGATAATTTCTTGAATACTCGCTCCGATAGACGAGATTCATGATGCTTTATTCAAATGCAGAATTTTTTTGCCGAATCAGAACCATTCGTCAACGATATACGAAAATTTCGTTTGATGCGTCGCGAAAATTTTACCTGCTTACCTTTGCCCATTACGGGAAAAGCTGATCAGATGAGTGGGTTAGTTTTTGTCAGAGAAAAACGAATCGTTCTGTGCGACTCTCTTTCGTGGTATGGACTCAAGAGGGTTACAGGATTTTCATTCGCCACGCGTGTACGACGCGAAAACACTAGAATTTCGTTAAGTATCGCGATTCCGAGGCTGTACACCCATTAGAGCGCAGGGTACAAAGGTTAGAGCTCTAGACTTTCGTTGTTCACTCAGTAGTACTGCCTAATTCTGCAATTTTCCGCTTCTTTTTTTTTTCATTTTTCTCTTTTCTTTTTTTATTTCCTTTTCTCCTACGTTAGTAATTAACTCAAAAATGCTAACACCGTGGAACACGGAGAGCGTAACGGCATCCTAGAGTCGGCACTTTTTTAATTTTTCCTCCTTCTTTTTCCTTTGTTCTCCTTCTCTGTTTTCCTAGTGCGCTCTCCTTTACGTGTGCATTGTGGGCGCATAAAATTCCAGGTATCTCGTAGCACAGCCAATGTTATGTTAATACTACGCGCATTAATTGAATACTTCGTTTAGTAACCGGACAAGGAACTGTCGACGCGGTCTACGCGACGAAGAAAAAAGAAGAGAAGGAAATGAAAAACGATGCAATTATCTGGCCTTTGATAGGTCTACGGCATTAATAAAGCAGAGAGTAAACCGGGTAATTTCTAATCAACGAGCGGCGAACGTTGGGAAGCTAGCAAACTAGCAAACGTCCGGGAAATTCTTTTGAAAGGTGAGAGTTTGAACGTATAATGCTGTGTATATACGCGGGATAATTATAGCGTTGGTCGTTTTGCTTTTCACTTGTTTCGTGTAACGTTTGATACTACGTATAACCTGGTTTGGTTGTCTTCCTTTTAGCTCGCTGGATTTGTCGATCGCGTGCCTTGTGATCCGGTTTAATTAAATAAAAAGGAAACCTGCGAATGGTAAAATATTTAGGAGTCTGGTCGATATCTCAGTGCAATTACTTATTACCTTTATAACACTTCTTTAACCTATTGATTCATTTGCGCAACTGGTTCTGTGAAACACTTTTTCCTTAAACGTCTGAGATTGGGTAATTGCGATAAACATTTGTTACTTAATTGGTGATCGCCAGTAGATTAATCGCGGTTGATGACGGTTCTGCTAGCGATCGTGTATAATGGGTATCCGATAGGTCGAAAGTTAGGCGTATCAATCTGTCTTAACCACATGCTCGACACGGTTAGGCTAATGATTCATCTCAATCTCCGCCATTTTCGTAATTTCCAGCATAACGTGATCAAATATAATGTAATAAGAAAATGGTTCACTATTAAAGTTACAATACTTCGATGGTAAAAAGGTAGCTAGTAACGGAGAAAACAATTAAGAAAATTGAAATCATCTTAGATATAGGTTTCCAGAAAATTTTCTTTTGAGGAATCACATTTTATTGTGCATTATACGTTCATCCGGATAAAAGAATCATAAATTTTAAATTCGTAGCAACGAAGCGGAAACAAAACGATCCTTGAATCTGTTGTCAAAACACTATCCTGCTAGTCGTCGCTTTTATCCATTTCGCCTTTAGTCTCCGTTCAACCCTCGCGTTGTGTGTGCGCAAAACGTGATTCGTCGAAAAGCTACGTTCCTTACCCCATAATTGGTACGACAGGGTGCACGGAATTTTACACAATATTCAGAAATTTACAGATAATTAAAGAAGAATGACAGTGTTCTTCTGTGTTGTACTTAAGTTAGTTGAAAAATTACTTGAACTTATATATGTATTAAATTCATACGATTAGTCCTTTACACTCGGTGACCTTCTTTCGATCTCGTGCCACTAATTCGAGCACTCTTCGTGAAAAACGAAGTTTTATTCACTTTTTTCTAGGTGGGACAATGTCGTTACTTCTATTCTCGTTCCCTTTCGTATCAATGCTTATACATCGAAATTTAACTCATTTTCACTGCTACTTATATTGTAACTCTCACTTCTGCCTTTTCGTTTTGGCACTGATTTACAAATTATAAAAGAATAAGAAAATTATGCATCTTTCTGGGAGGAGAATGACGCTTTATCGCTACCTTCTGTTACAAGAAGATTTTTCATATCTTTTCTGTTTTTCTTTTTTTTTCGTGTTACGCGAAGGCAAAACTTCAAGGAGACATATTTTTAAAAAAATGTTGAGCTTGTGTAATTTCGTGCTATATAATGACCATCTTTGTGTCTCCTTAAAGGGGAATCCGCGTTGTTCACTAGATTTACGATGCCCTTCAGAGGGGACAGCCGAGTGCGAAGGGTTAGTTGGTGTTAGACATTGTTTGTAAAGCACTGAAACAATACGTTGTGACGAATATTTTCCAAACTATCGCAAAAGTAAATATCGCTGGAGTCTAATAGATCTCTTCTTGCCAATCACGAGTTAAATGTGATCGTGCGATTAACAATCTGTCATAATCAGCAACGTTCATCCACCAGTAAAAGTAAATATTTCTTCCCAATCAATAATACAAAACTTCGAGCCCTCTCTCCTCCATCCCGCTTATCAAACCATCAAACGAAGAAGTCAATAGTCGTGCCCTAAATTTCGTTTTATTTATACGAAAGGTACACACAGCGCATGAAATGTCACAAATTACTATCATCTATAGGAGTTATCTACGGAAGTTGTCGTGGAATCTGCGACACGTGGTCTCATTATCTCATAGCCTGTCAACATGAAATTATAAACATAAGCTGGTCTCGCTGGCGGGGACAAAAGAGAAAGAATGCTCCAAGAGGGTTGTTGGATGCAAAGAGAGGGCGAGGATCCAGGTTACGTAAGCTCGAGAGCACGTGTCACGAGAGTCCAATAGGCCGCTGCTCTCTTTATTCCTTTCGTTCTTTCTCGTGCCAGAGCTTCGTTAACCTTGCCAGCAATAGCGGCAGGCAACAGGCGGTTTTGCCTGCTGCTTCGTTAGAGATGGTATGGATGAATGCACGGAATAATTGAGAGCGTCGCGGGACTTTAATTCGAATTCTTAATTACGATTCTATCCATGGTGTATATGTGTATGTACTATGCGCCATGTATATTCGTGTTTCGAATTGAAAAGACGCGAGGCCTGCTTTTCTTCGTCAGGAGTACAACTCCTCCGGGTCTCGACACCTCCGAAGGATATTTATATAACCCAATTTTCGAAGCGTTCCGCGATGGTAAATAGCAGCGCCGGGGCTGTCCCTTTCATCCCCCTGTTGTCCGAAAATATTTGCACGGACAAACACGACCAGACGGTTTCCCATTAACCGGTGTACAGAGAATGAAGGAGAAAAAAGTGGAACTGTCTCTTTTTTTCTTTCAGCGAGAGAACTTACGCCGCGTTGCAGTGGGAATTTTAAACTGCTGCCTGGCTGCCCGTTCGACTGGGCTGGACTTTAGAGCTGGAGAATATACATGGTGAAAGTTTTGGTGAGTGTTCATTGAATTCTTGTCCCAATTGTTTTTTTTTTTTTTTCTTCGAAGATTTATGCAGCGATTGTTATGAGATGAATATGTATATCGACTTATCCTGCTATCGCGTTGAAACATGGTAAATAGACTATCGTTAGCTTAGTAAAATCAGTGGCATGAGGCGAATTAGATATCTGATATTTCTGTAAATAATTCATTATACAGATAAGAAAATTGGAAATAATTTCTGAAATTTATTAAAATAACCATTGAAACATTTGAACTGAAGGTGAGAAGATGCAAATGAAAAGTGCATGTCTGTCATAAAATCAGCCCAAGCCCACGATACTCCTATTTCTTCAACGTTAACTATCGCATAAAACTTCCTTCACTGTTCCACGAAACAGTTTTTTTCTTTTCTTTCCCGTATCGCTTAAACATTCAGGCAACAAATCCTCCATAGAAAAGAGCTTCCGCTTATCGTGGAAAATTTCACGCGGCTCCATTCCTGCTCGTTTGATCCGACGCAAGAATATCCTACAATTCCAGTTGTACAATTCTTAACGTCTCGATCCACGGGGAAGAGAGGAGCACAAAGCGATTCGCGGCGAAGGCTTCCTGTTTACGTGCAAATTTTACGCGTGCATCTCTCTTATTCCGGCCGCTGTTCCGGAAAGTGCAGTCGCTTGCGGTTGAAATGCGTGCCACGGAAACGTTGATACACTTTTGCGAAGTGTTCTCTGCCTCCATGTTTCCGCACACCATGCACGTATACGTGCACACACATGGAAAATACATACAGGCACGGCAATTCTCTGCCTCTTAATGTCGCGCGCCCGCGTACAATGTGCCAAGCGTGTTGTTGCGTTCGTTCGGAGAATTTCACGATGCAAGCTACCGAGTATCAGTGTAACTGCTGGCAAACGAAGCGTTTCAGCGAACATTCGCGTTTCAAAATTACAAATACGCTAAGCGTTGGCCTGCTTGGAAAAATTTCTAGAACGAAAGACATTGCACCGCCGGTCGTACCGGTCATATGGACCAACAATCATCGCGAAATTGCTCCGAGGAAATGTAACTGATGAATTCGAAATCGCCGATCAGACATCGATCATGCATTTAATGCGAATAAATATTAAACGAGCTGCCTCTCTTCGCTTCTACGTACTCTGCAGGCTATACTCGCATATACGCAGAATATTATGAATATTCATTAAGCTATAAGCGGTGATAAAAATCGTGCCGAGTACGAAAATGAAAAATTACAGCGCGTATAAATATGGATGGCGGTGTTAATTGTTTGAACGAAAGGAAGCGAAAAGAACACGCATACGATTCGCCCGTTTTTTCCCGGGTTTTTGTTTTTTAACCGATTTTCGTGTTATTGTCAAAGCTGGCGGAAAATTGGTTTGCATAAAGATCGATCGGTAATTTTTCATCGTTGTGTAATTTTTGGAATTTTTTGCAGTTTGTATATAAACGTCACCAACGGCGAACGAACAGTGTAGGATTTGATTTGATATTCAACCTCTTAATGTATCATCCGATCTTTCTCGGATACTTGTCTTTAGATGGCAGTCCTCTCCGGTAACTGATCAATCAGAACCGATTACAGTGATTATTTATTCTTCCAGCGAACTGGACTGTATCAAATCTCTAACGAAATTAATCCGTTTAATTGAAATTTAAAATCTCTTTAATTATTTCGTGTCGAATTATTTTTCCCCGGCAGAGAACTGATTGGATTAAATATTTGCCTACTTGTGACATATTCGATGTCGATAGCGTACCCCTGGATATTTATTTGTTAAACGTTTTTAGAAAATTACTCGCGCTTAAAGTTTCATTCGAAAAAGCGACATTTCGTATATAGAACCTGAAGCTTTCTCCGATATACCGAAGAGCCACTATCAACTTAGAATCCCCAGTGACGTGAAAGATGGGTAAGAAAAATAATATCGCGAACTCGTGGGCTCATAGCGCGGTCTCGAATAACCGGCCACGTGAATCGAATACCAGCCGACAAAGGAAACGAAATTCTAGCCTGGAAAAATCCAGCGTGTTCCGGCCGTGAATCGAGTTATCGTTAGTCCGAGGTAATGGCTATTCGTCAGCTAGCGGAATTGCTTCTCGAAATGGAGTGGTTGGTTATAACGTGCTATATCGGCTGTACCTAGGCGCCATTTGAAAGTCAAATACTTGCGTGGAAGACGAAAAGGGAGCTGGGGTGGAAGGTAGAAGGTTGCACAGGGCCGTTTCAACCGGATAGGGTGAAAAGGAGAGAAGGAAGAACCCCCGCGAGATCTCAAGACATTTCATAGTATCGCGCGATATCTGCTGCTCCTACGTAGACCGCAGACTTCATCCGATTAACGACGCCCAGCTTCTGTAATGCGAGCATCTTGCCAAATTGCCTATGCCTTGCCTTGACTTAATTAAATTCAAATCGACCTATCGGACTCCTTCCAGATCTTCGAACGCGATACAATTCTTATCTTCTCCATTCTTTTCTCTCTTTCTTCGCTCTTGTTTTTCGAAATTCCCGCAGATATACTTCGAGCCACGAAAAGCGCTTCGTTGGTTTTGCTCGTATCGTTTTAATTCGATTTGTTGGCAGTCTTCTTCCGAGTGATCCTTTGGAAGCCTGATGTTTTTTGTCCTACGTTTACACAAAGGAAATTGATGTTTTCTTCAGAAGTTTTACACTTTACAAAAGTTTGCAGTTTCCTAGTGTATCTTGGATGGGTAGGAAAAGCTTTTTGTTTCTCAATTTTATTGCAATTTCCGTGCGATATGTACTTCGTATACGCCACTGCTTTTTTTATCGAACGAAATGTTCATTATAAAATGTATATTTGATAATTCACAGTAATCTTAGAATACCCTCGCGTCATTATTTTAATTAAAGAAAAATTTCCTTGCTCGAATAGATGAAACGAATGAAACGAATAAAATGAAATGGAGCAGCGAAAAAGTTGTTGGATTTGAAGAACCGCAATCGCCCTGTCCAGCCACGACGCTTTGATTTATAAAATTTATTATATCCTTGGACGCATTTTTGTTTGTTTAACGCAACGCGAGCCTCGAGTTTATTTGATTTTCCACGCGTTTTGATGTATTCGATTCCGTGTGTATCTCGGCACGGAGAGCATAAATTTTATTGGAAAGCAATTGGCGCGAGCGTAGGAACTCGAACGACCTTTTCGAAATTCCACGATCGAACGCAATAAATCCTTTCGATGAGTCCTTCGATATCATTTGTTTAATTGCAATCATCAAACCGATACATCGTTTCTGGTTTCAACGCTGCTCTCGTCATCGATGTTGATTTTTAATCTCAAGTTGAAAGGGCCGGGCTCGTTGTTTGAGTTGCAATCAAATTAAATGAAAAGCTGATTGGTGCCCGATTGTCTGCGGCATACATTTATCATAAGTTTTCTTCTCCGCAACGGTGAAAGGAAAACGGAAACTTAGCGATGGGAAAATGGCTTTCAATTATTTTGCCGCTTCTCACGATTCATGGATACTCTGCTTAATTCTGTTAGTTAACTCGCGAGGCTATCGCCTCGTTATAATCGAACGATAGGATTTTAATGCTTTGTACCTATCGATCTAGCGGATGACAAAGTTCGGAAACTATATTATTTTCTCGACGAACGTTCATATAGGAAGAGTGAAGGCAACCTTTAATCTTCCCACGCTACTTTATCGATCCATTAAACCGGAACTTGAAAATTTCCCTATTACAATAAATTAACACCCGCGTCCCACCCGGAGAATCAAGCTTTAATACCTCAGCGAAAAAAAGTTGACTCTCTCACGTTCTCAGTTGAAATTTCATCGGTTTCTAACCGATAAAGTTCCACTCCCTCGTCACGATCCGTTTCCACCCTCGTATGCGGCGAAAGTTGGATTACAATCCGGTCGCTGGCGAAAAACACCGAACTAATTCCGTGAATCGATTGATGCTAATAGCGGGTGGAACGGCGAGCAGAGAAAACACGATGTAAAGGAGAAACTCGCGTAATCGATTCGTGATAGGGACGAGGAAATGGGAAGGTGGGAAGAGGACGAGACGCGAACTCGAGGGGTAGCAGGCACTTGGCGTCGTCGTCACTTTGTTTCCAGGTGGACGGCTCATGATGAAGGGTGCTCAGGTGGAAACACAACCGGTCTGCCATGCGGCCCTCTCCACTCCCACTCGAGCGTCGAACGTGATTCGATTTAGCGCATTCCGATTGAAACTTTTTCCTGCGAACCGGGCCAAGCTCTCGAGCATCCGGTGACAACTCGCCGCGAGTAATTTCCGTTTGATTAAGGAACCAGGAGGGAAAAAGCCCGGTCGCATTGGGACGCTCGGAATCCAATATTCGCGGTGGACGTGGCACACGTGGATCTGCCGACGAAAAAATTCGTGACCGAGGGAAAAAGAGACGACCTTCTTCTAACGTGTCACCTACTCTCGTTCTCCGGGTCCTTGACTGGTCCTCTTGCCTCTTTCTCTGTCTAATTAAATTAAATCTGAACTTAATTTCGACGGAGTTGGCGTCGACCAACGGCCTGGAAAAGATTTGTTCCGTGGATAAAGCGAAAGAGAGAGGGAGAGAGAGGGAGAGAGAGAAGGAGAGAGGAGTCCCGTCAGAGGGTGAACATGATTTCTGTTGCTCGATGATGCACGACTTATGGCTGGCTGAATAATGAGTGGAAAGGGGTGACGAGGGTTGAAGGATAACTTTACGGCTAATCGTGATTGTTCCACGGGGTTGTATGGACAGATTGTTTTTGGAAATAGCACGTAGGGAAATTGCCGGGTTTTGAAGCGAGATTTTCGACGTTAGGAGAAATTTATGGGAATACAGCTATTAGATTATATATAGAACAATTATGGTTGATTATATCCTTAATAAGATTGCTTTTGCGCATCTAGTTCTTCTTTGTATCAGGATTCTATAATCTTCGTCGAAAAACATTAGACTTGGTATATTCTGTGTTACGTCGCGTAACACTCTACCTAGCCCAGGTCACACACCGCGGGCAAGATGGCAACCAGATGTCTTCGGATACTCACTGCGTACCCTCAATAGCCTCAAGTACCTTCCATAAATCTCAGGAATTTCCTAGTCGAGGTCCTTCAAACTGAACAAACGTCTGTTTCCGAAGCATTTCTAAAGACCTTTGTCTACTACGGTTTGACAAGGGAAGGTTGGTTTTTCTCACGTATGATGCAACTTTCCTCCCACTAACCACTTTCTCTCGAGGGCGGTTAAGACCCTTCGTTTAACCAATTAACAACGAAGCCTATTTCCCTCACTCTCTTAGCCAAAATCGTCACCAACAAATCCGATGGTCCCGTGCGCTAGACACACCCATCCTTAGCTTTCCTCCGCCACAGCATCGTCTCCGATTTTACATCCTTCGAACAGTCAACATCCTTCGACCGGGTTTACACCCGAAGATCAGTCAGTCTCAATCAAGCATTTCGTCAAGCAGTCAACAATTCGAATACAGTGAGTCGACAAATCCATCAGTATACGCGATAATCCGTCTTGAGACTCAGGTCGCACTCATTCGTAGTCATCTCATAGCAAATATTCAGTTTGTGTTACACCGAAGTTGTTGGTTTGTGAAAATATATAATAACCTGTTAACAGCAGCGTTATCTTTCATTTAACTACCCTTATTATCCCAAAAGAAATAAGGGATCGAGCGATTCGCGGCGTCGATTAGCAAATCGTAACGGGAATTTACGACTCCCGTTGGCGCGCTTCTTCGAGATCGTGCCTCCCCGCGAACGTGCGAAAACATTCTGTATATTTTATTAACTCGTCCGCTCTCCAAACGAATCAGAAATCGAAATTTTTTGCAAAGATAGCGCTTCTTCTAAAAAATATTCCCACTCGCTAGAACGGTGATGGAAAAGTTGAATAATTTTCTTGATTATGCCGTCAGCACTGCCCGTCAGCGTATAAGAGCTCGTCAACGATGAATAATGATAATCACTAGTTATCGGCGGATTTCATAGATAAATTGGCCCTGATGGACAGCTGTTGCCTGGTAATTGTATTTCGCTACAGCTTGCAGCCGTTCTACCGGTGAGAATTTCTCGCATCCAGGCACATGCGTAATGCTATAATGTCACGTTGGAAATTTTCGCCCAGACTATACTGCAAAAATATTTTACAACAATATCCAGTATCGAACTTTATAAACAGTGAAATAAAAACAAATTTCGCACATGCGATTTTACCATTTTTCTGTTTCATTGTTCTGTTTCATTGATATCTGTTATGTTTCATTATAAATTATTTGAAAATTTTGGGATATCAATAATTACCAATCCTAAAAAATGTTTTACATCTTTTAATCTGTTAATTAAAGCCAATAGCAATCATTGTCGATCACGAGCGCACAATATGTCACAAAGTTTCTGTCCTCTTTTACCCCGGTCGACCAGCTACTTGGAAATATCTCGATGCGGCGTTTCAAGCTTATGTCACGTATGAAACGCAGCTTGAATATAACGCATCTGCTCGATGGCAAAAGGCTTTGTATCGTCGCGCTGGATCTCCAATCCTTCATAAAGAGGATCCTCGTTGTTCGAGTCTGCCGCCATTCTTCCGTGGAAATGCAGCATTGTACTCTACGAAGAAAGTTGGTTTCGCGATCTCTGAAATTTATCTCGCGCCCCGACGACTTTTAAAACACAATACATGTATCGTTGACTGGTTGAAAGCCAGGGAGAAAGAGCCTGTTTTCCGGGCAGTTTCCCGGAACTCGAAGAAATTACCCACCAACATTTCGTTTCGGTAAAACTTTTCGAACAACGTCGAATCATCGTTGAAAATCGTGAAACCCGGCAGAGAACGATACTGTTTTTTCTCCTCTTTTTCTTTCCTATAGCATTCAGCTATTTCTATAGGAAGAATTGTGTTCTCGCAAGGATATATGATTTTTCATCAGTGTGTGACGTATTTCGCGAGTGTCAAAGTTGAGATCAAAAGCTTCCCCTCGCGTGTATGATTATGCGCATTAAGGGTAATTAATATTTGTCATAGCTCGGAACCAGTATCATTAATTTCTCGAAACGTTGATGGTTAGTATTGAACAATGTTCCCGTTGGACGAGTGAAATTTTGCGGGAATTAATCGAAAAGAGGGAGAGTTTGTGCTCAATATCCGTGGTATAATTTCGTGAAATTTCCAGGCTTATCGTTCCGCTTTGAAACCGACTGATCATCTGTAATATTTCAAACCTCTTCCCTTCAAAAAAGCAATATCATGCTTGTAAAGTTCGTATTCGGCAAAAGGATTAACATTTTCAATACTTGTTCAGTCATTGCATAAATCAAACTTATATACCAATCGTCATGCTAAATGTTTCTAATGAATTACAAAATCTTAGGTGGAATTTTGCATTTCAATGGAACATTCTACCGTGACATTTTCTACTAATCAAGAGTCCTGCCTTTCCTATTTCTTCGCAAAATATAATTTTTCAAGGATCGAGGAAACTTCGAATAGCCACTTGCACTAAAGTAAATCAAGATTTTCGTGACTTTCCTATATCTTACACTTGAAAGCGGATAATGTGGTACCTTAAAAGAAGTCGGTATTAAAATAACGCAGACGCGCTATGGTGGCTGGTAATTAGACAGTTTCTATGGTGAAACGCTCTTAATTAGATGACCGTATACCGCGTCATATGTTTTTATTTCAATACACGTGCGCGGTTGCGCAAAATTCCTCATATTCAACGTGCGCAAATAGATCCTATATAATACGGCCACGAGATTTCTAACGAGATTATTATGGTGGATTTTGCTTTTGCGTTCACGAGCGCGGTTTTAGTTGCGCTGCTTACGTCACTCTATTGTTATATCACTGAGTAAGCGGTGTATTCTATTTTTCTCGTTGAATTTTTGAAGGCAGGGAAAGAGGAATTTGCGTTGCAAAATTAGAACAGAGTATGTTAGCTAATTTGCGCAATGTTCTTTTTATTCTTTTATTTGCATAAGTTCTGTAATTTTGAGATTTGAGTTTTGCAGCGGTTTGCAGGAGCCCAGCATGGTATATCGTTCAAACTTTTGTCATTCGAATGCTTTTTCTCGAAAACTAGTATTCACCTTTAATTCTTTCGTAATAGTTAATCTAAATGCCCAAGGGCCACTTATAGGCACGTACATTTTTCGAAAATCAAACGAAAATTATTTTCTTTTTTCGATCTAAAAAGGTTACAGGCGATTGTCGCTACGTTATTGAAAATTTAAAATCAATTTTCGACAACACGTTGAAAACTTTTTTTGACAATTAAACGAAGTCATTGGAACGAAAAATCGAATTCACCGTATTTTTGAATGCAAATTGAGTAGATGTTGATTACTTTCAGTTCGGTACACGGCCCAATAAATATGTATGGAATGTACGTCGATGAATTTGGGCGTGCGGGCTGAGTTTCGCCTTATCAAGGATATTATTCGGGCATTTGTCTTGGTGCCGGGATAGAAAGGGGATGAAAGGAATAGATCATGGTACGATGGCGAAGATATTGAGTTAACGCCGCAGTAAAACCACCCTGATGCACCACCAGCCCTTCGTTGAAATAGGGATGGAAAATGACGCAAGGCCTGCTGTTGTATAAAGTAAGAGGGAAGGGGTGAAAGGAAGAGCAGTACGATATTAATTACATTTAAGCTCGTCTGTGGGGTTATGGTTCATTCAAAATTTCCTCCCCTATTTACATATTTCTCTATGCAGCCTTAAAACGATCTTTTAATACATCTTAAATGAAGGTTGCAAGAAAATGTTGGCCCTTTCTCTTCCGTTATATCTGCGCAACAATCTACGAAAGAAAAATGGTAGAAAACGTTCCATGATATATTTTTATTATATATTTCTCTATATCATATATCACGTAAACTGAAATTTAATCACTTGTACAAGCTCATCGCCTTAACCAGGAAATATTTGAAGATTTTCATGTTAAAACATTAAACCTTTCTCTATAATTACTGACCCTAAGTATCCCTAAATTTAGTTTCCGCTGTGAACGCTCTTGAATCTTAATCGTCCAAACAGTATACCGTCGGGATTGTTCATTCATGGAAACTTTTTCGTCAAATCTGCACGACTCGCCCGGAATACTAACACAAATTGAAGGAAGACGGAGAATCAAAATATGCTCCAAGTTGAAATTTATTCATCGGTCGGGTGATTTGACATTCACTTTGTTCAGCTTGCTCCTTTACCGCCACTTTCATCCGTCTCGTTATTATCGTTCAAAAGCATATCCCGGGCCATCCCCTCGAATCTGAATTTAACCAGATAGCGGAAATGTTAGCGATCGCTTTACGATGCGATTTTACGTGATTGCGATCTCGATTGCCATCAAACCTCTTTCGATCCCTTTCATTGCCACTCTACGATCAACGTCGATTTCCAATCCCCCTTTCCCCGACACAGGCACCCTTTCTACTTCTCACGCGTTCGTAACCCCGATACAAGAGAATTTGTTCACCGAATGTTTTTGTATAACTGAAACTAAATTCGTTCGCTTTCTGACAATCGATGTCTGCATTAAAATAAGTACCTATGCAAATACATTCTCACAAAACCCGTGAAAAAGAACATTTTCAAGACAGTGGCAGAGATAGGCGGACTTGATCAGAAAGTTAAACCAAGTGGCTAATGAAACGAAGGAAAAGACGAAGCCAGAGCATCGATCAAAGTCGATGGTACGAAAAATCACGCCGATTCAGCCGGCGGTGAATCAATCTCGGAAGCGACAACGCTCGCTCGATCGTATCCCGATTTTCCATCGGTCATTACTTATCCCAGGAAACAATTACCAGACCGAGCCTGTTTCACAGTCGTCCCGTATTCCGTTCACGCGTGGAACGAGCTCGAGGTTTAATTTTTCGGAGGCGATGCAACGACGTCGCAGCCGCCTCCGGCGACATGTCCTCGCGTCCAATTCGACTGAATTATTAAAAGTACCCCGGAGGATTTCCAAGTAGCTCCGCTGGCCGGTGGCAGGCAAAAAGCTGGATGATTACAATCACGTCGCCTCGTAAAGCGATCGCGAACGGTCCCTCGCACTACTCTGAATCCTCGATTCACCTCGATTCTATCTGCCCACTCCCTTTAACCGACTTACTGAATCGAGAAGTTACCCTTGTCGATGTATTCCCAAACCTCCTTCGTCTATGTGCACATGCAGGTCTCGTGAAAAAATTAGACGGCCAGAAGAAGAGTCTCCGATACTTGCTCGTCTAAAATGCACCATGGAATCCCTCGTCCTTTTGTCCCAGCGAGTTACGCGTTGTCGCGGCTCTGAATAAAATACGTGTGAATGATATTTCAAGCGTGTATAATTGAACAGCCCCTGGCGAGATGCTGGGTGGAATAGAGAAAGAATCTTGCCGTGGATCGAGCTACAGGATTTGAAAATGAATACTGCAGTTGCTTGTTGGCTGCTGCTGCTGCTGCTGCTGCTGCTGGATCTGGAACGTGCAATCTCAACGGGAAATTGTGGCTAACTGTTCTTGGGATGACGAGGGATAGGCAACGATTCAAGAAGCCTTCCGAAGATAGGAAGCTGGGTTCCGGTGGTTCCCATCCATCCTACGTGTTCTAATTAAACGAATCAACAAATTTCGCTCGTTGATGTGCCTATTCGGCGCGTTTTTGCTTAGGTTATCAAAGAGAAATGAATTTTTACGTTCAATGCATCGGCAAGATGGATTTTTAAAATGTTTCATTAATATTTGAAAGAAAAAGTACGCATTTCGGGATTAATCGAGGGTTGAAAGTATTCAAATTTAAGAACTGTGATTTGACGCGAAAAAAAGAAGCATACATTGTGGGAAAAATGTTTGGAATTGTGTAATACCGCGTTATTATTACGATAACATTCTTCGTTGAAACTTTCTGAACGAGTCACCAACTTCGGTTGTTACATCGAAGTGAAAAAATCTCTCGCTTCGCGATCGTGCGAAACGCGGGATTCGAACCGCAGAAAAATTTCATCGCGTATCACGCGTAAGGTATATCCGTGAAGCATGAACTCGAAATTCCATTTGAACTTGTAATGAGGTTCCGCTTTTTGATTCCGCGGACTTCGGAATTTTTCGAACGCCACTTTCGCGCCTGTTCCCTCTTTATTCATCACGAGGAAAAAGTTGGAATCCCATCAGGAGTTTCTCTTCGTTCGCAGGTTTCATTTCCGCGGAGCCGCGATAAACAGAATCCCGGAAAATCTTTGACTATTTCGCGTTTAACCCGTTTTCAAATTACTTTCGTTATAATTACAAAGGTGACAGATTCGCTTTCTTTGCGCGTCAGAAATCGTATATTAACCTTTCCTGGTCGACAAGCCGAGCAGACTACCGAAAACTCGAGCAATTAATGTTCATTATTCCCGGCCCAGCGAACGAACGCGTGACTCCTCTTCTGTCTACATTCTACCAGCGAGATGAACGACTTTTTATTGTTTTACACCGTGTTAATTCACTGTCGGCTGTTCGTAATACGTCACAGGATCGAGCGTTTAACATTGTTCCAACGGCGGAGAGAAAATTCTAATGTCGCCTCGATTTATCGCCGGCTCGTTACGAGTGGATGAAAAAGTTTTATTGCGATCACGTCAGCTCGTAAAACGATAGATTGGCATTACCCGACTAATCCGCTAATTCCAAAGATTTGCTCGCGGCGATGGCTCGTGAATTTCAAGATATCGGCGAACCCCTTTTTGCACGAATTAAATTCACGAATCACTGTCTCGAATTTCTTCTCTTTTCCTTTCACCCTCTTCTCTTCTTTCTTTTTTTTTTTTTGTCCTTCTCCTTTCTTTTCGCTTATTCTCTCTGTCTATGATATTAGCGCCGTTGGAAAGATTCGTGCGACCCAGTTCGTCGCCTAAGACGATTAATTTTTTGTCCAGATCGAAGCACATTCCGCGTTATTATGCAAATACGAGGAAGATCGTGATAATTTTATTTGACGAAGAAACGGATATTATGGAAAGTTCGTTGACGTTTCCAGACTTTCCATATACAGTGATTTCTTATGCAAAGAGAAATCGAAAACGCGGCACGATGTTTTTTTTTATTACAGGCGTGGCTTTGAAGGAGGTCGATTTTTGGAATTTTCCAGATTTTTCAAAATTTACGAATTTCTCTCGTTTCCACGATACCTCCTGTACGTAATATTTGATATTAAACTCCGAGAGAAGTAGATTATCCGCAGCGCAAGATAAACAGGACCCCACGTTGGAAGAAAGTTGCAAGTTACCATAAAGCAAAGATGTGATACGATGTTACACGCCTTTGATCCGGCCCACTGAAACAGATTAAAGTCCGCTCGCATGTCCGACCCGCCGTAAAAGTTTCCGGTGAGCGGAGGTGCGACAAGCTCGTTGGAAGAGTAAGGAAAAAGTTTTTTTGACACGGCCACTGACAGCGTTTCTTCATAAGCTTTCTTAATTTAAACCATAAAGTTTACGGCGGGCCGGGTTGCTATGTCCGAACCAACTTTCAACCCTAGGAAATTGAACGTTGCATCCGATGCAATTAACTCGGCGGTGGTTACGAATAACCACCGTTTTCAGGAACGGAATTGCATCCTATAAGGGTTACAGCTAAGAGAAAGTTCCAGTCAAACTTCGAGCCAATTTCAAGGTTGTTCCGGGGAAATTGGATTTATTATAAGGGAAAGTTTTCTTACTAACGACATTTTAAAATCGATAATAAGCGCGTACCTGCAGAGAATTCTCCTTAACTGTTCACCAGCTTTTCCTAGGGTTGTTTGTCGTTATCAGGTACGGCTGGCCGTAGCTTCGATAATTTTGATTCTCGCTTAAAGATGTAATTGCATTGAAGTTTATATAATCCGTCGAAGAATGTAAAAGTTTAAGATTGGATAAATTACTCGAAAGAAGTGAAACTTAGCGACAGCTATAAAAGAAGTGGGCTTTAAGTAGAAGAGGTCAGTATGTAGTGAGACATAGTTGTTGTGCCATAAACCTCGATCATCCTTTCGTGAGTAAGTTCAACCATAAGAAATATATAAATATTCTATAAAATTGACATGATATAACCTTTTCTTTTTTTTTTAGCTCATTAAAAATACAGTTGTAAACTAAGCTTAGGCGTGTTTCAGGAGAACATTTCGAATTCAACATTGAACGAATGTACCGCGAAAGAAATTCACGCTAATCGAATGAAGAAGCGAATTAAAAAACATTCGATCGTCTCTTACGTAGCTTTTTCAAGCCGAATCGAGCAAACGCAGTTGAGGAGAGCGAGTACTTCTCTAATAAAATTAGCTCTGTTCGGTCGCTCTATTCAACCAAAGGCCCTTCGACGTTCTCCTCCTTTGAATAACTTTAGGCATGGCGGCGCGGTTTTCTCCGTACCCCCTCCACTGCCCTCTATCCGCTCCCATCCGCCCCCGCACGTTTTCTTTGCCGCAGTTCACTTCCACTGTAAACATTTGCACAACTTTCACTCGGTTTGCACCCATTCAACGTCGTTCCAGAAGCTGTTCATAGTTCACCCGTGAAGCAGTTGGCCGTAATCGTTTGCCCTGCACTTACGAAGAATGTACACTAAACCCCCGTCTCCCTGTATTTTTTCCATCCTCGTTTCGCAACTGTGGAACACGATCTATACACAATCCGGGAGTTCCATCAATTTCCAGCGATTAATGATAATCACCGGATCGAATGACAGCGTGCTGGACGATACGTGCGCGCTGTAATTTACATTTCCTTGATCTTTCTTGGTACGTCAGACGCGATAATGTTTAAATGATATTCGCCGCGGAGCACGTCTACCCGCCGCTACATTTAGGAAGATCGATTTGCGATAAGTTTCATTTGTAACCTGGCAGTGAACGACACGAGCTTGGAAAGATCCGCTTTCGTGCATGTGTTTAAAAAAAGTACGTAAATCTGAACGAATCGCGGCGTAATATCTAACATTTTCGTTAGAATTTTAACGGGCGATTGAAACGACTCGATTCTGTTCTCTTACACAAAGTACTGGTTTACATTCTACGAGCTACGAGTAATCATTTAATGATGAATTCAACTTGATCCTTTGAAGGATCCAAGATACATCAACAACGGTCGCGTATTTAAATCGCCTTTGTACATGCTTTTACTGGATCTAATAATTAAAAGGTCTGCCAAAGACGTAAAAGAATAATGCGCCTGAGTCTCGTAATACTTCGTCAATGGTATCCATCAAGCTGATAATAGACTCGCTTAAATATACTGCTTAACCTTATATGGAAGATACGAGAGCCGCGAACCTTCCTCCCTTTCGAATTACTTTCCCAAAATTTTCAAATCGTCACGGAGAACTCGATGGATAGTGCGGCTTCGCGACACGAAACGATCGAAAGTCGTTTTACCCCTACATGGAACGAATAAACGTTTGTTAGAACAATGGAACGCTTTGAAAAAACCAACTCATCGATGAAAGTATCATCGCTTCTGTTCCCGTCTCGTCCACGGGTAATCCACTTTGCGAAGAACAATGCGTGTCTATGCCGTTCTATCATGCCTCACGAACGACAAAAACACACGAAACTGTCGTCTACTATCTCGCACAATTCCAGTGGTAATTCACTTATTGTTTCACAGAGTGAGGCGCTAATGAATCATACAAGTATAATTCAATTGATCCAATTCTGGTGAGTTGCCGCGATTCAAACCGTGACTCATACCATATCCCTTATCGCCCTTTCCTTTTCTTTCCACGTTTCCACGGCTTCTCTGTCTTCGTTTCGATCCAACGTTATCGCCCTGGGTGTGAATTTCGTCGCGACTCTCCGTACATGTTTTATTTTATTTTTGCGTTCAAACCTGAACCGTACGCACTATTAGCTGAGAAATTAATTCTCCACTCCCTTTCCCCGATGTGTCGGCGGAAACGCGAAGGGCAAGCCCTTTGAATGTTTCAGAAGATTCGGAGCCACATGCCTCGATAATGAGCGTGCGCGTTCATAATGCAGAATGGCAACGATGAAAATTGTAATCGCGCTTGCCAGAGGATTGAATGTTCGATGGTGAAAGGAAGCGAAATATCGGAGAGATACGAGAAATTAGCTGTAAAGGAAATTCTATCTTTTTCTCCTGAATATAATACTTTAATATTATTACAGCGTTTCTTTGTCGTAACTACAATTTTCTTGAAAATTTCGCTGTCTATTTTTATAGCGAATACTCGTTACGATTCTTCTTTCAATTTTTTAGCTATAAAGGGGCGAGCTTAGATCAAAGACAACTCCAATTACTGAAAAAAGATTTACGGTGCGTTTATTTAAGCAAGGATTCGATACAAACAACTTTTATCTTTCGTTTCTCCTCCGTTGTTTTTCTTTCAACGAGCACAAATGCATTCGTTCATGCTTCGTTTTAGAAATTCCGCATTCCATTCGACGTTTTCATCTTCGCATTAGCATCAGACCTCTCTCTTTCTCTCTGCACGCATTTCATTCACGGTCATGACTGCATCGACGTTAGAGAAATATCGTAACAAGCAAACTTTACGACACGCTCTGTCCTTTTCCTCTCTGCCTGCGTCATTGCAAACCAGCAGGTTTATTCACTCTGTTATTCTTAAATTAGGGCGTTTCACGAACAAATGCATGGAACTAGGACGACGGGAGGTTAAAACAAAAATTTTATTCACGACGTCGCTCGCCGAGAAGTAATTTTTTATATTTAACGTAAACTTTTTTGCGTTTTACGTATCGCGGTCGGTTTTTAATTAAATTAAGAGTTAATTGGATTTCGGTACTCACCCACCTCTCACTTACACCTTGCTTTTATTTCGCTGATGCTTGGACAACGTGTAAGTGGGAAAAATTAATGAAATCCTATATCACTATCACAGGACACAAAATCAGAAAATTCCTGTCTCTTTTAGATTAAATTTCGACATATTTTTTGTAGGATAAGGATGGTCTGGTGAGAAAGAATAAATATTTTGTAATTCCTTCTCTCACATTCTTTTCGTCTTTCATAATATGCAGGTTTTCTTCCTTCTTCTTTCTCTCTCCCTTTTTCTTTCTCTCGCGTTCTTTGTTCGCGTATAAAATAGACATTTTTCCCTTTCTTTTTTATTAGCTATTTGAAACCTCAATGGAGATTTTATTATTACTTATGTATACGCATAATATACAGTAGCGTTTCTATACTGAGATTTAAGGATTCCGGGAACAAAAACAGCTGCCAGATTTCTGCGATATTTTCCTCTTTGCAAAGAAAATAGTGCGCGAGTTAGTTCTCATGATTATATAATTTAAAATTTTTTCCTCTCGCACAAGTATTTCTCTTCGTGAATGTTTGAAAGTTGCTTGCGAAGCTCTTTTCTTCGACTTTAAACTTCTTAACGAAAGAGTACTGAAGATAGTTTTGTAAGTTGTGCAATTTAGAATGTTCACTGTACAAAAGAATTTCATGAGACTTTGAAACTTGCCGAAAACGGTGAGACTGTTTAGTATACATCTTTCTACGAATCTTTCACGACCGTAATTTCTGTTTCCCCTTCTAAAAATTCAGAACATGCAAGATCGTAACCTACTTAAATCGTTAATGAGTGTAAAACGTACATTGAATTTCTAAAAACAATTTCCTATTTCAAACTGAATTGCTTGTATGTCTTCATTATATTCTCATGATCTGGATTTCTCATTAAAAATAAATGTTTCAATGAAAATATTTCTGATTATTTTCTAATTCATTATAAATAGATACTTCTATTTTTTGTTGCAAAACAACATTTTTTTGTAAGCAAAACTTGGTGAACGAAAGTTGAACAACGAGTTTGTTTAAAAAGACGCTTGCGAACAATGAAAGGAAATAAACAAAAGATACCAAAGAAGAGGCTAGATTTGATTTTTCCATCGTGCGGTCGAGAGATGCCATAAGGAGAAATTAAGCAGAAAGTAGGACATTCCCCAAAATTAGATTCAAGTACGATTTTCTTCGAGAACGTTATTGTCGGCACGAAATATAATTTTTATCTCATTCCCGGCAAAAATACAATTCGTATAACGAAAGTTCTATGTCCAACAATAAATCGAGAAATCTCTTCCCTTCGTGTTAGGGCCATCACTCAGTACTAACGTTCAGACTTCCTCGTATTTCGTAACGATTTTTTCCTACCGATCCTCGTCTCGTCCTTATCTCATTAATGATAATTACTTTCATATGAAAAACTGTGATTGTTGGATGGACATGGACATCCGTTGAAAGTCACGGGAGCATGTCGAGAGCATTGAATAAAGTTGAAACGAGTGGCCGCGTAATAGCCGTGTAAATCGAGTTTCGTATTCTCAAAAGCCGGCCGAGGGTAAATTGCCGATATTTCTATCCCGCCATTGCCAGCCACAATCCGGCAGTGACTTCGAAATCGCGTATCGTACAATTGCCACCAAATTCCGTGTTTAAGAGAGGGACCAAGCTATATAGATTCGTAACGAGCGCATTCAAAGCGACGCTGGATTACCGTTTTGCTCGGGAGAAGGCAATTGTAGTAGCTCATTATGCTTAGATACAATCGGCCGAGGGAAAGGTTCATGTCGGACGCGTGAAATTTCGAATATTAACCCTTTGTGCTCCATTTAATTCGTTAATGCATCGTTTCCTCGTCTCGCGGACAACCCTTTGTTCTTAGACCGAACTCCTGCTTTCTTTCTTTCCCTCTTCTTTTAACTTTCTGGCTGGAGGAAAGGGATAGAAAGAAGCTCGTCGCTTACCGACGTGAATTTTTACTCGTTGCGTTAACGTTACATTTTTTTAGCAAACACTTACTCATATTTTTATAGTATTCAATGTTTTTAAGTGTTCGTAGTACGTAATATTTTTAATTCGTTGGTATTAAAATAATTTTAAAATATACGTTACGCATAGAAGGGGTAGAAAGTCGAATAAAAAATACAAGGTACGTTTTAAAATGGATATAATGTATTTTTATATCGAATACATTTAGTAGAATTTTTAAATAGAGACATTTTTACAGGCAAAAAATTCATTTTAATTTTCATTTCAATCTTTTAAATCTCCATTAAATTCTCTCGATTTTCATTTTTTGATAAGTTATTTGCAACCTGCAGGACGAATACAATCTGCGGTATCTTCTCGAAAAATTTATTCAGTGGAAGGACTAATTGTTAATATCACGATGGAACCAAGAGGAAGGATCGGTCTAAAAACATTGAATTCTTCTTTCACCTGACTGTTCGTATAGTAAATCTGGTGTTCGGTGACGTTCAAGTTTCGAAAAAAAACATGCATGTGCGAGACCCTTGAACACAGTTGTTTCGACTAATTTTCATCCTTGTACATTAAGGGAAATTGCGTGTTTCGTCTTCATCAATAATCACATGTTTCTAATATTTGCAGAGATACACGCGTTGCATTCTACCTCGATGTATAACCGTAATTTCTCTCGATCGAATAATTAACCGGACGCCTGACCAGCATTGTAGCCTGTTATTTTGAATAACGAATGGTCAACATACTGGCAGATTATTCTCTGCTGAAACTATTGGCTCTGACCTAGTCAAATTTTCAGATTACACGCGCACTTATTTTCTATTAAATCCTAGAGTATCTTCGTTCCTTCGTCAAAATTAGATCTAATTCCCAATGCGCTCTCATATTCCTCTTGTATATACGTTAATTTGTATATACTCCATTGTTGCTCTGTTCATAAATTATGGGATATTTCTCTAAATTATGCTTCCTGGATGATAAACCCGATACAAAGTCCACATTAAATTCGCCAAATATTTTCTTCGATGAATGTTTCATTAACACGAATGACAATATTACAATTCGTTGAAAATAGCACGAATAGCATGCGTGTTGAACGAGCGTGTTGCAAATACGTTGCATTATATGTCCTTATTGCGATGCTTTTGTTAAAGCTGTATTGAGAGACGTAAATGGAGTAAATTGTAGGTGTAAATGAATAAATATACATGATGGGGTTCGACGGCGGGGAAAATGGAGCAGCTTGAAACCGTAGGAAGGGAAATTAACGAGATTCCGAAACTCAGAACGATAGTCCACGTGACGATACCTGAAATTATACAGCACCACCAGCGGCAGTCCACTCTTTGTTTTACTTCCTACATAAATTATGGATAATCTTCTTAGTTTCGTGCCTCCCTCGAGGAACTTCCACTTCCGATGATCGTGGCGAAAGATTAAGTTTGAATTCGAGAATCCTGCGCGCCGTCTCCTCGTAACACCGAGATCTTTAACTTCTTTCGTTTTCATCGCGCCGCTCTCATTTTCATACTATTTTCGAAACGGATTCCCCTTCGCTTTAATTCCCCCGTTTCATATTCAGCTTGAACGCCCAGCTGAATAACGTTATAAAATTGGAGAACTTCCGTCTCTATGTCTCTATTCTGGTCCTATGTCCGGCTATACACCTCGCGGAACACAAAATCGTTGCCCGAACGAACGAACCGATTGTTACGCATTTGCCTGTTTTGTCTGCTATTTGTGTATAGACTAGTTTATCTGGATATTTTAACAGAGACAGGTTAACGTAGGAAGTTAAATTTTCATGTCATGTTTTTTTTTTCGCTTTCCGTTCTTTTTTTTCGCTATCGGTATTTGTATTTATTATTCGAAAATATATGGAATATAATGATAACAAATCGTTGACATTATAATTCTCAAAGTTACGTATACTTATGTGCTTGTTTGTAGTCATTAAGAAATGTTTGGTGATTTAAAATCTGAAAGTAGAAGTGACATTGAGTAGAATTGGACTGTGTGTGAACAGACGCATCATTTAATAGACGTGTTTATTTATGATTAATTGTGATTTTATTATTTTATTTATATCTTTGCTGTCAGATTTAGTAAATTCCAATGATACAATTATAATATTCTCAGCAAATTTAATGGTAAAAGGAATGAAATATGTACAATATATTGTCGAATCCTCTAAAATATTTAATATTTCGCTTATTTTCGCAGAAAACAAAGCATGAATTAGATATCGAATGAAAATGTCGATGTAAATATGAGAACAGGTTAATTTATTTCTATAAATATTCAATATACAAACATTTGTTATGTAGGGTACATTATTTGTTGTGCAACTATTAAACTGGTAGCTAAGTATTGCATAACTATGTTTTTTCGATATACGTACTTTTTAAGATTCCATTTCAAACAGAATTTTTGTTAAAGTGTACATATCAATTTAAAGTTGGCCGGAATTTTATTTCATGGAGAATTGTATCACGTCTCTTGATACATTGGCTGAAACGTATTCGCAGGTGCTCACTGTTGAGAAATTCCATCAAAGTTTCCGAATCGGATTCTTGCCTCGGCTTGAATCGACGACGTTCAGATTTCTAATTACACTTTTGTTTGTAATGGTCCCAAATTTCGCACCACTGTCGCCGTTATTTATGTTGCAATTCGTCGAAAAGTACACCAACTGCGTGCTCCATTTGAGATGTTTTCGTTAAAATTATAGTTGAAAGAATTCCAAATTACTATTTGCAGGTGAAACACACTGCAATATTTTCACACCAAATACGCGTGAATTTACGAATCATTAGGTGGTTATATTAAATTATTAAACCATGTCACTTCATTTGTTCACACTATTATCGTTTGTTCTATTCAGTTAATCAAGTTTTTCGAAGAGATTTTATTCCAGAAAATATTTTAGCGTGCTTGCAACGCGTGGCAGCATTTTTCATTTGTCTTTCAAGTAATTTTTCAACCTCTCCGCGCTATGAGGAAGGATTAGTTAAACGACGAACGTATTTGCTAAGAAAATTATTCCCGTAATCAGAAGAACATTCGATATTAAAAGGGTTAAATATTTTTAACAATTCCGTGAACGTTTCTTCGACGACGGTACGATGCATGTCAATTTCGAAGTTAAAAGTACTATCAAAACATTAGGTTCTGCTGCCAGTAAAGGAAAGAGATATCATAAAAGAGTCGATAGCCGGTCGCAAATGCGAATCAATATGCGGAAATGATAGTCCTTATCTTGCACTCGTCACGAGCATTCGTTTCTCCTTTCATATTCCACATTTACCCTCGCTACTTAACTTTCATGCTTCTTAGATATTTCTCTCACTAAACCGACATATTATTATACAGAGAGATACACGTTCAAATGAGTTTTATAGATCATTTAAAAAAAGACACTCAGAAACAAATAAAAGCGTGAATACAGCGATACGAAAATAATGAAAAAATGCCAGTAATTTCCATGACAATTTTACGGGTAACGTAGCATAATAATTGCAACGAATGGAATCGTTGAATTTAAAAGTAGAAATATCGGGAACGCCAGAGGGTATGGAGGAGAGATCGATTCATTTTTATTTCCCAATAATCACCGTGGAAAACGCAACATTATATATTTTATACGCTACGTATTTATACTATGCGTCGGTACGAAATCGCCAGTACGGTAAATTCAACGGCACGACAATTCACCGAAATCGAAATAAAAATCTTCGTGTTCGTTACAGAACCGTTACGAGCATGCGAGGCACGATTTATTTCGCGTATAGCGATTTAAAAACACGCGTATGGTGTTAACATTAACACGGGGAAAAGAAAATTGAGAGTGGGGGAAACGGTAGCAGCAGCAGCAATAGCAACGTCAGCGACAACGGCAACAACAATACGCCCACGCACTTGTATTCAATGTTTTCGGGTTTTCCATGCGTCTAGCCGGAAGTAATGGGAATTTAGTGTACATAGCCTGTAGTAGCGGGCCAACCTGAACGAAACGAAACGGAACGTAAACTAAAAAATAAAACTTCCTATGACGATTCGAGATGTCGAGGAAATATTACGTAGAAATTTTTTGGAGTTCACGTAAAATTGGCAACAGGAAACGTATAAAATTGAACGACTAGAGACGCTCAGAAACGGTGAGATTTCTCTCTCTCTCGACTCTTTTATGCTCATTTAGTGATTTATTCATTTATTTATTCTATTCTATTTTATTTCTTTTCTCCTTTATTTCCTATTTCTGTTTGTTCCACCTGAGCCTGTTCTTTTTTCCTCTTTTTTTTAACAAAACGATGATTCTCGTCGTTTCCACGGGAAATATCGTTCGCGTTAAGTGTAGCATCAAACCTAACGTGGCCAAAAAATGTTGGCGTTCGTCGAAAGCGTTTGTGAAACGCATCGAGAGCGTTCGTCACGAATCTCGTGGCTGGAATCGGGCCGGCTTGTAATGGAGATAGGAAAAGGGAAACCTTTATAAAATATACCTCGAATTTCAGCGTTGCTTTGTTACCTGGCATTCCTCAATGGCTGGGTATCTTTCGGGTATTTAACTAATTTCACTTTTCTCTGCCGTTTTTTCGAAACTTGATGAATTTTTGTAACCTGAATATTCTTCGATCTTTCTTTAGTATTTGATATTCTTTATTTGTAAACTGAGAGGGCTACAATTAAAAATGATAAAAAATCTACAAGAAATTGTGGGAAGTAATTCGAGGACGGTATAATATATCGTTTCCCGTGAAAGTGACGTTAATTCAGTTTACACGTGAGCTGTACGCGCTGTGATTTAATTAAATCGGTAAGATTCTATTTCATATTACCGGATAGATAACTTTCACTTTCAAATGACCACGAAAATTCTTACTGTTTATGCTAATTACAGAAGGGGCGCAGTGCGGGACTAATTAGACGCATCTCCAATTTCCCTTGACTGAACGTGTTCGCTAGTAATTACTCCGACATCAATCAAGCCAATATTAAGGGGTGGTTACATGCGCCGCGACATAATATATATCATTACTCGATGTACCCACTACACAACATATTTCTGCATCGTTAGTGCTCATCGATATACTCTACAAAAGAGCACCATAATTTCATATTACAATATTTTCATGTTTTCAATAAAAATTCAATCTTCGTGCATACTCGCGTTCAGACCATTTTTGTAAAATTTTCTCATAGAATTTTCGGAATGATATTTTTCCAAAAATACGAAACCTCAATATCAGGAATGCACAAGAAGGAACTCGAAAATTTTTGAAGTTGGAATAGTTACGAGTATCTTTTCCCACAAATTATCTACCACGGTCATTGGTACCAAAATGCGGATCAATGGCGAGAGCATGATATATTAAAATATCAGGAACGTTAATCATGCACACTTATACCAGGTAAATTTTGAAGGGAAGATCGAAATTAGCCAGCGACGCGACGCGACGGATGAAAGTAGGTTTTATCGAGGAAGAATTCGCCACATCGCTGGCAATTTTGTAAAGTAGATGTGTGCGTCGATTTTTACGTGAAGGAAGGTGGAAAAACCGATGCAGCAAATTACGTGGCCTGTCGATCTTTTACACGAAATCCGCTTTGCTTATGATTTGCACAAGCTTTGATCGCAAAAACATTATTTCGTTTGATTTTATACATTTTCAGGCGCATTTACGCGGGGGTAGATATTCGGCGATCGACAAATTGTGTTTATTCATGAAGATTTAATTTATTTAGCGCATTACGTTTTTGTTTAATATGGTTCATAATGCAACCGTGCCATTTGTGGAAAGGTAATACTGCACCATCAGCGCGCTTTTTAGCGAAATTTGTTCGCAGTTGAATGCTTTAATTATGAAACGCGATATCCACGGTATCGTTTGCAGCCGTAGCGATAGGAAAATTTCATAATTCGAATATTGGAAAAAGGAATAAATATTTTCAAATAGTATTTTCGTAGAAACGCGATACTTTCGAAATAATCTTAAAGCGTAGAATAACGAATTCTAACAAATGCTTTAAGCTAAGTATCAGGTTGTGCCAAAAGTCTTTTTCGTTTCATAAGTGAAATAATAGATGTACAACATTTTCTATTTTACATTATTTTATGGATTTATGTATGATCTATTTTGTAGTAATAGAATAAAATGGATCAAACATAATTCAATAAAATAATGTAAAACAAAAAATGTTGTGCATCTACTACTTTCTTATAGAACAAAAGGAACTTTTGAGGCAACCTAATAATAGCTGCTCGTATGGCGGACACTTGAATAAAATTTAGAACAAGAAGTATAGTAAGAGAGATATAACAGAGAAAAATTAGCGCAATGAAGCTTATTGAATATCAAAACGTGCGGACTTTAGCTCGTTGAATATCCGCTGAAAAATCTTTTGTATCAATTAAAAAGTCATTGCCCCGGACAACATGCGATGAAAACAGACTGAAATCGAGCTTCGATACGATCAAAGGGCAGGGAAATTTTTTTCTCGGACCGGCTGAGTGAATTAGCACACGTTCGCCCAATTAACGCATGATCATACACGAGATTAACAGATTCCATGAAAATCGGCATCGCCCTGCCACTGAGAATCTATCCGCGTCGTGTGTTGTATTTAGCGTCGACATGGCTAACGACCTCATTAGTTTTGTGGTATATATTATGGAAAATGAGAAACGAGGTAGACACGTCGAACTTCGTGGTTTTTAGAATGGAATCGCAAACGCGTTAATTAATTCCTCGCGTTCTCACCGCACGATACGACCCAACGTGTCGACGACCGCGCATCTTTCGTCAATTTAAAGGGTTCCAGCGAATTTCATTAAGTCTCCGCCAGACTGTACTGAGCACATTATTTGTTACCCGGGAACACGATAGTTTCGTCGAACCTCTGTGAAGTTGTCGCAATATGTGAAGTTTCATCTTTCACTGATAAAAGTATTGCGTTTGAACGTCTACTCGGTCCCGTTCAAAATCCTCCATTCTCAAAAGTAACTTCGAAGAACAGACACTTTGGTTTTATTTTGTTATACAAGTAAAGTACGCGCAAGATTATAAAATAAATTTCCAAGGTCAGATATACGAAAAAATGTTACGATCCATTCTTTAATACCAATAATTTTTTATGTTGATTTACGTATCAATACTTGTATCATGGTATCTGAAACGAAGAAGATTAAACGACCACGCGAAGGCCGATAAAAAGACCCGTGAAATCGGCCTAAATCCAAGAACGAATGTCATAAACGAACGTCCGTGTAGCCGGTGACGCGAGTATCGGTCGTAGGAACGTTCTATTAAGGTGAAGGCCAATAAAATGACTGTATCACTTTTCGTTGCATTGTCACTCAAATCACGTCCGACGATAAACCGGTATCCGGTTACATTCTTCTGTTCCAGGCGATGAAGATGAGCAAAGTGGGCAACCAGACCAATTCGCAGGACCCACAGGCGGTGAATTCCCGAGTTTTCGTCGGGAATCTAAACACGTTTCAGTGCAGCAAGACCGATGTGGAGCGAATGTTTCAGCGTTACGGCCGTCTGGCAGGTAGGTTCCTTCCGGTGGAATCACATAAACGAAAGCCCGGATCAGCTTCGACCCCCGACATTTTCCAGATTCTTTCGCTAGACCGTCACACGTCAGATGTTTCCACGACAAAGAATCTTTTCCCTTCTCGGGATACACTGTCACAAATAATAATAATTGTAGCGTCCGATTTCCTTAAAATAATTCAAATTTCTTTGAACTATTTTAGATAACGTTTGAAATAACGGCGGAGATGGATATTTTATAAAATAACTACGGGAGGAAATATCCTTTTATGTTTCTGTAGCAAGAATTTTTTCAATTTGATGGTAGAATGAATATTTATTCTTAGAAAAACGAATCTTCTTTCGCAACGAGCTTTCATTTTTGTTGATTTTAAGGATCTTTCCTTCGTTGAAATTCACTCGTGGCTGATTTGTAATTGAGCAACGAACTGTGCCGAAAATTGTTATTTTCATTCTTTACAATTGTGAAATCTAAATAACAGTGGTAAAATTAGCAAGGAAATGAAAAATTAATTCGCGCTTACTTCAGAAAATTTGATACCCTAATAATCGTAACTTGAGATAAAATACTAAATTTCGATTTCGTAGAAAAAATCTCATTTAATCGATATTATCTAGAATTAAGAAGCAGTGCATAAAATAACGCGCAGCCTTATTTGTGGGATTCGCGTGGAAGCATCGGTTTCAGGGTGGAGTGGAAAAGCGCAGGGTAGTTACAAACTGGCCAAAGTTGAGAAGATTCAAAGATCGGGTCGGATAACAGGAAAGACTCGCGCTGTTATCCGGTATAAAAACGTGGAAGCTCGGTTCGGCCAGAGAAAAATAGCGAGTTGGAAATAGGATTTTCTCGATACGCTCCGTCCTCGGTAACCCAATTTGTGCCGTGATAGCTCCTTGACCTTCGATATCCCGATTGGATATCCGTCTCTAGCTGCACGAACCCCGATGACTTTGTTGCTTTCACTATAGCACTAACTTCGTTTAGGAAACGTACTTTATTGCTACCAACTAAATCCACTGTGGAGAAAAAAAAAGAAACAATAACAAATTAAAAGTACAAGATTGGATTTCTCTTTGAGTTTTGGATTTATCCTAAAAGATAGGAATTAAACTCGTACCATTTTCTCGTCGATATTACGTATCTCTACTACTTCATGGAATTTATTATGTATTATTAAAAGATATTTCATTCTCGATTTCTTGGGAAGCTAAAGCGCGTTCTACCGTTTGACGAACAGCAACAGGATCGTATTTCGTTAGTAAAAGTATCACACTTTTACTACTGACGCAAGTTTCGCGAAACTCGGTCTTACTTATACGAATTTCGAGTTTCCTAGAGTCTGTTGCGTACAGCTGTCACTGGTACGCGATGCGATCCGTGTTTGGTGTCTCTGAAGCAAGGAAAATTAAAGCGCAGTCTATGACGTAGTTTCTTCGCATTCGCGTGATACGTCGCATGCAACGTCCGTAATGAAAACTTGGTGCATTAAATTTGAATAAGTCAATCGGTTCTAGGCCTCCTAAGAACAACAAAGAGTTTTGCAAAATATAAGTGGAAGAAGAATTTCCTGACCAACGTAGATTAATAGTAAACTCATTAACGTAAATTCATTGAAATATTGCAGTTAAATTATTTCAAGAAATAGATTGTGTTAGAGCTAAAAATATCGCTACCTGCGATTATTACATGGAAACTAACCTACAGTATGTTTTACTGTAATTTCTGACTCGTTGGAGTTATCGTAAGATCGTCGAGCAATTGCACGACCCTAGTCTGACAGCAGACCGACCTTATCTACTTGATCGAACGCTCCTATCGTCCCACTCTTACAAAACGTTACGTTTCTTCAAATTGTGAGTTGCAATTTTATTGTTTTATCTAACATTTTCCCACATACTTGTACGTCGATTCTACAAGCGATATTAAAGCAGCAAGCCAAACTAAAAGTACGTTAATCCGTCTTAGAATCTTCATAATCGTCTTAGAATATTCTTCAAAAATATATAAAAACGCCCAGAAATCCGGGAATCCGAAGAACAGAAGACGCGGCCAAAGTTAGCCAGGGCGCTTTATCGAGAATTCATGAGCGAGCAGAAAGCTAGGGCTACTAATTCAAAACAATTTAACGCTACAAAGTGTCACAAGCATTATCACGAGGATGGAAACCCAGTTTCAGGCCAGTCGTCCAATCGGACCAGCAGAGACACAGAACTCTCTCTCTCTCTCTCTCTCTCACTCTCTATCTCTCTCCCTCTTGCCCTCTCTTCTTTGAATCCTGGCCAGGAAGCTCGAAATCTCGTGGAAAGTGACACCGCTGAGGACGGTGGTGTCTGGGAGCTGCCGATAAACAGCTTACTTTCAGCAGCTTCCTCGATAAAGCGGCTAGACAATAAATGCGCCGCTTCTACAATGCGGCTGCGCCGAACTTTGCCGGGCAGAGAACTTGAGAATCGTCGGAGGAATTAAAAGGGGGCTTCGATTCGACAGATAAGACGACAACCACACGGCGGACACCACCGAACTGCCCCCATTCAGTAGGGCCACGGTGGCAGCTGTACCGAGCAGATTACGCGAGTCAAGTGGACGTTCGGAATTGTACCCGAGTGTTGTCTATCGACTGGACCGTCGCTTAATTTTATTTCCAAGTTCTACCTAGTTGGAGTACTGGCTTCAACTCCCCAGCGTATTCAGGGACTTGTGCTAATTCGTGCATTTGACAGTGGGGACGTCAAAAGCTCGAGTTCTTTTTGGTTGAAACGAAAGAGCAGTATGAAATTTGGTTGGACTGTTTTTGTTGGATCGAACGAAAAGTTTCTGCATTTTGTGCGGAATAATTGGACCACTAAGCGTTATAAGGATTTAAATTTGACAGAGCTTACGATTCAAAATACCTTTGTAATACTGAACTTTAACATTTTAATTGTTAAAAAGTAAAGAGGTAGTTATTAATAATTGGGTCAACGAATCGTACTGAAAAAGTTTCGGAGCGGAAACATTTTGTTTTCGGACTGCCAACTCTTCCTCCTCTTTTTTTTTCTTTTTTTTTTTTTCTTTTTCTTTCTTTTTCGAACGAACCTGTACCTTTTTCGATTTCGTCGAGCAGCGACCTAAAGTGATCTAAATGGCAGTAAGTGCTCGTAACTTTTTCACCTGGCACGCGCTCTCCCTTTTCCATCTAGATACACGTTCGAATTTATCCTTCCAAAAGAAATGTTAGCCCGAGCGCAGGCTGTTTTATCGTCAATCAAAGAGACAGACATATGCATAAATGACGCGGGAGCGCGTACTCATTTTTCTGGGGAATCAAAAACAGCTTTGGTTATTCTGACTCGGAAAATTCAATCGTTTACCGAACCGTGCCCGGTCCATCGTTTCGAATCGAAACGTTCGTCGGGCTCGTGCATTTCCTTCTCATTTTTTTCTCTCTCCCTTCCCTACCGCTTTCTATTTCGATCTATTTTTCCTTTTAATTCGATTTCCCACTCCCCGCATCTCCTCGTTAGCCACGGGTCAGGCAAAAAACGGGATATGTAGATTTCCGCGAGAGAAACAACGTAAACGTCCGCAACAAGAAATATCGAGTTACTCGAAACCTCAGCTCGCTTTTTCTCGTTGCACCCTCGAATCGGTATCGCATGAAACGTCACGAATTATTGCGTTTCGCAATTCGAAAGCGAAATGCTTTCGCCCCGGTGGCCCTCGTGGTTTATGATACGCGTCGCCCAGGATTTAATACAATTTTCGATTCTTCACCGGAACAGTTTCCGTGGTCGTCGTTGCCTAGGTCAGAATCTAAATTTAGTGACGCAGGACTTCGAGTAGCTGGAAACTTTAGTCCGCAAACATTGTAGTAAATTTTAATATATAGTCTCCAGCTTTGCGAATCTTTAAAGCGATATAAAAATAATCAAACTTTTAAATATTCGATTTTGAAACTTTATTCCTATTGATATTCCTATTCATATCGCCGTTCAAATTATTTCTTGGAAAATAGCCCCAAAAAACTTGTAATATAATAAATCGTTACCTTTTCATATTCTGTATTTTATATACATACATATATTTTTTCTCCTTTTTTTCTTTTTATTAACCATTGAACTACTAAATTTCGTTTATGGACCATCGTAAGTCATTGTCGTTGTCAGTGTCGCGGTCGTCGTCGAGGTTGGACCCACTTGATTCGTGCAATCTGTTCCGCGCAGCTGTCACCAGTGGTCCAGCATTCCAGGAGCCGTGCTCTATCTGACAAGCCGAACCTTTTCCAATTTCACGTCTCCGTTGACTCGGGCCTCTCTAGTCCTCCGGCAATAAGGATGCGGGGTGGTTCCTTGCGCAGTGTACGACGAAAAGACCAGCGCAAAACAGTCGTCGTCGGGGAAATTGCGAATTGTCGTTGCGGCGAGCAGAGGTTGAAACTTTTATAGAAGTTGCCGGTCGAGACGATGAGCCAGATAGAGCGAGACGCTTTTTTAGCTAGCCATACTTTTTTTCGGATTCGATGCAAAGGAGACTTAATTTGTTCCTTTTTTCGGTACGGTGAAAAAGCATGTTCTTTCTTTTTTGTCGTTTTTACGTACCGTTATAAAGGAGATATGATCGATTAGTTCTTATTCTTCGTGGGAGACGTTATTCGGTTATCTCGTGTCGAAGTTCTTGATGTAGGTGCTTTTTAAAATTGGACAGCCCAGAGAACTAGCAAATCTTTGCACGTACTTGAAATTTTCGTATTGTTCTCTTTCGTGATTCTCATACGGAATTCTATACTTGATACTTTGCTGGATATTTAAAGAGCAGTGAGCTTTACTTTAGATATTGGAATAACGTACTCGTAGATTTCGGAAACTTTTCAAAAGAACTTATCGTTTAAACGAGAATAAACTGTCTTTTCGCTGATGGATGAAACGCTTTATCAACATTCTGCGAAATCTCTTATGCCGACAAAACAAGATACTCAACAAATATATTGCGTCAAATCTTCCTACAAATACTTGTCTGTCGATAACAATTCACATCTGCTGCAGAAGAGTTCCCCTGCAAAATCGACGATATAGATACGTTTCGAACATTGGGGAAAAATCGAAATGCGCCGGCTACAGGCCGCAGAATTCCAGGCTAGAAAATATTCGTTCGAAATTTCAACCGATATTCTTTCATTTCTTTCTCCTCTTTTTTTCTCTTTCCCTCTCTTTTTTTTTTTTTTTTTGTTTTTTAATTTTACATCGGCTACCACATGGCACAGCCGGGTCATCGATTCCGTGGGCAGTCTGCGTAGCAAGTCGGCAGATACGTTCATTTTAACGCAGGAGCCGCCTGTAATCTGTGTACCCGTAATAACTTTTGCGTGGTTAGCAGCTGACCATGCATGGAATTCATTATGCTGAAACAAATATGTAAATCTCCATATATTCCTGCCACGGTTATATATATAGCCGTGGGTATACACGGCCTGGATGCAGATATATTTCGTACTGAACGTGTGTCCACTCCCGAAACGGACAGTGATGGCTAAAAAAAACTTATCTGGCCACGCCAGTTGCCTAGGACATGTTAATAATGTCGGGGACTGAAAATCTCGTGGAACTTTATGCTGTTCTCTCCTTGAATATATTGTTTTATAGTAGCTCTTTTTGTGCCGCCTTCTCTACATCGACGGAAACCGTAACTGTCCGGTGTTGTGATCTACGTTTACTATGTACGTTACTGTTTTAGAGGCTGTGGTATAAAAATTGTAACATTTCTATTCCACGATTGTTATACGGTGGTACGATAACCGTAATCATCTCAGTCCTTTTATATTTTCTCAAAGGATAGGCTTTCAAAAGATATGTGTGAGAAACTCTATGTTGGAATACTGAAAACTAACGGAATTATGGTTACTCGATGGATGCGATAAGTGCAACTAACATATGTGAAAACAGTATTTTGCATTAGTAAGATAAGGTTGAACGTTTCGTGGTGGATCATACGATTCGAACGTAAAATCTTATTAAAATTCATTGCCGATGAATGTAGAAAAAGGAGGTGAAGCAATTCGTTCCCCATGGATTGTAATAAACTCTGTGGAGCGCGTAATTTATTTAGGACAATCGCCGGCGAAAGAGAAAAGCTCGTGCATTAAGCACATTCAAATGTAGTTTTAATCGCATTTCTAAAGACAGACGAATCTACCCGGACAGATATTTCATGTACTGTAATCCAATTGTCACAATTATCTAAAAATTGTCGATCTAAAACTTTTTATAAAGTACGATTCTTATAAAGTGGTATTCTATTGAAGTATTGTATTTCTGAAACGAAAATAACATCTCTTCTCTATTTGTTTGCTATAAGTGTTTAAACAAATCGAATTGACTTTGGAATCAGTATAGAATGAATTATATTTCAATATTTCCAAATCGCCTTGCCGTTGCTCGATTACTATTCACCACCATCACACGTCACAAATCGAACAAAGGGATAGGAAGGAAAAGAAGAAATTAAGAAAAGAGAAGGTAAAAGAAGAAGAATCCCTTTCAATAATCGCGATCCGAGCTTCCCTCATCTGGTATCTGGCACGATGACGAGTTCGGCCAAGTCAGACTCTATGCCTCATCAAAATTCATGGAAACAATTTTAATTAAAGATTTCCTCCCATTATCTTGGTATTTCTGTTTCATTCCATTCGCGTGGCTGGAAGAAAGACCCGTGGCTGGTATTGGAACGTCATGATCGTTTGTTGTTTCAGGAATATCTATGCACAAAGGCTATGCATTCGTGCAATTCACAAATCCCTTTGATGCTCGGAGCGCCTGCCTCGGCGAAGATGGCCGCACCGTTCTTAGCCAGATACTCGGTAAGTAATTTCTCTCTTGCCGAAACATTAATAACTCGTTCTCGTTCGCTTATACACGCACATAACCGTACTCGAATTTAAACATTAATTATCTTCCGCAATATTTGGTAACATCCTCCGCGTGGAACGCCAATTAATTGTCCTCGCAGCTTTAAAGGACCGACCAACTTCACGGTGCTTTGATGCTCGTTGCTTTCTGCTTTTTCAAGTTTAATGACCAGGCTTTCCCGGCTCCTTGGGAAACTCGTACTTCGAACAGGATTCGTGCATTCGGTGATGCACTTCGATCGTTCTTTGAACTGCTAAATCCTCACGCTGAGTCGTGTAAAAAATTGCTCGTGGAACGTCTTGTGGAAATTGAATAAATTCATTGATAATACTGTTTGTAGATTTTTAGAGGTTTTCGTAAATAAGAGCATCAAAAAGATATGAGAAGTAAAGCGAAGAAAAGAAGCGAGTGAGGAACGTATATAAAAATTAAAACATCGTTGATGTAGAACAATTAAGTCCTCTTTAAATAGTCTTAATTGTAATTAAAGCTGCATAATATCTGAGAAAATTCAACAATTTTTATAGTTTCTTTTTTTTTCACTATAAGCAGAAACTAATGCGGCGTTGTTATTAGATGGCCGCGGTTCAAAACTGGCTCATAAACGTACTGTGAATCCGCTTATTACCATCGTATTCATCGGGAATGCCTCAATTAGCCACTTATTCGATAATATCATCATTTTTTTCTCTATTACTACGGTTTCCTCGCTGAACGGAAATGAAGAGGATCAGGAAACAATCAAATTTCAGTTCTTAATAACCGTGACTATAATCGTACACTTAATTAAGCTTCGGCTAAACCGTCGCATTCAGCGATTCACTTATTGCAGTTAAATTTAAATTTTTCCAGAAATCGCGATGTTAGGATATTATGCGTGTAATGTACGCTTTTTACAAATATTTGTATATCTTGGCTCAAGAGTATCGTGAGGTAACTTTTCTACGATCCTAAAGAAAAATACCTGCTCGAGTGAAGAAACAATGCACACGCGAAAACGAATTAACAGCATCCCGCGGAGTATCTCGTCGAGAGTTGGATGGCTGGAATTCTAAAGTCGAGGATCGCGATTGAACGTTCGCGCGATCATTTGCGAAAACGACGCTTACCTCGCGAAGTTAACTTCGTATAGTAGAAGGTTCTCCGTAGTCAGGAACGAACCGAACAGATCCTTAAAAGCGAGGTATCATCGATTTCCAGCCATTAGTTTCGAACTTTCCTAGAGGATCTGTCTAGAGACAGGGATGCGTTCGCTCGAGAGCATTTAGTAGACTCGACCAAACTCCCCGGAGAATCGGCTTTTCTTCCGATACCATTACGAATTCGCATGATTTTCAACCAATTCGTAAATACCGATCGAAACGTACACTCCCTACATTTCTCTTATTTTTCTTTCTTCTCTTTTTTATCGTATATCGTGTCGTGCAGCCCGGAAGATGGAATCCACGGTTTCCAAAAGTGAGGTTTAGTTCAAACCAGAATTAAATGTAGAACCAGATCCACGTTCTGCTAGTTCAACTTGAACAAGCTGCTACAGGAATACGCCGGTCAATAAGACAAATATACGTGGAAAGAGAAATAAGGATCGCCTGGTATTGACTAGGTGCTATCTTAGGTGTCGAAGATTGCCACCTGTGTGCGCGCGGGTGTGTATGTATTATCAGACTATGTGAAATTGGGCTCAGCATCCTTGCTTGATGTTATCCTTTATTTATGATCTGGTTACATGTACGTAGTTTCTTGAATATAATTCCGGGTTGTATATTTGCTAGACTCATTTACACGTACAACATTTCGACGTTTCAGCAAGCGGTCGATATACATATTCGGAAATTTTTTTAAAATGAAGATGGAAGAAGACTTACTATTCATCCACTATTCATACAGCAACGATAATTCAATCTCATTAAACACAACTTCCTTTTCTCATCCCCCGTCTATTTAAACCTAAGCTCCCGTGCACATCAAAGGTTAACTTACTGGCGAAATAAGAGTCAATAAAATCCCCGTTGGAAAGGGGGGACCGAATCGAGGCAGCGCGGAGTGCTGGTGTTTCTTTCAAGGGCTGAAAAGCGGCCTTCCCGAAAGAAACTCGCGCATTAATCACAGACAGAAACTTCATAAGTTCGCCGGCGGCATTCAAATTGCGCGGCCACGGGGCGAGAGCGGCGTTGATAATCGTCGCTTGAAACGAGCCCCCTTTTCTCGCGTTTCTTTCCCCCTGCGGGCTCTGAGAGTATCCCAGCAGCAGGATACAGGCGGGAAAAATCAACGACGGGCCAACGATAGTACTGGCTGGCAGACTGCCGGTAAGAAGCGGCCCTGTCTATACGGGTAGTACCTTTCTTCGTTGCACCGTCGCTCGGTTAGCCCTGGCTCTCTCACTCCATTCCCCAGAAATCTTTCTTTGGCTAATGCAAGAACTGTGTTCCCACTGTAGCTCCCAGCCGCCTACCTTCCGGCGGCCATATACCCGTTGTACATATACGTTCAGCCGGGTTATAGGTAAGCGGTTGTAGGTAGACGTGGGCTAGGATACCGTGAGAGACGTGCATTTACAAGTGCAACTCACCACAGGGAGACCGAGGCAACCTTCTACGCCCAGCCGTACGCCTTCCTATATAATTCTCACCGCTGCACACGTTTCCGTGTACATAGAGAAAGTTCAGCGGTGAGAAACAGCCGAATAAAACCGTGCGCCTCTTTCCGACGACCGGCCGCTTCTGCGTCCGCCATTCGTGCGGAAACCGATCGTTTCTCTGAGTCGAATTGCCGCGTCTTTTGCTAGAATCTTTTCATGCTTTTTTATTGCGTGAAACTTTGATGACGACTGGGAAATTTTTCAATGGAAATTGTAATCGAGAGGTTGCCATGATTAATTTTGCTACTTGCGTCGTTTATCACTCGAACGCTGTGCACTTTCGAAGTTTGCTATCTTTACAGATCTAGATTTAAAAAATGTGAAGAATTGTCCTTAAACTTGATGACACGTTACTTTCTTAGTAAAATTTATCAGCGAGTGGTATAATGCTCATAAAACAGGATTAACTGGTCCTTTCATCATTTTCGGTTTATAGCTCTAAAGAACTTTCTCATAGTGATAAAATGAAAAGCACGGTTTTCGAGTTGTGTCGCTTTTGTAAGGATGGCGCATACTTAGATATAAGTTGCTCAGTAACTATACTGATCTAGTCCATAAATTGAAAAGCGCAGAAGATCCATGATATACGGATACCTTGTTTAGATTTAGATTGGAAACGTTGTGAAACCCTTTGATTCAAAAGAATAAGTTCCCAGAGAGCTACTTGAATCTAGTTTAAATCCAAATCATAGTGGATTGCCTATTAATTTGGCTTCGAGCACTATTCTTTTGTGGCTGGACGTCTTTTGTGCAAATGAAAAGACATTGGGTTGAATTATTTTCATGAGTCTATTTTCTTGAATTAGCTACACTTCTAAAAAGAAACAGGGATTGCTTTGTTGTTTATCCGCAAAGGAGAACATTAATATATTCGCTAAGCAGTGCTTGATCTATTTTGTCCAAAGACTAAGTGAACAAAAGGTACGCTTTCGGATGGTGGAATCTTGCATATTTCGTAGTATCAGACAGGAGTATACAACGGGATTGTAGAACGATATAATTATGTGGGGTGGTAGGCGAATTTGCGAACAGTCCGAGGCACTTTGAGCTCTCTGAGAAATTAGCTATCAAAAGGAAGACTGTGCAATATTAGCCGCTACGATGAAGAGGGATCGGACGTCTCGCTTTTGACCAGAATCTTATTAAAAATGAATTTCGCTGCGGCGCTTCTGATAGTTTTGAGGTACCCACCACGTCAAGCAATTCCTGTTGATTTATTTCGGATGTTTCCTGGCATATGAAGTGAGAGAGAAGATCCTGAAGATGCTTAAACTGTAGAATGAATACAGACATGTGATAAAAATATTCTAGTATTTTAATTGTGCAACTAATATCAATTTAATTGTGCAAAATGTAATATGTTCGAGACTTCAAGAACTAAAACAATTGAAAAATTAAAAAGCGGAAAGGAACACAATATTGGATATTTTTATCGCAGAAAAGTGTTAACAGCTCGGTGTAAAAGGTTTCTATTATCACTATACGGAAATATGGTGCAATAATAAAATTTTGTATACGCTTATTTCGCGTCATATAGTCTTCAAAATTTTGTATGCGTCCTATATTTTCGCGAAACACGCGGCTGAATATTTTAGATTGGTACTTATTAGAATATATCATGTATGAGAAGTTTTATTGGCGCTCCTGTCATTTTATGTGACACCCTTCACACTTTACATCAACCTAGATATATTTAAGTGTCACGTTTGCTACCCTTAAAAGATGGCAAAAGGTTATCCGATATTTCGTGACGATGCATTTTATCCCGAAAATTCTGAATAAATTATTTCCTAAAGTAGTCTGCAACCGATGAATTTGCTGATACCAGAAATATTATCTATATGACTTGTACTTCAAAACCGTCGCTGATTTATAAAAAGTATATAAAACAACATTTCGAAGTTACTTTTCAGAAAATGTACATTTTTCTCATAAATGGTAAATTTGAGGTGTTGGTAGGACGTGTAGGGTACCAAAGAAATACACGGCGTTTTGTTTAACAGTATATTTATTAACTCGCTTAACGGTTTCGTTACAAGTCTCGACTCGCGATTTGTACAAACGACAATTTGTTCACGACTCTTGCATACGACTGTTCAATCACGACTCTCGGTCACAATTGATCTCTTAATTCATTTCGTTTCTTTTTGTCACCTCTCAATATCTCCACTACGCCCGCGTTTGTTAGGCGTCCGCGACCGTGGTCACTTCTTTCGAGTATTTGGTGGAAAGACCGTAGGAATATCGATGACTCATTAGACCTGTCGACACCTTGCTTATGTTTTGTCGGTCTCTCGTAAACAGTCTGTCAACGGTGGTATACTATGTACCAACGAAACCGTTGGAAAGTTCTGTGTTGTCGGGTACCGCTACAAATTTTTACCAAATATATCTTCATTATCAGACACACGAGATATAACATAATATTAATATTTATTCTTGTAATAGCTCTCTAGGCGAGAAGCTAATTGTCTTTATTTCAATGTAGAAAAAATTGCTTTATACGAAAAGAGACTTCATTCGTCGTTAATGATAATTATTAAACTTTTCCAAAATAAATTTTTCACAAAGTAATTACGTCATAAATTTTTCGAACTTTTTATTGAAATTCGATACGTTTCCACCCCAAAAATGTACTATTCCAAGCGCCTATGCGTGAACGACCAACATTAATTACCTCGCAAATTGAATTCCATTTACCCTCTCATCCTCTCCCTCAAAAAAATCTGTTCCACCGTTAATTTCAATTATGCCTCCGTTGGTGTTGGTTTCAATTGAAAACCGAACTAATCGAAAATCGTACTACCGTCGAATACGAAAGCAGCAGAAAATTGGAAAGTATCGACAATTATCAACTGGCTGGGATATTCATGAGAAATATGGGTCACTTATAATACGACCGAACTGGATGCGAGCAAACGGAATAGGTAGGACGGAGAACAGTGATTTATTATGATAATCTCATTATGAATTAATGTGCTGATTTACGGCTGACACGGTTCTTGTGTCAAATAATTGGTGATTCATGGTCTCCTATGTACTACAATTTTCCAAGAAAAATTAATTCACGTATTCTATAATACGAAATCGTTTTGAAGGTTCGCGCTAGAATGCGTTGCACCTAAGTCTTTCGGAAGTCACCGACGGAGCCCGAAGATACGCGAAGACGCACGAACTGATACGATCCGACGTAGTCAATGTCGTTCCCGCGCAAAATATATGGCGTTATACTTTTTGTGCTTAATTAATTAGTGGTTTAATGTGACCAAACCATAATTGTTGATGTTTAATGGAGATACTTTGTAACGAAATTCTGGTCTACTAATGGAGTGAAAAGAATGCTGTGAAATATTGCTTACATAGCGATTTCTTTGTGCATAAAGAAGTAGAGTTGCAGTAATATGACAGGAAGTTTTCAGACGGTATGATGCTAACATTATCAATAGATTTATGATAATTTATTCTTCTCGTGGAGTGAAAACGGCATCGCGAAATAATATATTTCTATTATTTTAGATTATGAAGCTTTCATTTACTATATGAATTTTAGTACTGTAGGAGTCAATAGAGGACAATATGAGTAATTTTATTGCGAATTTCTATTGTGACAAAACGAGAGAGTACCGTAGAATATTAATTAATTAATTATTCGAAATAATACGTAAAGTTACTGCAAATGATATTTGGATAGTCACATATAATTAAAGAAGTTTTAAAATGCATGTAGATATTTTTGATACTGTGAGATATAAATTATGAACACTTCATTCCTAAAACTTTTCATTAAACATTTGCTGCAGAAATTAGCGGTGAACAACGAAATCAACGATCTTCCTAGAAATTTATGGAACGTAAAGAGGAAATAAGAAAGTTAATGTATTTGTTTGGTTATACACGCGACGCGTGAAGTATTCATACATTCAGCAAACGTTTGACCCCATAGAAACTGCCACGCGTACGTATTAATTAATAATTGAACAGCGCGCCGTGTTATATGAATAATTCATAATTAAAAGTCATAATTTTCACATATCGTCGCCATTTCCCATGATACGTGAAAATGTATAAGCAAATGTCACACGAGATGCATATTATTTAATACAAAATTTCTTTCGTTTTAAATTAAAGACATGGGTCAAATTTGATTAATATCTCTACAACGCTATGCAGTAAAATTAATTCAAAATCTAAATTTTGGTACCTGAATAATTAAAAAAGTCGACGAATCAAATGTCGAAAATTAGCTATAATTTATATATTTCCATAATAATTTTTCATCACATTTTTTAAAATATAAATCTATATTGCAAAACAGTACGTTTAGTAATAATCTCGAAATTGTTTCCAAACATTCAATGTGTCTATCTGTCCTTAGAACACGAGAAACATTGTTCAAAACGTGTGCACCTAAATTCGTATCCAGCAGAACTTTGTTGAAACAAAATGTGTCTTCTCCACCAGGAGCGAAACACGTGCTTGTTAACTGTTACGTGAATGATAGCCAGGGCATTCTCATTAAAAGTGGAGAAACGTTTCATCCTGATTCGTTGTAATCGTCGTGTGAAAATTATTCGTACGACAAACACATTCTCTGTTTGCTACTAAACTTCGGGGAATGATATAACGTGGTTTTGTATAGAATTATGTTTCGTTTAATTAGATTAATTAAATTCGTCGATAACGAGATCAGAGAGAAAAACAAATAGGGATTGTACACATGCTTCGAGGAACATATCGCGAATTTCCATGTCACGAAGATCTAATTGTCAATTGTATTATTTTAAACTGCAATGTGAAATACATCGGTTGCAATCAAGGTCTGATAATAACTATAATCACACAGTAACTTTAGTTACCCTTTGAATTAAATCTGTAATTTTCTTGCTAATTGGATACGTTTATGTACATTACTAAATGAACACTCTATTTCAAGTGGCGTAATTCAGTTGGTTCTGGGAACTTTACGGATTCGTTCTAAACATAAAAAGCTCAAAGTACACCGCTGTTAAAGAGAGGATTAATTACACGATCTCGTTTAAGAGATCCCCAAAAGAATTCAAAAACGAGAGAGAAAAGAAAGTCCATAATTAACCAGCGCCTTCTGTGTAATCATAAAGTAGATTCAACCTTTGCAGATTCCAAAGAAATACCTTACTCTAATCTTTAATTCTGATTCTTTCGAAATCATGGAGTGAGAATCGTAAATCACTTGATACTAACAAAATTGTTTTCCAGTTATGAATATTCTGAACGCGACTGTCCGCTATCAGGACAGATTATGCAGTCTCAGAAAGAATCACAGATAATGGACGCGCTTTTCTTCCATATCCGCCACACCACGAATGTACGCAGAGGGTGAAAAGCATGCACTCTTCTTTTCTGAAAGCGCCAATCACTTTTTTCCTGGCAATAGGCGAACAATACCAGCCACCTACGGTTATTTTATTTTATGATGGGTATTTTTATGCCCACGTGCGCGGCCAGGAGTTGCATTTAATCCGTCTGGAGAAGCGTTTCCAGGCAGGGTAACTGGATCAAACGGCCGTATGCTATGGGGAGGGGGTGGTGGTTAAATGGGGAGAAGATGGGCCAAGCACAGTGAATCGCGTGCCGTTTCCGTTTTACGATTCTGCCCCCTCTCTTACCACTGCGGCTGCCGCTCTTTTTTTGGTCTCGAACGCGTCTTTTTACCTTCTACTCCTCTATCTTGCCGGTACCTAAAGTGTATGACATAAAACAACGGGGAAGAGTTATACGGTTTTCTTTTTTAGGGTTTCACGGGGCAGGAAAATGGTTTCTGTATTCATAGAGAGACGTGTTTTATTCGCGAATCCGAGAGACTCGACGAAGATTGACTGCTTCCCCCTCGAAGCTTTTTAGGTTACCGTCAATGAGAATCGAATGGATTAAGGATTTTGGAAAGAACGAAATAGTAAGGATGAAGTTTCGAAATCATACGGTGTCCAGCTGTAGATTCTTCTCCATCTGTGTTTTTCTCTTTCCATTTGATTTTTCACCCTTTGTTTCCTTTTTTATACTCTTGCTGACCTTTTTTTACCTACTCTCCCGGTACGCACCATTAAGCCCTTTAAATGAGAGTCGAAAGCTGGCAAACTCTTGAGGATATAATCCTGGCTTTGCGAGGCTATGATCCTTCTAACGGCGGAAGCCCGCTCTTGTGATATTATATAAAAACTATCCTGCTTTAGTATCATTTGCTCTTAGGCCTTGAAGTTTGCCACTTCCCTTCCGACCGATCGTTCTTTACGATATTTTAAATTCGTTCCGCTCTTAGGGATAATGGTATCGTCATTACTTGTCGAATATGTCTCTCTAGATTACCTTCCTTACATTGCCTTAAATTATGATGTTAAAAATTAATTCAACGCCATTTACATAATTTCAATAATATCTTCCATTTTAATTTCGGGCTATTGATAATTCGGTTCGTTTGGTACGTCGATCTTAATCAGTAAAGCCAATAATTAACACTGTACAATTTGTCGGAGATACAATTTTCCTTTTTGGCTTTTAATGTTAAATAATTGTTACGTATCTTTCTTTATACACCGTATTGTGTTAGTAATCTATTATTTCTTAATTATCCGTGTCTAAAGAAAAATCCAAATATTGAAGATATTACATCGCGCCAATGCTCTACGCTTGAATTTCTTGATCCATTTCTTCTACCCCAGTTTCTTACAACCTTCACGCAGTGTTGATATTAAATTTGGCCATTCGGTGTTCAAGCGTTCTAAAGGTTAGACGTGTATAGAATTTCTCTTATAATTCGGTTTACAATTCAATTCCCACACGTAGTCTCTTATCAGTTTAAATATCTCGAGCATAACTTTTATAAATAATATTTTTGAATATTTTTTTTATTTATTAACTCGTCGTAATTTAAGGTGTTTATAATAATCTTAATAATTAATTATCCTTGTTCAAATCGGTAACAGTCCCGAATATACCAAAATACTTTTTTAAACCGCGTGTGGAATTAAATTAGTTCATCAAGTATGTAAGAATATCCTGCGACCAAATTGTAAGTCACAGTTTTATTTATTAAGTTTCATTTATTAATATCTTGCGTTGGTCGGACCTTGTTATTAAGTTTTTCTGTTTGTATTAAAGCTTGATATAATATTATAGTAATTTATGACTTTACATTACAGAAAGCAATATGTTACGAAAAAGTACAATTCAGTCGATGCTGTTAATGATAATATTGTTACACAATACGTACATATACATGTGTATGAAAACTATGCTACGGGCTGGAAGCGGGAAATTGTACGAAGCGTGTTTACAAATTTTGGTGTAGTTTGCGAGCTAATGTTATTGTTGTTTAATTTGCATAGAATATCGAATATAATATTTAGTTCAGAAATATTTTGACATGACATGAACAACAAGATATTCGGCTAATTGGATGGAAGATGGAAAAGAATGCGGGAAATCAACCTTATGTTTATAGAATTGTATAATGTTAAGTTACAGTAATAAAATTACTCTTTTGCCAGATATTTCTTCCGTAACTGTGTGCATATATACAAAACTGTCATGTAAGAAAATTCCTACTGTTACGAGACATAAAATAAAAATTCAAACGCTTATTGTTAAGTGATGAGAATACTACAAATAATTGAATTTTCATTTAAACTGGAAAGAAGTAAGAGAATATGTTAAGAAATTAGGATACTCGGTTGCTTCCTGTAACATCTCATGTATATAATTTCGACTTTCTTGATCCTCGAGAGAATATCGCCCACATCGCTGTGAGAGAACGTGCTCGCGTAAATTTACGGTGAAATGTTGCTTCACTATACTCCACTCTGCCATATTAGACTGTATTCTTGAATTCGCATACACGACGTAAGATTTATAGCCGAGCTAAACTCCAACGTTCAATGCATATTACTGTTAACGAATACTAGCCTCTTGTTTTATTTCTGACGCGTTCCATTTTAATCCCAATGCAAATGTTATTCGTAAAAGAGCCATAATCTATGTCTAGTTAACGCTTTAACCCACTTAAGACCGAATTAGTAAAATGGGGTCAAGTGATCTATAGATATCTTACCAAGTAGCCCGTCTAATTGATTATTCTTCAGTTATCGTCTCGTTTAAAATTTCGTGTGTTTCAGCTCTGATTTATTAAAGGCGTTTTATTTATAAAATTTATTATTTTCCAAGTTAGGTTTCCAAGTTTCAATCTTCTATGTCATTTTCATCTTAACGTTTCCTAAATTAATCTAATCAAGAGTTTAGGTAACATGTAATTGTAATTAAATATTTAATTAGTTACATACTCTCTAATTTTCTAAAATTATTTCCACTTTGTCAACTATATAACTGGTATTTTATCAATAAAAGATTGGTCTCAGGGAAGAAACTTAAAACTCGAATATCGACGTTTTCAAAGCTTTTCAGCTCTCGAAACATTTAACAGCATAATCTTAAATAGTAGATTCCCCGAGTTTGTAGTTTCTTCTTGTTTTTCATCCTCGATCGCATCAACAAATGTGCTAATTTTTCAATTCCATGGTATTGTACGAAATTTATTAATTAATCACACAATCGACTGCTCTGTGATTTATTGGGAGAGCATCGATGTAATCCCACCGACACGCTTTCGCATTGGAATTTATTATAATATTTATTAAGCGTTTATTACGCTTGCGTATTAATAAATAGAAACGCAAATTGTAATAGCATTGAATTAAACAACAATATTATTATTATTTGGCATTATCGATTTAATTATGGGAATTGATTATTAATATCCGAAATTCCTTCTACTTCGTTCTCTGATGACTAATAATTTATAAATCGCGAATATAATCAACTGATCGTGATTGAACACAATTAATCATTTTATCATTATTTTTTTTTCCTTTGAAACAGAATCTTAGACATTCGTATTGTTGATCATGGAATGCTAGATCTTTGCCTCGCTTGTAACAATAACAAATATGAACTAAAAGTAAATTTTTCTCACAAGGAAAAGGGAAGCAAAGGATTAGTTGAAATTAGTTGAAGACGAGGGAAGAATACTATGTAAAATAATTTTTCTACATCAAATAAAACAAAAAGAAATTCGTTTTATTGTTATACCTTCTTTCTTTATGATTCACAAGGTATGTGTACAATGGAAAACGCGGAACAAGCTGACTGAAATTGCCAATTGATTTATTTTATAAACACTTCTGTTTGACAAACAGTTCTGTTTGTTATCGATGAAGGACAACGAGAAACGTGTTGCATGTGGTTTCTGCCGCAAAGGGAACTAAAGCTATTTGTTTTGTTGATTAAATTCTTCACTAATAGTTTTGTTACTGCCTTCTAATTATCATTGTCGTTTCGTAGTATCCAAATCTACATTTTTTTTTCTTTTGATAAAACTTTAATTTTTATGTAAAACTATTTTCATCAAACATTTTCGTTGAAGTAATGTTTTTAGTAACAGACGAAAAAAATTTTTCGTAAATAAATTGTATTGATTTATTGAATAGCTTCAAATTTCACATTGACGCAGAGTTAGAACTAAAAGCATTATTTCTACCTGAAAAGGAATAAAACAAGGGAAGAAAAATAAGAAACTTGCCGGAGTTTCGTGCCAGACGGTACTAGGGCTGCCTGCTATTTTCTCCCGTGCTTCCAAGGCATTTAAAAGTCAATCCACAATCAGTGTTTTATGGGAAAGATTAAGCCTCGCATTCTGAAGCGTCTTTGTGTAGTAGAAAAGGCCATTAAGCTTAAGCAAATGAAATAGTGTGCTTGTTGTACTCCCGCGCGTGACGGTTTCCTTTTTTTTTCCCCTCCTCTTTTCCCCGTTATACATCCCTTTCTCTTGTCATCATTGATGAACACCGAAAGTGATTTTCATAAATGTAATTTTAATACTTGTCAAGACGTGCCATCATTTGTATGCAGATTTCATCGTGCGAAAATTTATGCGTTAAATCCGTGCCACCCAGCTGTTGAAAGAACCAATATTTATTCAGGTCTTGAAGATTTCCGAACCAATGTGATCTGAGAAAATACACAATATTCCGTGGAATTTTTTCCTTGAGGAACTTACATAGCTACGTCTATCTGAATAGACGTTAGTTAAGCATCGTATCGAGTATTTCCGGAATTAATAACCGTACTGCAGCAAAGATTCTTCTCATTAATAACGACCACCAATGTGAAAAGACTTCTCGAATGCATTCTTTATCTTAATTCTCAGAGATTAGTACACTATCCTAGATAAGAAACACGTAGGAACTAAAATCGAATTTGTCAGCTCGAAAGGATTGCAACGAAAAGCATGAAACGTTTACGAACGTGGTGTATTTGAGGGTGTGCAGGAAGTGTGGAAGGAACAAACGGCGGCTGGAAATCAGTCGGGATTCGTTTACGGTGGAAAAAGTCAGATGGAACGAGGCCGGTCGGCCAGACTGCGGGAAAGAAGTAAGGGTAGCTATTCGCGTGTCCTGTGTGACGCGAGTAAACCTCTCGCTCCGGGAAAGAGAGAAAGAAAGAGAAAAAGAGAGGTACGAGGTTCTCGTGTACCTAGCCTCTCTCCATACCAGGCAGAAACTAATTTAAGTTGGAGAATCACTTTGGCTGTTTCGATTTATTCAGATACTCGACGTATTTCCCGCGAGAGGCCAACCCGTCCGACGTTTCCTCCCCACCGACTCTGCGTCCCTGCCATTCACCTTCGATGCATGAGTCCCGACAGTGCGCACACTGGCCCATGTGAAAATTCGACGCTGTGAAACCTGCTTAAACCGAACCGACGTATGCACTTCGTATTACCTTCTTCTTCTCTCCTTCTCTATTCCCTTCGTTTCAAACGTTCGCCAAGGTGCATTGTACCTGTCTGCGCGCCCGCAGTCCCCCGCCTACTGCGCCACCGTTTCTTGTACCGTTGACATCTCGAAATTCGACTTCGAATAACGTCGCAAAGTGGATTTCGGTTCTGTTTTTATTGAAACTGGCGGCCAGCGCAAACGCTTCTAACCGTTTGAAATTGATAACAACCGAGAGTAAAGGAACTAACTGTTTGGGGAGTGACATGGATGAGAAAGGAAAATAAGGTGATTTAGCCGGACAGGTTAGACAATTATATACGTCGTACGATTACATATGTTAATTTACGTAAAAGTCCGAATATTTTGGTTTACTCATAGTGATAATATGTATGGGAATTTAATCCCTTAAAATATTTGTAGCGCGACAATATCCCTAATAAGCAAAATTCTTCTGGAAAACATTTCTTGGCTGTCTGTATTTTCTGTGCAACATTAACAAACAATTCAGGAATGGATATAACGGCAACTTGGCCGTAAACATATAATATAATATAAAACATATAATACGGCATTTTAGACGCCGAAATTACCGATACTATTAGGTTGTCCGAAAAGTTTCTTTCGTTTTATAAGATGATAATAAATGAACAACAATTTTTGTTTTATATTATTTTATTGAATTACGTATGATCCATTTCGTTATATTTCTATTATTATGTTCGCGCATAATTCAATTAACTAATATAAAACAAAAAACATTGTGCGTCTATTATTTTCTTATAAAACGAAAGAAACTTTTCGGATAACCTAATATATATTTCACGTTTCTTTCACTCGAAAACGGTGAGCTGAGAGCTAAATTTCTCTTTAAAAAAAGATCCTTCTCACTATTTTACACGACATATCAATTTTTTAGCAACTTTCTAAGGACGGTTTTTAATAATTAATCAAAGTCATTTTTGCAATGGCTTACTATAGGAATAAAACCATCAACTTTAAAGATGAATATTTTCATTTCGGTAAGGTTAGGCTCTTTAAAAATTGAATCATGTATAATCAATATACTAAATAACGTATTGATAATATTAATGTTTGTTCAGGTTATGAGTGTATACGCATGTTTGAGTAGTAGCGATATGTATTTGTAGGTTTAGATATATATGTATACAGGGTGGTTGGTAACTGGTGATACAAGCGGAAAAGTGGTGGCGAAAATATAGAATAAAAATTTTTCGTTTGAGGCTTTGTTTTCGAGAAAATCGACTTTGAATTTTCGCTCGGTACGCGTGCGGTACGTTATAAGGGATCTCACTGTAGATCGTTGTCTCGATGGAAAAATTTAAAAAAAAAAGATTAAAAAAAAATTTTTATTCTGTATTTTCGATTTCTTTTTTCGCGTAGAATCACCCACTTTCCGCTTGTACCACCAGTTACCAACCACCCTGCATATTTATTTATATGTATTAGATATGTTACGATATTTTGTTATACTGTATTGACTATTGTGTGTAACGTGTATATGAGAGCGGGACGTTGTAATCCTGTTAAGAAAAGCAATAGAAATATATAAATAACGTACCGTCAGAATTGCAAAGAAATTGTAGGAAAGTGAATCTACGCTGTAAATACCTTAAGGGCTGATCGAATTGTAGAAAAAGATAACATTATGATTTTTATCGAACCGAATATTACGGAGGCGGAATTTTAGGACTGATTGCATTAAATGTAATATAACGGAGGTAGACCTAAAAGGTTAATAATTTTGCAAGATTAATTCTTGAAATTGAGGAATTCTTTGAGAAATATATGTGCCCTCTTTCGTTCGTCTCTTTGCTTGCAAACAGATCCAAGTGTTTGATTTCCAGCAGTTTGAATCTCGTTTTACGGATGCACCCGTGTATAGGTGTAATGCGTCGGCGAGCGATAGTTTTTCAATGTCTAGAAATTGCTCTCGAAGCGTGTAAATTTGATGCATCCCTCCTGGCTCGTAGTTCGAACGGGGGAAGCAATTTTTAGCGAAGCGCATAATTATGCAGGAATGCCATGAAAACAGGGGATTCAATGAAACAGCGCGCAGCGAATTCTTTCTATCGAGTTTGCTCTTTTTGCACCGGCAGAAAATCAAACTCGAAAGCTTTTCCATTAGGAAAGGATATTATAGACACGTGGAGTGAGAAATTCGATCGATTTTCTTCAGTTTAGAGCGTTTTAGCGATCAGAGTTTCCTGCACAATCAACGAGATATGCATGAGAATCGCTTCTTTGCATTATCTTCCAAGGAAAGCCGAATTTCTTGTTTCATGCAATTTGTTTGGTAAATATTGTTTATTCGTAAAACGTCTCTTCAACTCATCTTATCTCTCATCGTCGTAACAACCGATACCAAACGATGCATTATCGGAAAATATTTCAACGTAAAAATATACAACGCAACTTTGGTCTCATCATCGATATTCGATCATTGAAAAATAATAAAAAATCGTTCGAAATACGTGGCTACCTCAAACACCTCTCATTAAAAGTTCCATCAGAAACTCTCGGCCATAATCTTCTCAATCACCGTCCTAATCTCGTCGCGAAAATTCGCGGACACTCCAGCCATTAGAGCGCAGAAATTACTTTCTAAACAGATAGAGAGCTTTTTCCAAAATTTCCTCTGAAATCGAAAGCTTGGCCCGGTCGCGTGTTGGTCATAATTGCACGGAGACACAATCGAATCAGTAGGGAATACGGTATCGATCGGTCGTTGATCAATGGAAACCCGATGAATTCGTGCATCGCCACCTGTGATGACGAAACAGAGCTTGGATATCGACTGTGTGGCGTACGTAATATGTGTGCGTAGACGGACGAATACGACATTTGGCTGGAATTGTTTGCCATGTGCAACATCGAGGCACAGCGACACATGTAGATGGTAAACGCTTTTGAGTATCGCGGCCATTATCGTGCCTTCGAAAAGCGCGGTCATTGAAATCTCGTCCTGGTACTATATGAAACGATTTACTAGCCGAGCGACCCGCACGTGCTCGCCGTAAGATTTACCGCCAAGCATTTTACCCTTTATTATTGCATCTCGTTAATAATATCGCGAATTCTCTGAACTTTCCCGAGATTGATCATCAGATTCCGATATTCGTTCGAATATAAGTTTAAATAAGAAGTTGAGTTGTTTGAAAAATTTATAGCGTCTTTAATAATCGACACACATATATGAAATCTATTGTATATTTGGCAAGGTTATATGATATATACGTGATATTTTTGATTTATTATAATGAAAGACAAATACTAATAATAATTGAACATATGTAAAAGTAAGCTTTCGAATTTGGAAAAAGGAGTATGCACGATATGCTCATTTATATACCAAAGAGGTAGTAACTACAAAGGATACCTTTATCTTTCTTCTTGATTATATCTAACGACAAAGGTTGATTGTAAAATCGAGTCGCACAAAAATCGCTGTTCACGTCGTACTCTTGCAATTAACTTGCAAGCAAGAGTTAAATCGTTAACGGCGTAACTCTTTGTAATTAGTAGCAGAAGCAATTACCGTTTGCTGCTTTTAATAAAATTCCGGAGATAATGGGTTGGTAATGAACCATGTCTCCTTTGTAATGAAAACATTGACACCGTTCTACTGATGAAACGTGCTCATGGAATATCAATAGACGATATTTAATAATAAAACGCTTCGTAAAGCACCATTTATTTCCTCCTTCTCGCATTATAAACGATATGAAATTTAAAATTACAATTAAAAGCTGCTATAGATTTCTATTTAAAGAAACCGTGGCGCAAGTCAATATTGTTTAGATTAATTGATAAACTTAGTTCGTAAATTGAAAAATCCTAAATTGAGGAACTCGGGGAAACATTTTATCTGCAATCCATCATGCCTCCAATTAGAATCAAATATAAAGGTATCGTCACGTGTGACGTCTTCCAATCAGTCGTCGAAAGAATTACCAAGAGGAAAACGTAAGAACATTAGTCAAGTACGACTTATTAATCGCTCATTAAAGAAGGAAGAATTATCTGGATTCTCGGTTAAGAAAGATCGTTAAACAATGAGTTATTGTAGTCATCGACGTTTCTCATCCTTACCCTCGTTCCCTATGGACTGACAGTTAAAGACGGAACGTGGACGATACTGGAACTTTACATGCGAAACAATGACCTGAACATCGTGAATGCATCCCAATGGTATGCACTCAGAGCTCGTACAAGATCATTTCACGTTACAACTGTACAAGAAAGAGGCTACGGATGTTCCGTCATTGTCTCCTTAAAGGATCTCAGCGTAAAGCCGTGCAGAGGTCGTTAAGAATGAAATTCTCCTGGCTTATCACCGCCGGGAAAAGGGGAATTTAACTAATTAACTGAGGAAAGGACAGGTCACCAGGGATATTTCGGTGTATTTAACAAGGAAATGCACGGTCGTAATGACGTTTCTGAGAACACGTTTTTCCAACCATTCTCTCTCTCTCTCTCTCTCCCACTATCTATCTGTCTTTCGACTTCTCGAGCTTTTCTCGTTTCTCTCGTCAGCCAGGCGAAACGAAGGAAGAAGGATGGCAGAAGGGAAAAGTGCCGGTGAAATTATTTCCTAAACTTCCGGCAATCATTTTAATGGCGTCCCTTGGTTAATTGAATCATGGAAAGCGCCGCCAGTGTTGGAGATGCTAGTAAGTTAACTCGGTCTCTCAAGGGTCGTGCATTTCACTGTTTGCGAGAATACTGACACCGTAAGTAGTTGAAGTAGGATTCGAAATAAGAAGATAATTTGAAAGTAAAACTATGGAATTTGTAATTTCAAATGTCAGTCGTCTGAAAAGATAGATGTAGCAGAAGTTAAAAGTTTCTGTTAATGCGAAACCTTAGCCAAATCGAAACGAGCACGCCAATCGATTGGAATTCATCCCGTCGAGGAGCCTACAACTTGGGAAAGTGGCCAGGAATGAATTTTATCGATTTAGTGTGACGAGAACTTCACAATTCTTCGAGCTATAAGCCTTCGAATTAAAAGAACTTGAGCAATTGACAAGCGTTCACTGGAGGAAGTAAAAAGAAATTACTTGTCACGGCGTAGAAAACGTGCAGGTGACTCAGGAGTATTTTATTCGGTCCTGGATATTCCGAGAAAATCGCAAGCAACCTTATCCGACAACTAGAAATCCATGTCGTTGCACCCTATTGTGTGCCACCCACGTAAACAACATTTTATCTTACATCATGATACTTGGAAAAGATACTTTTAGTATTTTTAATAATTTTCACGTAGAACAACAGCAAGGTCTCTGGATCGCTGATATCATTTCCTAGATAAATTCTGGTTCCTCCTGAAACGAAATGTAGCTAAACGAACTTATAATTCCAATTGTATTAAAAGCTTAAGAAATTGCTGCAATGGCTATAATTCCAACGGAGCACGTAATACGACAAATTCATTGAACATGAATTGGGAGAGAACATAAATGATGGTCCCTGTAGTAGGTGAATTTTATTTTTCTTGCACTTCGATGAAGCTGTAAAAACTTTCGTCCGTTCATTCAGATCTACTTTTCGAAAGCCAGGAACATTACCTGCAGAAGTGCTATAAAACGTACATCTACAGTGACGTTTATGAGAATTGGGCTTTTATTTCCTTTTTATATTCCGCTTTCCTTTCTCTCTCTCTCTCTTTCTCTCTCTCTGTCTCTTTTCATGAACAGATGTTTATCAAGCCCGTCGAGCACATTTATTTTGTTTTCCAGAGCGATTCTTTCTGCCCACTGCATCTGCTTTTAATTACGAAGATAAATATTTTGAAATTGAATCGAGTGATTCAAGAAAATTCAAAGGGAGCACGCGAACGAATTTCGCGCGGTTCACGCGGATACTTTTATCGATTAGCTTATCGGTATCAGCCGTGTAATATACGTAAAATCGAATTTACCATGGCATTTATTTCTTTCATGTGCTCCAAATTTTCCAATCGTATTCATTTATTGATAACACAACATTACGGTCGACTGTTTTTCTTCGCATTATGCGTTTTATATTACATAAAAAGCGGTTAACAGTGAAGTACCTCGATTTCAGCCCATTAGTATGCGTTCGTTAACAGGATTATATAAAAATTGATAGCATTGACAGAGGATGCTGTAAATCTGGATATGTACGAACAGGATTTGTTTCCATATCTGTGCATTCTTAACGTTTCTGCGTCAGCGGTTATATCCCTGGTAGATATGCGGAACTTTTAACAACTATATACGGTGTTCCATACGATATTTTACAATGATTTTCCTGGAAAGTAATTTCGAAGACACATTTTTGATTCGATCGGGTATTTTTGTTAGGAAAGTTCCTTCAAATCGGATCGAAACGGGTTTATCGATCCTTTAGGTAATGTTTACTTTTTATCGTCCAATTTTAAATCACTCTTTTATAGCTCTTTTTATCACCTAAATCAAGCTTTTTAGAGTTCGCTTGTTTGGCTCTTAGCGAGTGTAAAGTTTTAGTAGGACTCTCCAGGTATATAATATTTTGAAGTAAAAAATTTTTCCTCGGATCTAGGCAAAAGTAGAAAACTTTGTTAAAATGCAACGTAGTCAAGTAAAAAGGGAATTAGTCCAAATAGTTGAGTATTAAAATCGTTGATTTGAATTTCATTTAATATTATAAAAATGTTGTTGCGTTTAATTGCAGATTATAGATTGACTAACAATGGACAGGATATTAGCAATGTGACATGATATAATCTTTGTTTTTAAATGTCCCGTAGTGTCTTCTTTGTTTAACGAATTTTAGAAATAAAGACACCGACATAGGATTTTCGAAAACTCTCCGTCTGCTCGAACCTATTCACTTTTTCATATTTCAAACGTCGAAGTGTATACATAGAACTAAAATGCATTGTATCTTGTAACTTTCGTGTTCGCTCCTCTTTAATGTTTAAAATCTCTTCTGTATTTTCTCCTCTACAAGCACTCTTCATCCTTTTACCTTGAAGCGGTCCTTTTTTCCTCAATCTGTCGAGTGGAATCAAACCTTTATCGTGAAACAGTTACTTCATAAAATGTTTCATTAACCATACGATACGATAGAAATTCTACAAATACGCCCTAGGGTTTCGTGAAAATGTCGTAGTCATGCATAATTTTATGTAGATTTTTTTTTGAGTCACGCTCGGTAGCCAACTATCCTTCTGCATAAAATATATTTAATTTAACTTGTTATTTTTTACCATGGTCTACTTTACTGCTCAGTTAATAGTTAAAGTTACTAAAATTAAAATTAAAAAATTAGTTTTCAAACATTACAGTACGATATGCGCCCATGTAATTAAGAAATCAAAGGAACATTTCTCACAGAGCTGGCAGAGAAATTTTTTCTTAACTCGATCTGTCTAGCAACCCCCAGATAAAAGTGCAACGCTTAAAAAGTCCTGGTGCAGACGTCGGAATAAATTTGAAATTCCAGGTTGGAAGACTGAAAGAACATCAGCATCAACAAAGCTCTCCTCCGGTAGTTCATAAATCTCCGGGACTGTAATCTGGCAATCGAAGTTTTCTAATCATCCTCACGCAAGACATTCCAACGTAGTTTATATCGGGACGATATTCGAGGTGTTGCGAGTTGGCAGTCGCATGAAATACGACTTCTTCCATTGCAGCCGTCGACTTCTTGAAATTGGAGAATCCAAACGGGGGGCTTTGCCATGCAAAGACCCGGTTCTATTTCTCTTCGCGATATTTACGATACGTGCCCCTGTTTGATTGATACTAAAAACACATTGGTTCTCTATTAATAACTTCATCGGGAGTTCCAATTGGCAAAATTTCGAAATGCTGAAATTACAGCTGTGTATTAATAACCGAGAACTGTCCAACTCTTTCCGATCGTACGATATTTGTTACGGTTTCTCAGATTAATTAAGGAAACTTCTGTATAAAGTGAATATATTAATGATAGATTACGTGGATGTTTCATAATAAACTGTAATTTTAATTATACACTGGAACGGTGTAATATCTATAATATTAATTTCGAAGAGATTGGAAATGTTATTTAATACCAAAGAGATATTATTCCCAACTTTTCAACATCGTCGTTTTATATTACCAACTGATTTATCGGCTTTCAATTTAAATCGAAATATTCTTAGTAGCTTCATTGGTTAAAAAAACATTGAAGTTTTTGGGATTGGGATTTTTATTAAAAACTTCAATGTTTTTTTAACCAATGAAGCTACTAAGAATATTTCGATTTAAATTGAAAGCCGATAAATCAGTTGGTAATATAAAACGACGATGTTGAAAAGTTGGGAATAATATCTCTTTGGTATTAAATAACATTTCCAAAATCCCAATGTAAATATCTAATAAGAAATTCTTTTTCAATAAATCTAAAAGCTCGATTGTAATCTTAGATATTTGGTATTAATCACAATCTCCATTTCTTCTTTTCAATCGTACATTCCTTTTATCCGATCGCTAAAGCACAGAAAAGAACATCATGGCGCGTTTAATCTCGCAGTCGATACAGAACGCGTTTCTAACTTGGATTCTACCCTCAACGAAGGTTAATGAATTCGATCTAGTATAAATCCCGCGAGATCATTCCGCGCTGATGAAAAACCACGCTCGTTTGCACGCGTGTACACCGGATCTGCGTTACAAAGACATATTTTTGGCGTATTCCAGTCGATTTAGTCACTTTACAGAATGTCGAATGAAGATTAACCATCTCTTTTAAATGCATACGTTGTTTTTTGCATTCAAAGCAAGGTCTACACGTAATAAATGAAACGTACAATTTCAAAGAAAATTACCAACCCGAATTAATACACGATCCTGGCCGCTTCCCTTTGTTCCGCGTGGATGAGGGCATTTAATAACAGGTTTTTTCGATATAGTCGACAATCAAAGCTAATATATGAGGGAATTTTTAAAGTGACTTTTGGCTTTTAGAGAATCGCGACATATGTGGCAAACAAACGTTGATATTACTTACGGTCCCGTTTGATGTCGCGTTCCTGTAATATTTTACTCGTTACTGTTGTTCCCCAAAACGCAGAATTGTTCTGCATAATGTCGTCCTGTGTGTTGTGTTAATGCAACTAGAGAATATTCATTGATTCAATCGTGCTTTGAAGGCAAACGTTTGTTCTCTGCGTTCTATTGTTTTCTACATATGAAGGTTTATGGAACAATTATTCGAAACCGAGCCATTACGTTCCAAATTTTGCGATAAAATACATTGCCCTCTTTTTTTTATAGGAGCCTTTCGACTAGACATGACTAACAATAAAAATCACCTGACCGATCAATTCTCCAAAAATGAAATTAAAAATTAAATCACCGGAGTGTATACTCCGAGGGAAGGGACAAGGACTTCCTCCAGCGTGTACACAATTTTTTTTTATCGCGAAAACTCACTTCTGCGAGGAAAAGAGAAGACAGCGAAATCCACTCCTATCACCGAACCCAAGCACTAGCCACGATAAATCTTCAGGAGGGACAATGTTTCGAATGTTCAGCAGATCGAGGTCCCAGTAGATCGAACGTGTATCTCGGCTATACGTTACTTCCGCTTGAAATAGTATTCGGGGGTGGTTTTCTTCGATCAGCCAGCAGACAGGGTTAATATTTAAAAGTGCCACGCAATTTGGCAGGAGCGTGCTGGTGATTCCTGATTGTCCCGTCGAGATTTCGATAGGACGGATCCTGAAGGAAAAGGCAATGCGGTCACGTGATTGGCTGATTGGCCTGACCAATTTCTAAGTCCAGGCACGCCATACACCGCGACTCTAACTCAACAACGAGAACGCTCGACTAGGGCCTGACTAGAATTTTTTCCATGTAATTACGTCTATGTACGCTCGAGTCCCTGGCCCTGCCGCCATGACACTACCATGACTCGCTTCTTTTATTCCTTCCGAATGCCTGTGTCACTGCGATGAAGCTAAATCATCTTTGGAATGAGTGACCGATATACCGTGCTTGCGCATTCCCTCGTGTACAGGTTACGGTTTTCCAGTCGTTTTTCCCGATTTTCCTGTCGAACCTGCCGTTCCTATCCTCGTCTGATTTATTTTGTCTCCACGAAACGCGACACGTGCCTCTATTCCTTCTCCAAACTGTAATTGCAAACCTATTACGTTCGATACTTCCTTCGAACGTTTCTCGAGGTGTTTCGTATTTGAGACTACACTGCTACTAGTGATTTTAGAGATAAAATCCGCCCTAAATTCCAGTATTCTGATTTAGATTTGAATTTATAAGTGAAAATTAATGGATTACTTAATGTTATCAAAGAACTCTATCGTAAGAGTTAGTTGTAGAGATTACTTTTGAAACTATAAGACCTTTAACTTTTATATTTATAAGATATGCAGGTACTGAAAATGCTCGACGAACGGAAAAATATAAATTCAGAATCTACTCGTTGTTTAAAAGCTTCTTCCTATTCAACCACATTTTCTTTTCCTATTTTTTGGCTTCAAGTTTTGTATCTATTTACTCTCCTTTGCCGTACACACTATATATCTACAACTTAGCGAAACTTTTACAGTAAATCCAAAACTTTTTGTCCTGCTTTTTCGCATTTTTTCCTACCTTCTCTCTTTTTTTTCGTACATTTTAGCTGCTCTTGTTACAAGATTTCCACTTATCCATGATTTATAACCTACCTTTTTTGTTAGTATGAAAAAAGAATGAAAAGTTCCTGTTGACAAAAAGAGAGACGTTATTTGTTACAGAAGAGTGCAAGGATTTACACTTGGCGTATTCCTCGATTCTCGCGATTTTCCCATTTGGTCCACTAAATTTTCGCCACTTCCGTTTTGTTTGCATAAAAGATCCTCCCTCGCTGTTGAAATTTCAACCGAGTTTAGTCTTCGGATTAAAGAGTTTAGTGTACAAGTTTCATGTAAACCAAACCAACAGACTTTTCCATTCAGAATATGCACGCGTTGCTTTTTTCTCGCTTTGAAATTTTAAAAATTTCCCCTGCGCATTCTAAATATGGATTTATGTATTTCATAGCATTTGTATTTTAAAAGTTAGATCATTTATTTTATGGAATATCCCACTTCTTCTCGTTTCTAATTTCCTTAACGTCGTTCATTAATGCGATTTCAATTTCTAAAGACGAGAAACTTAAACTCGCGGAAGAAGGTTAGCAGGAAGGTTGGGTAACATGTGGAGATATTTTTGAAAAGCCGCAGAGCGTGACAGGGAAAGTCGGTTTTCTGGTTACGTGCGAAAGATTTGTTGAAGTTAGATTAGCCGTACGCCGTACGCGTTCTCGCGCCATCGACTTTGTAGATTCACCTCGTTTCACCGAACTTTAAACAGCTTGTGTGTTACTGCTCGGGAGAAATTGATTGGAATAATAACTTTTCGCTTCGAGGGCGACCAACGGGCGAAAAGTTTGGGAAACCTTTGCACGTATCCTGCCATACAGGACAGCGTTATAGAAGTTTGCTGTAACAAAGCCCATTGGACAGACGTTTCTTTATTCCTGGCAATCTAATTCGCCACGAAAATTCTTGTCGAGTAACTCGAAAAAAAGCACAATGTTCGCCATTGTGCGCCAGCCGGTAAGAAAAACAATTGCCTGTTACTGACATTAAACGTCCTTTGTACGGATGTCTCCCTTTGACAACGCACCGCAAATTCTTTGTGTTTTTAAATATAATCCTCGTTCATTTGTTAGCCATTACAAGATAACGATAAACAAATTATTTCAGTCTTGGTTACAATATACATATATGCATACGGCGGTGAATTGTATCAGACTGGTATTAGTTGAGTTCGAAATTGTTTCCTCTCGTACCAAACGTAATTTCTCATATCGGAAATTATTAATTTTATATCGTTTGCAGAGAAGAATTTGATGAATCGAATATATTTTGAAATTGTGATTGGGATTGAATCCGAATGACATTTTTCACTGTACCGGTGATCGATGCCATTGACCAGTTCGAAGAAATTAAAGACAGAGAAGTAATATCGAGTGCTGCTCAAACGTTATGATAAGCGGAACAGATAACAAATGTTGGTCCATGAATTATTCAGACGTTGCAAAGTGTTTATATTTTAAAATGACGCAGCGACATTAATATTGCATAACGCGAAAGTGGCTTGATGCCCCAGAAAGTCGCTTCAGATTCCAAACTTTTCGCGATGCACAAATATCACTCGTTGGTTACTAATATTTTCGTATAAAGAGCTCGCAAGGCAATGCTCCCATTTATTTGGATATTTCATCTCGTTTTGATTTGTGTTCTGATTGGAATTACCTTCTGATGGGAATGCATTGCACAACTGCGTATATCAATTAACTTGCAATAGTTTATAAATATAAAGGTTTAGTATTCTTACAAGCAAAGTATAAATGTAAACAAGCAGAAGAAGAAGAAAGTGAAAGCAAAAGAATAATTGAAACATATTTTGAAGTTTTTCCTCAGGTAGACACAGGGATGGGATAGATGGTTTCATTTCCTTATGTGAGAAAAATCGTTTCTCATACAGAGTTCGATTGTCATCCATGCCATTTGCAATCTCCATCCTCGACCATCCCGATTCACTCGAAGTGCAGCTTTTTTCACTTGGTTTCCATTATTCTATTTATTTACCCGGACCCATAAGTTATGTCAATATTATCTTTCGACGTCAAGGGTTTATAGGTTCGTATCTCATATCTCACACTGCCGTTTCCAACGTGTATTGCTTCCTTTTCGAATGGTCTTTCCTGTTTCGTTAACTCGCATACCGATTTGTTTTATATCATCTGTCAGGGAATGCAAAAATCGCACGAAATATCGAGTGTCTTATATTGCGATTCCCACTCGACGATCCAATCAATTTGCCAGGAATAAAAAATTCGAGAGTCTACGATAAAAATTTTCAATCGACCATGGATACCTTTTGAAGATAAAAATGTAGATTCTTTGCATATTCCACATTTTATACAGAATTTTTGCGAAAAGAGTAATTATGAAAATTACTAGATTGTTAAATTTCAAAAAATGTTATTGTATCTTCTCTTGAAGTAGCTAATTACTGGTATTTATCATAATTAATGCTATATTAATAATAATTATTTACGTCAGTTTATTAACATCGAAATACGAAATGTATCGATCGATTAATTAAAACAGAAATCTTTTTGTACAAAAAGTTGAATCTCATTGGAAGCATCGATTCAAGACATCGATTCAGGCCATCGAAAACACTTCCCGAGTTGGAGAAGTCGAATTATTTATGCTCGGTCACATCGGTTTCAGTCAGAAGACTGAACGGAGTTTGGCGCTTAACTTAAGCACGAATCAAGAATAAGTGATTGCACGCGTTTAAATATTCGTCGCATTTAAATTCAAACGGAAACGAATATAACCAGAACTTGCGTGAACAAGACATCTTTGGCAGACTGTTGAAAATCTTTTCACGTACACTCACCATGGCGGAATGGCATTTGGCAAGTAAATGGTTTTTTATCCAGTAACTATCTTGTTGAATAGCCGACAGTAATGGTAAATTTAAGTTCGACCAGCTTTACAGCTTTGCTACTGTCATGGAAGATGTACGCTGGTTACTTTCCGACTAGGATACGTATTTGTAGAAAAGCTCATAGTCTTACAGATTTTGTTACAAAGTAATCTTAGCTCCACGTATGAATTCTGTGGATAATTAATTTGCTAAAAAGCAACTGAAGGTTGGTTTACTATGATATCCGCTTCAGAACTGTTGCCACCTACGAATGTAATTTCTTGAAATTCGTTGTGTTTCCTCTGTAATTTATTCTCGCCCTGTTTCCTATTAATCTGCGCTCGATATTTCCAGGATATATCGAAGGTGGTGACCCCGCCGGGTTGTCGAAGAATCGAGGCGGGCTACGCACGTGCGTAAATTCACGGATCACGTGTGCACCGGCTGCCCTGGAATGCGGGAGTAGGTACAAATTGCGGCCATTACTCTCGCCACGAGGCAACCGGTTCCCCTCTTTGCACCCCTCGCGAAGGACGCGAGACTATTGTGTATGAAATGATTATGGCGGTGCGGTATGAGGTCGCGAGACCGTGCACAGCCGTTCGTCACTTAGATTGGCTCGTTGGCAGTTACAAAAGGCGGTAGTCGCGCGCGCTGCTACTGCGATTATACGCGCACGAGCCTCGCCTGTGTAGATGCTTGTCCACTTGATAAGAGATTGCCATGATTGTGCACCTCCCAAGTTCCATGATGGTTAGGATTGTTAGGTATTTTGGGTAGACGATCGTTGATCTGGATTTCTTAGTTCCAACAGTTTTTATACGTGCCAAAAAATATAGTTAGGGTTAAAGGTTCTGGTGAACGAACGAAAATCGAATAAAATGTAGGGAACTGGAATTACAATAAAGTGGAATTTACTTGTTTCAAAATGTATCGGTAGCGCTGTTTAAATGCTTATTCTTTGCCCCGCTTCAACATGTAATCCGATTAACAATATTCCCTTTGAATGTAAAGAACGTAACAAGCTAGGTAATTAAGAGTACAGCGATGGAAAACGCGTTTTGTAACGAAACGACGCGACGCACGTGTTTCGTGATATGCTCGTGCGGATGAAAATTCTGCGTACTCTGGGAAGTAAGGAGAAACGAGGAAAAACCAGGAAGAAAGAGGAAATAGGAAGGATAAAGCAATGGTTTCGGAAACACGACGTTCTCTGTTACGTAAAAAGTGATACTTGCAGTATTCAGCGCAGTTGTCGGTTCAATTTTAAATACTTTTTCACAAAAATATGCAATCCATTTGATCAGATTTACGAGAGCAGGAGAGGGAAGTCGGGGAGAAAAAAAAACTGTTCTACCACGATAACAGTGAATATCCATTGAGCAAGGGCCCGGAGGGGGTGGCTTTCATCAGTTTTAAATACGCCATTTAAAAGCGCAGAAATCCTTTAATTCTTTTGGCTCCGTTGGTTCGTTGCTGCTGGCTGCTACCGCTTAAAGCTCGTCCGAACGCAGCGGGAGGGGAACGGGGTTTCTATTCAACAGACGCAACATCAAAGAACCCAATCACGTGTTTTGTTCACGAAAATTTCCGTAGGTTGCGCACAGGTGCTTATAACACTTGCTTCGTTAATTATACGCCAAACTAAAATACATTTCGTCGACATGGTGCAGTCAATGAGTCCGGCTGCGTTCAAGGCAGCGAGACGGACGCACGAGTGCGCGCGCGTACACACACAAACACACCTTACATCCACGGTCAAATTTACTCCCTTTCAACATTTTCTACGCCGGGGCTATGGCTGAATTAGCGAGGTAAACTTTGCCTGTAGCGCCGAAGTAGTCGTGCTTTTCCACGTTAGAGCGGTTAAGAGGCTAAGAACCGCCCTTTAGCCGCAGCATTCAGACAACTACGATCTCCTTTCCCTTCTTCCTATCTTCATCCCTTTATTCGTACACTCTACCCTCTCCTTACCATTCTTCTTCCTTTCTCTCTGCAGTTTCCATTCTTTGTCTTCTACCTCCTGGGTCGTTTCTCTTCTCTTTCGTTCTTTTCTTTTTTCCTTTTTATGCATTTTCTTCTTCTCCTCCTTTACTTTTACTCCTACTTTGTTAGAAGAAATCTCTAGCAGCACGGAAATAGGCTTGGTACAATATTAGCCGGCTAATTAAAATCATTCGGAACGATCTCGGCAGGATCTCGACGTCGTCGTTGGGAAGCCGGTGAAAATGGAATCTGCATATTCAAAGGTAGCCACATCGGAGTGTGTAGGTAACTGTGCGTTAGGTACGAAATGAAGTAACAGCGTAACCGGGGTCGCGGCAGAGACGCAGAGAAACGATGTCTGTCTTGGGGCAGATGGTATGATTATTCGTAAGTCACGGAGGGATTAATTAACGAGAAAGAGGGTTCGCATGTAGCTCGTTCCGACAGGTTTTTCTGTCGTGGAAATTAGAGGGATTCGGCGTTGCGGTTTATGCCGTGTAATTTGAACAGGATTTCACGCTCAGATCTTGCGCTTCTGCGGAACACAGCTGCGAAGGGAAGTTATTTGAGCGGGTCAGTTCAATCTTGAAGCAAAATGATGAAACGTAAATAGGGCGAAAGTGCCGGTTTCCGCTTTTTCTTCGATGTAATTTCCGCTGGTTTTCGTGAATTATTCCTCTCGCCGCTAACTTTTCCACCTTTTTAATCAAACCAAGACGGAAATATTAACGGTACCGACGATATTAGATTTTCCCTATTACATTGCTGAATGAATCAAAGCTAAACCATCGAAACAGTGACATGCTAATAATATCGAAAGAATACCAGGAATGTATTTCAAATTGAAAACTATTGGAACACAGCACAGTCGTAGAATTCTAGAGTTCTTCGTAAACACCTTTAGAGCTCAATTTCCTTGCTCGTTATCGTTCCACGGTAATCAAGACTAGTTGCACCCTTCCGACTTCCAAGTACCGTTTTCTTGGCGACCGGCGCAACTCCTTTTATCGACATGTTTCTCGACAAAATATCTTTGTTTAACAAGTCGCCAGCATTTAATAAAATGAAAAAAAGGCACAGAGGAGAGAGAAATACTTATTTAACAGGTTACCTTTAGGCAGGGTGCAGGGAAAGCTCGAGAGAAGCTCAGACGTAAGGGTGGCAAACTGGTACATCCGCGCAGACGGATTGACCAACGAATTCAGGCAAGCACGATACGCATATAAAAGGACCCTGTTCCGTTGAAGTAGCTAGAAACGTAGCTACCGTTCAATACAGTTCGTTTGAATGCGCCGCTTTCAGTGGCCCTTACCACGCAGTTACAACCCTCTTCTTTCTTCCAACTGTTCTTTACTTTTCTCTTACTCTGCCTGTATCCTTCTCGAACTGATCACGAGACGATGCTTAAATGCGAGAAAAAAGTACCGACGAACTAAAGAGGTGGAAAGGAAAGAATTAAGCTGCGTTCCATGGTTTGCTACGGTTCTTCGGGTGGAAGGTGTTTTCGTTGCGTGCCTTCGTCGAAATCCGAACATTTTACGGAGATCTTTGATCTTGCATGGTGGTTTCTAAAGCTTCGATGGTCTGGAAAACTGAATAACCGTTTTCGCTTATAAAGTTGGACTTTCTCTTTGAATTTGACTGCCCATATTTTACTGTCTATTTGAAATCTATTTGAAGATATTATAGATATATAAGATATTATAAATAAATTCATAAATTTGAAAATATTTCCCCTTGGTTTTTAATAATTAATTATATCGCAAATCGTTGGTTCAATCTAAATATTGTAAACGTGAAACTTCGATAAGGTTAAAGACTCGTAATTTAATTGAACGTTGGTTTAAAATGGTTTAGCCATTTCAAGATTCGACTACCGGACGTAAAATCACGTTTAAAGCAAGCAATCATATTACTTCAGGCGATCCAAATTTCGCATGTTTGATTTTAATTACCAGTCTGGCTAAAGGGCTGTCGCGGATTTCTAGCATTTCTAGTATTAACAACTCGGATATTCATGTCGCTCATCAGTTTACACGATGATAGCCGCCAAGTCATTCTCAAACTGTGCACGAAGACCGCACCGGTGTTAGCCGCAACCGTGCAAACGTCAAAAACGTCGTTCCCGCAACAGGACTTCCGTACAAGGTTTCGCTTCCGCATATACGTCTCTTGCCACTGATCTAAATAATATTAATCTGTTGTTGTGACTAAATAATATTAGTCTGCTGAAACTTGACGAGCTGTCTAATTAACGAAATTGTTCAATTAATATTTCCTGAAATGCTATAAGAATCATTTTCTGATACAGAAATGGCAAATTTGTTATCGTAAAAGACCTAGGAGATTGGATTTTGAGAATTAAAAATTAATTGTAATTAATATCGTAGATGTTTGTGAATGTCTGAAAGAAAATGTTACTAAAAGAGCAACTACAAATTAGATGCTTCCAATAACTTGAGAGATACGCTTAGAAATGTCATTGAAAATTCAGCAGGACTTAGCTATTACGATCTAATTACTAATCAGATTTATTTGCCAAATTGTGTGATGCCATATAATTCAGATCGTCGAAAATGACGACTTGAAATATTTCAACTGCTGTTCGATAAAATTGCAATCTTCCACAGATAAGTTCCGAATTGAAAATAATTGTTGAGATAGTTTAGTAACGAGCGGAATAAGTGATAGCTTGAGCGTGCAAGATCAGGAGAATATGATAGATGAGGCAGAACATCCCATACAAGTTGCACAAATTTTTATCGTGTGACAATTGACTCATATGGTTTTGCGTTGTCTTGGTTAACCACGTTTGAATTTTTGCCAGGCCGTTTTATTCTTTACAATGAGTTGTACTATTTACGGTTAATTAATCAACAATACCAGCTTAGGCCAATTAAATTGAGGTTGATAACCGTTGTTTAAACTCAGATTCATCTCGCTGCGGAACGAATTTTCTATTTAATCCGATATAATACGTAATCTCGGACCTACTGCTAGTAGAAAAAATCTGACATAGTCAGCCACCTCTCAGCGACGTTCTACCGGCGTGTAAACAAAATTACTGCAGAAAGACCTATCGCATGATATAAATATCATTGAAAATACGATAGTCATAGTTAAGGGATGTGCAAGGAGGGTAAAAAGTCCCGAGACTTCTTCCGTTCGCGAGAAAACAGCCGCGAGTTTTCACCGGCGAAGGATTAACATGTGTTTACGATAAATCCAGGTTTTAACATCCAGTTATCACGAAACGAAGCTTTTGTTTCACGGCATAAAACACGATGGCCGCCACGTACGTACGCGCCCCGTTCACGGAAAAGACGAAACAACTTCTAACTACCGTTATAAATAATGAGGTGCAATTAAAGGGGCCAGAAGGATAAAGCCTCGTAGGAAAAAGTGTAGGGAAACGAGGGAAACACTATCATGTCGCGGTTAGATATATCGTAGTGCGTGTCTGATGAGCTGATCAGGGGAGGAAGCTTGGACTGGCTGGTACGAAACTTTGTTGAAACGCTCCGAACAGCCGTGAGTTTCTGTGTGCACGTGCACAGAGAAACACCGGAACAGTTCTATGAATTTCGTGAACGAGCCTGAGCTCTCTGTGGCAGGAAGGGTTATAATTGTGAAGAGGTTGTTGGAGTAATATCGCATGAAATGCGTCATTTGCGATGTAATAAATAATGGTAATTAATATTTCGAATATTAATCTCTCAATATGAAGAGGCACAGTGGAAAATAGTGAAAAGAATAGTAGTAGTAATTAATAATAAACGCAGGCGAGTTAATGGAATTCTTTTTTATTATTTTCTCCACCTGTTTGCAAGTTTGCAATTTATAGTACGGAATGATTATTTCTAACCCTTTCTACTCAGGCACGCTTTTGCAATAAAACAAAGAGTTTTGCTTTGAAACAAAGAGTTTTATTTTGAAATGGCAAAAGTTGTAAATTTCAACAGTAGTATTTTTTCTTTCTCCATATTTTTTAATAAAATTTATTTATTGCGAAGACAATACGATAAACAATTTCCCCGTTACTGTCAATGGAGTACAAAATATTAATACAACGAAATATTTGAGTTATTCGAGAGTTTGGTAATTCGATTAGTCAGGGTTCTCATCTCCTTTCCAATTTTTGGCTATAAAATATATCGTGGATAGACGAATTCTAAAAGTGGTATTAAAATATTATGAGTGATAAACGGTGCAGATTAAACGTGAAATACTACATAATGAACGAATGATAAATATTAAACGTTCAAATGATATAGGCTCTGCTTGCTCGGTATTAAGGGTTTTTGTGGAATGTTTGTTTAATAAAATGAAGCTGTAGGATTATTATCAATTACCTCACGCTTTTGACGCTATAGGAAAATGTTATTTATCAATGTATAACGTAAATTCCTCGTGCTGTTTGTCAGATAATAATTTCATGTAGGAATCTGTGTAACAGTGGAACGAAGAACTCCCGTTGTAAAATAATTATTTATTTAATAACGATAAAAGATTGGCAATCTGTTTATTCAGACCAGTATTGATTGATATTACTTTAAAGAAGAACAAGCACGATTTTTCCCCTTAATTGCTTAAATTGCGCCACACACTCGTGACACTTGCTACCCTCAAAGCAGAGCAAACATTAATGGCTTCCTCCACTTCACTTTCATTTTTCTTCCTGGCCTTTCTGCCTGTAATGAACATAAGCAGCTTATAACTCAGTCCGTTTGTCTTTATGAAAACGTGACGATTATCTGTCGTTTACTGGTATTGTTTGCATTCACGCGTAGACTCCTCGAGAAATATCAGGAAATGTAAAAGCAACAGGTCATTTGATATTTTAAGACACGAACATCTTTCCCTTTATTCGAAATAAATAATTCGTAACTAAATGGATAAAACAGGAAATCTCATTAAAATAGTTTCTATTGAATATCGATCCATTTATTTCGTAGATTTTGTACTGTAAAAATTGTAATCTCTGAAGGTTGCTTTCTACTAGAATATATTATTTTCCTTGCTCGAATTTTCTCTCCAATAATTAAATTTATACATTTTTCATCGCATCTCGATTATCAAAGTTTTCCAATCAAACAAAGATGTCTTTTGAAAACTCTCGCTAGTCAAGCTGAAAGTTCTAAAGAATACAACCACCTCAAGCAGGAGCAAAGAATACTTATAGCGAAAGTTTGCATCCCTCTTTCATGTATATTAGAATTCTTCGCATATTTTTGAAATGTACCATGGAAGAAACTGAATTACCATGTAACTAGGGTTGGGACAAAGCTCAATTTTCACCAACCTTCAAGAAACATATGCACATCACCAGTCTACGGTCTAATAGAAGTTGCATCAGTTTCCTCGTTAAATCTTGCAGTCGCAACTTGCATACGTTCTTCAACTTTACCATCTTCTTTTCACGCCATGCCTTAACGCCTGTCGCATAATGCACACGCTTCATCGTTAGCCTGTCTGGAAGAATGATTTCTAATTTTACCGAAGCTTAACAACGAAGGTCGTATTTCACGAAACGATCGCCCATCTAATAGAATGTGAACTGCTAATTGGTCTGGCGCCTCTTCGAGTTTATTCCTTCTTCCCGAACTGTGATGCGTTCAATGCTTTGACTAGTTGTTGAAAACTTTAATGCTTCGAGTAATCGAAAATAAAGTAGAATATATTTCACTATTTTATTCGCGAATCGAACTTTCAGTGTGTTATATACGATTTCACTTATGCATATTCGGCTACGTAGAAAGATGGCTTTCATTTTCGTGACAGAAGCGCATTATTCATAAAGTGATTCGACCCGTTCTTTATGAAATGCATACAAATTTCTAATTTCAAACTTGGAAACTTTTTTATAAAAATTTATGCGTTTTGTTCCTCAATACTCTCCATTGATATTCGTTCCATAATACACTCTATGTTAATAGGGAAAAAATTATTCCTAAAGTCAATTTCGAGCGTGAAATCACGGTTTTCCCGTGAAATTCACGCACCTGGATTACTCTTATCTGGAAAAGTTGACTTGTCACATCCGCTACGCGTCGCATGAATCATCATTTTACTCTCGTCTGCGAAGCTGCATTAATTGGCAACATTCCAATTACCGGATTATCTACTCGAAACAACTCGGCAATTTGCGGTGCAATTTTATCCAGCCATTTATCGGTCAGAGAACTGTCAGTTATTTTCACCTCGAATTCTCATTCTCGTCACGTAGCGGACAGCATGACGAACGTTGCGATTTGTTACATTACACTCGTTCGTTTTATCGCGGCCATTGAATAGCTGAAGAATCGTCAAGTGGTAGTGGGAAGCGGAGTAAAACACCAGGAATGATATTTTTCAAAATGAGCAGGAAACGATCTCGTACGTTAATGGCCATGCTGTTTGCTTATTAAATAAAAATTGTTCCCCTTCTACAATTGAGCTAACAATGTTAGGGAAATTTTTCGAGTCGTTACAAAATACAAACAACTGAAATTCTGAAACATAAATTTTATAAAATACAAATCAGCTGATTATACACTAGTAGCTTTTCATCTGTAAGACAATTTATGAAAAACGCGAGAACGTTAATTCCGAAACTTTATGAGAAGAAACAATATCTTGAATAAACTTTCTGAACGAATCGTTAAAAGCGTTTTCTGGAAAACAATCCGATCACATTGATAATATTATCACCCTCGATGATACAGTTTGAACCGGAATATAGACTCTTTAATGCTTACTGTGAATCGTATCTCAATCCCCCAATTACATCGTAGCACGCATTTATTGCCGGTGGTTAGAACATGGCGCGCGAGTCAGGCGCGCCGCTTTGAATCGCTTTCTGGAAGTATTAATTAGCGAAATTCTAATTAACGTATTAACACCGCGAGACAACTTACCAACACCGTATCGCATTATATCCCGTCGCTCAGACGGCAAACTCGCTAGTTATATCTGCTACAAATTTCTCTCTCTTCATTCGATCCAAAACCTCTCGAGCTTTGCCTGTCTGTCTGGCCATAGAACGAGCACGTATTATGCATCAGCTTTCGCTATGAAATTTTCCCCAAACATATAGAATAGATAATAAGCCCAGATACAACGTGGATTATGAATGAAGTCTTATTTTTACTCGTAGAGTATGCTACCATCTTTTTGCGAAAGAAACATGTAATACCCTTGTGTAGAAAGCATCAATATAGGTAAAGAAAGATGACCAAAAGTGCCAAATTCGTATCTTCGGACGCCGAAAATCCTAATAAGGCGTTATCCTATAAGAACGAACGTATCGTCAGTTAAAATTTATGACAAATATGATAGGACAGTTAGAAAAAATTGATGAAAAGTTGGCGAAGCCCCGAAAGGGGAATTGGAACTTTCTCATTTTAAATGATCATAACTTCCAAATGAATGTATTAAATGCGAAAACTCAAGCGCTGTTTTGCAAAGGAAAGTCAGTATTTCTATAGTATGTAAAAACATATCGCTCAAATTGTTAATTAATAACCGTCGACTTGGTCTGCATTTTTTATGACTTTTCCATCACAATTGCAATAAATGGTTTTACTTTCGTACCTTAAAAATCATAGAATGACGCCTTATTAGAATTTTAGATGCCCGAAGGAATACAAAGGATCTTTTTAAGTGTCCTCCTTTTGTCTGATAGGAGTAGCTACATTATACTGCGCGTAAATCTTAATTGGTCAAAGTGACGGATAAAACAGGGTGGCTGATCGAAGGAAGACATAACAGTTACGCATCGACGAGCCACGGTCACTCGTTGTCGTGGTTCCCCCTGACTGGATTGTTGTCGTTTCATGGCCATGCAGCTTCGTAACGGGGCAAACGTCAGCGACAATGGTCGTTTTATTAGAAAGTTCGGAGGCAGGGAAGCGGCTGATCATTATGCAGCTCGCGTTGTCATATTCCATTACCGTGGCTGCCGGTTACAGATGCAGCTGCCGCGGTTAGTTCGAAGAACAATTCGCAACGCGATATAGGAGCCGGCATCACCCTTCAACCGTGCTTGCAGATGACATCGATACTCGACTTCCGCCTCCGCACCCAGGCGTTTGTAGCCTCTCGGTTTCCATCGCAAGCACGATTCACCATCGAGCAAACTTTACCGTGTTTCGACGACAACGACGACGACGACGACGACGACGATGGAAATGACTGAGAAGCGGATAACGCGCGTACGCGACCAACAATACACGTGTTGATTTCTCGGAACTCTTCGTGATAGTCTGTAATCCGTATTTGTTGTAAAACTGATACACTGGCGGCTGTTTATTTCTTTTGGAAAAATCGTTCGAATGTTCGTTAATTCTTTTTACGATATTTTTCCTTCATTCGGATACTTTGGAATAAGACGGCATAGAAAATATTTTTGAAGCAGTAATCCAGACTGATTTAATCAAGAAAAGATGAAAGATTGTAATATTATTCTATATTTTGAAAATTGCGATTTACACTTTACGATTTCATCTTCCAGTGAAGGAACGATCAAATAAATATTTCTCTGCATCAATTATGTGAATCTTTTTGTATTTTAACGTTTAAATATTGAAAATTTTACATCTATGTATCGTTATGAATTACTGATAATTCGTACGGTATTGTATTGATTAGGTGATTGGAGGACATTTGAGATAAAAGTTGCATCGGAACCCATGTTTAAAAACAAATTCTCATATTCCTCAGAGTCAATGAACGCTCTATAATTTTGAGCAGGTTCTACAACCTAAAATCACGCAAGTTCAAATATACACACGTTATTGTTAGTATGGAAACGTTTGATTTCTTTTTGAAATATTCTCTATTTCTGCGAATAGCGTATCGGTTCCAGAGCAAAGTTCAACAGATTTATATTATTCGTCACATTTATATTCCGCGACAGTTCCAGAGATAGAGAGGACTAGTCGAAATAATTTCATTCGATGAAACGGTCATTTATACGGGCAGAGTTGGAACCTGGCGGCTGAATGGCATTTTTATGCATATCGCAGATTGCACAGTTCGAAAAGTCAACTGGAAGCAAAATCTGGCATTCGGGAACGACGTGGAGAAGGAAATAGGATACAGGCTGGATATTTAACCAAGATTATGGCAGCTCGTTTAGTGAAACATTCGCGGAAGTTAAGCGCCTTTCTCGGTCGCCGACGCCGGTCTGTTTTAGGTAACTCCGAGAACGTCGCTGAGATAATTCTTATCAGGCTGTCTGGTTGTTTTAACGTTAGCCAATTCTAATTTCTTCGAGCTCGATACGCGTTGTGAGCCAAGGTTTACGCGCCCGTACGAACGTTACTGAAAGAAATTCAACTAGTCGTAGAATTGATCGAAACTTACCTTTTCTTTTTAGTCGAATTATTTTTTTAGAAAAATGTGTATTTCACTACCATGCGCGAATTGTTAATTAATCGAATCCATCAAAGTGTCTGGATATGTCTAAAGTCGAAATCGATGGGGATTTGTAATAATGTATTGGTTGAAATTAATGTTAAGATAAAGACAGGAAATAGTTTAGGTATTGTTAAAGTAAATGTTGTCGTGTAGTTCATTCGCGTCTAATTAGTGTAGGTAATACCTTTACAGTAGGTAGTATATTAATACATACGTTTATTGCGTTATTTTACGTAGAACGTGTGTCAACTAATATTAACTTGTTCATTTACATTAATTCCACATCAACTGCTAACGAATATTCTGATTTAATACACATTTGTGTATTGCATTTGCAACGTTCGGGCGTTGTATGCACTCGGTAAACAACGGCACAAGTAAATACATGCTACCATAGAGATTAGTTTACGACCACGCAGAAAACAGAAATTATTCAAACATTAATATTCCATAGTTGGAACGTCTGTGAATACTACTCCGTAACTATAATTAGGAGACTATGAACAATTCTCTTGAAAAATTCATCCCTTCAAATGTTAGTATTAGCTCGTGCCATTTTTTTCTATACGTTGAAAATCCAATTACTTTTCCTCTCGAGATTTAAGAAAATTGTTAACCATAACATTACGTATCACAGAGATTAGATATTTTTACCATAAACATGAAAATAGCCTAATTATAAGTCATACATCTTCCGTTCCGAAATATTTAGTTTTGCCTTCAACGAGCAAACTGAATTCTCTTTAACGACGCAACAATCAACTCGATCCAACAGTTCAATTTCTACTACTTTGCAAAGATGGTTTCGGATTGTCGTAATGTAAATAGACGCAAAATAAGTGATAAGCTCGTCCTTTTTAGACTCTCCACCTAAGCCACATACATTATCATCGGTATATTTTTGTGATACATTTGTAGTCAACGTGTCGTTTTGTTTCAAAGTGTCATAAAAGTGAACAAATCATTTAGGTTGACTGGCGTGCGAACAATTTCCCCGTTATATGTACAAGTAGCCATCATAATCGAGCTGACTTTTAGCTATGGTAGATTATGTGTACACCCTCGTGGTTCTATCTGTACGACGTGTTTGGTTAGGTTACACAAAGGATGGGTCTGTGTCGTGTTTCGCACTGGCTACACACCCACTGGAGTCAGCTGGCTTGGTACCCTGTCTAAGATTATGTTTGTGCTCTTTGTCAGCAGGAAATCATTATTTTCGACAATAGAGAGGTAGTCAGAAAATGTGGCTAATGTTCAAGAATCCGCGATCAAAATTGCTTACACAATACCGCGAACGTATTTTTAATCAAAGAAAATATAGTAGTTAACTGAATACATTATACAAGCATGTACATTTAATCATATCATATGATCGCGGAACTTCTTATTTTTATTCAATCTCGAGTTAACTGCATACTTGAAAAGAGTAAAACAACCTCTGAAAAGTTGTTCTGATAAACTTAAAATATTTTCCAATCGAAGCACGCCTCGTGTGGATTATAATTAAGCCAACGATCGATATATTGACCGGACGATGTTAGGTTTAAGGTGGATTAAGATAGATCTTTAGATATCCTCGATAATTTCATGAATCATCGGTTCATTCAGAAGTAATTCGCATAAGCTGCTTCCAGTTCCATATCGAACGCAATGGGAAACGTGTCCAAGAACGAAATCCGCGAAGCCTATTCAGTACAACGCAGAGAATAGTCTTTCCTCATTTTTTTCCGGGCAAAGACAGGAAGAATGGATAATTCGCTGACACAACGGCTCAACTGTTCTGATCACTCGAACGAGCATCCATTATCCACCTTAGTGGTATCTAGTACGATACAGAAACGCACCGCAAAGGGACGAAATTAATAACTGTTTGCGGACACGTTAAGCCCCTTTGCAGCCGTCCGCTTTATTAATTTAAGCTGGCTATTAAGCCAGGAGACAGATTTCTATCGCGATTCTGCTGTTACTGCGCGACAATTGCTTCTCTTTTTACGATAAACGACCGTGCTGCACACGGTATTTAGGACACTGTTTTAAATGAATTCTGATTATTGTTAATACATTAAACTTGAAGCTTAAATAAAGCTGAACTAAGATTTATGAAATTATAAATCCTATATACACGTTTTAAGCAAATATTCGATGCTTTTGTTTCTCTCTTTTCTCCGCGAAAATATTTAATATATTATTGCACAATGCTATAATGTATTTTTATCATTTTTGTTTCAGATGTCAACATGGTGGCCGAACCAAAACCCCATCAAACCGGACGCAAACGACAGAATGTAACCAAAACTGGCAACGATTGGTATGTGAACATACTTTCTCTAGCTACGTATTATTAACACGTTTACTGTAAATCTAAGAAATATTTCGAATTATCTCTGTAACGTTAAAGATATCGAATATTCTATCGAACATGCTGTTTATTCAAATTAATTCCGTCCATCGATGGAACTACCATGATAGCCAGCGTATTAAAATTCAATTTTCGAAACAGTGTAAGCTAATATACACGGTATTGATATGAAACGTAACAAGATCCAGTTTACATATCTCTGTTGCTGGTATTTGATAATGACAAGTAACATTATCAAAAACTAGTAAAAGAACCGGTTATAATCTTTACGGAGAAAAAATGTAGAATCACATTAAAGTCCTTCTTATCCAAATTTGAAGATCAGATTTTGCGTGAACGTGTGTAATAAAGACATACACACTGTAGGAGTGCAAAGAAAACACGAATAATAAGTAAGAAGTTATCACACGAGGAAATTCGTAGATTCTAGTGGAAAATTGGGTTAGAGAGTGTCGATTGTGTCGGTCTGTCGGATGAAAAATGGCGTTCTTCTTCGGTCTGTTCCAAAAATCTGTAATGTCGCGCGAGACTTGGCAGCTAGCCTAAGCCTGCAGATCGCATCACGGACGAGGAAGTTGGTCGCAGGTCGCGCATAAATCTTCCACGTAAACGGAGAAGTCGCATTTCATTCGAAGGGCGACCACTTGATCCTGTCGCCGTCGCTGGCTCGAACCGTGAGATCGCCTTAAGAACAGCGTCAAACAAATGCTAAACTCGATCTAACTGGCCTGCTCTTCGCGTCATGCTTCTCGCTTGACGACGTGCTGAAACAGTGTTTTACGCGACGTACGTGACCATGAAATTGCGAGAACCTCTCAGCTCGACGAGAAAGGCGTCACCCGGAAATGAAACAACGATAATCGCCGGCTAATCCGCCTGCACTCGCGATTGTTTAGCGTTTAGACTGATTAAGCTGACGCTTTTTGCCGGAAAAACGTTGGATATATTAGAATCGCTTTGTTCCTAGACTTGTTTATTTCTCCATCGCGTTTTCTGACGGAATTTCGATTGTATATCGACAGATGGATTTTCGCAAAATTCGCCGAACGTTTGGGAGGTTCTCTCAAACGAAGTTCGAGGAAAGGACAGAGAAGGATGGATGATAGAGGGAACCACGGTCGTATTTCCTAGAAGGGAAATAACGTATGTACATTGTTATTATTCGATTCCTCGATAAAACGTGTTCGATATCCAAACGGTGAGTGAAAAGGAAGTGATATAGAAAGGTATATACTTCGGTTTATTAAATTTTTACTAGAATTTTAGCTATATCGGTAAAGTGAAATATAAAAGTGTACATAACAAAGAGATGTTAGCGTGAATATTTTAGCAGCAACTATGACATGACTTACCACCTTTTAGGAATAAAAGATTAGAGATTGGAAGTTTTATACCTTTTTTGGGGGGAGGGTCACGTAAGAGCGTTGATCAATGGCGCTGATGGAGTATTTTATTAAAAAGATATATTTATGGTTAATGGGGCGGACTAATTTGAAGTGAAAGATAGCACGACCGAATTAACACGAAGAATCAAAAAATTCTTTATCGTTGGAAATTTTATTACCGCTTTCATTGTTCGTTTTAATATGCCACTATAATTCTCTGATATTGAATTACTTTCTCGGAATCCAAGAAACTGCAAATATTACTTTGATAACGCTTTTCCGCCAATGAGACCAGATAAAACAGGTTGTTCGTTGCTTTAAGGACAATGTCCCTGGGGAAGGCAGAATTCCGCAGGTTTCTGTAGGGAAACCGTGACATCTCGTATCGCGTCATCTGGTTTCACGATCTGCCGGCCGAAGAAAACGAGCCAGTCAACTCTGGTAACTGGTTAAGGTCCGCAAGCAAAGTGGACCGAGGGACACCGATTGTTTAGACCCTAAACTTTGGAGGGACATAGAGCGTGTTTGGTTGGTTGCACGAAACACGGTCTCTGTCCTCGGCTTGCGCGATAGTCGCTAATATAAAACGGCAGTAAACCGTGATTGTTAAAATTTAACGATCCACCCGTTTTTCGCTGCAATATTTCTCGCGTACGAAATGAATTTTCCGGCGGTTCTCGCGTGACATTTAAAATTTGCCGAAACATGCGGCAAAATGCGGGATTGTGCGACTACTGAGTCTGACTGCTGCCTCGTTGTCGCTATTTTTTAGCTTCGCAGCAAATTGAAAGGAATAACGACGATCATTTTTCCACGATGGCCGAAACGGTCGCTTCGAAAAATTTTCGTCCCGTCATTTGAAAAATATAGCACGGCTCCATTGAGATACGCCCCCATGTTGTCCGCTACTCTTTCAAGCCAATAGACAAACGCAGAATTGGCCTGTTTGGAAATATTCAATAAGATTTAATTTAATTGGCGTAAACTCCGATTTGAAATTTCCTTTCTTCTTCTTTTTCTTTTTGTTTCTTTTTGTTTCTTTTTGTAGTTCTTATTCGCGGTTATTGCATCGAAAAATATTTCTAGTAGGTACTTCGTGAATTATTACGTTTGCTTATTAAGATAAATTGACTACTACGTGCAATTTTAACGTTTAATTTTTTTGTCAAAGATTATATTACAAGTTATCAAATTATTTTTCACATCGAATGTTCCGTAGGGAATGTGCAGCTATATAACATATTATTAATACAAATTCAGAACTTTCTAGCTACAAAACGTGACATTTGCAGGAGCATATCGTGCAATATTAAAATTCGTATATTCTACAATACATAAGAAATGACGATGGAGAGGTGCATATGGTAGCGTGCTATCGATTTTTCAATAATTTCAAAAACAAAGCGAGACATTTCATACATATATTATGTAAAATCGCATACAATCTTGGAATATGATATTCTCCCCGTTAATATGGTTTATTGTCCAAATATTATTAATAAATACTGTGTGTTTTAAATGGGAATCTCGAATGTGAGTTTCATTAATGTGTAAAAAAATGCGCGTAATATTATTGACAATGGTCGCTTTCGCTATTTTCGGTGTGTGAAAACGTTTAAACGTGAGTAAAATGTTTCAACGAAATCCTATCTGAATTGAAATCCACTTGAAAATGGTTTTGAATTATTTTAAAAAATCCATGTTCCACGTTGTTGAATTTCAGTAAAGTTTCCAATGGGGAAAATTTTTGAAGCTGGTACTCTTACCATTTGAGTGTTGCTCATTTCGCGGACATGATATTTGGATACTGTCAGAATTTAAAAATCTGCTAGTCTGGCCGTCCCTTTTCTCATATAGGGCGTTCTATTAAATTTTCGAACAAATTTTTCTTGCTACGTTACACACCTGCATCAGCTTCTATTTCTAATTCGTGTTTCTACAATCCTAATGCATTTAGGATTGTAGAAATGCAATTTCTATTTTCATTTATTTCTCTGGTATTTGTCGCTATCGCATAACATTATTATATTTATATAAATTATTACATTTCGTACATGTAAAAATACAATTCACCAAAAAATAGGAGTTGCATAATTATTTAATTTCCAATCTTTTTGGTCCAATTTAAAATTCAAATTTCATGCAAAGAGAAAAGGGGTGATAATGAATAAATTTCCCTTAGAAAAAACAATAATGGCGGGCGCAGAGGCGATCTCGTTCACGCGTCTGCCCTTCTACCGATGAAAATAATTGCTTGTACACGCAGCAGCTGTCCTCTTCATCAGCCGTACGTACCCATTGTCCGTCAGACGTTTTCACGGAATTGTCGGCTTTATAACGTCACGTCATTTACCGTCGAGGCATCTTGGAGCAGGGCGAAGTTGTTGTCTGGCTAACACAGCTGCTGGCCGCGAGACAGTAAAATCACCGTCCTAGCCATTGTGTCCATCATGATATGCAAGGCTGAAAATTTTACGAGGGATGAGAGACTCAAAACTTAAACGAAAAACATCGTTAGTTAAGATTATACGATATTCTAACGCTTCTTGCTTTTCGTGTACAATTAATCAATTAATTTTGGAGATCTCCAATGTACATACGTTTCAGGGTAATATTCAGTATGAATTATGTATTTAATCCTTAACGTTCTAAACATTGTACATTCACTAAAATGTTGCTACGGATAGAATATAGTTAGGATCTTGACGTTATGCACATATTTACCTACTTACGCTACTTCCATGTTACATATATTATGTAACATAATTCAGAACGTACGTATTAAAAAATTGAAGATGGGATATGCTATAGCATTTGTTTCGTGCCTGCCTTTCTTGTTTTGATTTTCATGTTGTACATTCCTTGATATAAATTACAGTGGTTGGTTTCGGTCAAAGGAGAAAAGAAATTTTTTACTCACACACAGGATAACCGAATTAATATGATTTCACGAACTGGTCGAGAATTTTAAACGAAGAGCGTACTGTTAATGTAGGAATAAGTAATTAGACACGTACAAACTTAACTAGACTTTTAACAAGTTCGTTTTAATCTTCCCTCTCGAAGCGAGTTTCTCAGGGGTAACTTTCTATTCCTTTTCTGGTAATTGGCAATCATCCGGAGCGGCAGACTGCTGCAAATAATCAAAAAATTATGTATAACAGACAAATTAATAAACTACAAGCGCTAATATAATTTTAGTAATATTAGCTCGACAAATTAGACGAAAACCAAAGTTATACGAGTACCCTTAATTTATCAAACAAAATGAAAAAAAGGCGATCGAATAATACAACATTTTGTGAGCACTGTCATCTTCGTCATTTTGACGAAAAAGAAAATAGAAATCAGAGTTTAAACGATCGTTCACTTTTGGCCAATCGAATTACGTTCTCAAACTTCCTCTAAAAAAGAAAACCACCCTTTTTACAACCTCGTAACTCAACCAAAATTCCATCTCCGCAGACGTTCTGTTGAGACCAATCTGAAAACGTCAAGGCACAGGTAACTGCATAGTTGTACACCGCGGGATACCGCGGATGGTCTGACAGTTTCCGTGAACGTAAAAAGAGGCCGTGACAAGGGAGAAAGAGCGAGAGAGAAAGGAAGAAAAAGAGCGAAAGGGGAAGAGAAGGAGACAAAGCTGGAAAACATATTTCGCGCCGGCTGATGCATTATCCGTGAGATGTCTGCAACAGATAGTGTCGTGGGAAAACGTCGATAGCCCTTTTCGCGAATGAAGTCTATTCTCGGGCTTTTTCTTCCGTTTTCCACCGCTTACAATCTCGTTCTTCCTTCTTCTTTTTTTTCCTCCTCTCTCCCTCCTTCTTCCACCCTATTTTACCCTCTTTTCTCGCGCCTCTTCTTTTTTCTACTCTTCCAGAAGATTCGCGCCGGCAAAAAGGCAGTTTCGCGACGATTTTCGCGTGTCCATTGAGAGAGATAGAGCGGGACTTTTTTTCCTCTGGTGGTCGTTGAACGGTCGCCACTTTTTTGATGACTCCTCGGCGACGTAATTTTCCGTCATCCAGCAACGAATGACGAGCGCGAAGAGCCTCCGCAAAAGTGACTATAATAGTTTCCACGGTGAACAATGCCCAGACTTCGAGAGTTTCGAGGTAAATGCGCGTACTGCTGCTGCTGGCTGGCGTTTCGCGTTGAAAGAAATTGTTCGTGAAGTACGTTGCCCGGAAAGATTCTTGCCCGATGCTCTCTTCTTCTGCCAGTTCTTTTCCTCCATCTTTTTCTTCTTCTTCTTCTTCTTCGTCATCGTCGTCGTCGTCGTAGTCGTCGACGTCCTTTCGTTCTCTTCGTCTTTTTCATTTCTTCTTTTTGTTTTGTCCGCGGGAGCATTCGTTTACTGATTCGAGGAAATAATATGGTTGGATGAAGAATATCCGAGGACGATCACGATAGTGAAATTCGCAGTGCAAGCACTTGCGTCTGGGATTGCTAGATGTCGATGAACCTTCCTGAAAGGAACCTGGTTCTTAGATCTTCTTTGACGAAGTTTGAAATGGGACAGTTCTTTATTTTATTACGTTCGTCGAGCTCTTCCATAATTTACCGATCGTTTTTCATTCGAATTCGTGGTTATTAGATTGTATTCGAGGGAGGTATATACAAGAAACGAGAACATCGATCCGTTCCACAATCTTTAAATTCTAAGAAGTTGTTTTAATTATACAAGGCTCTAAAGAAAGGATCGAAGAGTTTAAAGATAGTTGAATTAAAGCAATAAGTGGGAAATGTATGTATATATCAAACAATGTTCCACACATTGAATATACATTCATCGATTTATTATTTCAACCTGGAAATGTCGTATTCAAGGAAGCATCAAACGCCTCTCCAACAGCACGATAAAACTCGCAGATAGAAACAGCTCCAATCACTCTGCCCTCTGTTTGCATCTCTTCACTTCGCCCACGCAACCTTAAATCAATTTCGACAATGTCATTGAACGAGACTGAAACAAGATTCCCAACGCGTGACAAAAGTGACGGCAACGGAACCAACCAGTCCGTAGTGCCGTTAGACGAATAAATAAGTCAGAGTAGCCCGGCACAAGGGGAAATATACGTACAAACAGGGAGGCGAACGCGATATCTCGAAGGCGTCACTTAATATCGTCAGTCGACGCCCAATGTTCTCCCCGTTCTTCCGCTGTCGCGCTTTAATGTAGCCGTCAATCCACACCGTTTTCACCAACTCTCACGAATTCCCCTGTTTTCGTTGTTGTCGCCGCCGTCGTCACCGTCGTCGTTCCAGCAGTCTGCGTTCGTAAATCGTGTCGAATCAAAGCTCTGCTCCGGGTCGATCGTAATCGTCCGTTTTATTCTCGTCGCGCGGCACCACCGAGGATGCAAATGGTCGTCCGGCAGACGGCCAAATAAATTTGCATATTAAGCTATATTTTAATACGCGTGCGTGTCCACAGTAACAGCGAGACATTTAAAAATTATACTTGCAAACAGGGGAACATAATTAACGTCACCGGCACGCACCATCATCCAGCGACGTCGACTCGCCCTCACCCTCATCCTCGCCCTCGCCTTCGCCCTCGTCCTCCTTCGTAGCATTCGGTTACCGCGCCGTTCAAAATTTACCACTCGTTTCGAGTGTCCCGAGACGAGAGAAACTCGCACGACGCCGGAATTTTAATTCGCGGATGATGAATCACGCGAGAAAGGTAAATCGCGTTGGTTCGCGTCACACCACCGCCGATAGACCCACCTCGTCCGTGCATTTTTCTCTAGCCGAACGACGAATTTTGATTCACTCGAGACGACGAACGTAATACGGTCACGTCGCGGGAAAGTTTGTCCTGGATAGTTCGGAGTAATTTGTCAGTATCAGATTGGAGGGAAATGTAGTGCGGAGACGCGCTGTTTACTCGTTTCCGATTGCCTCTGTCTCGTTAACGTAATGGAGGCTTGATGACGGCCAAGTTTGAAACGGTTTCGAGAGGACAGGAAAGGTACTCCGTGTATATCTCGTTTGCGAACATTTTAGTTTCGACGAGATCCTGATGACTTTTTTAAGGAATTTTGTAAGTTGCATCTTCGACGATCCAATTTGGTTTTGTGAAATCGTACAAAATAACACGTTATTTCATTTGAACTTGAGGTGATTTTGGATATAGGACATGTGTGACGATTCTCACTTCTCGGTTACAACTCAACTGTTTTCTTGATCCGATTCGTTTCTTTTTTTCGCCCTTCAATATCCTTTCGCACTATGCACGCGTTCGTTAGCCGTCTGCAACCGTTGCGACGTATGCCTTCTTCCAAATATTCGGCAGAAGGACCGTAGCAATATCAATGGCTCATTAGGCCCGTCGGCACTTACGCTTCGGTGATACTTGTACCAACGAAACCGTTGGAAAGTTTTGTTGTCGAGTGCCGCTACAAACTTTATCGCATTAGAATTTGGATCGAAGCTGCCACAAAAGGCTGCTTTCGCGAGAATTTATAAAACGTTTGAAATGAATTTAGGAAACAATGAAAATTCAGTTTCGCGAAACTTCGTAAAATAATGTTTCGTTTCACTGAAACCACATTGCATCCAGATTTAGATATTTCAATAATACAATTAATTCGATGCGCTTTGATCTGATAAATTTTATTTTGGGCAGGCCCTTTCTTCTTTCGCTATTGTATCACAGTATTAAATTCGCTTAATTATTCATTTACGTCATATTGATACCAAATTAGTTATTAATTGAGTATCAATTAAAATCAGAACGTCAATTGTTTTGCGGTGGGCTGTGCGCCAGTCCGAAGATATTTGATTATAGTAAATTTGCATATACATATTTGATGTTTCATGATGCAACATAATGCCATTGATTATGGAATTAAAATTTCAAGGATCGTTAATACGAAGTTAACATTATATCAATTAACAGCATTGATGACCTGGGGAAAAAGCGAAAACTATTTAATTATTGTTTTGAAATGAATTTAAATATCTCAGAATTCTCTTAGAAATTTAAAGATAGACCAAGACTTAAACATTATGTAATTATTAGAATATTCGCGCATTTACTAGAATAATCTTTCTATTTAATGAATATTTAATTATGACTATAAGTCTTTTCGTCTGGGGTGATTGAATGAATCTAATTCTGCTACATCTGACAATGTGAATTATTATTAATATATATATTCAATTATCATTCCGAATTTCATGACCAGTACAAATCCACGATACGTTCATTCAACTATTTCGTCGAATAAACGATCAGGGGACAACTCGGACGTCTGGTTCGCGTGCATGGAACATCGATTCACCGGTTGAGTGACGAATGAAGACTACTTCCGGCAGAATCGACAGGTCTGTTGCAATCATTCCAATACCTGGCTGATATTTCATGATGAAGTGGCGATACTCGTCGATCGGTAACCACAAAATCGAATCCGATGATCTCGTTTTGTACCATTGACTCGAAATTAATGATTGGGAAATGAGGTTTGTTCGAAATTTTTCAACGTCAACATTTGATAAAATCGGTTGTGGAGGATCCTTTGATAACACTCATAAAACGCTGTCATCGCGTTATTTCTGTGGATATGATTTTTAAGAGGATTAAAGACGCGGGGAAATTTAAAAAATATCGAAAATAATTAGGTAGTTTAATTATCTTGATAGATCAGTGCATTGTGGGAAAAAATGGGGATTATAAATTTTCAGTACGCTTCGAACGTGAATGTGTAAAAAAAGTTAATTCTTTTTGTTAATCTTTTGTTATAATTGCTTTTCCGTGATATGTTCAGTTTTTCTGTTTTTTTAAATAGAAATTAAAAAATGTAAAACATTGCTGAGCAAATAGTCATTTAAGTCGCTACTCGTTCTAATAGAGAAGAGAAATAATTTTTTTTTTACTTTTTCATCATTCCGTAATCTGTGAAATTTGAAAACAATCGTACAATTTTTTCAACAAATAAAAATATCGGAGTATTTTTTATTTGGAAATTTATTTGAAAATATCAACGCTATGTATTTTTTTTAAGCAGGAACCATTCTGTAAACAACGTTACTTTCGGAAATTGCAGGCGGTTTTGAACGCAACAAGTGAGAAGCTTGAATAACGAGGACTGGCCACCTCGGCTATATATTTTCCCTTGACAAGTTTTAATGAAATTCCATATCTGATTCTTTTAATAATATTCATCGACGAATTCCTGCTTTGATGGAAATCTACGTACCGCTAGTGCTCATGAAAGGGAACAACATTCTAGATTCTAGATTATCATTGGCTCGTTTCTGCTTCGTTTAGGAGAAAACTGATACGTTCCAAGGTAATCTATATCTTTGTCTTTTTCGTGTTACAAAGAGTACGTAATTTAGTTGCTTGTGAAGATCACGCCCAGCCCTTAGCATGATTGTAAGAATTTAAAAACGACATATTCTAGTTTATTTAATGATAATTTCTGTTTAGACCGCGTTACAGTAACACGTTCTTAATCATTTTTATAACGCATAGTACGATAAAATATTATTTTTCTATAAAATGATATTAACGCAAAAATTCTCGTATAAAGGAACTCCGTGTTAACGCGCGATATTTAAAACATGTTTCTCATAAACAAATAAGCCTGTCGTTATCGCGAACGTGTTCGATGAAATTTAATTATTCGGAAAATTAATTTCACATAAACAGAGTTCGCCAAAGCAATCTTAATGAAAAGACATTTTACAAAAAAAATGTCTGAAAACAAATTGCGCATATTTACGCTTGCAACTGACGTTTCCTGGAATAACAATCTCATTGGAAGGATTTCAAACTAAACGCCTGAAGTTAATTGAAAGTCCGATTTCGGAATTAATGTTGTTACGAAGTAAATTCTGTGGACTATGTGATGCCACGATATAATTACGAAATTATTGGTTGCATATAGTACAGTAACTAGACTGTGATAACAGAAGATAGTTGGTGACTTACACGTAATGACTGATATCCCGTTGTTATATCTGATTTTAATGAGTAGAAAAGAATAGAACTCGAGTTGGCATTTAACGTTTCTGACCTGAAATGACCTACGGCAGAGAAGCACATTAATATAGCTAATGGTATTTCGAAACTTAGTTTCTCTCTCCTGGGACAAAACTCGCCTAATTGGTCCACTTTCCTCTGAGCACGAATTGAAGCGGAAACCGCGTTTGTTACCAATTTGCGACAGCCACGGATAGCATTGTTATTATTATTTACATAATAAGCAGATGCACGCGTAAAAATACCGGATGCCGTGGTTTAATGATATTTTCACATTTTCAACTTCATCGCGATAACGAACGTTTTTATTCGCTATTCCAAGGATTATAAATTTGACGTCCTTGCATTGGATTACTTGATATTAATTAAAGCCCATATTTAGCATCGAGATTTAGCATCGCCAGTATTTTCGTACTATATCCTTCATTTTTAATTCTTGTGAGAAAATATTCATCTTCGCTCAATGCTTACGCTCTAATAGTAATAATAAAAGAGCTATTTTTAGAAACATTAATGTTCATGTGACTATTAATATTCAAGTGACAGGTATATATTTATTTTAACTAAAACAAGAAAAGCGATATAAATGTTTCAATGTTACTGTGAATTTCGTTCTCTGTAAATAATTAAACGATATTCCTGAGAAATTGCTGTTAGCAACCTTATACCTACATGTTCCATATTACTACAAAATTACTGTTAGGTGCAATAATTTTCTCGTAGAGCGAACCGAACGTTTAAACAAGCTTTTCTATAAATTCTCGTTGGTCTTGTACTTTTGAATTTGCCTGTACAGTTAACAGAGGCCTTCCAGCCCTTAACACCGAACATAAATATTAATAAGCAAGCGGTGAAATTCACGCTTATCGTGGCACCGTGAAGATTTACATGAGATAACACGACTTTCCTTTTGCTATACGGCCGTTTGTGTGGCCCGTGCACGTGTATCCAGCAGAAAACACGTCGGCATTTACATACGACGTCGGATAAGGCAGTCACGGAGATCGTTTTGCGGCCGCAACTTTTATCGCGACTGATATCTCGCCGGGTGGTATTGCATTTTTTTTAGAATAAATAACGAGACTCGGGATGATGAAGCAAGAGCTGTTACATAGCGTTGTTTACGCGCCACGTGAATGGAACGCTTTGAGAAATGATCTTTGCATTTTCACCCCTCCAAGATGTTGCGATAGTATTGCTTTAAGCCCTACCTACCTTTCTACCATTCTAATTTCTTTCGTCCCCTTTGAGTCTACGATCGACCTTTTTAGCGAAATTGCTTAAAAATAGTACTTCAAAAATGGTACTTCTACGATAATAAGTAATAGTATTTACATATAGTGTTACATATAGTATACATATCGTAATACATATAGTATGACATATAGTAATAGTATTTAAAATATTATTTTTACAATAATTGTTAATAACATTTAAATTGTTTAAAAATATTATTTACAAGAATATTTGCATTGATCTCCTGTTTCGAAATTGCTTAAAAATGGTATTGCAAAAGTAGTTACGAGATGTGGAGAATTGAAAATAAGAACTAGGAAATAAGAAGGAATCTTTGTATTTTCATCCCTCTGAAATGTTACCATAATAATACTGCTTTAAACTTTTCATCTTAACAGTCTTAGACTATAGCATGGTTAACAAAGTACCGAGTACTTTGTCTATTAGAAATTTAGATATTTGACACTTGAAGCTGTCCGAAATATAATTCATTAAGGGTTTGCCATGTTCTATATTACCAAATTCCATCATTGATTTAGGTGCTTATTATTTGTGGCTGTTGTAAAACGTAAATACGTAATTTATTAGGAAACGCATGCATTATTAGTGACGTAGCTGTATCGTGTATTGCCGAATGCTGCGTTAATGTTGGTGATTACGCGCGCGTGTTCCTTCTACGCTATTCGTATCTGAATGCGTTGCTCGATAACGTTTGGCTTACCACAAACCGCTGCATAACTCGGAACCCCCCACTATGTGTTAAACAACATTGATTAGTGACATCTGTAGAGTTAATATTCCGATAAATTTAATGTCCCTTTCGTATCTCGTTTAATGCCGGTGATAATTGCGTCATTAAATATTATTTTGCAGCTGTTGTCACGAAAAGGTCAATAAATCGCGATATTTAGCCAATTTTAATTAGTCCACGTATAATTTTCCTACAGCTATTACAAAATATTTAAGCAATATATAAGTTAGGTAAAGAGGGTAAATATGTGATTGAAATAATTTTGTTCTATAATGTGTTATTTTTAAACGTAAAGCTAGCGTTATTAAAGCAGAACATTCACTTCAACGTCCTGTTTCAAATTGCGCATTCGCATAAACTTTAATTGTATGTTCATTCTGCATGGAATGAAGTATCGTCGATGACGAAAAATATTTGTTGCATTACAATATGCGTTACACTGTTAATTTAACGTTACACAAATTGCAAGATGATGGATATTCATATATTCGTAGTCAGACGCGTAATTTACTTTACTTTATCCTGCTGCTTTACTTTATTTTGGTACTATTAAACATCAAAATATTACGCTCTTCGCAATGAGAAATAATAAATTAAGCCTCTAAGTTGCCTGTTCATTGTCGACTTACGACATCATCGATCGATTAATTTTCATATTGCATCGACAGAACTAGAGGTAAAAAAGCAGTTCGGTTTCGAGTTCTCCCCAACGTTAATCCACTGCTGGCTTCCCTGTGAGTTACTTCACACCCCCTCGGTTTCTCCATTAGCCTATCAGACATGGCTGGCCCGTAATTGCTCGCGGCCGCACTTCGTTCACCAGGGTTAATTTCAAGTATACCCTGTCCATCGGATATACAACGAAGATTGTTCGTTCGTCGTGTATTCGATAAGCTTCGTCTGGCTGCGAGTGCTCGGTTCTCTCTACCCTCTGTGGTCCCGGTACACAGGCCGCACGAGCACAAACAACGTCTCCCCGGCCGTGGTGAAACGCCGATGAGTATATTTGCAGATCAGTCGGGCGAGTTCTACCAACATTTCAGCATCGTTAGCATTCAATTACGCGATTATTGAGGGTCTTGGCCGATTCGTGCGCCCCTGCCTTCTTTGATCGATACACGTCCCTTTTTGTGAAATGCCGTAGCTCGAAATAATAGCCAACTCAAGTGCCGGCTACTGCTTGCTTCTCCCCTCAACCAAGTTCGTTGAACCAAGTGTCTACCTGTGTATGTGTGAATGAAATTTCAATATCTCATGTGTGAGGACTCGAGCCACTTTAAGCTCCATTAACCTATCGAAAATTTTGCTAATGAAGTATTACAGAATTCGCTGCTTCCGGACTTTAATGGAGAAGCTTGGTTATATAATCAGCGCTAGAAAATTTCTTAGAATTTTAGGAATTATTCTTCTGGTGCTAATCGGAATATAAAAATCTTCAAGCGTCGGGAGATATCTTCTTGTTCAATAAATTCCGGATCTTTCTCTTGAATTGTTGTATTTAAATTCATGTCACATTCAATATATCGTTATTGAGCAAGAAAACATTCATAATGAATAACTGTTTCAATTCTACCATATCAATTGCCGGAAACAATCAAAATCATCAAATTATCCAGCACAAAGATAGTACCCTGGATTTCTTATATGGATAAGTATATTTGTCGTAGATATCGATTGCATTTGGTATCTAGGTCCAAAAATATTACGATCCCTGGTCCCTCTAGTTCCCTCGGCTAAAATTAAGCATGACGTACGAAGAGAATCACGATAAGTGGTAGTACACTGTGTACAAGGTTTGCGTTAAAATTGGCTAAAATGAGCAGGAGTGTAATCCAATTTCGTTGAGTAGTTTTCGTGCGCTGGGCTTTACGAGAAGAAAATATGAAACGAATGAAATTATTAAATTATTCCATTCCATTTTATCGCTAGATAATGCTACACAATTTTGAATTTTAATTGCTCCTGGTAAACAGTAACTTTATGCGTGTTTCAATAAATTCTATCAACCGTCCTATTGAATTTTTCAGGAAACAAAGTTGTCTCTTGTTTTGGCATTAATCCAGTTGTAAAATGCAATTTCAATTTATTATTACAATCGAGACGAGAAGTTTTTCTTAGAGCAGCAGCGATCCTTCAGCCATCGTTTGTGGCCAACAATTCGTCGAGGATTGCATATTGAGCCAGCCGTTGTTTCCGGTAATTGCGACAGGAAAGAAATACCGTTTTAAATGCAAATGTATGCAAGACAATCCGGAGATTGACTAAAGAAGCAAGACTTATCGCGACGTGATATATTTGGCTAAAAGTAGCTTTCCTTAATTGGAGATCGCATGATAATGGCGCAATTTATTTTACCCGGAATGCATAGCGTTTTCAATGATCAATTATGCACGACATTCTGACTTCAAATCGATACGACCGCCATTCTAATTATCATAGCATGATCAAGCGTCGCGTCGTTCACTGATTTATTATAAATAGTCTCGATCGAGAACACGATGATATTTTATTCGATAAAAATAGAACATTCGATATAGCATCGTTTAATTATCATTTATTTTTAAAAAAGTCTGAAATACGTTGAGAGACCGCAAAAATTTAATTGAAAGAATTTATCACCGAAAGAATTGTAAAATTTTCAAAACAACAATCACGAAGCTAGAACCGATTCATCGTAAAGAAAGTCTCTCCTCAGTTTCGCTACAAACTTTCCGAACAAACCAATATCGAAAGCAGTGTATGAGTTTCTCGTTTGTAGGAGGCAAAGTGAAATAAGAGAAGCTTAAATAACGTAAAAGGGATAGCGTTAGAATAGCAACAGCGTTTCATTTTAATTGCAGGAAACAGTTGGTTTGCTCGCTGGCGATTGTCAATATTGGCTGTCACGCGTTAGTTCCTCTAAATTCGCTTGGAATGTACCCACGGGTTTCCGATATGGAAACACCAGATTGATGACCGACTCTGCAATAATTGTGATGGTTACGTACATATACAGGGCGACGCGACGGCACCGAGGGAGGTGAAAACTTGCCAGAGAATTATAGAAGCACGTCGGTCACGGCCAATGCATTGTAAATACGTGTTTCCAGTGCTGACGTCAGAGTTAATCAATGCAACGATTTGCCAATGATAAATCGCTAACGTGTGATAACAGGTCGAGCGTGGCTCAATCGAATCGATAAAAGCCATAGTGCCCTGAGAATTTCGTATCTCTCTTAAACGAATTGTTATTTAATTGATATGCGCACATGAAATTTTCGTACAAATTTTAATCACATGTAGTTAACAACGAACTAGTTTCGTTCTTCCAAATTCATAAGTATTGTCGGTAATAGAATTATTCATGAGGGTTCAGAATTAGACTTTGATGGTTTCATTATAAATCTTTCAAACACCCAATGATTTGAATACGTTTATTATGTACGTAATTTATGTAGCAAAGCTTCTCTTTTATTTTCGTAGTTAATTGTTCACGATAAATATTATTCATTTTTGACGAATAAAATTTTTAAAGGAAGAATGGCAGGTTTTCAGAAGATTGAATTTTCGGAGCAAGGCAAGAGTCGTGGATTAGAAAGGGAGTAGCACTTGGTCAAACGATCTGACTTTCTGAACGAGTGATATCAAAATGTATTGGATGGTGAACTATCACCTTTACGGAGCTTTTATTGAAATTCTTGGAGGCGATCTTGAAAAGAATTCCTTCCTCTACCCAGTCGACTCATCTCGAAAGTCACGCCTGCGGAATGAGTTCAATGTAGGGGAACCCTTATAACGTAATTTCGAAGACTAGGATAGAACGTGCGTGAGAGAATGAAGGTTCTTAAAAAGTGATCAACCCAGAATACATTTTCTTTCCGAAATTATTTATGATTTAAGTTCTTTCGACGTTCCAGAAGAAAGTGAATTCAGATATCGAATTTTATCACCTTTTATCTACTATTGAAATAGATAAGTTGATAAGTGTAGTTTTGAAAAATGTTGAAATTACGTTACAGGTGTATTTAATAGTGTGATTATATTCTTCCTAGCATATTACCCCTATATAACGAGTTTAAAGTGGCTTTTCATTTGTCCGAACCTTTAAGAATCTCCTTACTTCGTGAAACTTTCTGGCTCTAATTCTTGTAAAATGCTGAAAATTTTCGGAACTCCTTGGCGTTTTAATAATAAATAAGGTAACTGAAAGTTCCAGGAGGGTTGGTTTGATTAAAAAGCTTTTGAAAAGAGTTGATTTTAAACAGAGCGAAAAAATTCCAAAGTTTAAAGATCGTAAAGACAATGTATGGCGTCGTTGTTTCTATTCATCGATCATCCAAAGTCAATGAAATTTTACCACGTTTTATTATTCACTAACTTTCCTAAATTTTCTAAATAGGTTAGAAAAAGATTCCACCAGTTGTCTACTTAATTTTCACTTGCTTACTCGATATTTCATAGCCGTAGTCAATCTGGAATTCGCATTATCACCGAGACGCGAGTAGAAGTCGAATTTTCCGAGCTATAGATACGGAATACCTAGCTGATAGCGTGCAAAGTAATCGCGTCAGGATGATCAGGGGAAAAGTTGACCTTCCCAGGATCTGTCTCCTCGGTTAAACCACCGAACAGACCGATGAGTGGTTCTTTTTCGTAGCCTCATCCCTATACCAAGCCATGCAGAAGTACGTACAGCGAAATGGAGTCAGTCGCGAATGACGATGGCTGGATTAGCCTAGAGGCACGTGCTGTGGACACCATTCTCCACTTCGCTTGAGTGCTCGAAAATCACGTTCGCGCTGAACTCAGCCAGAAAACAGACTCCGACGATTCACGCATTCTGATTCAGTCACCGCTCTCTGGCCCCTCACTGTGCGTTCCTATGTTCAACATTCCGCCGGATTCCTTGTGTTGCCTCCGTTAAAGGACCTCTGGGTACGTTTTATGTGTCACTGGAACCAGTCGAGCCCTTTTAAGGAACGTTCGAATGTGTTGGTTATTCATATAGAAGTTTTCTTTCGGAAATAAGTTGCTTGTCGATGGGAAATTTTATAGGAATCTCGTGAAAAGTTTCTATCTGTTTTCAAAGTAAGATAACGCGTGGTGCAGTAGGACTTTTAAAGTATTATATTTTGGAATCTGAGAATTTCAGCTGTTCAGTGAAATATCAGAACGAAAGAACGATATTGCTTCAAACAAGACATTAACTGAATGGATGAGCGGAATTTTACAATATGTTAAATATAAAAAAAGTTAGTTATACAACGATGTAAGGAGATTCTATGTGAACAGTAAGAAAAAGATTTGGTATTAATTATATGAATTGTGTTAAATGTATTAATATACATTTAGCCTGAAGCTCCGTTTTCGAGAAAATCGACTTTGAAGATTTGAAGAACATACATTAACTTGGCTAATTCCAGACTCAACAAGAGTAAATAATCGACGTACATTTGGTAGAAAATAGTAAAAATAGGTATAGAAATAGTAAGAATAGTAGAAAATATGTCAGAAATATAGAATAAAATTTTTTCATAAGATGCTTCATTTTCGAGAAAAATAAATTTGAAAATGTATCGTGGAACTGTATAATAGCAATTCCTAATTAAACATGTTGAAACGTTATTTCCTTGAAAATGCAGCCTCAAACGAAAAAACTTTATTTCATACTTTTGACCTATTTTCATATGTGTAATAACCTCCTGTTGAATTATTTACTCATAGCTAAGTTAAAGTATAGTTGACAAATTTTCGAACTCGATTTCTTCAAAAACGAAACTTCATACAAAAAAATTTTATTCTATGTTTCCGACTTCTTTTTTCGCGTAGAATCGCCACCTGCCCGGTTACAGTACAATCACCGCCCCTTGTACATTAGAAAATCAAAAAATTTATTCTAATTCGACTTAAAGTCTGTAAGAATATGATTTTCTAGTTTAAGAATTTAGAAACACGAAGTTAGCGAGTTCTTTATTTTTGTGTAGATAATGCAAATCCGGCCAGAGAACATCTTCGAGCTGGAACAGGAAGAGCACAGTTTCTTTGTTGTTACTTGAATTACACTGTCTTTTTTCTGTTTCATCTTTCCTTGCTTCTTTTTCTTTGTTTTATCCTACACTTTCTGAGCTCTGCGTTACTTTTCCCTGCAACTCCTTTGTTCATTTCGTAGTAATATTAAGATAATGAGACGAGTTTTCCGGAGAAAGTCAGATACCAGTTCCCCAAGGAAGGGAATTACACTCTACGGAAATAAAAGTTTAAAGTATTTTCAAGCGTGGATATTTTACACACGATAATAGAATCTTGAATGAGGTTAAGGTGCATTGTTGCGGGGCATTAAGTATGAATTATTTCGATTATTTCCCGACATATTTTTTCGATAGACGCTCATTCTATTCTTATTTCCCTGGAATAATATTATAAAATTATTAATTTTCGACCTTGCTAAATGTCAATAAAATAACCAACTATTTCCTGATATAACTGAAATTTTTCCATAGTATTTTCATGTTGTACGATAACAGTAATAAGAAGGAAAATGTGATAATTTCTGTCAAACGATATTAGTAATTTCGCAATTTTATTTAGAATTGATGTATTTACCAAAATTATTTGATTTACATAGCAAAGATATAAATTGAAATGATCAGTGAATTCTGTTAAAATTATGAATTACTGTTGAATATTGTATATTTTAAATTTATAAACGCACTGCAAAGAAGCGTTTTAAGCACGGAAGCAAGCTTCTGCGAATTCCACGTTTAGATTTCTTTCGCGTTTTTCCTCTGTTCAGTATTCTTTCGCGTCTCTGTTTCTTTTTACGAAAATACCATTTACCTTCTTCGCTTCCGCTGTATCGTTTCATCGTAGTCTTTTTCGTGCACTCAACGAAAACGTCACGATAACGAGTCAAAGGTATCAGCTAGAAATAGTGCAATAGGTTAGTCGTTTCGATAGAACCTAAAAATTCATTCGCTCTTTGCGGTTTCTCCAGCACTTCGTGCCGTATCAATTCATACAACGTTTCTTTAACTGGCTTAAGAAATTTCAGAAATTTTCCCGAGAAAGAATTCTTCCTAAGTTCTGCGTCATTCTGTGATAACTCTTAAAAGTTGATTTATACACCTCACACAATGTCTACAAATTTTTATCCACGAAATATATTTCCAATAACCATTGTTTTCACGCAGCCAGTAAAATGAAAATATTTCGTGACGACGAACTTGACCCACGGTTTCGACTACAAGATTTTTCGAAAACCTAGCTACCCTTCATTACGTAACAATCGCGCATAGTATTTTTGAAAATCAGCGTCGGCCATTCGGTGGTTTCCAGGAAGAACCAGATTCGTAGAAGTTTGCTCGCTTCGTATTCCATTTCCACTTTCTACCGCACTGACACACTCTTCTTTTTTTCCCTGAAACCCCCATGACCGCCGAGAGTCGATGTTTTCCTTTTTCCATCCACTTGCTTCTTTTGCACGTTCGAGTCCTTTTCCGTGGCCCCTTTTGACCATTCGCCGATAATGTTACGATAACGAGTCAATGCTCGGATGCAGGAAACCGTGGCCGTCTCTTTCCTACGTGAGAAATCAAAAAGTCCTCTTTACACGGTTTAACCGAGAGCAAGAGGTCTCGTGTTTTAAATGAGATTTGCCATGTTACATAAAGAAAATATCCCAAGACAACCTGGCAATATCTTTTTTTTTTTTTTTTTTGGAACAACTCGTATTTTTCCAATGAATCAGGTGACTCGATTACAATTACAAATTGTATGTGAAATACACATATCATTTGCAGAGGTACATGTAGTAGCTTTTTGTTTGCAAAACCACAACGGGAAATATAATTCATACTTTTCATTCTTTTTTATAGAGGAGCAAGTTTAGAGTTCAGTGTGTTGTCCATTAATCCAATTTAAATTCAGTCGCGTCATAAATTGACACGAGAGATTTTGGCTAATGATAAACGAAGTGATATACAACAAAACTGTTTTTCCCCATGTGGTCTTCGCTTGTTAACTGTGACGATGAATAAAGGGGATGGATTTTTTTTCACATTAAAAAATACAGAGCAGAAAGACATTACCATAAAACTTTATAATTTGAATATAGTTTAAGTATGAACGACTGTGAAAAGGAGGGTAAGTGAGAACGATATTCAGTATGAAATTAGAAACATCAAGGTCGAGGCTGTGGAATTACTTTATGTTTATTCGCAATCAGTTCCACACGAGCTCTCGTTCCGGTCAAAAGCAGAAGAAGTGCTCGTCGAATGCAATTGAGTCGAATCGTAATTTGTTGCACGATTTGATTAAGAGATTCAATTGTCGAAAATAGTGATTTGTATGCGTGCGCATGTTTATATGTGCCTGGTTTAACACACACTCGCCGCGAACGACCCAAATGGTACGTACAAAACTCATCGATAATTATCGTATTGTCTTTCTTTTCTAAACATTTATAATACGTAATATTATTTGCTATCAAACAAATGAGATTTAGAATTTTATAAAAGCTTATTTATAAATGATAGATAAAGGGTGTTAAAAAAATGATCTAAACTTTACTAGATTTTAATTCGGAAGAAGAACAATCTATATTGCAAACTAAAATATTCTTTCTGCAAATAAATAATGAATATTCTTCATAAAGATAGATGGCAGTTTTAAATATTAAAGATAGAGCGATTTAAAATATTGCAAGGAAATGAGATTTCAGGCCAGATTTAATTAACTCGCTACTTCAGCATGCATTAACGAATTTAGAGAGCACTTAATCGCTATTAAATTTCCTGTCACGTCTTGTTCAGCCTAAACAGTGTATGTGTCGATAATATCGGTTATCCTGATCTTGGATACTTCAGCATCAGCTACTGATATTGGACTATTATAAGTAATAGCCCTGGCAATTGTCGATAGCTTATTACCATGTTGTAACGTTAACTACAACACCTATCAGACCAAAATATTCACTGCAACAGCATTTGCATTATTATAAAATTTTATTGAATCGAAATTTATATGATACGATATATTTAAGAAATATTTTATGTACATATTGTGATAATATTTTTATTACACAGTTGGTAAAATTGTACGCATAAATAACTCTTGTTCTATTTCGTATAGCGTCTATAAATAATTATGATTGATGTAGGAAATATTTTCGTGAAACGCTTGAAAACAAAAATTCCAGTGTCAACATTCATTTGTGTTCCGAGCGAGGAATTTTAAGCGTTAACGTTTGTTTGTTTTCTCATTTTTTTCCTTGCTCCAACTGATACGAACCTCATTTTCTTACCCGCGTAGTCCTCGTTTAATTTCATTCGTTGAAATTAGTAGGTCACGAACTGCTGTTAACTTATATTATGGATGACACGCGTCTACCTCATCATATTTTCATCCTACCGATCGTTTAGTGTCACGTCAAAGAGCCAATATAGGGTCGTTAATATGGTATCAGTAGTTACGCTAAAATCCTGCATGAGATTTCAGTATAAAACCGTTTCATCAGTCGACCAAGTGGTCGTTTGGTATTTTTAAATTGATGCAGTTAACTGAAATTATCAAGAGGACGGAGGGAAAAGTCTGTTTGAAAATGGGGCGAAAAAATAACGCGCTGGCACATAACCGAAGTCGTCGAGCAACGATAAACGTTAGGCGAACGCGGTGAAATTTTAGGAAAGTCCTCGTAAATTTTCACGCATTTTCCAGCGCATGGGATTAATTAAACAATTCTAGTGAAATTTAAAACCGTTTACATGTTGTTTAAAGCAAACTAAAAGTACTCAAGTTCGTTCGTTAATTAAACTAACGTAAATTGAACAGACGACCTCGAGTTGGCAACAGATGTTGATCGCGTGAATCTAAATGAATATATAAAACCAATGAATTTAAATCGACCATATAAATGACCATTTCGACAAATAATACGAGTCCGCATGTGAATTTGCGTAGCTGCGTAACATAACCCTAGGACGTGAACGTTTGTAATTTTTATAACCGACAAAGCTTTCATTGACGCGAGTAATATGTTTGATTATTAATTATCGGCTGTACAATTAATTTTCTCACTGAAAAATTTTATTCCTTTATTCCTTAAAAGGGCTCTTCAACAATATTGTATTATTATCGAAAAAGACTGTTAAAAAATGATTCTTAATATTTTGAAACTACAGAAGACACAATCGTGTCATGTAGATTACAATATCCTTTATTCACGGTCTCATATAAAAAAGATATAAAAAAAAGGTACTCATACCGTATGCAAAAAGCACGCGCATAAAGAGAGTGCAACAAAATTTGCGCCATTAAATACACCATGTTCTCCTCCTGCTTCGTTTTCACGTTCAAACAGCTATGATGAAAAATCGTGGACAGGCCATATTTTTTCATCTAAAAAACTGTACAAAGTAAAGACCGAAAGTTTGAATAACAAAGAATTCGCCGGGAACAATCGGCCCCATAATTACACCGTCATTTTTCGATACACGCTAACCGTTCTGCACATCGACAGTTTCCTCCCTCTTTCCCTCTTTTTTATCTTTTTTTCCTCTCGTGGCGCTTTGAATGCATCTGTTCCCAATTTTCAATCTAACGTTAAGACATATGAATATTTCCCCGGCGCCGACAGGCTATTAACAGTTCATATTTTTTAATTGTTTAATGATTTTTGCATTCATATCTTTCAGATTCTGTTTTTCTAATTAAATCGTGCAATTTTATCAATAGATAGATACAAATTCACTCGTAAAATTACGAAATAATTACGAAGGAATCGAAACAGCAGTAAACAAAATAAATATGAAATATTCAGTTAACAATTATATACTAGAATGGCTAAAACTAAAAAGGTTATCATTCCAAACTTCATCGAAACATCATTTTTTCAGTTAAATCCCGCAGTGTTTCTCCCACGCTTTAATGATGAAAACACAATTAAAACATGGCAAACAATAGATAGATAGATATATTTTGTTCCATTGTATTGTACATTTTCGGGTTTCATAAATTGTACGAAATACGTAGATGTTTTTACTAAAAACAGGAATATAAAATCGTTATATAAAAATGTAAATGTAATGTAAGTTGAATATTTATTTAAACGTGAATTCAGTACTCTGTACGATGCTCTGTAAAGATATATATTTTTTGCTTTTTCCTTTCGTTCATAACCGATGCAGTTTCCTTCGCAACATTTTCGCCTGAATTTATCAAGTAATAGTCGAATAAAGTTCGGATCTTTTGGTAAACCCTGTATTTCGAATTATGCGCTTCAGTAATCGTCAATCGATTTGCTATTCGTGTCCAATCGCTGTACGGCCAGAACTGTCGTAGTTACGCTTTCGACCAGAGAATAATATTCAGACATTCTAGGTCATGAATTCGCGATCGTTTCCCAGTTTCTGACGTTTCTTTTTTCACGCGCGCTCTTTGAATCTGGTCGATATTTCTTTCTACACTCTGTAGAAATAATGAATTGTTGGAAAAAACTTGCGCGGAAGTAAGTTGGAAATAATATTTAAAGAAGAATATCTTTCATATTTCATTGAATATTGTGCGATTGAATGATTATAATTCTTATTTTTAGATTACTAATATTTTTACAAATTAATTAAGAACGATATTTAAATGCAAACCTGCCAATTAAACTAATTTTATTCTATCTGCAAAATTACTTTTATACCAGCTAATTGACACTAGAATATTAATATTACTTTCATTTTGATTCTCGGCATTATGGAAATAAGCCAATGATTTATCAAACTAATCAATTGCACATTTAATATTCAGTGAATCTCGAAGAGCCAATTCGTTAGCTTGAACTTTCCTTCTGTTTAAGCTGAAAGTCTTGTAGGATGTCTCTCAGCGTTTTACATTAATGTACGAAGACACAGAATTACCTACAGCATTGCCAAACAAAACTACCGACACAGCAAAGCAATCAAAGTAATTGGCAATTTTCTCTGAAGTCGATCCTTTCGTCGGTATTTCATGGTCAACGTCCTTCGTTTTCTCTCTTTTAGGGGCAGAAATCGTGTATTTAAACAGCAACTAATGGACCGTTTATTGACCGAAACACTTTTCGTTCGGTCGATCGTTGCACAAATTCGATTATCGTCCTTCTCCTCTTCATTATCAGCAATTTTCTTCCTTCTATATCGATTAATTCGATAAGTGTCTGTCAATATCTGAAAAAGCGTTTGTCGGCAACATTTACCAGCTATAAAATAGTATAATATAATAAGTATAATATAATATAATATAGTATAATAGTATAATAGAATAACTGGAGGAGGCAAATTCTTCTCTTTTACAGAAATAAGTATAATGAACAAAGAAACTTTATACGTTTCGTCGATCAAGCTTTGTAATATTTCTTTCCCTTAATGTTAAGTGACGTGTCTTGATTAATCGGACCTCAGTTCAATTTTTAAAATTAGTAATTTTATTTCAAGCTCAACGACATCAAGTTTATTTTTCTCATGTAATTCCTTAACTGCTTGTCCAGTCTGCACCTTCTTACTTACTTTGTCTCTTAAAGTATCGGTGTAAGTAACGCCTCGATGCCCAGAATGTATCAGCCTCGAGTACTTACAGGGAGTAAAGTAATTGGCAATTTTCTCTTAAATCGCTGACCCATCCTCAAAGAACCGCTGTCCGCGGTTAAGTGAATAATATACCACTTACCGGTAAACTTGTCACATATTAAACCCTTTGAAACGGTGAAAAACGATAATTAGGTGGTTTCTTTATTCAATTAACTTCAAGGACAGCTCCCTTTACATGCTCTCGATACTTCCAATTATTTTACAAAATTATTTATGACGATAATAATCAATAGAATTCGATAGAAATTTCTGAAACAATGTTTCTACACAGTTCTATTATCTTCTTATATATACTGATAATTAATAAACGTTATTAAAAGTTTTACTACCGACATTCGTATTTCCTTAAAACAGCAACGAGGAAACTACCGTTACTTTTGATTTGTTGTGACTGAATCCGTTTACCTTTCTTCTCCATTCCTTTTTCTTCGTTAACCATTTCTTTCGCGTCGCTCTAGTTTTATCACCTGTGGATAGGACTGTGTAATTCGCAGTAATCCCCGCGTAATGGCCGATAACCTTAAGTATCGCAAAACGAATGAAACGTTACGCTTTGTATAAATAGACGCAATTATTCGTGGCTTTCTAAGAACACGTAAGCATTTCCTTCTTTCGCTACGTAAAGAAAAAAACTCGTTCGACTGGAAAATTACAATTACAGTTGTCTCGGTATAGAATGTTGTAAAAAGGAAGAAAGATATAGTTTTATTTCTACTATACACGTTTCTTGGAAAGACATGAAAGCTGCAACACCTATTAGTGTAAAAGATGCAAGCGATCGATTTAGTAAAAGCGTAGCAAGTTCCTCGAAAACCATTTCAAACAAATCAATATCCCTAGCAGCACAGAAATGAACTCGCATCATTGAATCTATCGTTTAGTCGATTCGACACGGGTCAACTCCGATTTTTCCATCTCAATGAACTTACTAGATATTTAAGAACATCTGTTGCACGCTACAGTTCGTTTAATAGCTTGTGATAGAACATTAGTGATGAAAGATGTTTTATATCTATCGTTGAGTTCTCATATTTTTTTGATTAAAATCTTTTCTTCCTCTTTAATCTTCTTTCCTTCTTTCTATTGATTTTAACGGTCTTTGCATTATTTTCTTTAAAACTGTCGCTCTACAATAAGAACAAACTGAGAAAACTATAAATGTATAGGCAGTAACAGAGAATGAAATGTCAGTATACGTATGTGATCTGTGAGCAACTGAAATTGATTATCTTCGACGTCTTAAGAAATAATTGGGTGAAAGGAATCTTTCGCTAGTTCGTAGCGTAATACTTTAAAAGATACAAGCAGAATGCATTTAAAGTACCGAATTTCAAGTACAGAAAAGAAATGAATGTCGCGTGACATTCGATTTGACTTGCAGCAGCGCAGCGGTTTAGTCACGATTCGATCACCGTTGAAGTGTCATTCACTACACAGAAACGTGACTGGAACGTGAACACTAACGTACATCGACGGATTCAGGAAACACTAAACAGTGATTGAACTGTGACTTTACTACGCGATTCAATCGTTAATGCAAATTAAGCGTTATCGCAATGTAACGATCTTCAGAATCGTGACATACACGAATCTATCTGTTTGATGAACCTATAAATAATCTGTTGCGAGTGATTTACAACATTTCTTTATTATTTCGTTCGAATTCGTTTGATGTTTCATCATTTCAAACGTTGATCGTTATTCCATCGGTTTCTTGTTTCGGTATGGCGAAATACGATCCCATTTTTCTCTTTGTTCATGATATTGGTGTACTTTTTGAAAGTGTAAAAATGTTTCCGTCGATTGAAGTTTATTTTGTGCTTGAACTATACATATAACAAACGAATATAGATATTGATTTCACTGAATTTTGTATCGTTTGTTGTTAACGAATATGGATACTTGGACAACCTTAGAATGGTTCTTCTTTTTTTATTTGCTATCGTGAAACTATAGCAAACTATATACAAATTTTAAATTACGATAAATAATATAAATCTATTATAGCTTTAGAAATGGTATACATATATTTTCTTCCATTAAAAATTCTTGAAAAAATTTCTGAACTAATCGTTTATTACGTTTTTGATTTCAGGGACTACTACTATGATAGGTGAGTGCGAATTGCATTGGAGATGCACAATTTCGCTGAATTACTGTTCGCATAGTTTTACAAATACGGTGGTGTGCGGTAACCGGGTATGTAAAATGAAATCTTTCTGTTGTTTAATTCAAATACCTAGGAACGACTTTACGGATCGCTATTAATCAAACCTAATCCAAAAACACGTATTCAACAAATCGAGTATACTTGCTCATAAATAAATTAGATTTATTTGCAAGTGACTTTTCCATCGGCTAATCGTGCTGGCTATAGATGGAAGATTAAGCGAAGCTGATGTTCTTGTGTAGGAACAACATTGCCCACGTACATGAAGAGCTCCGTCACCGAGTGTACGCGCAATTTTGAAAAGCAGGCATATAATTTGCCGTCGATGCTGGAATTATAACTACCAGACCGTAAATCATAATTATTATCTCGGCCCGTTTCCCGAATGTTTTACTTCTGCCTCGCATACGCGATACGCAAGAGGAATATCAGCAACAATATTGAAGTTTATTAATTTATTTTTGCGTATCGTTTCGCGTTGATGCATGAATGCATTTATTACCTCCTGGCATCGATTAAACTCGCCAGAATTCGAATTCGGTTCTGTCACTTCGTTTCAAATTTTCGAAGGTGATAATCAATGTTTTTTTATAATTCATTTATTCTTTTTCATTTTTATTCCTTTCTTTTAACAATTGCCACGCAAAAGAAACGCAACCTTTTAATTCATAGCGAATATTTTTGTGCGAAAACGAATTTGTTTCCACGATTCGCGTAACAGATCACGGGTACCGTGATCAATATTCTTTCAAAATTAATTGGCACGCCGATTTAATTCGATCGCCAGCGAAAAATCCAGTTTGAAGGACGTTAACCCTTGAAATCCCGAATAACGAGAGAATTTTATTCATAGGTATAAATTAAAATATCTATGCCTGCCCCGTTTTAATTCAACCCGCATATGCGCATTAGTTTTCTTCTCCCTTCTTCTTTATTTATTTCCCTTCTTCATAATTTTTTCTCTCTTGTAACAAGAAAAGGACAATACCAAAGGGTTTAACCGTATAGTTGAGGAAGAAAACCTCATTCGAATGAACTCGGCAGAAAATTTAACTGTGATAAGATCTTGTATATAGTCGTCAAAGGAACTTTTCGGTCTATCCACCCATTTAAAACCCTCTGCTGAAATTCTTAAAAACGCTAAGAAGCATTACTTTCTAATGCCGAAATACTGCGACTTTCCTAAAACGTATATACTTCCTGCGCGAGTAAAAGCTATTTTCCCCATCCGCGAAACGTCTCGCCTAGTCAACGCAGTTTTTCAAGCCAAGACGAGAAACGTAACTCGGTTAAATAAAATATCACAAAATCAAGACGCTGATGTTGCGTCAGAGTACGCGATGTAAAGGATTCTTTCAGTTAAACCTGAAATTTTTTGGCTACAGGATTTTTAATGCTTATCGTATATCGGAAGCGAGCTTCGCAACAAATCACGAATCCACCTTGTTGTATAGAGGCAAACGAAGCGTGCAGAACTAATTAGTCGGCAAGCAAACACCGTTGACAACAGGATACATTAACACTTAATTACTCGCTGAGTAAACGCAATCATTCTTTTTTTTTTCTCCCTCTCCACCGTCGAGGTATTTCTCCAATTAATCGCTTGCTCGGTCGCTCAAGGAGCGAACAAGGACCGGGCTTGATTGAATGGAGAGAAGTTAAAGAGGCAATGCACGTGCGATTATCAAAGCACGGTGCATGCTAACGTTATTATACTCACGTGACCGTAGATAATAATTATTAGAGTCCGACCACGGTGCTTGCTATGCCCTTCTGGTATATATTTCAAGTAACAACACGCAGGAAGTCGGCTGAAACAGCATTTTTGTCCTATTTGTTCGCAACCTAGCGTCCAATTGAATTTCTGTGTAATTTAGGATCCGCTTGTGACGTTCGCGCTAAGGCAGGTTAAGAAGGAAAACACATCGGAGAGTATTTATCGCGCGATAAATCTCATGGTTCCTGGCCGTATCGATTTTATCGTTAGATAGTTGGACAAAAAATTTTTATGGCAAGCGGAGAATTAATTAAACGATAGCGAGAGATATTTACCGCCCTTTAATCTTATTTTTCCTAAAATATGCTTGACCATACCTTTATAAAATGCTTTGTAAGTTCTATATGCATTCGGATCTGTTCCAAGCTTTCTTCTTTTTATTCTCTCGTTTCATTCTTCTGTCTTTACTCCTTTTATTCTAATCTTACAAAGCAATGGCAAATCAATGGCAAGCTTCCAGTCTAGACAAACGAATAATTCTGCTCCGTTCACGCGTAATTTTCATCCAATAACGCAGCCACGATTCATCGCGTTCTTTCACCACGGTCGAATAGAGGGGAAAAAGAGATCGAGACAGATAGAGAAAAAAGATGGAGGAGAAGGAGAGAGAGAGCAGGGGCAAAGAGGTCGCGAGTCGAACGGGAGAGGTTGGAAAACGGGCGCGGTGACCGCGCAACCGGCACCCCGGTCCTTTTGCTTTAATTGTTACGATTCAGAGACAGTTCGTGACCGGCCTGGAGAAAGAGCGACACGGCCGCGCACGGGTGCAAAAGCGGAATACGACGCGCCGCGCCGGCCCGAATAAAAATCATAAGCTCAGGTGAGGCCGTTGCTGGGGCAGCCGCGTGGAACGGAATTATAACCGTGGGCTAGAGAAACGTGCACGGTCCAGGCGCCCTTTTCTTTCAACCAAACCAACAACGATAAACCACGTGACGTTGCTTTTCGTTGCTTTATTAATTCTTCTGGCGCAACGGTGTATGAGCCCCGCGAGCTCTCGTTTCTTTTTGGATGGTCGAGAGAGCGGTGTTTTCGGACAGACTTTATATTCCATCCTTGCGCCCTGCTTTAAATATGCAACGTGCGCCGCCATAGAAAACACACACCCGTGTAACGCACACGAGGCATCCCGAATCGCCACAAGCGACACGCAGTACAAGCCGCGGGCAACATTGTTCGTCGACTAAAAAGGAATTGATTGCTTTTGATATTTTTCCTTTCTGCCTTTTTTTTCGATCCTGCTTTTCGTTGTTGCATTTTGTTTCGTCCTCCCACTCCACCTATTTTTCCCAGTTCACTTTTGCACCCGGCTGTTTTTTCCTGGCCAACCGTGTATCTGCGGCCAATTTCCGGACAACTTTTTCAGCGAAACTCGTTGCAGCGCGTTTTATATGAACTGCCACGGGTTTCCCCATCTGAATAACACACGAGTAAAACCAGCTCATCGGGATAGGAACACCTTGAAAATCTGCTTTCGATTAACTTTCTTGCTTGTCATCAATTTGATCCTGTTCTCGGTTCCGTCTTGCCACCGTTACGATCCGTGGTCGGGAAATTGTATTTGGAAATCACTTGGGTGTTTAGTTGCTCTTCCCGTTGTTCGAGTTTCTTCCGTAAGTTTCACGATTACAATCCTAGTTACATGGTTTTAATTGATATTTTCTAATTGTTATTGGTTACGTCTTAGTTTACCCATGGATGACGAAATTGACGAAAAATGTGCAAAAATACATAGAATTGGAATCATTTTTCTCGGAAAAGAACTCATTAGGACATTACCTTTCATCAAAACAGTTTTAAATCAAATAAGCGACTGAACGAATAATATTGCCGAATGCATTCGAATTTGCTCAGTGTATAACTCACGATGCTTTTCAAATCCCGAGCGAAATTGCCGTATTTCGACTTGGTAAAATTAAGCGTTCACAAGTGCGCCACTCACAAAGCCGACCTTTTCATATGTATTAGTGCGTACAAAAATGGTCATTTCAGTTTAAAACTACTATGGAGGATCTGCGCGGCGGTAAAAGTTCTGGCTGAAAGCAACGTTAAAAGCGCTATTAAAAACAGTGTAGGAATTTCTGACCAATTTAATGATTACAGATTGAGAGGAACCGTGATCCGATCGTAAAGTTCAAAGCCGTATGTATAAATTTTGTGCACATTTTATTTTCGTCGATCGTTATAAAAGGAAAACGGTACCTGCATGCACAGGAAGGAATAAAAAAAGGACGAACCAATATTCAAAGCGACTTGTTTTATTTATTAAACCATTCCCATGTAATCGAGCTACCGAGCTAGGTTGTTTCTTTTCAACGATAAAGTTCGTTCTTTGCAAACGCATATTGTTGAAGTTATATTCATGAAAGTCATACGTTCAATTTATTGTTAGCAGTTCGCAACCAATTGCAATCATTGAATTATACGAGTAAAAGCCTGTAGAAGAGTTCTTTAATATCATTAAACAGCCAGCAAAACTTCTTACAAACTAACACAGGCATAATAAAATTGATCGTCGATAAATTTCTATAAATAATTAGTATAATTATTGATTAGCGTATTTAGAAAAAGAATGGGACACAATGATAGAAGTTTAGTAACCGTTAAGATGTTTTTATACGTATCCTTTAAACATCTACGTCTTAAGGACTAATTGACGTATTAACTTAAAACCCAAAGCATCTTAACGTGAGAACAAAAGCATCATAAAAAGCGAGATCTTTACTATTTGCAGGCTAGACTATTATTAATTTTTAATTGGACTATCATATTAATTTATTTATTATTGTATTTATTATACATAGTCGTCTGTTAGGGCGGACTTCCAGAAATACATTTTTCTCTTATTTCCTATGTTTACCTCTCACCCTCCAAGCCTTCTTCGTTCATCCTTCTCTCTCTACGCTTTCATTCGCCCCTATACATATAACACTTATCATTTTCCTTTAATCCTCCTAGTATCATGTTTAATTTGTATCAAAGGCATTTATTATTCAGTGATTGTGCCACATTGCTTGATTAACTGAACATCTTTTGGATTATATATATTGATTTGTGCAAAATTGAACAATGTATTCAATTCCATTAAATAATTTTTATTTATCACCCGTTTATGGAAGCTAACTACAGATATGTTGGATCTCATTTTAAAATATCGCCGGTCTGTAGTAGTTTTATAATGGAATTAAGAGCCTACGTTTCTGCTTTGCGATTCAAGCCGTTTTACGGAAAACTATTATATCGAGAAATTATGTGCTGAGAATGGCGCTGAATATTCGAATGGGAAATTATCGCCGTGCGTTTCGCCTTGCCCTTCTTTTAGTCGAATTTTTCTGGTTATTCCATTGCAGGCGAAGATAAAGCAATGTTTATGGTTGCGAAATTCTTTGCCTCCTCTGTATTGCTTTGTGTCGAATTCTTTATCTTAAAAGAGGTTGTTATAATCCTTTGAACAGATTGAATTCACGCCAAAGTGAACTTACTGATCATTAACTCCAGATGAAAAGAAAATAATTTTCCCATGGAATACCTCTGTCTTACAATTACCCAAAAATAGAAATTTTTACTAACAGGAAAAAATCGCAATTGAAAGAAATAAAATAAAATTTATAAAAATATCATTTACCATTTCCTTGATCTATCGAACGCAATAATTAGAACGGAATAAAAAAATAATAGAATAATTGGATAAGAAGACGGAATTCCGCATTATGTTTTAATAGCTGCCTTCGTGTCACGGTTGATACAGGAAACCAGTGTCGTTCTCGCATCGATTAAATTTGACGTTTCTGGCAGGTAACACTTAATTTGACACAGGTCAGATAGACATCTGAAATCCGTGCACTTAATGTATGTCGATGGGGATCAAGCTTATAGGCCAGGGTGCTGTTAGGTGTCACGATGCATCGTGTCCAGTTAAGCCTTCTAGTCACAAAGCGATGTCTTGAGGGACGAATGTCCCTAATTAACCTGACACCCTTCGGCGTATGTGTGCATACCCTAACGCAGCCAGTCGTTACACCGTTATACCTATAGCCAATTCAATTTGTAATTAATCTTCCGGGTTCGAGGTAGAGAAAATTCACAAGAGGGCCATTTACTTAATTGAACGTCGTTAATACGCGATAGAGATCTTAGATGCACACTTGCTCTGATGTCGTTTCATGTTTCGTACTCTGATTTATCTCCTCCTTTTCCACTTTTAAGAGGGTCCCATCTCGAAGAACTAGTATCATTCGAGATACTCATATCTCGCTAAAAACATATCATATATGCGTAACTTTGATGTCTCTTTATGGATAGGTATTTAATAAGAATAATGCGACGTATGATTTTATTTCATTCATTTTATTACGGTTCTATTAACAAATCCATGTTCATTCGTAAATTATATAACATAACGATTTTCTATTATGTAGCGGAACAAAAATAGCTGTTAAGTTTAACTAGAAAATAGTTGAAACGTATTTGCAGAAATTAAGTTTGCATACGTCTAATAAAATTCCTTAAAATTCTAGTAGTATTCAGATCCTAGCGTTCCGGTAAAATTAGTTTTCTTTCTCATTCCAGAGGACGTATATGTAAATTAGTATACATAGGTGCGAACGTGGCATTTAAAGAAATTGTGAAAATTGTGTTTTAATCTGCCCATAAATTTCTTATGACCATCATATGGGTTTCTATATCTATTTCCATTATCTTTACATCGTGGATAATCAACTCGATTTTATTCTCGTCGTATCGATTCGTTTTTATTAGTGGAGATTTTTAAGTCCATTATGACAATAATTATGAATTATATAATTAAATTACTGACGATATCGTACACGGTAAAGAGCGAAATTGCGGACAATAAGCTTGTGATATAAATCTCTGTGTTGCACGAGTACGAAATAGAGGTTAATCGTAGCTGTGAAACGATACCCGGAGGAATGAATATTCCTGATTAACTCGATATCCTTTCTTGCGTATACACCAGGGTATTACACCTACATTATATCCAATTTGTAGTAAAATTGCAGGTCATACATGAAACGTTGTTAACAAAATTCCCCGTCATATTTAATTACCACGTTTAACGTTATCGATGATCCTTACGATTTTCCCGTAAATTAATATCTCATCTTACGTCCTTTTTAACCAAGCTATCCTTTATTTCAACATTAACCATCCTTTAACAAAATGAGACGTTTAAAAAAATATTGATACAACTGACAAAAATCTTTGACTTAAGAGAACTGTGGTTGCCTGTACCACGAAAATGAACCTGTACCACTTTTCCACAAAATCTGTCGAATAAAATATTTTCAGAGCGGTTTGTACTTTAAAAGATTAAAGAGGCGATGAATTTTTGCCAACAGAACCGCAAATCTAGAAGCATTCATTGAAAGGACACAGGCGAAAATTACGAAATTGGTTAGAGATTAACACCGTTACGAAACGTGAAATTCGCAGGGCACAGTCAGGGCAGTACTAATTCGTGAAAAGTTGGTTAAGCTTTTCCATCCTCTTTCTCGGGGGTTGCGATACGTAATTAGAAAGGACGAACTCTCGCCTGGTCCACGCCTCTTTCGCCTCCACCCGCAACACCGGGGATTGTCTTGCAGTAATTTGCATTGGTTTAACAGCCAGTTTCAAACTACTTGGTGTTACGTTGCACGCCTATCGTCTAATTTGTAGCGACCAGCGTACATACATACAAGCCGCCTAACAAAAAGCTCGTCGTTCTTCGACGACAACTCGGTTTCTTTGTCGCGCCGAGCCTTTAGACGTGGAATTTCAACCCTTTGACAGGATGCGCATTCACGATACTAATTATCGTACAGTTGTGCAATTTTTGTTAATTAACAATTCTGTGAACTATATAATTCCGTAGAATTGCAAATATGTTACTAATTTTTGCGTTTGATGCAAGTTTTATTTTATTAGATATTTCGTCGCTCTAGTTCCTAAATGTTCTATCTCCACTAATTTGTAAACTCAGAAAACTGAGTTTAAAGTTCATGAAGTTTAATGTTGTTGTGTGTAGTTAGGACTTAAAGAAATGAATATTTGTTACTTTCTAAGTAGAAACATGAATTTGTATTTTTCATAACAATGAAACATATGTAAATTGGTTAATTAAATTTTTTTGAAAAATGGAGTTGGAACAGTTAAGAACTAGGACGACGATTTGTAGAAAGTAATATTTAAGGATGAATAAACTACAGTTGAATTACAATCATGCAATATTATGTAAATATATGTGAATACTTAAGATCGGTTTGGTAATACAGTATCGTTTATAGCGTGTGCTTAAATAAAAGGAAAAATGTCAATGATTGACCTTTCTGCAGTTACCCATTGCAGTTTCAGAAATAATAGCGTATTTTTAGATACGAGTGAGATGTGAGAGGAAGGAGGCTCGTCAGAAATGTCATAATATATTTAGTGTGTATAAAACATTCATTAGGTATATGTCTAGAATAGTTATGAATTATTTTATTAGGATTAAGAATAATCAAAGAGATAGAAATCCTTTCTAGCTTTCTAATGGATCATCTTTGCTTTCATTGGTGTAAAGAAAATATATATTTTGTTTAGTTTATTTGAAAGCGTAATTTTAACAATATTATCCGAATGATATATACCAGAAGAGACGAAAATTTCCTGAGTAAAACACAATAATATGATGAAATGGTGAATGGAATTTACAATTTATACGATACTCGTAACTTATCCTTTGATCTAGAAGAAGGCTAAGGGATAAAAATCCTTTCGCAGGCGACACGTAATTTGATTTTCGTTGACGTCGAACAAAGAAAATCTCCGCTCTTGAAGAAATAAATTTCAATTCCGTGTGAAGTTGGTATTCAAACATAGTACATATTACGTTCTAATAACATTTAACACATAACTTTATTAATTGTTTGATTCTTTATCCTTCTCCTTTTCGCTTCTTTTGTAGTTTTTCTAAAATTCTAACAAAAATTCTGCAAGATCGGCCCGCACACGTGGACAGATAATCCAAGGATTTGCTAGCAATCCTACTCAAGTAATCAAATAAGAAATCTCGATTCTGAAAACGAGATATAAAAAGGAGGGAAAGAGTAGCTGCGAGATTCCACGATAATTCCTTCCATCGTTTCGCGGTGAAACTTCCTGAGCACTCTTTAATTGCTCGTAGAAATCCGAGGCAGGCCCAAAACTATCATACGCTGGTGAAAAGTTTCCTCGTGAAAGGAAATGAGATGGGAAAAGAGAGCATACATAATGCTCGCGGCAATTTCCTCTGATTCTTTGCCCAGCACGTGGAATCTTAGCAAATTCCCGAAAATTCTATTCTATTCTTTTTTTACTAATTAGCATATATATGCGCAAATGCATATTTAATGTACCACTAACGTTACAATAAATACTCATGAAAGTGTGATAATTTGAACATTATGCAAGATAAACTGCCGCCGTGATAAGAATGTTTTTTTATAAAATGACACATGAAGAGAAAAAGAAATTTTTTCCTTTTATCGTGCATGATTTATTCGAATGTTTATTTCTACATATTAGAATGTATAAACAGGAAACATGCTATAGGTTTACTGATATCGATTGAGTAATTTTATTAGATCCACTGTCACGTGAATGTCAGGTAGCGAAATCAAATCTTTATGAGGACTTCGAAAGATAATCCTTCTCACTAACCAAAGGTTTCTCATTCGATATTTAGAACTGACGTATGTAGGTTACGATTGGAATAAGGATCAATGGTATAACGTCATCGTACTTCTATCTTCTTAACCCGATCAGACAGAGATCTTTTTAAATGGATCATGTATTATTGCGACAAAATAACATTCTATTTATATTAGGTATATATATGTAAAAGTGTACTCGTAAGTACAAACATTCTCTTCAAATAGTCTTTGTTATCGTGCCGTAGTTATAGCGAATGTCCTTTTTGATGATAATATACGATTTACTTGCAGACAAACAGAACAATGAAATTTCCGTAACTCCGAGCAACTTGTTCATCTTTGTTATGCAAATTCTGTTGCTTCTGAAAGGTTGTAGCATTAAAAAAAATGGTGCTAAAAGAGCAGCTTTAATACACGTAACTAATACGCCCCTTGCAGTGCACCTTAAACTCTCGTGAAGTAAAAATTATGACCATCTTTTACAGTGGAGAGGAAAACAAAGGACCATGAATATAAATAGGTGTTTCGACGTAATGAACATAAGAAATTCAAGGAAGTATAATTTTGAATCATACGCATTACTTTTCAGCCAACGTTTGAGATATAAGATCAAGGTTCTGTCCTTTTAATTCCTTTCTTATTTTTGTTTTATTTTTAACAGAGATTCATAAGACTGGAAAAAGCAAAAAATAGGGTATACAAGTGAAAAAAGGAAACATTAAAATGAACTGGACTGACAGAAGTTACGAATGGCCCTGTTACCGGATAGAATTATGACATCGGTTATGAGAAACGCAATAATTGCGGGAAAACGCCGGTGAAAGCTCCGACAGAAATATTATTTATAGGCATGGGGGTGCGTTCTGGACCACGAACCGTCCAAGTGGTAATATTTGTGATAGTAAAATATATAGACGGCAGGTTTTGTCGCATACACATTGTAGCAGTTTCTCTACTGTCATGGTACGGGAAGAAAGCAAAATAAAACAAAAAGATTGTGTCCCTGGGACAACGATAAAGCGATCTAGTTGACGCAGTTGCACGAAAAGAGGATTATAAATAATGAAATTTTCGTATGTTTTAGTTCATCGACTTTAGATTTGTATTAACGAATTCGTTTTTAATGAACATTTAATCTATTAAATTAAACTTAAACGTGTGCCTCGAAACTTTCAATTTAAATAAAATTATTATACATATGAATCTTCGACGAAATTTTTTACTTTCGCTATCTGAAAAGATATTTTTCATTGATGATACATAGTTATTATATTTTTAGATGTCAGAAAGAAGTGTTTTAATATTATCTTAACGACGTAAAATCCTTTGCGACAAAATGTTTTAAATATTGTTTTTAGAAGCAAAAATTCCAATTTCTTTATAATCACAAAGCGGAGAAAGAAAAGTAAAAGGTCCTAGGACTCCATATAATTTTTAAAATTCTACTTTCTATTTGTAAAACATTTTATTTGGTAATTTGAGTAAAATGTAAGTGAGTATGGACTGGAATCGATTCTTTGTTCAACCCGAGCCTGGACACGTATGTGTAGAGATTGAACAACGTGAACGGAACTTGAATTTGTCGGATAAATACTAACCCAAACCCTCTAATACCGGATTTCATTAAAATTCATTCAGCCGAGCAAGCTGTCACACGTGCAGGTTAAGCGTCGCGGGTGGAACACTAATAGGCTTATAATATTACGATAAAGGATACCTGAAAATTGATATGAAATTGAAAAAACCTGTTAAAAATACGAAATTACGAATATTTTATAAAATAACTTACGCTCTTGTAACTCACGTTATATTTGTCCTAGAATTTAATTTAATTTTGTTTAAGGATAAGCGTAAAGATAAATTTAAACGTGGAGATAATTAAATTTCCATCATATCTCATATAAAGTATAATTAAATAGCTTAGTTTATAAATCGTTTAATCTTTCTATGTGAAAGTAATTATGTTAAAAAAGAATCGACGTGAAACAATGAATGATCTTTTCTCTTTTTCAATTTCATCGGAATATAATAGGAAAGTTTTTTAAAAGAATTTACATTCAACTACGAGTCCTTTTACCACGTTCGATATATTCCAGTCTTAAATGGTCATAAAGCGTCCATTAAGGCACCTTTTAACAAACCTTTTTAATCTTTGCTAGCTGGCGGCGGAACTTGCTCAAATTGCTCGAAATAAAGTTGACAGGGGTGGCTTGCGTTCTATTTCAGAAATTCTGACAATGACTCATTGTTGGCGGCGATATAACTCGAAACGTCGCAGCCAGGTTCCTGCTGATCCTGAAAGTATATGGCTAGGGAAAAAATAGGAGGGACGGAAACCCCTTGCTTACACGGCTTCGTAATGTTTCGTGTGATTCGTCGAGAGGAAATAATCGCCACTGCTACCCACGGATTTACCCTCCATTTATCTTTTTTTAATGTGAATTCCTTCCTCGTACTATCGATTAGTGCATCAATCAATTAGTATACGTCCACATTAGTAAACTCGTCGATAACGATATCGCTATGTGAAAAAAATTTTGATAATTTAACTGTTTAGTAAGATCTTTTTTATAAAACGAAGCCTTATTTCTATACAACGACCTGTTTTTTACGCTATTTCAAAAGCTTCAAAGCTTGTCTATTATTCACAAGTTTATCTTGGATATGATGTACAAGTTAAGTCGAGTGGACTCGATTCAAATTAACTTTTTATCTTATCTAGCTCGTTAACTTCTTGTCTTATTTCAAACGATGATACCGTATCCTACATTTTTAGAAAGCTTCTGCAATTCTATTTCACAACGTCGCGGAAATGTCACAAAGAAACTAAATGCGCACCTCAAAGTGCAGGAAACGAGAGTAACAAAAAGAGTGAAAAGCCCCGGAGAAGGGAAAACGACGTTCCCCGGTGATTTGTGGAAAACAAATAATTGTCAGGGATGCCAATCACAGACCTCGTTGGTCGAATCTCCTTGGCCGCACGAGGAGCTTGCTGTCTAAGGGTTACTTCTTGATGAAAATCTGTCGATTTATTCCATCGCCCCTTGTCCCACGGCTGTCTCGCGCTGGGCTTATATTTAAACGAATAGAGGTTTATCTCGAAGCTTCGGTTTTTTTTCCTCATCCGCCATGGGAAAAGATTCCTGATCCCAGTAAAAGGACGATGCCCGGGTAAGATTTAAATTGAATCGTTCGTTCTCTGTTAAATTAAACGCGATTCCGAAAGGTACACGACTTGTTGGAAATTAAATCGAAAATATAACGTGCAACTTTCCGGTTGATTTTTACCTCATCCTCCGCGGTAAAATGATGAACTCTGGTAAATGTAATCGAGAAAGATTCTTTTGAAATTCTTATATCTTGGAACGTGCGTCAAGATCGTGAAAGATGTACTTAATCGAATTACTTAGCCGTAATAACCTTATCTAAATTTTAACAGATTGCGGCTTGTATCTAACGTTTCGTTGAAAAGTAGACATCGTTCTCGTCTCTCTTATCGAGGCATATCACGGCTTGCGTCGACGCCGAAAATTCGATTCGTTAGTTAAAAGTACTCGTGGACAACCTCGTGGAGGAAGTACCGAGTAAAGTTCCGTCACGGATGTGTTTATTACCGGTTATATTACCGCGCTACCAGCCGAAGGATTTAGAGAAGACGGCGCGTAATCATCGAACTTCCGAAACTAAGGGACGATCGTTACTCCTCTCCGCAGGGATGCGACGCGCAACGAAACAGTAGCGGCCTGTTGTTCCATCCTCTTCCGCCTCCGCCTCTCCTTATCAGTCGTCGCAGACATTAGGAAGGAGAAAGGAAGAAATAAGGGGCCACTTCAAAAGGCGGTCGCGACTCGACAAAGGACGACTTTTGCGGTCGCCAATAATTGGACGGTGGCTTGAAAAAAAATTAAAATAGTCGAGACGACAGGAAGTGCCGGTGTAGATGATACTGCCTCCCTGTTGCACGCCCGCCCTTAACGTAGCCCTTCCGCTCCGCCGTTCACTCCTCTACGTCCTCCTCGTCTATCTCTCTCATTCTCTCCCTCCTTCTCTCCCTCTCTCTCTCTCTCTACGCCTCTCTTTCGCGCCAGTTTCGCGCTTATTATCCGAAAGTTTCAAAGTGAAACAGAGTGAAACTCTGTCGGCGTGGAGAACTTTTAACAACGCCACGAAGGCACGAATTCGTGGATGTCTCTTGTGTCACGCTATTGCCAAGGGGGATGGAACACGATGGAGGAGGAAAAAGGAAACTGGGCACGGATCTACAGAAGATTTTAACGGAGAAAGGAACGTATGTCAGGGAAGAAAATGACGCGAGGAGAACGAAAAATAATGACCGGTAAAACGTATGAAAATGGGAACAGAGAAATCAGGGGGATGATTTAATATGGCGGACAGTTTGAGTAATAAGGGGGATCGAGTAAACGGATGGTCGGTCTCGGTACGACATTTAAGGAACTGTCTGTCAGGTTTCGCAATCTTCTATCGTCACTGGTTGCACGGAAATTACTGTTAGTTTCATGATTACGTATGGCTTTTTGGAATGTCGCATGGAAATTGTTATTCATTGCACGATATAAATATTGAAAGAACGGTATTTGATGTAATATTTATCGTAAAAGTATTTTACAGTTTCCTAGCTCGATATTGTTTTATAAATTAAAAGAGTGGAAAATAAATTCAATACGTGATATTTTATACGAAACAGTAGGCCACGCTTTAGGCAGTTGTACACGGACCGATGAAATAGAAATTTATAGCGGCACAAAGGAACGGGAAAAGGGAATCGTGGAAATCTGCAAACTCTTGTACATGAAGTTAAATAAATGAAAAGAGCAAAAGGCTGTGGAAAGGAAAGGAATGAAAACTATACGCTGGCAACTTCGCGGCAAACAAAGAACAACGACAAAAGCGGGTAGCAAACAAAAGAATGCCGGAGTTAATAATAACGTCATTAGTTAAGCGGAAAGTTTTTTAATCAGCATTTCAAACCAAGATAACGGGAAGAAGATACTTCCGAAGTGCGTGACAATGAAAAACAATTCTCGCCAATTAAATTATCTTATTGTTCTAACTAAACGTTATCAAAAGATTCTCTAGTCTTCAAAAACGAATTCCGTTCTGGTACGACGACAAAACGGAATAAAATGGCGAGACGTAAACAAGCAGATGGGACGAAGACGCGTTAAGCAGGAAAGAAGGAGCCCTGCAACCGTTTCTCAAGAAACAAAAAAAAAAGGAAAACGAACTAAGGGAACGAGAAAAAGGAAGGTGAAACTAGAAAAAAAAGATAGGAAAGAAACAGAAGGAGAGAAGAGACTAGACAAGGTTGAAAAAGACTAAAGAAGGAGGGAGAAAAGAAGAGGAAGTTTTATTTCAACGAAGGTTTCGCGAGGCGAAAGCAGCAAGGACAGACAGAGGAAATACATAGCCGGATAAATACGACGGCGAGGGGTTGCGATTCCTCTTTTCTGCTCCTCTTGTTTCCACCCTGACTTTCTTCCTTCCTTTCTTTCTTTTTCTCTTTCTCCCTTTCTCCCTCCCTTTTTCTTTCCCTCCTTCCCTCTCTCCCTACCTCTTTCCACTTGGCTCAAAGCGGCGAAAACTCTCCGTACAAGCACTGTTCTCCGTTTCTGAAGTGGCTTGTCGCACGGCGACAATGTCGCATCGATTTTATCAAAAGTCTAAACACATCCGATTAAATTCAGTTAGGTGGACGTGCAGACGGACGCGTTTTGAATCGTTATCGAAGGTATCGGTAGTTGTGTATGTGTTTATCGGAGTGTATATAGTCAACAGTTGTGAGCAACCTGGAAGTAGATGGAATTTCGGCAAATTAGCGTCTCGAAGACAAGTTCGCTCGGCGTTTTATTAGAAATTCGACGCGAGCCGTTCGCTCGAGCCTTTTAATCGAAACGACACCGGTGTCCAAGAGAGGGAAACCCAGGCAACTCGCGTGCAAACACGTTCCGCCGTGCTGTTGCGTCTAAATGAGTTGATTAAATGTACAATTTGTACGTTCTTCTGGAAACCCGTTCTCAAACCTTTCGTGCACGGTGCTCCTCGTAAAAATGAAAGGACGCACGATTTAGATGAGCTATAAACCGTTGTAATTGAATATTTCTGACCTTGGCTCGTGATATTGCAGCAGGGACAAAATTATTTTTAGACAAATGAAACTCATTTCTAACTTGTCTTTTATTTAAAATTTGTATATAAATATCACTATATTTGAAATATATTAAGTGTACATTTCAAGGTATGGCTCTCTTCGTGTCCTTTGTACTACTTAATATATCATCTCTGAAATCTTCCGAGTTTCTATTTTCTCTATCCCTTTTACAATATTTTCGCGCCCCAAATCACCAGCAAAAGTTTCTAAATCTTCGACTTTTCCTCCCTTCTTCGATTTTTATTCCCTAATACCTCGGTGAAATCGTCGATTTCTGTTCGTTTCACCCGAATTCTCTTTTCATCAATCATATAAGATACCAAAGATTTTATTTATAAGAACATCGTTTAAACGTATCGTTTTTTATAACATGATTGAGAAACTACGCCGGCCTTACCATTTACTAAAATACGTGTACTACAAATGTTATTCTATAAACCAACTCGTCCAAAACCGCCGCAAAACGAGTCGTCTGCCGACACCACCGGGGCCGCCGTTAAATATTCACGCAATGACGTTGCCTTCGAAACAATTATTCATCGTTCCTAGCAGCGGGATGTCTTGTGACACTCAACATCCAAGTTTATTTTCAGTTACTATGCGTCGACTGCTTTTCCACCCCGTTTGGCACCACCATTGAAAAGACCACGTCTGATGCCACCGGCTCGATCGCAACATCCCAAACAACAGAAACAGCAACCAGCTGCGAACACGGCCACCGTTCCGGATTTGAACCAATTGAAAGTCTACAGTAAGTATCACCGTCCTACATTCCGACATATAGACGAAACAGTAATCAAAGTTGGAAACGGAGAAAAAGAAAGGAAAAACAAGGAATGTTTTGGCTAGAAACAGGTTGGAGTTGGAGCATCTCGAGCATGTTATGGTTCGAGGAGTAGTCGTTCGAAACCACGCGAAAGTACAGTTTGTTAATTCGTTCGTAAGTTGATCGTGCGTTTCCCGTATTAGACAACAGCTTAGCGTGAGGGAAGCGTGTCGTCGACACTTGTCTCTGCGCAGTACATCCTTTAATTACGCGGAAATTACGAGCAAGCTTGCGTGAAGATGATCGGTTAAATATAGTGAACGGAGAAAAATGGTAGAGTGCGGTGGGGAACGTTATTATTCGTCATGAAGCGAGATAGTGATGTTGGAAAATGAGCTTCCATTTACGTTTTTATTTAAAAAATTTTGAATTATCGGTCGTAAGCATGAAGAGAGGAAGTTTTCGTAGTTGAATAATTATATACACACAGCTAATGTTCCGCAAGTTATTTATCCCATAGGGATGAAAATTTCATTATATTCGCGTGCTCTTCCTTCCGATGAAAGTTATTTTAATAAATGTTAAACGGCTAGGATTTTAATCAGGTTTGTTCTGTGAATTTTATATAGTACCTGGTTATTCGTGATATTTAATGCTCTTTAATAAATAGTTCTTATTTCAACATAAAATATTGATACTATTTCCGCGCTTAAGCGCAGTTTACAGTAACTCATATAAAAATTTAGTACAGCAACTATCTTATAAATTAAAAGTATACCACTTCTGATTTTGACGCTTCTAACTCTCGGTCGTTAAGCTATGTATGATGTGATATTTGAAAAATGTTACCATTCCATTATTCATTCCGTTATTCCGGGTAATAGGGCTTCTTCAGGAAAATTATATTCCAAATCTAATTCAAGTTTCAAACGTGCTTAGCGAGTTTTACTTTTACGCCAAACAGCAAAGGAAGAAAGGAATTGCATTCCATTATCTTTCTTAATGAAACGAACAGAGAAGATATATTTTCATATTTCCTTTCAAAAAGTTAAATTAATCCAACTTCAAAGTGATTGCGAACAATTATTCCAGAAACAAGGTTCGTCTGAATATACCATTCTCGCGGAATCGATATACAAAAAAAAGGAAGGGGACGAATTAAAGTGCGATTAAACTAAAATGAAATCAACTGAAATCAGTATGTGATTTCTATGTTACAGGCAACCCGGATATCCTGATCTGTGGCAACTGTAGAGAGATGTTTACAGACCTAGGCGAGTTGCTCGAGCACAAGCGGAATTACTGCAAACTACGGTTCACATGTAAATGTCACACCTTCAATGGAACAGCCCCAAGTACGTACCTACTCGAAAGAAAAGTTTGCCCGGCGAACCTTCCGCTTCCTCTGTACTCTGTAGTGGGTGAACGAAAACGTTCGCGTCTGTTAGTGCGAGATCAAGTTGCGCTTTACCAAACGGGATTGTACGAATTCCACAGCTACGTTTCCGCCTTTAAGAAATTTTTCAATAAAGATCCAGCTTTCATCGAAATTCGAGGGCGCAGCCGGTTTCGAAATACTTATCCTCGTCTCGTTGCCACCTCTTTTCTCTCTGTTGTCCTTATCGCACTTCGAATGGCGCGGTTGTAAAAATGAAATTCGAACCAGATCCTGAGAGCGGTTCCTCTTTCCTCGTGTCTCTTCGATTTTCTTCTCACGAGCGGAATTGTACTTTGGCATTTTACCGAGGAAAACGCAGCTGCGTCGGTACAATGGTCCACGATTTGTTTAGGATGGAGGAATTGGAACGAGAAAGCCTAGGAAGTATTGTTGCTGTTCGTAAAATTTGCCTACGGACGCTGTTGCAAGTTGCTTCCCTCCATTTGACGTATCGTTGCTCTAGTTTTTAACTGTTCTATCTGCATTGGTTTGTAAACTGAAAAACACTGAATTTAGAATTTACCGAGTTTAGTATTGTTGTTTAATATTAAACTTAATATTTGTTTAATATTATTATGAACTGAATTGTTGCCTTCTAAGTGGAATTTCATCGTATTATTACGAATTCGTGTTCTTTATACGAATACGACATATGTGGAGCGGTCAATCACATGTTTTTTTTTTGGAAAATGAAGCTAGAATTAGGGCAGAAATATTAGCTCTTTGTAGTCTAGTAATAAGGATAAAGTTAAAATAAACGTATAAAAACTTTCAATAAATTTTCAGTAAAATCCTATAGTAATTTTAGTGCAGATTCTCTTACAATTACAATTACCAAATTAATTTGTATGTTGTGTTCAAATTTCAAAGAAATTGATCAGAATTCAAGCTAATATTTACTCAGATAATAAAACCACATATTGTTAATAACTACCATGGCTTTGGCAAACAGAATATATTTAAGTTATTACCAAACACCCGCACACACACGCACACACAATGCATTTATGTTTATGTTCCAAGGAGATTCTACAACAGCTCTGCTCTGCGTTCTCTGCAAGGTATCATTCCCTTCAGCATGGGAATTGATGGTTCACGCTCAGGCAGCTCACATGATCAACATTTACGAGCTAGGAACTCGACCCCAGAGTCCCAGATCTGCTCCCAGCCCTCCGCAAAGTCCAAACCAACATCAGAAGGAATCATCGCCGTCACCGCAAGATTTTCAAGTGAGTTTCCGACATATTGCAAAGATATTGTTTCATCAAGAACAGAATAAACGTGTTCGTTCTATTTCATTTCGTTCTGTCAAAAAAAAAAAGTTGAACTTAACGACTTGGAAATATAACAATGTATATGAAAATTGAGATAAATTTAGTTTTCTTGCATCCGATACAATAAATATTGAACATATTATATATTATCAAAATAAAAATGCCCAAAGGCAAAGCAATTGCGAAATTGCGAAATGCACTAGTAAAAATTTCCTCTTCGTTTTCAATAACGAGAATAATAAAAAAAAAACACGCATCATTCGACAGCGATATTTGAAGAACAGCAATGAAAACTAAAACTTGCACAACTATTAACTGATATTTTATATGTAACGTGGAAATTAAATTCCCTAACGGAAAAGTAATTTCGTTCTGATGGATTTTCCGTTCCGTTATTTTTGTTGCATCCTGAAATGTGAAGTAGCGAACGATGACTGCGCAATCTTATCAGAATGAGCAGGCTTGGATGAGAAGGAACTGAAAAGAAAATACGACACCGACTATTCACGTAGCTTTAATTCTGGAAGTATTTCTGACCTAGTTACCATCATAATCGCGAACGTCCATCCCGTCAGCTAAATTTTCATTCTTTATTCCTGAAATTGCGGGAATTCCATATTAATCCCTAGCTTTTTCTCTATTTTAATACTTAAAGTTAAAAATCGTGCGAGGATTTATGGATCTGCTCCGAGAGTCTCACTGTAAATACGATATTGGAAGGAACAATTGAAAGGAGTTTCTCGCTTTCTTGAAAGGAATTCATTTAGTGTTGCTCAATCGACTGAACGTGAAGAAAAATGATGGTAGGAATAATGGATTTTGTTCGATTGAAAATTTCTGCCGGATTCGATAAAAGAAACTTTCGAAATAAAAATAAAATCTCTATTGCAATTGCCAGCATTTCCTGTCGAAATTAACCACAATATCTTTTTGCTGATGTTTCAAAGACGTTGCACCGATTTGTATTAAAAAGAGGAAAAAGACACGGTATCGCTGGTGAAATTCCTGCGAGCTATGTAAAACCAGAACTCAAATACGTCCAACAGGAAGCAATAATAACAGTGGCAGTCAATTTAAAGAATATAAGTTCTCTGCTGAAAAGGAAGGAAACGCGGCAAATCGTAATATCGTCAGGAGGCAAGCTCTCAGTGCTTAAGACAAGGCTATGAACGGACGGAATGAAACTCTGTAACAAAAGAACGAAATCCTGTCGCTGTAGGGAACAACGAACGACTTGGAAAAATATTACTTCATCATATGTTTCTCTGTCGATATGTCAACTCCAGAGCACGGACGAAGTATACGGATCGAGCTATCAGGCAATTGGAACTTTTGTTTCGGATTTCAGCGCTCGAGAGCCTCCTTATTATTTTCACTCTTGCTATCGTCGCTCTTATTAATTGTATCGAGCGTGTGATTTTCTATTTTCTTGGCAATAGGAAAACTTTTGTTCTCGTTATTACTTAAAATTGTTTTATTTCTTCCACTTTTTTTCTTTAGTGTGATATATACTGATCGAAGGATTTTCGAATGATTATTCTGTTCAGAGTAACTGTTCAGAAATGATTTTCCCAGAATTGTTAAAATAGTTGAAGATAATTGATGTGCAAGTATGTACGAATAGTTGCAAATAATTATTAATATAGTAACAATCGGAGCACTTTAACGCTGCGTGCTAGAAACGTTTGTTAGAGTGATCCCGCTCCCTAATTATTCGACATTCCTGTGGTGTAATATGATTTTTCCGTTTAATCATGCAGTCAGTGTCAATCGAGATCAATCTCTGTGACATCGTCAAAGACATTAAAATAGAACGCTCTGAATTTACGCAGCATATTGAATTAATATATACCAATTCTTGTAATAAAAATAACCATTAAAAGAATTAATTATGTACATATATAATAATTTTCTAGTACATGTAGTAAACAATACTCTATTAATAATAGATGCATGCGATATAATAATAAATGTAATATATAGCAGATAAGAGAGGATTAAATAAAAAACTTACAAAGTAGAATAGATGCGCTTTGGTCAGCCAACCGAATAAAGGTATGTAGATCCTATCACTAGTATAGTAGTATAATACGCATCGAACAAGGGCTATCGCCTGTCGTTTTACTATCTCAGCACGAAAGAGGAGTGAAGCAGGTTGAGCTAGAGCACTCAATTGATCGCATATTTCCGATTCTAAGGATATTTTTAAATATAATATCTTTTGTGTAATTTTGTTCGCGTATTATTTCGTACATATATGTATCTTTATCCCAACTATTTTCGCTTTGTATTCTTTCGTTTGATGTTTGAAAAAGATATCTAGAACGATATAAAAAGTCGTTTCGTTTTATAATGGTTGTAACAGGAAACCAAAGCATCGGATTGCGAAGAACGCGCAGAGGAAGAAGATCTGGATGGACACGAATTATTGCCGTCCCCTGACAGCGGCAAGTCAACGGACAATGAAGCAGCTTTGTCACCGATTAAGATACGATCTGATGTAAATGGACTGGACCATGAAGAATGTGACGAGCTGATTCACGTTGAAAATACCACACAAGCTTGTATCATGCATGCCCTCAGCATTGTAAGTGCTGCTCGATTTTTCTCCTCCTTAAATTTTATTTAATTCGCTTGGACCACACAGATACGCGTTTCCTTAACTATAATAAATATTAATTCATTGGATTTTGTTAGCGTTGGTGTTAGTATAAATGTTGAGATATGCATATCGTGGAATTCGCATCAATTGGCAATAAATTTTTAACATTATACGTGTCTTTGCCTAATTGTAAGACCTGTAATGCGTTAATCAGAGAGAACTACGGACATATTTGTCAGCATACTTTAGCATAGGTGGAATATTTAAAAAATTTATTTTACTTTAGAATCGGAATAATATTCTATCACATGCCACCTCAAAAGGGAAAGCAAATATAAAGTAATAGAATTTCAGAGAAATGTTAGTTTGATTTGCAAAGGGTTTATTGTCGACATTTGTATCGGTAGATATAATATTCAGGTGCTCCAAAATGGATAAATTAAATTCCAATTGAATTCCTTTATTTCATTGAGTCACATTTATTAATTTTACATGCAAAGCACAGTATGAATCGTGCATAATTGAATCGAATACAAACTCATTCATTTTTATATCATATTATTGGTTTCAATCGGCCTTTTATAATAATTCGTTCTCTTTGAGATTTAACGATATCAAATAATCAAAAGAAGATATTTAGATCTGCTAATTTTTATTTCAACTCTGCCATTAGAGAGAATTGAAATCAAAATTAAGATTAACTCGCTACAAATTTGATTTTTTAATCTTGTAATTCAAAATACAATTTCCATCGCGAACCTCCTTATCTTTTTGCAGAAAAAACAAGGTAACAGAGTTCTATTCAAATTATATTTGACAGGGCATTATTCCGATTTCAGAACGAAATAAATTGTTGTAACATTAAAACGGTGTCATTCTTCGCCACCTAGTGTCTTCTTCGCAATGATAGATCTGAATCCGTACAATGACAGGCAGTAACGACCGTTCGATGACAAGTATCATCGCGGTATCGTCATAAAGGCATCAACACGCGCGTGGTAACGCGAGAGGAAAGCTTCCTTTCCGCAATAAATCAGAACGGGACCGAATGCTTCTGTAGCCGGTTGTGCCATTTCGGTTTCGCATTCACCGAGACAATCATTGGCAAATGGTCTTGCGAAACCGTCGTATCCGCGTAATCACCGCACGTAAACGTGTTATAGCTTTCGCGATCAAGCTCGAAGATCTCCGCGATGCACTTACAGCAACGTCGTAATACACGCTTGGAAAAATTCATTGCGATTTCCCCGCGACTTCACGCATCACTGAGATATACGATTGCTTTCACGGTTGACTATTAACGCATTCCAGCCAAGTAAAGCTTTCTTTTCTGATTCTTAATCTGATTTCAAAGCTCGATATTAAATTGGTGGAAAATATTTTGCATTCTTTATTCAAAATAAAACTGTTGTGCCATTATTTACTTACTATCAATATAAAATTAAGATATATACAGATATTTCTTCCTAATTAATTTCCTCATCAAATATTTCTAGAAATTTTAACCCGTTCCATTCGTTCCTCTAATACGTAATTCATTTCACCAAGCTTTGTGTTTTATCTAGCTTTTTCGTGAAACATATTACGAACCAACAACTTTTAATCATTTTCATAATGTACCGTATCCTTTATTACTACAGTTACTCTTGCCTTGTACGTTGCAGGACTCGTCCTTGGAACTCAACTCTGACACGAACTCGAGGGGAAGTTCTGGCCCAGTCATGGCGTTGACTAATGGATCCTTGTCCGCGAAGGAATAAGTCGAAAAAAGAATTAGACATTGCAACACGGTTTTCCCTGTCCAGGGACTCCTGTACCAACGCCACCAATGAGACATATCGATCTCCTTTAAGGATAACACACCCCTCTGTATATAGCTAAATGCCTAACAAATAATTCAGGGTCGTCTCATGCCAGATCTGGGACCTATTTTGGCGAATTTAGTATCGATGGATTTCGAATCGCCCCGAGGATTCGACGAACGAGAAAGATTTAAACCGTTTCGCTTCCATTTACGTCCATCTCATCGATTAATCCTCTTTCTTTTTTCTCCTGTGCTCCCTTCTCTATGAAATCTAGTCTTCAAGAATGGATCGATAAAGCGTCGATCTCTTTATTCGTTCTTTCTTCTCTCCTTTTTCTTCTTTTCCCTTAAAAATTTCGCTCTTTGCACACGTATTTTCGCGACGCGTATAAAATATTACAGCCAAACTCGAACTCGATAACATTCGTGAAACACATAGTATGAGAATTCTATTCGATGAAAATTACACTTGACGATCGAACATTCGGAAAATTTCTTCTAGTCACGGTATTATTCGTTATCTGTGACATACTAACTCTCTTATCGATTTTATCGTAAAAATGATGGCCGCGTATGGTATGGTATGGTAGAGATAACGTTGCATGAAACGTGTTTCAGAAGATTCGTTAAGATTTGTCCAGCTCTCTATCTGTCTCGCGAGACGGGCAAAGATTTTTTAAGTAGACGCCACGGAGGATTCCTAAGTAGGGTGCAACGTTAATGGATTCTTTTTCTAGCGTCGTTGAGAATAGGTGAAAACCAGGCCGTCCGTTTGTGGTAGCGTTTTATGAAAATTACAAGTAGTCTTCCGGAGTCCCGGCACCGGCGTAGATCGCACAGTAACGAGAACGTTCGTTGCTCTCTGAGAGAATTAGTTAATTAATCGTGTTCCTTTTTAATTCTCCGAAGAAAGCTACGTCTGGATTTTACTCTTTAAATTGCACCATGCTGAATCCAAGATTAACTCCAATCGAGTAATACGGTTGCTCCTGTAGAGACCTTTAAAAATATATCACACCCAATAAATACAGGCTCATACGACACAGTTAAGATTATGAAGGAGGAAATATTTATTGATAAATTCAATTGTCCATCTAATTTTTTAATTACTTCCCACGGGCACTTTAATTCCATGCAGTGATTTATGCATGTATTGAAAAGCAGAAATATAGAATTACGTATCTTCGTAGTATAAGGATGAAGTCCATTTAATTTCCAATTAGTTTAAAAGCTTAGCCAGAGTTTCCATTCCACAATTGGATAAAGTGAACAATTTTAACGCATTTAAATTTAGAAGAATAATGTTTACCTCTTGTATATCGATTATTGCGATAACGCCTTTTATACTTTGAGGAAAGACAGCTGTGCGATCTCCGATCTACAAATACGATTTGTAAATAAATTGAACTGTTTTTCGTATATCTCGTAGCTCGATAATAAAAAGTCGATTAGTTCTCGGCCGGGCATGTTAATCGTCAACGCTTAATTACCGTTTAGGACGTTGTAAATATTCGTGTTAACCTTAAGTTAGCGTAAAGACGGTAGCAGTTACGTTTCCTAGGATTAATTAGGGGAAAGATTCGAACGAACCTCGGAACGTTTTAAATCGCCGGAAACGTTCTTGACTCCGCGGGCAGTTTCGATCGCATTGATATAAATTTAGCCTAAATCTGATGCTGATTTAGCGTCGAGCTGACCGCCACGATACATAATGATTAAGACATTTTTCGATCCGGTTGGTAATAGATGGGTGACAATGAGTGATCGTAAAAGAAAGAAAGAAGAAACAAAGAAAAGAAAAAGATAGAAAACAAGAAATTCTATTATAATTTCCACGGTAGATAAGATCCGCCATGTGAAGTTGATTTTATAGAATTGACAGTATGTGTGAGAGAGAGAGAGAGAGAGCGAGAGAGAGAGCGAGAGAAAAAAGTACACACAAGAGAACAAAGTGTGGGTTTATTAATCGCGAGGAAAAAAATACGGTTAGCATATCAAACGTGTATTTTTGATGAGAACGTGTGTGAATGCGGTTTCTTTTTCTCCAGCGAAAACGAACAGAGGCAAGCATCGTCCAATTTAGTATAATCGATTAGAAAACGAAGATCTACTTACGGTTACTGGTAATAACTGGCTTCGTCGTGAAAACCGCGACGTACAAAAGATAATAGCGTCATGAACTCGGAATTGGATACGGTCATCTTTGATGTTGTCCGACATATCGTGCTCGTGATTGCAACTCGCAACTCGCAAGTATGTTTCTTGAGAATTTTGTCGTTCTTCGTGTACTGTTATTTATAATTAAAATCTATATACAAATATAAAGATATCGAATCATTATCTGGTATCTCTTTCCGTTACGTGATCGTAAAAGAATAATTTTTAAATATTTAAGAATATTTTCTACAATCCTGTGAGTTAATTTACGAATATGATATGAGTCTTCTTGCGACTGTGGTTACTCGCAATCACATGTATCGATTCTAGAGTTACAGATTCTTCCTTTCATTATACGTATATAATAGTTAACAGCAAAGAAAAAATCATAAGTGTAACACTTTTCAGTCTTGAAAGTCGTACAAGCTTATTTTACTATCGATAAAATGTTTCCACTTTACTGAAAAAAAGGATCAGTGGTCGAAGATGAATGACGTACGTGCAACGAGATGGAGTTAACTTTATAGGTGTCATTATCGTTGAACATCGTAAAATTCTATCACTCTAAATATCCAGCTAATCCTGGACATACCGAAATGATAAGCGTTAATGATGATTATTCCTCGAAAAACGCTTCGACTCGATTCACAACGATCGATGTTTAATTAGAGAGAAAAGACTAGGGCTGCGAATATCCGTACGACAGATTGTGCAGATTTCTATTTCTCTCTCGTATACATATATGTATAAAGGATCTGTAAGGAAATGTATGAATTTTGGTTTATAACATAATGCATCTACCAAAACAAAAATAAATACGTATAAGGCATGACCGATATTCGTGTACCTTGAAACAACAATCTGTGAAGAATTCTAAATGGCATTGATTGATGTTCCAATAAGAATGGGATCGCAACGAATGTATGAAAATATAAATATCAAAATTTTTATGGAAATTTTTTCGGCAAAGTTGTCGCATTAGAAGTTTTGTGGTTCCAAGGTACTAAAGGACTTTGCTTGTAAAGATTAAACGTTTTATATTTTATAAGAATACGCGGATTTTGCCTATGCTAATTTCGCTAAGCATAATATTTATTATCGTAGGCGTATATATATTATTTACGTAATTTATTACGTGTATCTATTATTGTAATATTGTAATGTAATTATCTTAATAGAGACGAAATGAAATAGTCTGATGGGGTATAAGTATGATAAATCACATCGGAATCATTACATGCACCGTATCAATAATCAAAGAATATTTACATATCAATTATTGATACGATGTAGGTAACATTAACTATATGTATTTGTAATATTTCTACACCTTATTACTATTATTATTATTATCATCATCATCATCATCATCATCTTCATCATCATCATCATCTTCATCATCATCATCATCATTATCTGTATCATTATTATTATTATTATTATTGTTGTTGTTGTTGCTGTTATTATTATTATTACTATTATTGTTATTATTTAATCATGTACACATATTTGCATATATTTGGAATATCCGAGCAGTGATAAGGCTTTAGAGCGCGATTGTTTGCATCAGACAGGAATGACGAGATTTTTCCGTAATTCCGTAATTGAGCAAACATAATCAAGAAGAAAGTTGCGGATAACTTCGACAGCCCTAGAGGATTGCAATCAAATTAATGGTCTCTTCCTCGACATGAGAAATGAGATTTTCAACATAACGGGTGTAATCTTATTATATATATTTTCTTTCGGTGATTATTTGATCATTAAAATTCTGAAATGTCTCGTGTCAAAGCGACAGTCTAGTTTAAGGAAAAGATTCGTTGAATACGAGGAAATCGCAAACTATACTATTGGAAAATTTTAATCGATCAAATCGTACGTCTCTTCACCCTATACGGTTGTTGACAAGAGTTCTTCCATTTCATCGTCACACTTTCAGGTTCAGAGAAATAAACCAACTTCAGATATTACTCGTCGTATTATTTAAGATATTATTCGTCGACGATTTAAAAAAAAGGGGGGGGGCGAAACGACAGGAACAATTTGGAACTTTCTCCCATCATTGTTTTGTGATTTTCTTAAGCAGAGAAGGTTGCGTTAAGTATTAAGAAAGTCCACCCAGCAATTTTCTTCTATAAATTCTACGATAGTTATTTTCCAGTAATATGTATAAGAGACCAAACTCCCGTAGTTCAACGAATTTGAATCATATCAGATCGTATATTGCAAGCATTTCTCATTGGAGCCACGAAGAAAGCGCTGATCGTGATAAAATAACAAGCTGGATTCTTACTTCACGAGGAAATGCGTTGCCGTACCCTTAGCGATGTGTAGATTAAGCTTCCTTAATCATTTACTAAAGAGTGGTTTATATAGTTTATCTGTATGCAGTGAGTATACCTGTAAAAATAAAATTATGGCTACAAGAGAGAAAAAGAGAGAAAGGGAGAGAATGAGAGAAAGAGAGAGAGAGAGAGAGAGAGAGAGAGAAAAAGAATCGTCATCAACCGATGAAAAAAAAAAGATCAAAAAAATCACAACGTCGATCGAAATATCCTCAAAAGAGAACTCGAAATTTCTGCCGCTTTTCTTCCTGCGTTCTTTCTTCGCAAAGGAATAAAAAAACACGAAGGATACATTTATCTATGTTAAGTTACGACTAGATCTTAGAAACAAGGGTTATTTGTTCATAGTCCTATAAAAATACATATATATATATATATTATATATATATATATATTATATATATATATATGAACAATGTTTTATGGATCATTATCATCTGAATAAAATACGTTGTCTTTTACTGGGCTCGGTGATTTATTAAAATGATGATTTTTTGACTCTTTCTGTATGAACCGAAAAAATCAAATAAAATCACGAGATCATCGAAATACTTTTAGGTTGTGCATTCAATTTTTGCTTTAAATTATCAGACACAGGCTGCGACGATCATTGATACCTAACGACGATCTTCCACATCCCACTTGCGTCAAGAAGTAAAAACCGTGCTTCAACCAAGAAATAAGAGAAAGTAGATGACCTCTACGAAACAGTGTCCGACTTAACCGTGCCAATTACGACCTCAAGTGAAAGATAAGTTGATGTTCTTTCTAGCATCGTTAAAGGCGGACGGACCAGTCTCTGTCGCCTTTGCGACCGATTCGAAGAAACAAACGCCCTGGCCCGATGTACGCGACCAGCGGAGTGGCTCGTTATACAAAAATTTTACGACTCAGTGTCCTCAGTCCCTCTGAGACGAAATGAGCTCTCGTCTGTGCTCCAGTCGACGGATAATGAGTCTGTTGTTCCTCCAATTAGACCGAACGCGAAGCACAGCTAGGAAGGGCAGGAATAAGCGAAAAGGAGCTTGGGCACGATACTCGGCCGGCTCTACGTGCTAAGTGTTCCACTTCAGCCAGACCAAATCCTTGAGCTTCTCCTACCATTTCCGTTTCCCCGGGTACTCTCGCTTTCGCGCAATAGCCACCTAAAAACTCAGGAAAAACTAAAAGTGGTCGTCGTAGAAAAGGGTTGTATACCACAGCGAACAATAGCTATTTCGTTTCACGAATGAAAAGGCAGTCACGTGAATGCATGCCTGTTTTCGCCGGTGTACTTTTCATCTTTAAACGTAAACGTAAACATGCCGCGTCCCCTTTCGTCTCGGCCGTCCTTTCTCATGGACTTTTAACGCAATCAGAGATCAGTCGTGTTTTTGTGTCAACGAGAAACTACAAGGAGACCTTAATGATTAATTATTATGAAAACGCTGGGTACGCTTTGTACTTTCCTTGTTTAGATGATCTCTGAAAACTACTAGTTTTTTAAAGAAAATTTTAGTAAAAATTGATCTCTCATGCACCGTGATTAAGTCAAATCAACTATTTTAATTCATTTGATTTATTTACTTCATTAATACATTTAACTAATTTATTTATTTACTTGATTTATTTAATCAACTTATTTACCAATGTATTAAAATGGTTCGAAACAATTGACAAAACAAGGACGAACAATACAAAAACAATTTGATTTAATTTATTTGGTTTAATTTATTTCGAGGTTCTCAGTTGTTTTCCTTATAGAGAGTTGATGCAACAGAGTAAAGAACACTTTGTATTGTATACAACAAGCGTGATGATCTACGGTATTACGCGTTTGCTAATGCGAAACGTATTTCTTCGTGACATATTGATGAATCACTTTGATAGCCTCGAATGTCTCGATACCAACAGGTTTGATTTCTGATGCTGGCAACAGGAATCCATAATTTCCACCGGGTAATTCGTAAGTGTATGACAAGCTGATACCTGCTTTGCCCATAGCCCAATCATCGCTGCCTCCAGCAGCTGGATCTAATAATTTTGAAAGAAAAGTATAAAATAAATAAATTGTATAAGCAACGATAATACAGATAAGAAGAGTAGATAGTAGCTACTTGACTTGACGCGCTACTTGTAACAAAAATTTTATGGAAGATTATAGATTTCGATTTTTATCTTGCAAGTAAGATCAGTTCGAAAGACTTGCTTACACAGATGATTGGCAGAAGTTCCATAAGTGTATTGAGTTTTACGAGATTTGGCGATAGCTGTTGCACACTGGATAGCAAGCTTACGCTGGAAAAATCAAAATAAAGATATTCTTTATAACAAAACATCTAGAACTTCGTAGATGCGATTAACACCTATTAGAAAAATTTACTAACCAGTTCTGGTTCGTTAGAAGGTACCTTAGACGTCCAGCCCCAAGGGTATAAGATGTACTGGAAAAGTTATATTTCCAACATTTTATTACGTACAGCGTTGGTTTGATAATTCGCCCACTAATAGAAAATAACGCGCCGATTCCATTAAATTTTTAAGTATTCTAAATCACATTTACATATCCATAAAATTTCGAATGTGTAACTATTCCGCTGTATTTATATGATAAAAGTAATTTTTCGATTAGTAAAAGTTTACGGTATACGAATACGTGACCAGCAAACGAAATGAAAATATGCCGCTTTTCAATTTGTTTGAAATGTTCAAAAAATTAAATCAGTATTCCTTGATCCTATTTAATTAAAATTTGATCAGTTACCTGGCCATAGGAATGGAACGTAAGGTAGGCCTTGATCTGTCCTTTTCGTGCCAAAATAAAATCCCTCAAGTGTTGATTTTCCGGCTCGGAGAATGGTCTAGGCCCGGCGTAAGTATCGCTGCATGGGTTGTTGGATGCACCAGTTGCTACAAACAAATAATTATATTTTAATTAATAAAAATAACAAAATACGAAGGATAATTCTCCTTGTGTAGCTATCGTCTCTCTAATAATTAAAAAATATTATTTTTGAAAGGAATGTGCTTCACTTTGTATAATAAGGGAAACTAAAATTGCATCAAGTGAAAAATGAACAATCTTCCAAGGGATCAGCGGGTTGAAGGTAATCTAATGAACACATGTCGAATTTCCTCGCGAGATCTTTAATACGAGAAAATGGTGCCACGAATTTTTCGTAACAAGCAACTTTCAAATAGTAGGACAAATTAGAGGTATCTGAATTTAGAGACTTGCTGCTCCGCTATCACCTTTATCTCGTGTTATTTTTATTTGATAGGAATTTAGCAAATGAGAAAAATTAAAGCTGGAAATGACTCTCGAAATAATCTCGATGCTGCGAATTATTTCAATTAACAGGCAGAAATGTTTTCGGTAAAGTTAATGTGGAATATCAAGGTGTACCTAAATCATAGAAATGGTGTAAATGAATAAATGTTACACACGTCGCATTTCGTTTGGACGTATGCCGTTGGATAAATTAAATAAAATTTCCATACTTTTTCCTATACTTCCCCGTATAAGTGATAAGTCAAGAAGCAAAGAATTTCTAATTTATCCCAACTCTTGATACAAGTATTTCGTCGATGCAATTAAAATTCGCTTCCCCGATCAGTATAAATTCGAATAATCGTTAGAGTCAAAATTCCGAGAATGAATCAGCATCTCAAATTGATGAAAACATTTGTAGCCATTAAACCGTTTCTTTTCCTAAATGTTACATAAGATTGATATTCCGAATATCGAATATTTCGATAGAGCGTGAATGAAGAGGAGAGCACAACGAAATCCACGATCGACGTCCGAATTACGTCACCGAACAGCTCATACACTCCGTCAAAAGTCAGCTTATCAAACGAAAAGAGGTAGAGAAATAACGAGCAAGTTTTTATCGCGCCCGATCGTAACTTGTCTGGAGAACGACAGATAATTGCACTCCAAAGAAAAGTTAGAGAGCAATAGTTGAGTTAACCGTGACACAGTACATTTCTCGTAGTAGGAGGCATATACATATAAGAGAAAGATAAAGAGAGAAACGTATTAGCTAACAATTGCATGGCCCCATTCTTGTGAAGTTATTTGCCAGCTAGAAATTGTTTATACCGTCATTCAAACAAAATGTCGCTAATTAATTTGCGATATAGTATCTATTACCGTTCCGAAATACTGCGATAAAACATTCTGATCCTATTGCAAACATGTTTGCATAACGAATCGTATTTATTAGGTCGTCCGAAAAGTTTCTTTCATTTTATAAGAAAATAATGGATGCACAACATTTTCTGTTTTATATTATTTTATCGAATTACGTATGATCCATTTTGTTCTATCAAAATAAAGATCACAACGTTCGACAGATTAGGTTTCATGTTTGTGCAAAGATACATCGTTGTAAAAGACGTGTCTCTAAAAGAAAGACACTTTTCGGACAACTTAATATTAAAATCGTGGCCGTATGAATCTCGATTGAATTTGCACAGGTATAGAAAGTTCTTCTAGCAAATATTTCTCCTTTTCTCTTTTGCAGTAAATATTATAATTTTTTTATTGGGACTTTTTTCTCGATCAATCGGACGATGTTTGAATCGATATTGATAATACGCTATCTATAGTCTGGTCGCTTACACGTGCTACAATATCACTATCATTGAAATATTAATTAGCCTCGTTTATTGGAATTATCATTTGATAAAAGAGGAACGTGCAAACATTTAGGCAGATTTTTAATCGATTGACACGACGATTAATTGCTAATAATTAAATCTAATTATTAATAATTTGTTTCTTCATCGAGCACAAGGTTTCGTAAGACGTCTGCCTTAGATACATTGTATTGTAAGTAAAAAATGGAAACTTACCCATCCATTCCATGTCGTAATTTCGGTTCCCATCGACACCCTTGCAAGTCAATCCCGTGTTTGATCTTGTTTTTCTCCACAATCGGTTCTAAAGTACATTTTGTAAAATATGTACCGGTTAAAAGTTCTTCGAATGGTTTGATAGGATGGATAATTATTGTTATCAATGAAATGTCCTTACCGAGGATTTGCTGTGCGTAAATTCGTAGCCATCCGGATTCAAAACTGGTAAAACGTACCAATCGACATTCGTCAAAAGATTTTTGTGACTTGTCAATAGTAGATCTACCATGTAAAGAACTGTTGCTGGAGCGATCCATTCCCTAGCATGAATTCCGCCATCAATGAAAATAGCCGGTTTATTCTGCCCACCCGTCGACAACTTTAAAACTTTCATCGATCGCCCTTCGTAAGAATTACCTACGGTAATTAAGGAGGCTACATCGCCGTAAGTGTTCGTTAGATAGTTTAGATATTCGTTTACCTGTGAATAATTTAAACAATTATTATTTTATTATCGTTGCATGGCCCGTCCCTTCTTCCAAATAATTTCAATAATATGTATTCCATTAAAAAATAAGATCAAATTTTGATAGCTCCTAAACCTCGATTAGCAAAGATTTCTTTTCCAACTACGATCTAATTATATTTATAATCTGTAACTTTGTGGATTTTTTGAGCTTACGTACTTCTTTATAGTTAGGATAGTAAGTAAAAGATAAATTCCCGGAAGCATAGTTCTTGGTTAGTGCCATTAATTTACGCTCCATTCCTTGCGCAATGTATTCTTGCATGACCAGTCGTTGAACGTCGTCGATCAGAACCGTATAATTCATACGATGTTGCTTAAGGAGATTTTTGAACTCTTCGATTTTGTCCGCCGTCACAAAAACGTCCACGAGGTCATGACTACTTCTTAGAAAATCGAATCCAGGTGTGTCCACGTAATTTTTCAGCAACGAGAGTTGTTCGGCTGTCTCGTAGGAAATAGAGAGCGCCTGCATCCTATTAATTTTTTAAAGGTATAGTGCTTACATTTGATTTATAACTTTTTAGCGAAAACGAGATATCCGAGTAGTCGAAATACTCTTTATTATTCGAGATTAAATTAGAAATTCAGATATCCGAATCTTTTCTCTCGAAGTAGTCTGTTTCTCTTATACTTGAGTATAAAGCTCTTTCTACCAAGATTCTAAGTAAAGAAAGATGTTGTCTTAACAAGAAAGTTTGATCGAGAATGCACATCGAAATCAATTGTTTCATAAATCGTCCGTTTGAAGCCTACGAAATTTTAAGAGCACTTAAACGATAAAACATCCTCGCGTTCTTACATTTTTGCATGAACGACAAATTGCATAAAAAACGTATTATCGTTAATAATCATCGAATAAAAGTAGAAAAGAAAAAATACATATATACATATACGTATAAAAGTAAAACGTACCCATTCAAGGGAGGAAGAACTTCTTCGCCGACGGCTAGGACAGCCGCGACAAAAATTGTCGCAATTATAAAGAAGATACGCATGATGACTGCTTTCGATTGAAACTACTCGTCACTTCTCTTTTATATATCGCATCGTATCTACGCAAACCAATCAAGATTCATTTACGTGATACGAAATATATTGTTCGCTGCATTTAACAAGGCTTCTAGATTGGAAAAATGTTTGGAAATATGAAACCGTTACCAGAAGTAATAGAAAGTCAGATAAGATCAATCTGAGAAAGACAGACAAAATTATCTCAACAGATAACGTTAAAGATTTCATGTATTAAGACTTTAATTGTAGAATCAATGATTCGACAATTACTTTTTCATTTGAAAACACTCGATAATATTTATTTACGCTTTATTCAGTGATAAAGATCATGCATCATTAATATAATAAATCTCTTGTCTGATTAATTCTGTATATGGTGCAAAGGATCTGCGGAATTCAATTTTTCGATAAATAAATAGAATAATCGCGATGCTGCTTGCTATAAATTTAATTAGTTAATCCTTTTAAACGATCGATCGAAGTAATTGTTCAAGTAAAAGTCAAATATTACTCGAGTGAACACTCCGATCTAGCTAGTAGGTTTGTATAATGAATTTTCTAATCTTTCGTGCTATTGATTTGCATTCTACGTGCATATTTCAAAGTTCATACTTTTAAATATGTCCATGCACAAATTCTGATCCAAGTTTCGAACATAGTTTGCGAGAAATTTAATATTACTCCAGCTAATGCATCGATCTATTGAGTAGAATTCGTAAATCTCTATACAGGCATTTCGTAGGTTGAAAGAAACGTAAAAAAGAAAACTGAAAGCCTAATTGTGTGGACGCAATAACAAAAGTTGGCAAATTGATCCTTTTAATTAGTTTCTTTTGCTAATGAAAATTTGTTCAATTGATGGGAATATGGGAATCTCACTTTTATCATGCGTAGGTAAGGAAGGGAGTGAATTTCCAACATATGGGTTACCTTTGATACTTGAATTACACTGTACTTTTATTTTACGCGTGAAATTTATATGTATAAAAATTCTTCTATCCTTATCGCAGGCATTCAGTTTCGTTGATATTGGTTCTCAATATTCAAATCTTCACACGAGACTATAGATATATCTTAACTTAGGTTAAAGATCTTTGATACTTTTGGTAATTGCACATTAATATTATGTGTCATGTCACCCGCTGTGATGTCACCCACACTATGGTGGGGTCAAAAGTGGCGCTTTTCTCAGAAAGGAAAAATCGCAGTCTTCCAGTTTTTCTTCCAACAGTGAAACTGTAGAACAGCTAACTATCCTCCGATATTGATTTTGTATGTATTATAGAAATCAATATTCTGAATAATTTTTTCCTATACATATAAGTGGTGGACTCATCACTTAATTTCACTTCACAGTTAATTTTAACTATAGTTGTGCATCTGTGGTATGCGTCAGTATTGGCTACCGGCCGCTGGCCCCTTATTTTCTGCTTATAAACGAGAGTCAGGCGAGCTTAAAGATCTCGGGCATAATCTGCATATGCGAAGCTGTAAGAAGCGTTTGTCACAACTTATAATTCAATTAAAAGTGCATAGCATTAATATATTGGGCTTAGGTTTATGTTAGACTTTTCAATCCGGCTGTCGCAAGGCAGCTGGCAATGCTTGCATAAATTTATAACGAATTAATTATAAAAGTAGTAGGAGAATGAATAATTGATATTATTTTATGGAAACATTACGGATTGAGAGAGAAACTCCAAACTCAAACCCAATATATTTATAATAATTACGTTTAATTGAGTTATAACAGGCATTTTTTACAATCTTAGATACGCACGTTGTGCACGGGACCTTTAAGGTCGTCAGATCCTCGTTTATAAACAGAAGATAAGTGGCCGGTAATCAATACTGACATATGCGCTTCCACAATTTACACAGACTGCAGGCAGAATTTACCGTAGTGGTAACGGTAGTTCTCCGCAAATATTTTAGAAACTAAGCGTGTCCAGCACTTACATATGTGGAAAAATGTCGGCTAAAACGATACATTTCACAACATATCCAAAAATCATTGAAATCAGAGGGTAGGTAGCTTTTCTACAGTTTCACACATCATAGCAGTGAGGGACCCTTATGTCTTAGTTTTCCCGCAAGAAATTTTAAGCGGAAGAAATGTTTTTGGAAGCTGAGCGGAAGTTTGAAAAAGTTTGAAAAAGCTAACGAAAGACAGGTAATTTCTCTATCCCTCCTTGTCCTATATAGTTCATACGTCTGTTCTTGTCACACAGTATAGCCCTCTCTTTCTAACATCGCTCATATGTCTGTCCTTGTCGCACACAGTTGCTTTTCCTGCCTACGGATGTGCTGCCATCTATACAAAAACACTTGAAGTTTCCGTTTCTTCCCTACATGGTAAATGGCAGTATATGACTCGCCCGTAGACAAAATGTGCTATGTTGTGCAACAAAGACAAATTTATATCTTGTGTTCAGCGGAAAGCCAGTACTGTGCGACAGAGATAGAGAGAGAGAGAACAATAGGGGCGGTGTTAGAGAAAGAGAGAAAGGGAAACACTGTACAAGGATAGCCACGCTTATCGTTAAAGGAATGAGATTAATCATTCTAGGATCGCTGGACAAGCGGTTAAATGATTAAACACTTGATTAACTTTAATCGCACGTTTATTAAAATCTTTTTATAATGTATAAGTTACAAAAGTCTGAAAGTTCTACTAATATGATTTTCGTAATTCCTAATCCGAATTGATTAATATTAATTAATTTCGACTAATATTATTAATTGCGTGACATATTGATCTTCAATTTTTGTGGGCTTTATGTAGGCTTTGTGAGAAACAAATGTCATGGTAAAGAATTTTGTTCGTCGTGACCATTTTTTGTAGATCTGTGGAATCATTCTGTGATAGGCGAATCTCGTTTTGTGGAAAATGACAGTTACTTGTGGGAATTAATTTCGTTTGCGAAGCGTGACTAATTCTTGGGAATTCGTAGGAAAAATAAAAAATACTTTATACTCGTATTTTCTGAGATTTTTCTTAAAGGCAAACGAACTTATCACGCAACCTCGTGTGATTGTTAATTAATAAGATGATTAAGTAAATCGTCGAATAGATGCTTTTTTATTATTAATAAAATGATGAAACCGAGTTTTTCTTGTTTTTCTTTGACGACTATTTTCCCCCTTATCGTTGATACTAGTATAGCTACAAAATTGTTTGAAATCGGGAGAAGGTAAAGTATGGGTGTACTCGTTTGTAGAGACGAATCCATTTAGCTTACGAACGTAGGTTGCATTTGGTAAGACGGAAATAGGATCAAAGTGAGGAACTTTTTGTAAGCGATCTACGTGCAATAGCAATGGCGTTTGGTGTAATTGTGTCGTTTCGATCGTTTCAGTTGCAGTTCTATCGTTCGACTTTGTATCTTGCGAAACGACTTCCATGTGCCATCTACAAGAAAAAAGAATAGGTCCTTTTAAAATAGGACAAAAGAAAAGATATAAGGAAAGAAAAGGGAGAAAGTAAGGGGAAAAAAGGAAAACTAAAAAAGGGAATAAAAAGGAAGGAAAAGAGGAAAAGGAAAATGCTCTTCCTTTTATTGTTATCAAATAAAATATTCGATGCTTGTAAAAACAATGATTCAGCTAGCTGAATGTGGCTTAATCATACAAAAATGGAGGAATTAATTTTTTCTAAATTAAACTCGGAAAATTAAGAAAAATCAGTCGTCGAATATCTTGTGTTCACAAATATCCTAGGCAGCGAATTAGTCAGTTCGTTGAATGTTGGTTACTTTTGCTCTGAAAGTAAAATGTTTCAAAAAACCTAACTCAAAGAACGGAGAAGTATTAACTGCATACCAGGGTCAGGCATTTTTCATTTGAGACGAAAATAATGCGTAAAAAGTTCAAATAATTACTCCAAATAAACTGGCAAACTAATTTGTTTCAAAATAAGATAATTTGCAAATAAATTTCAGAATCTTATTTGAGGAATAAATTTTCTCCAAATAACTAATTTGCCAAATATTTAATTATTTCACATAACAGTAGAAAAATAAAATACATGTAATAAACTATACCTATGCAAAATATTTCTCGATGTCAGATTAAACATAGTCGACCTTCTTTTCTCTAATTTCTTAGTCGTCAGAGGATTCATAGCAGCTTCATCAGCGATAATATTTCTCAGTTGTTCGAGGAATTCGTCGACGAAGTTACTTTGCGTGAAGAGCGGGTGTTGCAAGAGCGCTACAGACGTGGCTCTTGTTTCGGGATCCATGCGAAGACATTGAGATAAGAAGTCGACCGTCATTGAATTCCAAGTGGGAAATAATTTACGAATCGAAACGACACTCGAATGAGTTGGTCCTACCAGCTCGTCCGTACTTGCGTGTCGCAACATTTGACTAGATCTGCCAGGACTGATTATCGTTTGATGCTTCGTACACAGTCTTCCTAAAAATTTCATTGTAATTACTTCGTCAACTGGTAAAACGAACGGATATCTATCAAAGTTATCATCGACGGTAAAAACTTACCCAAGACTTTGGTTATTCGATAGAGCTGATCTACGTCGCTTTCGCCAGGAAAGAGAGCATCTCCCGTAACCAACTCCGCGTAAACACAACCTACCGCCCAAACATCGACCGCTTTGCCATATCGTGCATCACCAACAAGAAGCTCCGGTGCTCGATACCACCTTGTTGCTACGTAATCTGTGCAGGACTCGTTGACACCATTTGTGAAACGTGCAAACCCGAAATCACAGAGTTTGATCACTCCGTTCGGAGATACGAGAATATTTTCAGGCTTGATATCACGATGCATTACCTAACAAGGATCAGTGTTCGAACTAAAAATCCTTTAATTTCGATTTAGTTGAATTACCACCTAAGTGATAAGTGTGTATTAGGGCATTTATACGAAATAAGATAAAGCTAAAAAAAGATCATTAGATATATATATTCCACGTGCTACAAAAATATCTTAACTAAATCGAAACTAAGCGATAGCAACAGGCGAACCTTGCCTTTGCACGCTGTACAATCTTTCTCGTCCACTTACATTTCTGCTATGACAGAAGCTCAAACCGCGAAGGATTTGATAAACATATCGCCTGGACACTTCCCAGCCTAGACCGTTTCCAATACGTTCCAGCTCATCCAACAAGGTGTGATCCAAATACTCGAAGACGAGATAGAATCGTTTCCTTTGGCGGAACACTTCGATCATATTTACTAGATTATCGTGACACAATTGCTGCAAATACATGCGCCATTCTCATTCTCGTCCTTACTGACTCTAACGGAAAGAAATTTAATTCGATGTCGACTGTTGATCAGTCTCAAATTCCTATTAATCGCAGTGTGAATTTCTTTTTAATACACGTCGAACTTATCATTTTTTTGTATGCTATATACATAATTTATATGTATATATTGTAACCAATGCAACCAAGTCCAATTTCCAAACTCACAAGACTAATAATAAGGTATGATTTATGATAGTGTTTGATAAGTAGAATCCAAAGATATTATTTTAAAAGTTGTGCGTATATACAGTTCATACGTACAATCTTAGACTTGGACGTCGATCGATATCAACATACTTTCAACATTCTGATTTCACGAAATGCCATTTCTCGCACTTGATGGTCCTCCTCGGTTTCCAAAAATCTCTTAATGGCGACGAACTGCCCACTTTCACGATGTCTGCATTTCATCACTACACCGTAGCTGCCTTCTCCTACGATTTCTAACATTTCGTATTTCTCCATTTTGCTTAAACAGATTTATATAACAAAGAAAAAATTTATACGTAAGGTATATAACAGGTTTCCTGTAACAAGGAGGTATGCATAGAAGGTAATAAAATAAATAACAAAGTAACTTCAGAAATAAAGTAATATACACGCGCTGCAGCACGCTGAATTATGATAATTATAGCGTTGAGAATATTTACATTGGTTATTTACACTTCTTAGCTTTTGGACGAATACAAGTTATATCCTCGTAAGAAACTATGATCGTAGAGCTGTCAATGTACACGATATACATATTTTACTGTTTATCACACCACTAACGACGCGAAGAGTCAAATAATCTCAAATATTCTTAAACGTAAAGTGCACAAAAATAGTACATGATCAAATTTGATTAATTATGAGGCAAATTGCTTAGCTTGACCCAAATATTCTACTAACACAGGTAACCCTATAAGACAGACGCGTTATATGGAAATTAACCCTCGTTAAAATTTGACATTCAGAGCAGTATGTTCAGAATAGTACGTACAAAATATCAAATACATGGTTCGACATTAAAACGACTCTGAGATACTTCAATCGTCTAACAAAGTACATAGGCACACTGCCGTTCAAAAGTATCCGCATACTTGCTTACTTTTGATAGGATGAAATTTAATAACAGAATCGCGAATAAAAATTATATGTCGATAAATAACGATTTCATTCTGTATTATTTCGTTCTTACAAAACGATAAAATTGATTATTGGAAAACTAATAGATACGCGTTGAAATACAGCCATTTATAAAATTTAACAGTTATGAAACAGTCAATGAAATTTTCAAAAAAACATTTCGCAATGGTTCATTACTTTCACTCTCTAAGATACGGATCGGATAAGGAAGTTTCATCTAAAATAATAATGAAATTATATTTAAAAAGTGTTAATAATTACCACAGACAAATAGACACATTTATGGATCACATATTGAATTTCGATACAAAGCAAGCAAATAACTGAAATTAACTATTTCTTAATTCTAAAAAGAGATGATAAGTATTGATTTTAGTTATTACTTTCTCGTTAATCTACGAAACGGCTAAAGTGTTCGAATACTTCTAAGCTGTACTTACTTGCTCACACGCGAGCGTAATCCAAATCCTAGTTCGATAAAAAAACGTCCTATTTATCCAATTTCCATTTCCTTGCAAGATATTCGCAATTATGAGAAAAGTATATGAGCGGTCAAAGTGGAGAAATGAACTTTTAATCGGTGTTTAAAAACACCAACGAGTTTCGACTTGCTCGCCATCGGACTGGTTGGAAGCGACACGCTGGAACCGGGAATCTTTGCTAAGTAAAGATCTTCGAGGCAAAGTCCGAGAAATACTCGTACTCGTGGTGGCAAGCTGCTAGATAGATAGCCAGCACTGAAATAGCTGCACCACATGGCGGGGGTCTCTTTAATGCTGGTTAGATCCATGTGTATGCGTTTTTACGTATACGCTGCTCGCGGAACATTGTCGATGTTCAGACTAGAGGCAGACCCTCCGTGGACGAACATAGTCGCCGACTGCGGAAGTACGCTTTTCGTGAAATCGCCTCCTAGAAGTAGCTTTTTCAATACTCACCGCGGCCTCATTTATCCTCGACTTATCATCCGCAAAAATTCAATAATTTCCGGCTAATCGATTGAGACAGAAAAAGAAACATAGGAAAGGAGTAGCGTCATCAACATCATCGTCAACCATCGGCATCCACCATCAGCATCCACCATCGGCATCCACCATCGGCATCTGCCATCGCCACTATCGACAACGAGCAACGATAACGAATGTCGAAGCACAGATAGTGAGATAAATGCTCGTTAATGAAAGGTAATCGAAAAACCCTGCAACTTAATCGAGAGTAATTGTACAAAACGAGAGTAAAGGCAAAATCAAGGATAAAAAGGAACATGAGTTAGTGAAAATGAAAAAATAATTTACCTCGTACGTTAAAACACGTAACATTAGGTAAATCGCCCGTATGATACCTACTTACACATGTAGGTATAAGATGAGAGAATGAATTTACATGAGAGCGAAATTATACAAGAGCGTAAGGCAAAACTGGGTGAAATTATTTGCGTTCGTTTAGCCTGAATGATTTAGCAAAACTCGTTGCTCCGATCTATATCAGGCTAAATGGGAACTCTTCTCGCCAACATGTATGACGCAATATAACGCGACGTATTTCGTGAAAATGGAAAAAATATATCGAAAGTGAGAGACTTCAGAGTTGTTGATATTTGATATTTAATTCTAACGTGCATCGCTACGACATCGTCTAAAAAAAAAGTATTACTCGCTAACATACTACTCGTTGACAGTACATGCAGATTTCAGTGTCTGATGTAAAATTAATCTCTAGGAACAACTGGCTGCTGAGAATGTAACGAAACGTCGAATTCGTATTTTTAAACGAAATAGTCAGCACAGGGTTGCCAGTGGTGTACCAAAAGTTCTTCGGGTCGGTGGTTTGTGAAGACGTTCGATACGAAGATGAATCGGTAAGAATGAACAGTATCATTGCATTGGGAAAATGTCGTTTAGACATTCCTCGAACATGCTCGAAAAGGTGATAATTCGAATCGAGAATCTCGTGGAACAACGGTAAATTCCTAAGCATGGCCGCTTGCCATCCAACGCCGGCGATTCAACATTTGCAGCCACAGGAATCGCCTCAGCTTGGCCTTGGACCTATGAACGCTGCCGGTAGCCAAGGTCAGAAGCCGATCCACCAACCACACTACTCGCCCCATTTGCTCAATTGGGTGTACCTGGCAATCGCCGATCAGAATTCTGCTCAAACACGAGATCAGGTTTTACAATTTCTCTCTTTTTGTCTCTGTGTTTCTCTCTTGCCGACTGAACATTTGTTTTTGATAAAAAAAAAAAGATCAAATGCCTTTCCATTGATACGATGGTCCACGAAAATATTTAAACACTTATAGAAACCTTTCATAAACGAAATGTTACGTTAACGCGTTTCTTATTCCTTAATATAATCTACCTTTTTATAATAAAACAACTGAAACATCGATCATGTACTATAGTTTCAAACTATAAATTCACGCCCGATAAATATAATTCACTAAGCCCCTATAAATTCAGAATACTTTTACACCTTCGTGAAATTGACTTTGGCAAAATAACCTTTTAATGACAATTGATAGAACGATGACCGATTGTGACTCCAGAGCAAACTTTTCCCGACGATATGGAGTGGTTTTTCAACGGCTACGTCGCAAACTCATACGCATCGTAGCGCACTTGATCCTTGTTGCGCGATAGGAAGCAACTTTGCGGATAATATCGGCGAGCTTGCGGATCGTTTCAGAGAAATGGGGCTACTAGATAGAAAACCAACCAAAAGGCCACCACCTAGTTACCTCTGTCACCTATGCTTCAAGAAAGGTCATTACATCAAAGACTGTCCGCAGGTGTGTGTATGTGCGTATTCGTGTGTGTTCGTATGTGCGTATTTCTCAATCAAAAACGATCCAAGATGTGATCTTCGTAACAATCAAAACGTATCAACGTAACTTCATTGGCTATGCATAGATATATAATGTTCTTGGATAGATCCGAGTAACAACACCGTCATGAATATTTCATGAAACGTGTCATATAGTATTTCCAACCTTTTGAGGCTGACTTTCTCATGCTTGCACCTATTAACACGTTTTATTTGAACGAAATATTAATTAATGCCCAATTTGGTGATTCTATAAAAGAGTAGTAAGCAAAGTTGTGACGAGATTCTCCTCAACCTTTTGCACACCTCTTTCTTCTAAGCTAATTTTACGAATTGATTTCGATTCTCCACTATTTCCAAAATTACATTTCACTATTTCAATCTCTTAATCGTTGGTACATGACACTGTCAACATATTACTGGCTGTGTGCCTACGCTACAGTTTGGAAAATCCTCTTCACGCGATAAAATCTCTTATGTTGTTACAGGCTTATAATTGAGAACTCCGTTTTATAACTCTGAAGCTAATGATATTTAAACTCGTGTTTATCAAGACTCTTTTGTGTGTTTTGATGAGTATTAAATGCTTCTGAATATTTTCCTGAATATTTTGAAACACCTTGCTTATATGATCTTGACTATCAGATGGATTCGAACAAATAGAGTTCTACTATACGTGAATCAAACGTTCAAAAAATGAATTACTCGAATCACTTCGTTTCACTTGCTCCCGTCACCGATAACTATCGATAACTAAGCATAGAATAATAATCTTCGAAATGAATACCCATTCCAGGCACGTCCAAAAGGCGAGGGTTTGACACCGTACCAAGGAAAGAAACGATGCTTTGGAGAGTACAAATGTCCCAAATGCAAGCGTAAATGGATGTCGGGGAACAGTTGGGCTAATATGGGCCAAGAGTGCATCAAATGTCATATAAACGTTTATCCTCATAAACAGGTGAGAATGTATACTACCGATTATAAATCATTGAACACTTATTTAAATACACTTGTAATAAACTATTCGATTGAGGATAGAATCGCAGCTATTCTTTGATATGATTCGAAAAAGCATACTAAGAAACTCATAAAAATATTTTTAAAAAACGCTGTTGACGATTTTTTTAAGTGCTAACGAAATTTCTAAATGTTTTGTATAATGTATAGAATTATATTCATAAAACTTTTGTAGTTTATTGTATCTAATATCGGAAGTGGAGAAAATCTCAAAAATAAAGAGATGATCATTTTCTAAATCATTCATTCTATCAAAGTGTCCCGTGACCTGAACGTAAGCGCATATTTATCGAGATTCTATTTAAACGAGAAAATAAATACTCGGCAAACAAGTGCAAGTGCAAGTAAACAAAAGCTAGCAATAGAGTTTCAGGATTGCGAACGGTCGCCAAGGGAAAACTTGCTTTGAAGCCAAACATTTCTTTTCCGACAAATTCCGTATGCGTTGACTCTAACGACGCAATAGCGTTAAAATATAAATGTAGTTTCGACTGGTAATATGCATTAAATTCGTACTAAAACTGTCTTCTGCCAAACTGGCAAGTAAATCGAATAACCAAGCGTTCACTGAGCGCTACGTCATATATTCATTATACACCAACACAATTACGTTTCGTAATCTCATTACGTTTTCCGTGTTTCCAGAGACCATTAGAGAAGCCAGACGGATTGGACGTATCCGACCAGAGTAAAGTTCATCCGCAACACCTTTGTCAGAAATGTAAAACACTCGGATACTATTGCCGAAGGGACCAGTAGCAAACCAAAAACAACATTGTGGTGATAATTAGATTGAGGATTTTTATACATTTATGAGAAATTCGAAGGCGCAAGAATGCACGAAATGAGTATAATATGCAAAAATATATAAAGTATCCAAAATACTTTCTATAGTATCTAGTAGGTAATACAATTTTCTACTTAAATTTCATCTTGTTGATTATATTCATAGAAATATAACTTTGTATAAATATCCGCAGTCTAACGATAATGCATTGGGACTAAACAATTTTAACAAATTTCGGACCAATTGCGTAAAAATATAACTATTTATCTCTAATTACCTATGCGGTCGACAAAAATTGTAAATTTTAATCGTTAGTCGATCTTACGACTTGCATCCGACTTTTTACTCGATCTACGCGGTGTAATTCCCATGTATAAATTTTAGCCTTCCACTAATTTTATAATTGCTCTATATCTCCACATTTGGTATATCGAACGTCTGCTGTACACCAAATACTAATTTTATACGAAATTCTCTTTTAATGAAAAATAATAAACCTAAGCTATGTACCATCGCATCGCCACGATAAATGATACTAAAAACATGAAAGCGTTAAAATGTCTTTGATCTTGTATTTTTCTATACAATCATGTACAACAGAGAGACATAAACATGTGAAAAATGGACAAATATTTAAAAATAAGTTGAATATCTAGGTTGCTTGTGCAGAATAAAAAAACGTAAAGTGAACAGGCATCCGAGAGGACCGAAATCAACGACAGTTACGAATATTCTAGAATCTAGAATCTAGAACGATTGTGTCTCCAACTAATTATAGCTGCTTCACGTTCAGAATTATACGATAATTTACTCGCATACATGCGTCATCAACGCGTACGTTCAAGTAAAAGACCTACATATAAACATGTGTGTGCTACACTAATGTCGAAGAAATTGAAAGGATAAAGGGAAGAAAATCCAAGGAAAATGTTGATTTATACCTCGTTTACGAAACTGTTTCTAAATCTGTCTCGACGCTGAACGTGCGCGTACATACACGTATCTATAAGTCTGCGAAATAAGAAACATGGATATATAGGTTTCTCCTATATTTAAAAAGTCAAGCAGCACGGCTGCTTCGAATATTATTTAACGCATTTCTCAATTACATTGTCTACTTGAGTCAAGCGTTGGGGTAGCGTTGGGGTGTAAGTTTACCTCGTAAAATATTTCTTGTAACTGTGTCTCAAACATGTTACAAAGCTTACAGAAATTCATATATCATAATCAAGATATAACAAGTATGTACAAAGTGATTATTCGTAATCGAACCACGGAAATCACAATCGTGTCAGGTAGTGACACGCGAAATTGGTTCGAACCTTGACCCCAGATATCTCAGATTTTACATATTCATATGTACATACATAAAATGTAAAGGAATGGAAAAAAGATGTAAATCAAGAAGGATGAATCCTCGTCTTGCAAACAGTACGTATCGATGCATACATGACGGGCTGAAAACCATATCAGTGTAGGTCAAGATTTCGGGAATTTGGATTTAGCCAAGTATCGAAACTCTTGAAAGTATCATCCCATCAATTATCATAAAAGATTCAAGAAAAAATCTTTTTTGTTAGGGTACGTTTCAATATTTATTTTAATAATTTTAATTAAAATATAATATACTTTGATTAGAAAAATGTAGTGAAATTGTTATGATAATAAACACAGAACGCTATGGATAAAGCAGTGGATTGATCTAAACCTCTATGATTTTCAGCCCTCCAAGTATCGAGATACAAGCAGTAGATTAATTTGTAATTATTTTCGTACAGTTGCAAGAATTTTAACTGATTTACCACCACTCGTTCGTCTAGAAACAGTTTATAATAATATTATTAACGATATCGTAATGCGCGTCGTATTCCGGTATATCAATACATAATGATACATTGGTTAAAAGAACTAAACGTTCATAAAGATGATTATGAAGATAACGAAATTTCACGAAATACGATATCGCATCACACACATTATTATTATTTATGTATATATACGTATAATGTATACAATGTTTATGTATACGTATATATTAATAATAATATCAAATGCATCATTATATATTATTATTAATATATCGTAATGTAAAATATACAAGAAACCAAAGGTTCATCTACTGCAACGTGTACTAATCTCCCTTTCGCTAAAACTTCGCCCAAAAATTTCTCTTCTGGAATAGCAATGATACAATATACATAATAAATATACAGTGGTCAAGGATTAGTCACGGCAAATAATCGATCCGCTGCCGGATCTTCAGTAAAGTATGCTGCAGAATTGAACATTGTTGTTGCTGCGGAATCTACAGTCATCGTCTGTAAAGAAAATACTCGGTTACATTTACTAAGTATAACTGTTGCCACTTTCTGATCAATTAAGAGAAAAATGTTTCAGACGTCCACACGTTTCAAAAATTCACTGATATCAAATGAAGAATATACTGACGCAAAAAAGATGTTAAAGTATCATTATTACCAATAAACTTTTGTTGGAAACATTTCTTTCTTAAGTTACCAGAATTATTTCAAATACCGTGGCAAACGATTCGTGAACAAGATAAAAGGAGAGAAAAAAGGAAAGGTAGAACGTAATAAATTTTACCTGAGATGTATCTGTACGGAGAGAAGAATTTAGCGCTCCAGCGTGTTCTATTTCTTGATTATATGGTAAATGTTGTTCAGATTGCGAATGTAATAATGCTTGCTGATATTGCAGCTGCTGTCTCCGTTCTTCGTATTCATTCTTCACATTTACTGTTGTAGCCTTCTCTAAGTCCTTATTTCCACAAATAATCGACTTTGATAAACATTCAGAATTCTCTTCATTCGATACTTTTGGTATCGTCGATGCCACTATTGCTGACATATCTTCGGAATCGATAACGATTGATGAGGGCCGATTATAATGTGTATCATCGGCTGATACGTTGGGTTTCGGTTGAGGTGGTGCTATGGACCCGGGAAAACATGGTTGTTGTTGCTCGATCAAACTGATTACTGGTGAAGTTTGTTGTGTCTGAGGCAATTCAGACGAGGATGGTACAACTGGGATAACCGGTGGTTCTGGGAATAATTCTGCCTTCAAATTAGGTAAAAATGCATCGATCGTCCTCCAAGTTGGAGTCCACAGATTCGATGTTGGAGCCAATACATTAGCGGAAGACATGACCAGTAACATATTCTTCAACGATTCCGGTATGGCTTCGAAAAGAAGTTCGCTATTATCGGCATGCATATAAGCACGGAGTAAACTTAAAACGGTAAGCCAGAGTGGTAAAAATCCAGGAAGGGTTAACAACGGATTCAAATGATGAAGGAACACTTTTGATAATAACATGGCTGCTCTCACTCTTGTCTCCTCTACACCGATAGGATCATTCGATGCTATTGGTCCAAGTAACTGAGCCAGTAGAGGGAACAGAACCTGTTCCAAACACTGAGACCACTCCACTGCTGATAATTGTGCTAAGTCGTGAGCAAGTAGGGTACTTTGAAGATATGTTATAGCTGCCGTGCGTACCTGTCTGCGAGCATCGCAACACAACCTCGCGATTCCTTGCAACAAAGGCCTCCACACGTGTAACCATAATGAAACATTTTCTGTACCATTCCCTTCTTCTGCCCACCATCGAAATACTTGGGCGATCCTGGTATGAAGCGTGTGCATCAGATCCAGCAATTGTATAGGACTCTGTTGATAGGTAGCAGCGGTAGCTGCAGCAACAGGTTCATCAATTGGACTGAATACTTTGTTTCTTTTTCCCGAACACTGAAGGACTGCTTCGGCGAATGTCCTCACGCAACGAATACATAATTCGAAGTTAAATGGAGTTACATGAGCCACATCTCTGACTAGAAACGTTAAGCTTTCACAGCATTTAACAAAGGCAGCAGGGTCGTGAGGTTGTAAATCGCGGTCCAAGACTATCGTATCGGCAGCAACAGGCAACGGTGCTTCCGTCCCTGTTGGAGACACTAGTACCCATTCAGGCACAGGACTAATCGGTCTAGGATCCAATATCGATGTTCTAGAATTGGTTGCTTCATCCAGTACGGTGTTCGATTGTTTTGGCAGCAACGCTCCGGCACCTGCACACTCCAACAAATTGAACACCACTTTCCAATCTTCCGTACTGTGAATATTAGCGGCGCCAGTTTTAAGCAACTCGAACAAACCATACGCGATCTGTCTCGCGAGTGGTGTACTCGTAGAAGAAGGCAGATGAGCCAAGGGCAACAAAGGAGGCAAAACGGTGCACGCGTATTCTTCTCCTCGTAGTAACCTAATCGCTAATCTCAACATTCCAACAGCCACTCGTTCCAAAAGGTATGGGTGATTTTCACGTGCAGCTGTTGTTAATAGTCCATCTAGATAACCTTGAACTACTGGCCAAATGCACGCTACTCTATCACGATTTTGAATAGTTACTTCCAACAATAATTCCAGCAAAAATACAGATACATCTTCGTCGTGAGAATTTGGCAATACCAAAGCACCGACAAGAGACCGAAGCGATTCGACTTGCAAGAATTTGCTTTCCTCGATAATTTGTTTAAGATAGCAAGTCCCAATAAATTCTGCAGCTCTTTTTCTTGCAGTCGTTTCCGCTGGATGAGACATGCGTGAGGTATCCATTGCTATATAGGAATATAAACTAGATAATATTCCCTGATCCACCGGAGCTGGTTTAGGTGTAATAGGTTCTCGAAGTAACGATATCTTCCCGGATGGATCGATAAAATCTTCTCCTTCAGTCAGACTCTTCGGCAATAGTCTTGCCTTGTATAACGATTGCAGACAATCGATGATATTTTTCCACGACGCTCTTATTACATCCCCGTGTATATGAGTAATTTTGAACAGTGTACGTGCAGCTAATTGACACCTGCTACTTCCACCCAGTTGTAAAACTACTTGATCAGGCTCACCACCAGTCGCCAGACCCGTAAACTTGCATAAACTTACTATAAGAGTATCCAAATCACTGGTCATCCCATAATGAGCACTAATTGAAGCGCAACTGCAACATAAATAAAAACATGCGTTTTTATCGTTATTACCAATATATTCCTATTTTTTATTACGATATTTTAATCTCAGTTTAATTTAATTTAATTTAATCGATATATGAAACAAACAGGTAGAAAGTTTCAGCGACTCGACGTTGTAACGATCTATCGGGCGCTTTGTCATACGCTCTGCAAAGAGCACTTATAATAGGAGCCCATGCTTCTTCAGCTAGTTCCTTATCCACAAATTCACCACAATTCCCAATCCTTAAGTAGAAACTTTCAAGACCGACGCCTCTACGTAATAGAACTTTCCACAAGTAATTATCTTTGACCAATCCAGTCTGTTCAGCAGGCATCACGATTTCTTCACCTCTAACAAAAGACGTATAATATACAAGCGATTCGTAAACACTAAATACCATAATAATTATTGTTAAAGAGCATAAAGGAAAGTAATTTTACTTTATAGAAGCATATATCTCATCAAGCATCCCTTGATCGAAATCAGCACCGCCGTTCACCTTTTTTAAATTTCTTTTAAATTCGTCGACAGTCATAGGATTGTTTTGTCGCTTTACATTGTAATTATGTTGATCAACATTTAACATAATTACAGCATACGCTAAAGTAAATGCAGCATCTGCTGATGCAAACGGCCTTCCATTACTGTCCTAGAGATCAAACAGAAGATTCTTTATATTTTAACTCATTATACTACATTATATACGTAATATGTGGAATACCAGACTTACATGCCAATGTTCTGCAAATTTTTCAAGCAACAAAGAAATAAGTGGAGCTTCACCAGGAAGTCTGAAAGACTCCAGATAAAGTCGTAGAGCTTGATCGATTCGCATATCCTTCAAATCAAAATTATGAACGAAACAATTTAAAACGCTTTTATTTTCTTTTTTACTAATATATTCTCCAATAGCTTTTTTGTCAAGCCCAGGGTTCTCCTTCAAGAATTTGGCTACTTTCTCTGGATCAGGATTACCTGGACTTCCACCCAGAAGACCATGTTCTGTAAGTTTAGCGATTCCCTCTCGCGGATTTTCATTAAATTTTTCCGTACCGTGTACCAACCACTGTATGGGAAGAATACATACTTATAAAATTTTTCTTAACAATAGAAAAAAAGAAATAGAAAAAGATGAAATAAGAACGGAACGAAATGGAAAAAAAGACAACAAAAAATACAAGGTTTATTTTAAAACGTAATTAACTAAATACAAACCCGCTTATTTGCCTTTATAGCCAGCAGTTCCTCTCGTGTTGGAAGATTTGGTGATGCACTATGCCGAGACGGTTTACACAATTCTTTGTAGCCTTTACATCTGATTGCCATTCCAGAGATCAATGTAAATATGGCATCCAAGGAAACGAATTGCATATTCTGCATGTTACCTATTAGTGCTGAAGCATTCTAAGAACAAAATATATCGAGTGCAATTTTTAATAAAAAAGATATATTTAATAAACATTTATATCTGTTTCGCATATTGGAATCAATATATTGTATACCTTTGACAAAAGTTTCATTAATTCTTCATATAAATTAGTAGAATATAATCCGCAATCGTAGTTTAAGTACAATTCTGCTGGTAAACCGGGTATTCTCCATAATTGTACAATGGCCTCTAAAATTAAGGAAAGTTGAATTTCCATTACATAATTGCAGGTAAACTTCCACAAACTATAACTAATAATATATATGATATCCATACCGAGAGCTAGTTCACGTTGTTCATATGATATCCTATTCGAATCTGAACTTATTATTTCCATCAATTTGCTTATATAATGCTCCATTTGAAATTTCAAATGTTCCCTTTGCGATTCAAATAACAAGAATGATACTTGCAAATTCACTGCAAGGATCGACAATCGATCTGTGCCAAGAAGCTGGTAAATACAATTATAATTATTATACAGCTTTTTACATTCCTATTTCCAAGTAAAATTAACAAAAATAAATACGAATGATTACTGCATCATCATTACCAAGATAAGATTTCTACAAAGATCATCTTTCACAAGCACCAATAACGACTGAAAATTGGAAAGATAATCGGCAGCTGTTTCTAAGACTACTTGTAGTAAAGTGAGCCCAAGATGTGTCATAACTTCGCTATTTTGTTTATCAAGGGGACTACACAAAGACACAAGAAACCTAAATAATTCACGGACACATAGAGCACCATATGGTGCTAATTGTTGATGTGGCATAAAACGAACTCCTTGCGCATTTATATATTCTTCGACTTGTTCAGATTCTTTGGCTTTAGATACTTTGTTCGCACTACTTGAATTTTCATCTACCAATAAATCCTCTACACTTCCTGTCGGAGATTTTATTAATTCCACATTTTTCTCGTCGTCGACTGATTTTTTTAGATTTTCTGCAAAACCAAAAAAATGATAATTAAAACTGCAATTAAAAAAAATTAATATAAGTACCTTGATTTCCTTCCTTTAATAAATTTACTTTTTTAGTTTGATTGTGTTCATCTATTTCTGCATTTTCCATGCTTTTATCTACTTTCTGTAAAACTTGTTCTTTATCATTCACAATGCTTGTTTTATCCTCTATTTCGTTAATATTTTCTTTACATTCTTTGATATCCTTTAAATCTTCTTTCGCCCTTTTTGTATCCGATCCATCTTCCTGCTTGATGGTATTATTTATATTATTTAAATCCTTTTTATTATGATCCTTGTTTTCATTCTTTTCTTCTTCGGCTTTTTCAGCACTACCTTGATCCAAAGAACCTTGCATATCAACTATATTTCCCGCCGAAGTAACCGGTGTTGTTAAACAACCTGGTCTAACTCTATCAGTTGGACTTGGAATATCAATATGTTGACTTTCAATATCCCCTGCACTATCTGTATTCTGCCTTGCTTTCTGCTTTGAGTGACTTTTATTTCTTCTATTTTTACTACGGCTATTTTCCATATTATTTGTTCTCATTTTCTGAAAAGGTACACATAACATATCAAAATATTATATTTCACTGACATATTTATTAACTTACTTTCATATTCAAGACTCTAGTATCATCTACAAATTGGGGTAGTCGAGTGAAAAGATGTTGCACCATGTCTCTCAAACAATGTTCAGCTGCTTTCCTTAATAATTCTGTAACCAAAGAAACATTGTTGAAATTAAGGAAAAATTTTAATATGTTGAGAATCCTTACCACTGAGGCGTGATTCAAAACATATTCTAAAACAACTGAGCATAATTTCACAAATGCTTTCATTCGAAAGATAATCTCCAGCTGGTGATAGCATAAGAGCTCTCAAGACCTGGAGTATTCTCATTAAAACAACCCCATCTCCTGATGCATCAGTCCCAACAAATCTTGCATGCGTAACAGCATCTGCAATTGATTCTACACATTGTGCTATTGCAGGATGATCAGAATCTGTGAAAACAATAATATTCTAATACATGTTTCTGAAAATATCTTTAATGGATAAAATAAGAGATATATACTTGTCGGAGATGGAAAGACAGCGGGATTTCCCGTCCCGTTGGGAAAAACCCCAATACACTAGTCCAGACTAATAAAATATCTTGCTTTTGCAATCTCGCGACTTGATCCGCAATAAGGGGTAAAGGATACCGATCCGGGACCGTATTTTCATTTAGTTCTCGAAAATCTACCAATCATCTATCTGAACCATCTTTCGTCTTCGCGAGTAACATAGGACTCGCGAACGGCGAATTACTAGGCCTTATGATAGTTGGCTCTAATAAATTCGCTTATTCTCTCACGTACTCTTCTGCGCTCTTCCTCGCGAAGTCTATTAGGACTTCTTTGTACGGCGATGTTAGGATCACTTAATTGTAGTTCTAACTGGCCTGTATTTACGCGAGTATGTAGGAAACCCGTACCGAGTGAATCTTTGAATTTTCGAAAAGAAAGATTAATCGACTTTTATCACTACCCTGCCCGCCATTGTCACTTCATTAACATCGATCTCGTCTTCGGCAGTTTTATTACAGGCATTAATTATTTGTCTTACACATAGCAAGGCTATTTTGTGTAATATTACGTCAAAACCTTGACTTGAAATTTCACAATCAATCGCGATATCATATTTTAAAATAACTATCAGTGAGGACATGACGAATTTATTTCTAATGCAAAACCACTAACGCCGGCAACGAACAAGAGTCGAGATGTACAAATATTTCTCATCCACCACATTACAACTATATCAATCGTTCTTTTGCCGGAAAATCTCAAGACTACGGATTCTTTAATCAATGAACACTCGACTCCAAAAATCGGGGTGAAATGGAAACGACTCACCCGGATGACTTGATCCATCAGTTGATGCTTCCACTATGTAGAAATCGATTCGACGCTCGTTATTGAAATTATATTCAGGGCACTGCTTTCTAAGGATTTTTTTCCCTAATCAAATTGACAGCTGCGCATCATGCAGCGAAATCGGTCGTAAGCTCTTGCAGTGTTATAACCGGCACTGATCCCACTTCTGATGTCGGAGTCAGGTTGGCATTTTGGAGCGTTCGATGAACCTTTACTTACTTTACCGTCGCGGATGTAGCCAATATTTATCAGTACGAATGTGGACACTACAAGAGGCTATGAGTAATGGTAATAGGATGGTCAAGATAATGGTGACAACGAATTCAGGTTTGATAACGAATCCACGATCCACGGGAGGACAAGTATCAACGTACTGGCAATTCGTCCAACAACTCTAACACTCTAACTCTCTTAATCCAAAAGAGGCTGCCCTTATATACTCCTGTCCCCGCTTATCGGGTTAATCTTTGTTTTTAAGGAGAGCCATATAATCATTTCATACCTCTGTTAGGTACATGTCCTTCCCTTGACCGTGGCTATGTCCAGTGACCCGCCATGTCACTTCAAGCCCAAACCCATCGTCATAAAGTCAGATTGGAACATTAAGACTATTTCTTATTTTTATTACTTAAGGGCGGCTATAGTAAAAGTCTGGACTAGTGTATTGGGGTTTTTCCCAACATTCCGGACAGGAAATCCCGCTGTCTTTCCATCTCTGACATACTTATGAGTCCATAAGATATGATTTTATTAACAGCAGACAAAGCAAGGCTTGTAACAGGTCCAGTTGTTTCTTCTGATCTTATAATTTCCAGAAATGGTGCCAGAAACACACCTGGTTCCAAATAAGATAAATCTTTTGCCTCATTTAGTGCTTCTTTTAAACTATATAATCCTTTTATAAGAGTATCCTGATCATCATCCTTGAAAATAACCACAAAAAATGCAGATTAAGATTCAAAAATGTATAACAATTTCAATTCAAACAATTACATTATACTATATTAACATCCGTTACTATATGTTACTACTATTCTATTTACTACAACCTGTTTGCCTTGATAATGGTCAAAATATATCCACGTGACAATGACACGCGTATATGTAAATATAATTAATAATTCAATTGATAGACATAAGATTATAACTGTACGAAATGGAACATATGTTTTCCCATAAAAAGAATTAGGATAACAAAGATCGTTCTAACCTGATGAGAGTGAGAGGACCATCGAGCGCTTCGTCTCATAGCCGTTACCAGGAGGCAGAGCTCACCCTCGACAACGTATAAGCCACCTCCCGGATAGGCCATTTCTACGATTCTGCCCATCTTTTTTACAACACTTGTCCTTTACACCATCTTTACTCCAGAGAAACCTTAGAAAATACTCAATAATCTGTAACGTCAAGTGTCAAGGGAACACTCAACACGATAGTCGTCGAGTTGTCAATTTGAAGAGGCGTTCAAAACTGTGCCATTACAACTCGCATTTGCGCCATCTATACACCACCTAGCAAATAAATTAAAAATCATCGATGCTTGTAATCATATTAATATAAATTATCTAATACTTTTTTAGACACTTAAATTCTGCTTGCTAACTTTCATGGAACCCTTAATTTTCAAAAACAGTACTTTCATTTCACAGCTTCCTAAAAATTAGTCCCATGCTCCCGTTTGGAAATTATTTTATTAATGTCAGTTCATAAACAACGTCATTAACAAAATTTTTATAAAATATATAAATCAGGAAAGAAGAATAATAAATGGATATAAATTTTTAATATCATCAAGTAGTAGTAAAAACAAATAGATATTAAATTACATAAGATAATTATCTTAATGCAAGATAAAGTATAAGTATAGCATAAGATATAAAGTATAGGATAAGATATATCATCATTCACCATATGTACAACGAGTTCGAACATTAGACGAGTTTTAAAGAATAATTGTAAGTATTGTTAGCCACTAAAAAAATAAAAAGTGTATATATATAATGCATACATACACACACACATATATATATATATATATATCAAACCTTTTACATTAAAATAAAAAAGTCGACACCGATATTTTTTAACAAGCTAATGTAGAATCAAGAAATGTAAGTATCAGAAATTGTAAACTTTGTATTTAAATAATTGATTTCTTTTGGAACAAATCGATTTCTTCAGTGACAGTATTTTGTTTAAGTAACAAAATAATGAGCTAAAAAAGAAAACTTCGCACTGGAGAGAGTAGATCATTTTTCTCGCGCCTATCAAATGCATATTTCATCTTAAACTAAAAATTGGAAATGAACATGTATAAAATTTCTTTAGGTTTTATTAGTGACATGTTAAATATAATTCTTAAAATGAATACAACTTACATAGTCGGCGAAAAAAATTATGAGACAGGTAGTAAAATTCGCAGATTTTTAATTTGGTAGAAATGTAGCAAAACGACATGGAGATAAATTTAATTTCTGTATAATAAGTAATCAAAATAGAAGTTAGAATACAAGACCAAGTGTACTATTATATTATTATAATAACGATTTTACCAATTTAATATGATGGATCTATCAATTTCCAGAGCAGAGGAAGTCGCTATGCCTACAACGAAAGATCAAGTTCATGAATTCATTGGATCTCACAGCATTGTGATTTTTTCTAAGACCACTTGTCCATATTGCAAAATGGCTAAACAGGTATTAAGCAAATAATTTTCTTATTTTTATTCTAACTTGAATTAATGTGACTTTATTCTAGGTCTTTGATAAAATGAATAAAAAATACCTGGCTATTGAATTGAATGAAAGGGACGATGGAGATGAAATCCAATCTATATTGGGAGAAATGACTGGAGCTAGAACAGTACCCAGGGTGTTTGTGAATGGAGTGTGCTTGGGTGGTGGAACAGATGTAAAAAAATTGTATGAGAATGGAGAACTACAAAAAATGTTTTAATATATTAACTCATACTATCCAATTCTACATTACCTGAAATATTTATGATTCCGCTTTTTAAATTCTGTATTGTTGATTTTTCTTTTCGAATTAATAAAGGCTATTATTTACATGGTAAAGAATGTTATAATTATCCTTCTATTTCTACAGTAATAGTAATTGGAAGTAATTGCCATCAATCAAATTTAAAAAATACGTGGTCACTTCTTATTTACATAAAAAATCATTTATAATTTTCATTTAAATGAGCATATGCATGTACGTACTACTTTGTTCAAAAAATTCTAGGGCAAGCCAGATGAAACACAAGCTACTTGTTTATTCATCAATTCTACTTTGTCATCTTCAGAGTAACTCCCATTGCTTACAATATATTTTTCCCGACGTTTTCTTTATGTTCCAAAACATTCTAAAAACTCAATTTCCGTGATGTTATTTAACTCTTTCTGCAAATTTTGTTTTATCACTTCAATAAATTGAAATCGACGTCTCCGTAATGTTTTAAATCGGGAAAATTGAGAAATATGGCAGGGATCCTGGTCGTGAGTACCGTGTATGCAGAATGAGATTTGTTGAATTTTTAACCAAAATATTGCAAACATAGAAATTTGAGGTGTAGATCACCCAGTGTATTGCCATTGTTCATGGTGTTACTCAATTCAATGATTCAGGTGTTACTCAATAAATTTCAAATTTGAGTGAGCTTAAATCTCATTTAATAGAAACTGCTGTATGCAAATTATTTAAATTTGACCAATATGAAGCTGGTAACACATATTATGTTATAAAAAGGTGTAATAGCCGAATAGGACGAAAAGACATATCTAGCATTGTAGCATTTGACTGTTTCTTGTAAACGAAACAGTCCTGGAACTTATTGAACAGAGTAGTAAGTACATATATACATTACAAGATGAAAGTACATATATTGTGGGAACTATTTCATCGTTTGTCACCACGTGTCCGCGATCGAGTATACCTTTATGTGAGTCAATTTACCTAAAAATATCCTGACAAACGAGTGGAACAGTGTATCAGTAAGTGCGTTAGGATTATACAAAAATGGATTTTTCTCAATATCGGAAAGCTCTAGTTTACGTTTTAACTTTTCTGGCTTACGCGTGGTCAGGCTACGGTGCTGGTTTATTATCAAATTTAAAGGATGCTGTATTAGCAGCAGAATCGGTATTTCAAGATTTATTTGAAAATGCAATTACCGTAGCTAGGAAAATTAAGGATATACACGAAGTGTTCGATGCAGCGGTGGAAGAGAACTGTATCTTTCAATGCCCAGGAGGTACATGTTTAACCTATCATTCGTTCATTATACTTTTTAACTCAGTCCCCAACATCAAAATTTTACATTTTACGCTTTACACTCAATTGCTAACAGTCGATCTCAAAACACGATATCAATGGTCAAACTATGACACGATGATAACACGTCATAATATCCTGTATGTATTATATGTATGTATGTATAATTTTTGTATCCATCTTGGTACATTATATAATTTGATTACAACAACCTCAACAAACTTGTATTGAGATATATTCACGATCATATCTCATTAAAGGGAATTTAACTATACCAAAAACTACCTAACGCGATATACTGTGTACATGAGAAGATGACTAATGGGACAATATAGATGCAAGGGACTATTTCCCTCCTTCACTACAATCACGTGTTACTATATAATCTTATTTGATATACAACATTTTCGGCTAATATGTGTGCTTATCTGTACGATTTTATCGGTATTATCAGAGATAACCAATAATTCCCACATTCCTTTGCCTAGCCTTCTTTTCACGGACAAACAGTAGCTAAATTTAATTGGTTATTGCTTAAAAAGATTGTAAAGCAAACAGTTTGTGACGATTTCAGGGGTCACACCGAAACCAGATTGGAATCATAAACCTCAAAGTAACGGATGTGGTTCTTTAGGAATTGAAGTAGGCAAATTTTCTAAAATACATGCTTTTATATATGCAAAATATATGAAGAAATCTTAATCGACTTAATAATTTTAGATAAACCAGGAGTACCTACCTCTTACGGAAATGACGAAATGTTGTGATGCGCATGACATTTGTTATGACACTTGTAATTTGGATAAGGAGAAATGTGATTTAGAATTCAAGAGGTGTCTGTACAAATATTGCGATGGATATCAATCGGCTGCGATAATAAATACGTGCAAAGCTGCTGCGAAAATGCTTTTTACCGGTACAACTGCTTTGGGATGCAAGAGTTACATGGATGCGCAGAAGAATGCTTGCTACTGTGGAGATAAATGGAATAAGAAACCGAAAAAAGCTGCTCAAGCTGGTGGAGAATTGTAGAAATAATTTTATAGAATACTTAACATTTGTAAGATGCTAATTACCCTCATACCTCGTTTGTGAATTTCTAATAAATAAATACGTTTTGTATTTACCATTACATTGCATACATGATAAATATTATTTTTTTTTATAAAATATTATTTTATCGAGAATTGTATTAATATTTTTAAACAAATATGTATATACGTATATTGTATATACTTAATGATACACATAGAAATATAAGTTGGTTTTCTGATTATTATTCAATCTACTTTTCTTTTCTCTATCTAACTGGTATCTCCTTGTTTTTCACGCTTTTAATTAATATCCCGTGAAGTAACCATACAAAAAGTTAATTCAAAAATACAAATTTTTTTTGCTCATTTGTTTTCCCACCGAAACAAGGGAAAGTACGCTTCAAGTTGACAATGTCACTTCAACTTCACTTTTTATGAGAAGTTTTTGGAAAAAATTGTCAAGTAATGCGGCCTACGACAAGAATTTATTAAACAATTGTGACAGAGTTGCGAAGAGAATGGGAAACACCGGGTCCACGCATTCATCGAAAAGAAAAGGACAAAAACGAGAAAGTGGTGACAGGTAAGACAATTTTCGACACATTCTGTTCTCGCGTTTATTTTCGATTCACTTAAATTCATATTATTCAAATTCGTGGTAGGTAAGGATGTTCTTTCCAACATGGGTTTGTTCAATTATGAAAGATAATACATAAAAACGTACTTTATATGTTTTACCTTTGGGTAGCGTAGGTGATCGTCCACGAAAAACTAAAAAATTTGTAAATGGTTCCGAATCCCGAACCAGTGGAAAAGAGATAATAAAATGTCGTGCGACTAATCCTTTTATCATCTTCTTTCTACGGTTACGGAGTAAAAAGCCAAAGGAACACGTAACCGTGATTGCTCGTGCAGCTGGAAAATTATGGACACAAATGACTCCGGAACAAAGAAAGAAATACGTACAGTTGGCAAACGCCGAGAAAAAAAGACGAGAAGAGCAAAGAAGGAAACGAAAGTTAAGGTAATCTTAAAACTTTATAAGTATGTGTATCTCTACATATCGATTGATTTATCATCGATAGCCTGATAAATTACTATATATTTTTGTTTAGAAGAAGGAAAGGAAGATAGAACACACACGTTGATGAAACGTTATAAGATAAAAACGAAATTATATAAGTGCGAAGTTCGTCTTCCTGAGTGCTGAGTTAAGCACGCGCTTTCTACACAAGTTCTTACAAGTTTTTTATTCGTACAAAATATCATCGTGAAGCCTTTATTTTTGATTCCTTTTTATTTGTTAGTAGTTTTTTTTTTTAACTCTATGTACAATAAATATTGATGTATTTATACACTATCAATGATCTTTTTTATCGTTCAAGAATTATGCTAAAAACTAGGCAAATTCCCTTGCCTCTCGCTTTTATAGTTCGTCTGAAAAAATTAAATTCGTAATATACTATAAATATATTATTTGTTCGCGACCATTCCCCGAAGCGTCGTGGATAAGAGGGAAATTACAATTGAACGTACATGAACGAGCACCATTTTACATTTCCCATACAGAGGTCGAACGAATCAACATCTCGCCCCTTATAATTTGATACAAAAAATAATTTCAGCATAATTTTTGCGACGCTCCGTGGAAGAGCATTTTTACGCATGTATCATTCTTTCCGAAACTAGTATGTGCCCTCTCGTTCAATAATAGAAAATAAAAATATTACATACAGTAGAGAATAAAGAATGAATATACGTGTGTGTGTATGCACGCACGCTTGCGCGTATTTCTTCCTGCATCTGTGCACGTAATTAAGGAGCATAGGGTTTGAATAAAATGATATTCGTATTAATGTGAGATGAAAATGACGATGACGTTGTTCTTGTTATTGTTGTTATTGTTGTTGATGATAATGATGATGGTGATGGTGATGATGATGATGATGATGATAATGATGGTGACAATGGCAGAATAGCAATTATAATGATAACAATAATAATAATAATAATAATAATAATAATAATAATAATAATAATAATAATAATAATAATAATAATAATAATAATAATAATAATAATAATAATGATGATGATGATGATAACGATGACAATGGTGACGAGCATAATCATGACATCATAACCATGACCATAACGATAATGACGAGAATGACGATGACAATGGTAATAACTGTAATAATAGTAATCATAGCAGCAATAGTAATAAGAAATATAACAACGACGAAGACAATTGACGACGGCAAGAATGATATCTTATAAAGAATCATTAATGAGAAACACTATGCTCACATTGACGATAAAAGAAGATTACCGATCAATGGTAATGAACGAGTTGGCGATCATAATAATTAATTTGCAATAATACAATTATAATTATTATAATAGTAGTACAATTATTTTTATGATACAGTAAAGTACAGCGTGCCTCGAAGAAAAAGTAAATAACAACGTTTAACAATCGATAATATCAAACAGAATATTCTTTGCAAATATTATGTGTAGTACATATATATACACACATATATATATATATGTATAATATATATATATATATATATACACTATTTATACACAAAACGTAACACCGTTGAAATTTCGGATGGGAATGCCCTGCTAAAAATAGGTGTATTCGTTTTGTCGATTGTGGACTGAGCCATAAACAGTATATACATACATGCATGTTTGCCTAAATGATACGCGCGCGCGTGCACACACACATATATATGTATATATGTGTATATATATGTATATTCACTGATCGATAGATCACATTCAAGGTAGAATAGTTAATCGCATTTAAATGCACAAGACACGAATCCAAGTTTCGTAGTGTACTATTCCATACTATGATTATAATTCGTACATACACATATGTTCTGCTCTTTTCCGCGCGCGCGCATTCGCATGTTCACACTCGGTTTTATTCATTTATGCATTCCAAAACAAGTTAAGAATCCGTTTAATACGAGCTCTTTAATCTTTACGATGCAAGCGCTTCCGTTAACTCTTTAATATTTGTGGGTCTTGAAGTTACAATTCTTTTTTTTATAGCGTTTGACGACTGATGGATTTTATATAAGCGCGTGCACGCGACTACGTGTTAACAGTAACAGTAGAAGAAGAAGGAGCAAAAGTGCTAAAACGTGTATTAAAAAGTGAAATAGTCACAACATAAAAGAAAAATCATACGTCAGTGATCGTACGTTAAAAAATAATAAAATATTGGTGGGAGAAAGGTAAAAAAACAGTATGCACGTCCAGAGGGTGACTGTGGAAGCGAATGCAAGGAGGCAAAAAGTCTCTCGATAGATAACATGTTTTTTAAAGTTGCCAGAGTTCGTATAGAAGAGAGCATTAACTTGTCCAAAATGAAGCAATCATTGTTAGTCCATTTTTTTTTGCGGCCTCGTGTTATTGTAAGTGAGAGAATGTGCGCTTAGATGAGTGGGGCTAACGTGGCCTCATCGAACTATTCAGAGGCTGCATAAGACCGCCATTTATGTAACCGTGGTACGTCGTATACACCGCTGCTGGATTTTGTTGATGAGGATCCTGAGGATACGGTGCAGGTACATTAACGACTCCGACAGGTAACTGGCTAGCTTGATTCATGAAGCCACCGAGTTGAGCCGCTTGATTCATGTAGCCGGTAGCAGGTTGTGCCACTCGATAACCATACTGGGCCATGAGATTCGTGTTTATCGCCACGTTGGGACTGACCCGACTGGCGGCGCTCTGCATTTGAGGACAGGTACTTCCAGGATCGAGAGTCTGGCGATATAAGCTTTCGCTTGGATACGGCTGAGTCAGAGACGCCATGTTTGCATTCGCTGATGACCTTGAGGTCGATCTACTGGGTGGTCCGGGAGTAGAAGGCGGAACCGTATTGACGTTATAATAATTTTTCGCGTAACCAAGGGGTACTTGAGGCGGCGTCGGTAATTGCCTCGATGTTTGCGGCGGTGTCATAGTGTGCGGTATAGGAGGTGGTGGCGTTAAATTCATCGCTGGTGGAGGTGTTGGAGGTATCATCTCCAACCCATTCGTTAGTTGTTGTAATTTTGCTAGACTGCACGAATTCGTGGTTTGGTGATTTCCAGAAGCTGACAAAGAGGGTGCCGGTGTGTGCGAATGCGGCGGCATAGCGCTCGTCTGAATGTAAAAATTCGTCGCTGTGGTGCATGGTGTGGGTGCACCGGATCTGCTGCTTCGATGTTGAATCACGTACGTGTTCTGAGTTGGGAAGGTCTGCGAAGCAACAGCCATATAGTTCCCTTGCGAGATAACGGCCATATTGTGCGAATGAGCAGCGTGTGTGTGAGAATGCGGATGAGGAACGGGTGGTACGCTCATCGACGAAGACTGCTGATACTGCGGTGGTACGTGCGTCGTATGCGCTATCGTCGTATGGCTTGTGTGGGAACTCGTATGACTCGTGTGAGAGGTTGTGTGTCCTTGAGATGTGGCTTGAGCATGCGACGTAGGAGGCGTGGTTCGATGCGATCTGCTACTTTGCTGAGTCGATCTCGATCTATGGGTCGTTTGCGAACCACTGGCTCTTTTGTTACTATGAGATTGCGTCTGCGATTGCTGCTGTTGTTGCTGTTGATGCGCAGACTGCTGTTGAGACTGTTGTTGAGATTGACCATGCGTCATGCTTTGATTCTGTGTTTGCTGGGCCAGAGACAACTGCATCGGTTGAGGCGTGTGAGACGGTGGCAAGGGTTGCGGCGTATGACTCTGCCGCATTGGCTGAGGACTCTGCGTCGGAATACTTTGCGGCGTATGAGATTGAGGAAGAGGCTGTGGTGTGTGAGACTGAGGTAACGGTTGCGGCGTATGGCTCTGTGGAAGAGGCTGAGGACTTTGCGTTTGTATACTTTGAGGTGTGTGCGACTGAGGTGTACGTGGCTGTTGAAGAGGCTGCGGTGTATGTGGCTGGTGCATCGGATGGATATTAACGTGCGTCGATGGAGTATGCTGGGGCATCGAACAATCGGCGTACTGTACTTGCGGCGAGATATTTACGGCGGCAGACGTAACCGGCGTAGTTATTTGCATGGAAACCGAAATTGGAACGGAAACAGACGGTGGCATCGATGGTAATGCACTTGGTGGTCTTTCTACGCTATTCTGTGACGCGAGATCGCTAGCAATCGACGTGGGGGACTCCAGTCCTAACTGGCTAACATCCAAATCACATTGACCGTAATGCAACGAATGCACCGAATTTGTGGTCGAATCAGGAGTGTAAACTCCCATAGACGGCAAATCTGGTTGCGAAGGGGGTGTTCGTTTCACCGAACCAGGATTGTCCAAATGAGGCGTTGTCTTGCCACTCTCGGGCGAATTTTGTTTCAATTCTTCAGAGTGTGTTTGAAGATGAATAGTGGTTTCTTGCTGCTCGATAACGGGCAAAACTTTCTCTTGTGGCGTGAGCGGCCCTGTTTCAGGCGACGCGATATTCGAAACAGCAGAGGATGATTCCTTTCTCTCCGTGGGCGTTGCGGGAGAAGTTTCTATCTTTGGCCTCGTCAACTCCTCTTTCGAATTTTTTAACATTAATCGATCGGAAATTCCATCACTTTCTCTACAGCTACCTACATCTTGATTAACAGCTTTCAATTTCTCGATTTCTTCTTCCTTAGGCGAAAGAAGGTCAGGTACCAATTTAGACGTTTCCAAACTACAAATTGCTTTCTCAGTCTCCGAAGCTTTGTCGGATTCACCCTTCATAATTTTATTTTCTTCCTCTTTCCCCTCCCCTGTTTCCACTAATGTTTCGCCGTCACCTTGGCGTTCGTGGCCGCTTTCGTCCTCTCCTTCAGCCTCGCCCTTATCCAAATCTCCCTCAGCTTCACATTCCGGTCTTTGTGTATCTTCTTGCAGGATACGCGATTTCGATTCAGATATCGGATTTTGCAAAAAGGGAACGGAGGAATCATCTTCGAGTTTCTTTTCTGGCTCATTCTCTTCTGCCTTCTCAGTTCGTTCGTTTGAATCGCTTTTTATATGCGTCACAGGTTTCGATTTCGGTGCAGGTACTTCTTCTTCGCCCTCATCCTCGTCTCCTCCCTCATACTCTCCTGGGCTAGCAGATATAGTCGCTTCTGCTTCTGGAAGAACGGTTGATCCACAGATATCGCCAGCATTACTACTATTGGCATTATCAACGTCTTCCATAGTGCTCTCGTTGCTCTTAGTCGTTTCTACTGCGTTATTAGCTTCTTTCCCGGCAGGTGTTGCCAGTAGTTGCTCCGTAACCGAACACGACTGTTGCTGACTAGTTATAAAAGAGCCAGTCTCTTCAGAACACGGCAACGGAGATAATGATGGAGGGAGTATCACAGGAGTTTCGGGTCGATCCTTCGTAGGAGTTTCAGGTTTTAATTGTGGCATCTTTAAAGCTTCCTTCTCGGCTTTTGCTCTTCCTCGTCTCGATACCGGCAAGGTTTTAACATCCTTCGCCTCTTCTTTTCCGTTGCATTGGTTCTGCTCCAAATTTTTCTTTTCTTTCCCTTGTTTCGTTTGCAAATGCTTTGTTTGTCGACTGGTCACTTTTAACAAGATATCATCTACCTTGCATTGCTTCTTCGTAGGTTTCTGCACTACTGACGACGGAGACGATTCTATCGCTTTAGAAGATGACTTCTCCACTTCGTTTATATTGTCTTTATCCTTATCTTTCGAATAATTGTCTCTTTCTTTCGGCTTATCACGTTCTTTAGGTTTCTCTTTTTCTCTTTCTCGTTCCTTATCCTTCTCTTTCTCGCGTAGAGATTCCCGAGTTCTTTTTCTGGAAATAACCTCGGACCTTTCCTCCTTTTCTTCTGCTTCAGTCTTTTCGGAATGTTTTCGTTTTCGCAGAGGAGTCGTCGATGACGACGACGTTGTCGTCGTAATAGCTACCGAGACGACACCAGTTACAGATGTCTTCGGTGTTCTAATTCTTCGTCTAGACATTGTCGTTGTGGTGGTTGTTACCGTGGTAGTTGACGTCGTCGTCGTCGTCGTTGACATAGATGAAGTCGTTGGATTTGTAGAATTCGCGTTTTTTGAAGCAGTCACCGCACGAGAATTTCTCGACGTTGTCGTGACGCTTTTCGGTTCTACTTCCATCGATTCTTTAGCATTTTCTGCCGACGCAGCAACTACGTTTCGACTCCTTTTCTCTAACTCCTTTGTTTCTTTCGTGTCCTTCGCTTCATTTGTCTCCTTTGTTTCCTTCTCTTTTATTGCTTTTGTCTCCCTCAACTCTTTCGTGTCTTTGGAAATAGAATCCTTCTGTAAGGATGACTTTTGGGCAGCCTTCTGTTTGAATGGTGAAGATCTTCTTTGTCCCAACCTTCTACCCCTTGGTTTCTTTTTGATCTTAACCTTTTGAATTTTTTCAACAATCGCCGGTACGTGTTTCGGTTCCACTACGGGAGAAGATTCGGAGCTAGTGTCGCCACTTTCTTCCGGACTTTGATATGGATTAGGAATCTGCGTGAGCAATGGTATCCATCTGAGACAATCAGGATCTAACTTGATACGAGAACTTTTTCGTATCTTTGCCATATGAGCGTCCACTTTAGCCCAATCAACTACCACGGCCACTTTAGAATTCCCTTCACCAGGCAAATGAACCGATCTAATAAATCCCAGCAATTGCATAGCAGTTGCGATATCATGAGCTGACACGCCAGTTTCTTTCGTTATATCTCCCAACTTGATATCCGTAGAATCTCTATGAGCATCAAGATATTCGAGTACAACGCTTTTCCAGAACGAGTGGTACGACACCCGGCCGAGATCAGAAAGAGGTTTCTCTGGTGTACCGGGAATGCCCTCCACTTTGGACAGAAGATAACTAAATTCGATCAAGAACCTACCAAATCCTTGTCTTTGATATTGCGGCAAAGTCATGATACACGATACATTATATCTCTGCGCGGGACAATGTTTCTCTTTGCTAAAATAACCAATCAAATGACAACCATACTTGTCGTTTTTCGTTACCGCATAAAATAAAAATGGTTCTACGTCGTAGTAGAGCGTTTTATGGTCCAAGAACAATTTCGCTAGCAGACACAAATTTTGACAGTATATCTTGTTCACGTTACCATCGATCTGAAACATAAGAATCAAAATTTTTATTGTCTGATTTATGAGTATATTGCGGATATTTAAGTAATTTTATATTTTTATGAACATAATTAAATGAGTAATTAATTAATGAAATCTAAATAAAAATTTCTTTCGTCTACTAAGTATTATAATAAGTACTCTACATTTTCACATATTATATTCTATAGATTTTTGCAATCTTAAATTTCCCAAAAATGCATGAACATCTGGAGTCGATGAGATATATCATATAGAGTATTATCTGTGTATTAATCCTTTCACAGAGACAAATCATTCCGCAATTTCTCTGAACTTTCTTTTATTGTACTGTCAAAGGCTTAAAGAGAAAAGAAAAAGTTTTGTTCGCGAACCGTACCTCGAAGACAGACAAGCCGTTACACCTATAGATCTCCGTAGCCGGAGGGTGCCTCCATTGACATTTGTCCATGTGTCTATCAAGTACAGCCCGACTTTTCGTATACTTTAAACAAAATTCACAGAAGAATAATTTTGGTAGTCTTGCGTACTCCTGGGGAAATGGACTGGAATACCACGTTTCTACTTCGTATCGACCGAAAACTATGGCCGCGGGATTCCTAATACCACTTCCTGTACTTGTACTTGCTGAACTATTCCCTGGATTCACAGTCACGGCTTCCTCGCCATCACCATTCACGGCGGTTAAGCGAGCCGCTCTGTCCCGTGCTTCCTTAAATAGGTCAACATCCTTTTGCGTGACACCAGGTGGCAAGGTCTGAGGTAGAACGGGTTCCTCTGTAAACAAATATAACAAATTGGTTTTCTTTATGTCCTTATGTGCTTATTCGCTTTTATTTTTTTCTGTTTTGCAGTGAACAGAACAAGGAAAAGAAATTCCTTTATAATCCGCTGTAACAATTAATCCATTGAATTTGAATCCATGTCGATTTGTCCGATTTCTCTTACTTGTTTACCACAAAAGAAACACTAATCCTGAAGGGTAACTTGCAATGCAGACAAATCTTTCGTTGTACCACAAACGACATATACTAGGGCTTTGATACGGTACCAACAGTGAAAAACTTTTTGAAAAAAAGGCAAATAGACAAACAAAAAAATTCCACGGGAATATTATGATAATTTATTGATATGGAAGTGTACGGTATTAAAGAATGCAATTGAAATGAAAATATAATTCTATTCGATGCGTGAAAAAAGAAAAGAAGAGGAACAAAAAGAATCTGTCCACTAGAGAAGCGGATATTGTAGTCGCAAAGCATAAATATTAACTTGTGCATTGACAATCTTCGGTAATATCGAGTGCGACAACAATTAATTAGCTGTTAATATTGTGAGTAGTATCCAAAGCAAAGCTATGGGGTAGGTGGTTTTCGTGGGATGTGTTGGCAGAGTATCAAGTTGGCTCTTCAATGGCAAAAGCGGATTTGTTTTCCTCTCGTTCCTTTCTTTCCGTTTCTCTTTTTACTTCTCGTTTTAGCTTTTCTGTCTTTTCTTTCTTTTGCTTTTTTTACTTTACTCGTAAAACGTATACATTTTTTATATTTCTCTTTATGGTGGAAGACGGCGAGTTACGACAATAGAGCCTGCTAAATGTCAGCAGCAGCAGGTAGACTCCGATATTATTAATACCAGGCAACTGTTTGAGATATGCCACCTAGCGTTGTATTTCTTCGTCCTGTAAAACTGTAAACTGATCGGTATTGGTCATTTTATCTGTTCTTTCCTAATACTTTCTCCTTCTCCTTTTTCTTTCGTCAATCTTTGATCGTATAAAGAATCCCGATATAAAATCCCGAAGGATTAGAAAAACTTTTCCGATATCCATTGAAGCTTCGTACTTATTTCATATTTGAAGTAATCACAGGTCAACTATTCTAAATTCCTCAATAGAATAATTCAATATTTCAATACTTGTCCTTTGTAAAACAATAATGGCAATTTAATAGAAAAACGGCGACGAATAAGAAATGTTTATACTCTATTTTATATATCTGGCAAAATCTTTGTACAAGTACCGCCGACTGTACAACTGTAAAGAATTGATCAAGTTAGAAGTAGTGAGAAGTTAAACGAAAAAAATTGTGCAGCAGCGAAATTATCACGTGAACAGTCCCATAGTTGAGTGCGTTTATTTACGAACTACGTGCATTAATTATGTATTTGATAACTATATGATATATGGAAAAAAAGAGAGTGTATGCCAGAGCCAAATAACGTTATTAGTAACATGCAATAACCATGTAAGAGTCTTCCGTAGTGCAAAACGAATGGAAATATCATCCATATAGCTTACAAATTTGATCTGAAAACGATGAAAGAAAAATGAATGCATTCGTTCGCATTTTATATGACAGATGTTTCTGCAAGTAGAAAACTCGGATTTCCATAAGTTTCACACCACATAATAAGCAATAAACGCGTCCTATCAAGGAACCTGATTGTTCTTATTACATACAGATAAATGTTTAATTCTCGATCATCCTATCATAATTATCGGTGAAGTTTCATGAATTCAACGACGAAAAACAAGTTGTTGGCCTTTAGTGGAGAACAATCATGTTATCTTGAAACAGATTACGTCAGACGTACATGAACACATACATCATACCACACCACACCGCCAACACATCCACGTGGTGGTGAGCGAGGATTAGATTAGAGGGAATTCTTCTTTGCGACTTGGGTGCATCATCGAGGTTAGGACTCGTGAACGGGTGGGGTAGATTCTTACCCTTCCTGGTGGAGCAGGGTGTCGCGCGGGGTGTCGTGGTGGTGTTGGTGGTGGTGGCGCTAGTACAGGCTCGTGGATTGGACTTTAGGCTGGGATTTGATTTCACGGAATCAGAACTCAGGCCGGACTTCGAAACAGCGGGCACAGGGTGGCGTGTTTGGCTCCCTTCCACGAGTATGTTTTTCTTTCGCGAGGACTGATCGGGCCTAAGAGTCGATGTCGGCATTGACGTCGATGACGGTGACGACAGCGACACCGGTAACGAAGACGGTGATGATGATGATGATGGCAACGGTAACGGTAACGATAAGGGTGACGATAACGGTAACGGTAACGGAAACGACGACGACGACGCCGCCGCCGCCATCGTCGACGAAGATGACGACGACGATGACGACGACGACGACGATGACGACGACGACGACGACGACGATGACGACGACGACGACGACGAAGATGACGATGACGACGACGACGACGACGATGACAACGACGATAACGATGATAATAACGGCAATGGTAACGACGGTGACGACGCGCCCGCTGCACACTTTACTAACGGCGCATCATCTTTCATCAGTTTTCTCCTTTCGTGCTCGTGCCTTTTACTATTAACCGCAGTTTTAACTAAATTTGACGGTGTCATTTTTGGTAGCTTTTCGTTAAGGGAACTAAATAACGTTTCGTCGGAAGGTGTAAAAATTCCAGGGCGAGGTACTTTCGCTACATCGTTGTCTGCCTCCATTTTCTTTTTTTCTTTCGATTTGCCTAGACCGGACGACGCGTTTTCACGTTTATTACTCTGCATCCCTCTCATAGCTTTGCTCGCTTTGTTATCACTGTCGTCCATGTTAGGCCGCTTTCTTCTATCAGGCGCGTAATTAGGCGTCAACGCGCTAGATCTTACTCTGCTGCTGGTAGGTACTGAAAAAAAGTGACTCAATCCATCGAAAAGGCCTTTCAATTGACCACTACCAGGTTTAACCTTATTGGTGTTATCCGTATTGGCAAAGCTGCTCGTTATACCAGCACCGTTTCGATCGTTCTTCTGTTTCTTCTTCCCGTCGAACGTATTAACTGCTGGTTGTATATGTAAACCGAATGTCGGTGTACTGCTTACATTGAGCTTAGGTAACGACGCACCAAAGGTATTGGTAATGTTACTAAAAAAAGGCGATTCCATATTGAGTTTAGCCGCGGCCGCGGCGAAACCCCAAGGTTTGTCCTCGTTTAGATCACAAGAGAACGGACCTCTTGGTTTAGTAGAGTTACCGGCACCGCTACCGGTAACACCACCACCACCACTACTATCGCCACTACCGACGACGACAGCACGACGTTTTTCGTGACCATCGTCGCCGTCGTCATCCTCCTCCTCTTCGTCATCGTCGTCGTCGTCCTCATCCGAAGTGGACGTATTGCTGCACGCGCTAGAGCTATTACCATCTACCTCTTCCTCTTCTTCTCCCCCCTGCCCATTCCCTTCCGCTCCCTGCTCTTCCGCGTCGTCTTCGTCATCATCATCAGTCGAATCACTGGAATCGTCAGAAGAATCGCTATCGCTCGCGCCGCTGCTGCTGCTACTGCTAGACATTGGCGGTACTACCTTTTTACCGGGCATGGTTTGTTGTTTCTGGTTCGCGTTACCCCGAGTTAACCTAGGACTAACGTCCTGCGAACATTTCGATTTCTCACCGCCCCCCACCCGCTTCAACTTATTATGGTCCGCATTAAACGCACTCAGCCTAAAAAACTTCTGCTTCTCTTTGGAAATCCGATCGTTTTTCTCTTCTAGTAGCCTACCCTGGCCTGCGAGTGGGGTGGGGGGTTGTGGTAAGGGAGAGGAAATCAAAGGTGGTTGACGAGGGGAGACAACACCCGCATTACCGTCCGAGCTGCTGTCCACCTGTGCCACTCCTGCGCCGCTTTTCTTCGCTGGAGTCGAAATCGCCAAACTCTTTCTGGATACTGCCGATCTGAAACAGATATTATCTGGTCAAATCGTATGCATCGATAACTCGTCGTCCCTTTCCCTCAGTCTTAACTTTTTATTCTAATTTTAAACCCTGATCTTATGTCAGATAACCCTATACAGTAGCAGATGTTGAGAAAAACAATAGTTCATATTAATATATATAAATAAAAAAGCAACAATGTTTTTTCCGTGTGATATTTATATCATATTATCTAACACAATGCTATATTATATGCATAATGCATATAATGCGCCCAAACCCACATTCAAGAGAAATGTAGTTATGCTTACTTCAGCGGTCCTTAACCTGAGAAGTGCTCACACACGCAAGTTATTGTCGTATTATTTGAATAAAAAATATTTAGTATATGTATTTATTTACTTATAATGAACCGTTTCTCTCCAAAAAGATTGTTGATGAATGGTTTAATTATACATACTTGGCACATTGCTGATTTCGATTTTGAGTTAAGCTTGGTGATCCGCGATAAGAAAAAATTATTTAATGGAGGTTCGTGGTAAACAGAAGATTAAGAACCGCTAGCTTAGTTCATATTTTCCTTCGATGTTTCGTATATTATCTATTAAAATTGTTAAAGTTGGTTTATATCAAATTTTCGCTTACTTTCTACTTTCACGTAACTTGCTAGGTCTCTTCCTCGCGCTAGTCGGCGTGCCTTCGAGAGAACTAGCTGCATCCTGTGTTTTGTTCCTTTTACTATCATCCTTCGATATTGGTGTGTGTGCTGTTTGACAATGTCGACACCTCCATGGTGTTTTGTTCTTTTTATCAAGCGCTGGATCCAAACAGGCAGGGTGATAACACTTAACACAACCAGCGCATTTTACCAGGTAATTCTGCGATTCCCTTTCCAATTGACATCCAGCACACGTTGGAGAACAGTCGTCACAAGACCACGTTATACCCCTATCGACAAGGATTGAGAGTTCTGGTGGTGCGCAAGAATTATGCAAAGCTGCACCACACACGCTACACCTGCTTAATTTCTCAGTAATATTCCGTTTTGTGTTGTTGTTGTTCCCAGCTATTGTCGCACCAAGGCATTCTTTGCAAATTGGTAGTGGAGCTGGAAGCTGTGACAAAATTAAATAATATATGAATATACGCACTTTACGATTATGTTATAAAGGGAATATTATAAACAGGATGATTTTAATACAACATAAATAGAAGTTATTAGGTTTAGCTAGATGCTGAGAAGTTGACGGAGTTTCGTGAAAATCAAAGATATAATTATCGAGATACACATTTTAATATATTTAATATTTTAATATTATAACGAGCAATATTTTATATACGAATGATAATGAAATAGTAATAACTGAGTTATTCACTCGTAATCAAATAATTAAAGCCAAAGTAACCAACCCTTATGAAATTCATACTTAAATATACAGTGTATAAATGATTATAATTAAAGGAATGAAAATAAGAAAGTATATAAAAGTATATAAAAAAAATAAAAAAGTGTACATGTATAATCATGTTTCGATTTCGATAGAAGTATAATATATTAATTTTATAAAGATTTCCTGTATATTCTTAGCAATCAAAAAAGAAAGGAAACCTAAAATCTGCCATTTCATTGTATTTAGTATCTTTCATTTCTAACTAGTTGACATTTTTGTTTGGTTCGAAGCAGTACAGTACACAAAGAATACTTTCAACGTACAGGACACGCGTGATCAGGATCCGCGTCTCGAAACAACGACCTGTTGCGCGACCAGAGAACCAGCTATAACTAATAGTTATGGGATTGAACGATCCATTGCTAAAGCTTGCACTTCTTGGCTTCTTGACATATTCTCCGTCGATGCATCGACAGATTTTTATACCCACGAAAACTACAATTAATAGCCATACATACATACATATATACGACGAATGTTTCTCGAATACCTTTTATATTTACAAATTTTCCAAAATTAATCCTGCTATATTCCTGGAATTTTTTATGTTTGAATCTTGTTCTCGTTGCAATTGAAAAGAAAATTAATATAACTTTTAACAAATCATTGGATACATTTTATTTGTAATGAAAATAATGAATTAAAAAAGCAAATAATTACTTCCAATAAAATAACAAATAAATTTATTTTAAAATAAAATTGTTTTCCAAAAGAATACCAAAATTTTGTTTGAGAAATAGATAATTTCCAAATAATTTATTGGCCGAAAATATTTGATTACTTCAAATAATAATAAAAGATAAAGCATAACAAATAATTTTTATGCAGATAAGAAATCGACCTACTGACCTGAAATATTCATCTTAAAAGCAGCTAGACATCGAAACATTTATCAGATCAGGTAACGCGAAACTTAAAAAGTACGAAAGCCAAACATTTTTGTATTTCAAAAGTTTCATTGGATAAGTATCCAAACACTTTTCATGAGCCACTGTATCTAGAACTAATGATCCTCCCCTTTCTACTTTTGTTCTGAAACGCGCGTGCACCTGTGTCTGTGTATCAAGCACATTAGGGAGTCTTAAGAAGTTCTGTTTCCGAGCATAAATTACTGAGCATACCGGCCAACTCACTGAACAATTCGATATGAAATACTAGTACAAAAGCTCATAGGAACTAATTAGGTATTACCGTTCCATTATCGATCAATAAATAAACATCGAGTTTATAAAAGCTAAAAAGCATCATCTGTGTAAAGTTGAAGAATTTTATAAAAGAAATTTTATATTTGAATTTACCAATAAGTTATATTATATTGTCATTTCTTTCTCAATTTTATTTCTCTCATAGCAATGGCATGTAATACACGAGGACTAAAGGTGTATGAAGGGTTCCAACCGTGAACAGCATTGGACTGAATAACTAAATAGTGACACTTGGCAGCGAAACCAAGAGCCACTTGAGAATTCGAGAAGGAAGAACAAGGAATAAAAGGGCAGTGAGCAACCGACGGGGAGGAAGGGATTGTCAGGATCGCGCCGGCGTGATCGTTGGATAACTTTCCGTGCTCTCTGCGGCCTGACACGCATAAAACGCGGTCGGTAGGAGAACAGGGAGGAGAAATGAATGCAATAGAGAAGGGGAAGGAGAGGGGTGAATGAGAAAGAGAGAGAGAAAGAGAGGGACGTGTGCATGGAGGATCAATAAGAGAGGCGATATACACAAACGAGTCACCGGAAGTTGACCGCGATAGCATATCGTCCTGAGTCTCGCCCCTCTGTTCAAGTTCCCCTCTAGCGTGAGGCCGCGACTAACCATCTTGAGGCGTGGGCACACGCCGTGACTCCCCAGCTACGAACACGAGGGACCGTAACGAGAGCGTAATATTTCCCTTGTTGACTCCTGAACTGAGTGAGCCACGAACCGTATGCGATCATGCATAACATACTCTTCTTGATGTATTGTCATACAAAACGTCCCAGTATTTTCTCATTATACTCCTGTGTCTTCTACATGCTTTATTATTTAGGATATTATTACTAATACATGACGTTTTTCTTGAAAATGCTGCTCTTAGCGTATTCTCTTTCTTAAAAAAGCCCCTTTCAACCTGAATTTTTATTATGTATCGACTAACAAGTATCGTGAAACAAACGAAGCGATATGTTACGAAGTTGTTGATACTTTTCCAAGGAATTGTGGCGGGAAAATTCAAATTCAATATTCGTTCAACTTGGATTTCTCGAAGATGACTCCGACAGAGAACTACATCAACAAAATCTAATCTAGCGTTTAATACGAATTAATGGATGATGGATACATTGACAGATTTCTAGATTGTTCTTTATGCGGTTTTACGATTGTATGTATCATGAAATTAAATTAAAGCGTCGTTTCATAGATGCGTATAGGAACCCTACATGTGCGGATTGGTTTAATCGTAGAAAACGCTTTGCATTAGCTATAAATATGTCACGTGTTGAAGAGAACGTAATAATTCTTCGTATGGTAACTATATTCAAATCGGAACAAGGAGAGAAAGAAAGAATTAATCGCTTCTTTTATATTTACAAAAACAGTAATTCCAAATTATTCCTAGCTAAAAAGGGAAATAACAAAATATAATTCTACAAAGCATATAGTATTCCAAAAATATAATTCAACCGAGAATGCATATTTTTCAATTGTTCGCGCGAAATAATTTTATTTGCTTTATTTTGCTTTTTTACATTAAAACAATGCATGACGCATGTCTCGCTATATAGTAGGAATACTAACGATAGGTTTACGTTGACACTACGGCTGCCAGTTCACATATGATCGCATGTTGTGAATTATATTATCCACTGCATGGAAGTGAATAGCAAGCGAATACCCACGTTTAACATGGCTCTATGAAACTACACTTTCTGAACAGATTTCTGAACACAAGCAAAGACAAACTGATGGAAAAGTCTAAGCAACTTTGGTGAACATTGTTTGAACTCGACACTGGTAATAAAATATTTCTACTAGAATACGATAATAACGTAAATGAACGGATGTACGGAAGAGCGCGCAAGTTGAACGAATTCAGTTACAAGTGCGGTAGGTACAAATCAGTATGTTGCATACGCGTATAATACTTTATGTACTCTAAAACCTCCATCAGATTAATTCAAGTAACTTGAAACTTCTTTATTTACTCCGTTTGAAATATCCTTAATTCTTCCAAATCTTTATTTTCACATTTATTAATAAATTAAGGACGCATTTATGCACTTCTGGGAAATGTAAAGATACAAAAATGTTCCGAATGCATGATATGCAAATAAAATATATAAAATATTTAACAAAATATAAAAGTAGCACATAAAACAAAAATATCTAAATTATTTAATATTTATAAAATACGTGTTTATAAAAGTATGAATTTTCATAAATATCTGTGTTTACTTAATCACGTCTTGACTAGATAAAAAATATACTTTACGTTTGAAGTTGAGTAATTTCCAACTATTTCTTGATTGCAATAAAACAATTGTAGCACTGTCAGCACTTTTTATCTGCGAGGATATTTGAAAGGTTTGGTATTCTGTACATTTCTATGCTTTTAGCTTTCCCATAAATACATAAACATACGTACTCTAATAACGAGCAATGAAAAAAAATGACTCACCTTAGCTACAGGGGGCTCCGGCTGCGTAATATGAGAAGTATCCGCATGTTTCTTGAGATAAGGTGGTCTGTCCGGTTGTCGGAAGAGCCTACCATCCTGGATCACAAGTCCTCGATCGACTGCTCTTTTAGCAGACAGTCTAAGAGCTGTTCTCAAGTCGCCCTCCGCTTCTTCTTCGACCGTGTGACTCTGTCTGATATATCTCTCGATATTCTTCAGGCTTGAGCCCTCCCTTTCGCCCAATTCTCTAACAGCTTTACCCAGTACCTTGCTCAAATCGGACGCTTTGCCAACTTTGAGCGGTTTCGATTGTAAGCCACCAGGATCTTTGTACGAGGATTGTCCTTTATTAAAGATCTTGAGCACATCGCCGCGCTTCACAGCAACCTCCAGATGTTCAGCAATTTCCTCCTCGTGATAATTATGGTGTTGACGAATAGCATGACATATCCGCTCGACACTCGGCCTCTGTTTCTGGCTGCGGATTTTTCGAATCGCGTCCAGGAACCAGGCCGACCATGTGTCAGCGGACTCGGGCTCGTCCATTTCTCGTCTCCGTCGGCCGTCTGCCGACGAAAACGGCGGCGGCGACACCGGCGGCGACGATCACGTACCAGGCCAGGTTATATACACCCAATTAACAATGCTCGACCACCTCCGGGTCGGTTTTTACAACCAGTCCTTACGACTCACTCACATTCTGCGCCTGACTCTGCCACGAATTTTCTACAGGCTATTGCGGCTTCACATTTCCATCCGTCAAGATCACACGCTCCTTATGCTGGTCCTAAAAGCCATAATATGCCAATCAATCGATAAGCCTTTCTCGTTTTCCTCTCTTTTTTGCTTCCTCATTTCAACTTGCTACTATGATAACACATTACTGATATTAATTTTGGTTAAACTTCGTTTTAGCACTAATCTGTTTAAAGTCTCTAATCTGTTTTAAGTTTAGGAAATCATCATTATATTGACTTCGTTCACAGACAGCCTATTCTAGCTTTTGGTCACGTGATTTTCTAAAATTTAATACTGACATTTTTAAATTGTACTACTTGAATTCTATCGAAAGATAGGGAAATACGTAATTGGGCTACTCTAAAACGAAATATTTTAAGCATAATTTTAATAGTTAGAGCTATCTTGTTATGAATTTAAAATAGGTTACAGCAGATGTTTTTCATTTAGAATCTTGTTAATTTGAAATAAATTACATTCACTATTTGCACTATTTACACATATAGTAATATGTAAAATTACTACCAAGTACACTAAGTAAATAGGTAATAATAGAAAAATTACTATCTATTAGTATCATTCAAGTGTGAGTATATTAAGTAAACAAACAGTAATAACAAATTCACTATCTATTACTCACTTACTGTATATTACTATTTTTTATAATTTTGATTACTATCGAAATAGCAATACATATATAACAATGCGGATTTCTATGCATGTATGAAAAATTTAAAAATACAAAAGTACATAAAGTATCCAAAGTACAATACTCGTTACAATATTTAATAGACAAAATAAATGTTCGCCTAGGTCCTACTCTTTTATTCGCATAAAAATATGACTGTATATAAATATCCACAATTAATGAATATTTTACATATTATATACATTTTGCGCGCCTTTAAATTTTCCACAAATGCATAAATATTCGGAATATAATCATAACGCATGACGTGTTTTCTGCACCATATTAATCAGGTAAACTGTGTGACATTCGGTTATATACTATTATGATATATATGCGTATCAACTAGCTAGAATTTGAATCGTTGCAAGCTGTCCGAACGAATACATCTTTCCCGCTCGTTTTTCGTTTTCATTCAATAAATTCGTGAGAATTCTTTGAGCGTTACACAACAAAACACATATAAACCATATGTACTCTTTTACAGAACTAATCATCTCGAAATAAAACAACAGTTAAAAAAAAAGCTACATTTTTTTACTGCTACATTCTAAACCCGATATACCGAATCTATCGTATCATCATTTAAAAGTCGTTTAGAATCATTCAAAACTATCCGAAACTGTTCAATTTTTCATCTCGTTACGAACGATTGACCGATTTTCTTCTAAGCGGCAAACTTTCTCCTCGACGTAAGCAAACTCAACACAAGGTGTACGTATATGTACACGTGGAAGGGAGAGAAATATTTTAAATGACTGTAGGTCGTACTGATATTGCGTAATTTTGAACAACTTGTAGATACACGTGATTTATTAAGTCAATTATGCATATATGGATATATATTGGCTCGTGAAACTATTTGGGCAATAACCACAGAGAACTTTTATGTATATACATACATATCGTGTTTGGCAAATAAAACATTTCGAAATTGTATTAACACTGCAATGAAACTACACTGGTCATGATCATATTAGTTATAGTTAAAATCAATCTGAAAATGTATATAGAAGTTACAAAATATTCTCGGGTAACATCTATTCAGTAAACATAACATAGACATATAATAATACTTACAAAACTAAAACAAATAATAAGTAATAAAAATGGCGCCACTGTATTGGGTTGGCAACTAAATGATTGCGCATTTTGTCAATACCACCTAATAACAAAATCCGCAATCACTTAGTTGTCAACCCAATATATTCAAGCTTATTAATATAACGAATTAAATGTTTAAATACTTTTGTTACTCTTCGAAATACATACATACATACATACATATATATATATATTTGCACTAAATAATCTTGTAGCTGTTATGTACATTTTCAGATTTGTTTGAAGTTTTAGTAATATAATCATGATGATTCATTCTCTCATAACAATGTCAATGAAATTTCAAATGTTTTACATTTCATACAACACATAATAAATTCATCAAAAAATTCTAGAAGTGTTCAAAGACTTTTGTAAACTATTATATGTAAATTCAGATTTCCCAGAGCTGATCTAGAAAGGAACTATCGAAGTATTAAACTCTTTCAACCGATAAAATTTTCTATTTATCAACATTGATACTCTTCCAAAGAAAAGGGAAATATTCTAAGGGCAAACTTAATATTCTAATTCGAAAAGTTCTGATAATAATAATTCTGATCAAGCGTACTACACGTGAAAAATATACAGAAAAGAGAATTTTCAAACGTTTAATAATAGTTAAGTGATATAAAACAATTTGAAAGGGTGATGAAATATGACGATATATTTGCTAAGGTATCGTAGGATTCGTTTGATCGATTTCATTCTAATTTCTCAATTTCTTCAAGACTATTAGTCTTTTTTCATGATTATTATTCGTTAATTAGGCAAACAATAGTCGTCAACGGCGAAAGGTATTCGTGTCGACCAATAAATTAAATAAACCTAACATTCTTTGTCCGTGAATCACTGAGAAACGCAATCCTATTATATGACTAATCTTTGTTTGACGTACGTGTCACTGAATGAAGCTTCGCGATATATATGTAATTGTCTCGCACACGTTGAAACTAAAACTAGTTGGGAACGAGTGTGAATGACAAAACAGTGATCGACAGAAAGCTTAGCCTTTTCAAGGGCTTAAATTTTAAATATTAGCCTTGACTCGATTTCATTAATTCGACAGTCATCGGCATGTTTGCAACAATTACGAAGAACAGGAGTGTATAGGAAAACGAACATATGGAGGGAGAGAAGAAAGGAGGGGGTGAAGAGAGAGAATGGCAAGCGAATGAACGCACTACACATTCAGAATTTTCCGTCGAAAATCAACCAATGTATATGTATTATACGCATAAATCTGTTTCCGGGAACACTCCAATGTTCTATACTTGCTCGTTTCTACAGGTGTATGTAGTTGTTTCTGACTCGTTCTGTTATTGCCAAAACGAAATATCGAGTAAACGAATACGTTTGTTAGCTAATTTATTTATCGTTCGTCCGTTTAAGCATACGACAGTAACGAGGAAGAAGGGAGGCCAGTAGTCAGGCCGGCTGACTGTGTTTGTTGGGGCCTTTCTCACCCGACGGAGAAGTAAAAGAGAGGATGGCAACAGAGAGAGCAGCTGCCACTGAGAAAACGGACGGTTACCGAATGATTTCAACTACTGCCGGCTTGGCGTTTCTTACTCCTCGTTACCCGCTTTTACAGATGATTCTCCTTTCTACAAAGACGCTTCCATTTAAGTATTTGTTTCAACAAAAAATACTCACACATACCGTGAACAGATCTTTGCTCAATGCCACACGCTTGAAAAATAAAATAAGAATAAAAAGCGTGGCTCGATTCAAACGAGTTTTCAATTACGAAAAAGAATAGCGAAGAGAATAGAGAGAAAATGATTCGGACAGAAAGATATATTTGCTAATAATCACCAACTGGTTACCGTCGGTAGCCATTTTAATCTCAATGATAGCCAATTTATAATTTCAACTCAGAAACACATACTTCCACGCCAACCGGGAAACTCGTCTGGTGTTTCTCAAGCAGGAATAACCGTTACGATTCGTTACAAGTCACATCCCTCGTAAGAAAGACACTGTGTATGGCTAGCGAATGTAATCGCGACGGCCGTCGCCCACGAAACCACCGCTAAACGCTACGAACTATCGCCTGTTAACTACTTTAGATGATACTACGACACCGAGTTTTTCATCATTTTGAGTGAAATACTTGGTGCGCGATAGGCGGGTGAAAAAAGTGAAACGATTGAATTACGTGTCCAAGTAGACAGCGAGGACACAAGTTTCTCGAAACCCGACGGGCAGCCATCTTGGGTAGGCACGGCCAACTCTCGACTGTTTCGCACAATTTTTCGCGCCTAAGAACGATGTTTCAACCACAACGTCGTACTGTATAGCTTCCTGAATAAACGTCTGGCAAATGGATGGCATTTGGTTATCCGCTTGTTCGAGCATAGTAAGAAAAAATGTTAAGAAGAAGCGAGGAGAAACACTGCGTATAGAAGATTATCTCCCTCTCTCTTTTGCACTCTATTGCACACTCACTCTCTCTCCCTCTCACTCTTTCACAAGCTGGCAGCCCGACCCGCTGGCCCGTATGCGTCTGGTGATGATTCGCGTGGTTCTCTTGCGAGATTTAACGAGAGACTAATTGTTTTTACCTGATCAAGGTAATCCCATGTATAAATCCAGCGTGAAATACACAAGAATCACTAGATACCGTAACACAGGATATTTAATCACGATCACCAATTATCTCGCGACAACGGCGTCACATTTCACACAAATCAACAAAGGTTACCCACTTGACAAAGATGGCGGTCGCGGGGGTTACACACTGCGCGCACGCGGTGGGGAGCGCACTGCGCACACCGCGCTCACTGTTACGGCGGAATCACGAAACAGTTGTAGCGGCACACGTTTTCCTCGACCAATCAAACCGTCCACTTTGACTCGACACTCTCATTACCGGTCACACGTGCGTCGCTTTTCGTCCGTTTTCTACCGCGCGCGCACACATGCGCAACACTTTTGTATATCTACATCGTGTCCCATGGGATCTACATCTCGAATAAAAGCTTTTCAAGCGCGGGAGTACAAGGTGTATAAAGTATGATGAAAAATGACGGAATATTCAAAATAGCCTAATATCTACACCAAATAGATATTTATACATCTGTATGATATCATCCTATCTCTTTCTCCCTACTACTATTCCATATCCTACCTTCACTATGGCCGTCGCTTGCTTTGCGCTCACTTTGACCATTCCCAATCAGTTCCTCAACACCACTCGCGCGCGTCTGCTACATGACGCTGTACAGAAGCTTTGTCAACGAGCTTCCAGGATCGTACCTGCCCCCTTCTGGGCCATCTACCTGGAGATATTAGCGACACACTTTTTAGGCTACAGTTATTCTTCGATATATTTCTTTCTATTTCTTTCGGTAGAATTGATTATTTAAAATATTCCTTTAATTTATATATAGAACAAATAATAATATATGTAATTAGTTCACGTTTTACCTACCTCAAATATGTATTACGTGTTATGGAAAATTGAAAGAAACACCTAATTGGAATAAAATATCTTAAGATTTCTATGATTTTGGTATTAACTAATGTACCATTTTGTTTTTTTAATTGTATGTCTAGAATACAAGTCACATAATTTTTTAAAGAAGCGATTGATTTTTGCACGAATCATATCTTATGCATATATATGTGCATTTATGGTTACATCTTCATCTAGCTTCATAAGTCCTTACACATATGTACTTATATATGTGTCTATGAACCGACGCAAGCGTGTTGCGAGGTTGTGCCGCTTTTTTAACTATTTCAACAACTGCGCTCACATCTGGCAATATCAGCGAAAAGATTATTGCACGTAGGTGATTATACATCAACTACTTTTCATGTTGTACAAACTTGTATCAATTAAGACAACGATATAATCAACAAGTAGTGTAATAATAATACTGTAATCTTTGTATAAAATAATGTAAAGGTTCGTATTACATAATTTAAAAAAATAAAATGATATTCGTTTAAATAATACTAGTATTATTAAAAATATAAGCAAATAATATCATTTAGTTAGTATTATGTCCGTTTACATTACTACCTTTCCTCAATTAATATACTACACAGTTAATACTACTAAAATTTTTCATGTATATGCATAGTAATTAATGATATATATTTTATTCTACTATATAATATTTCTGCGATCCTTACCATTTTTATCATTATATGCTAATGCAATATTTTTTTAAGTAATATAATGTGCAGCTATACAAAAATAATATATTTAGATGTAAGTAGGTACAAAATTGTTCTGTGATTCTAGAAATTGAGGTAAAAAGTTGTTAAAACATTTATTAAGTACAGAATTTACAATTATTAACTGACTTAAGTGTGATTAAGGAATAAAATCAGGTTTCCCTTCGTAAGTACATCCAGATCTTTGTACAATTTGAGTTGCAGCCCAAATTCCACATTTTATACAAACTTCTATGCTTTTACCTTGCACAAGTTGAGCCAAAAAACCTGAAACAATGACATTATATGTTCTTTTAATCAGGTTATTAATTTTCAGTTAGAGAACCAGAAATCTATACCTCCTACAAATGCATCACCAGCTCCATTAGTATCCACAACCTTATCATTCGGAAGTTTTGTAGCAGGAATCTCAATTATGGTGTTATCTTTAACTACTAATATATTATCGGGACCTTGTGTTATTATAACAATTCTTTGTCTTTTCTTATTCAGTTTTTCCATTTGTGACAATTTCAATGCAATTTCTTTCCTATCCGTAGTTTTAAAATCATTTGCTTTTGCAAATGTATCAGCTTCTGCCTCATTACCAAATAAAATATCTACATAAGGAAGAGCCTCCAACATTGGTTTTTTATAATATTCACATAAAAATGGTGCACTCAGATTCATTATGAACATTTTATTCTTTTCTAAAGCATGTTGAGCAATCATCAGGATTGTTTCTGGGCTTACAGTTAAGAAAAAGCCCTAAAATTTAATGTGAAATACTGTATATTAGGTTCAAATTTAACCAAATCAAATTAAATAGATTTAGGTTGATACATACAGAAATATAAATGTATTCTGCCATTTCTATAATTTTTTTATTTTCAGATTCTTCTATGTGCGAAGGTGAAAAACAAGTGGCTGCAGCCAAATTAGCACATAAGGAACGTTCATTACCAGTAATAAGAACAGCACAGGTACCAGTAGGTTCTTTCTTTGTATATTGATAACGAACATTTAAGCCATCTGCACGTGCTTTATCCTCCAGAATTTTGGAATACTTATCTATTCCAACGCAACCCATGTAAGATGCAACTCGTGGTTTCTCCAGGAACCACTATGGGATAGTCAATGTTTGATATTTCCACTAATATAATATAATACATCAAATAATATAAAGAGTTTACTTGTGCTACTCGCATAGTATTTTGTACAGAACCACCGGCGATAAAATTTGCATTATACAATTCAACTAATTCATCATACATTGGCTTGTGTTTTTCTTCAGCAAGAATTGCATCGTTCGATTTTAAATCATATTTTTCCAAAAAATTCCTATCTACAGTCGCTGAAATATCAAGAAGAGGATTACCCACGCCTAATAGGAGGCCCTCCCTGAAATATTTTGAAATTATCTCAATTGCATGTATAAACCCATTTCTCAGTGAAATTTATTATAAATATTTTACGCTCAAAATAAATTAATATATTATACATATATCTCCTCTCTCTTCCTCTCTCTTCCAATAAGGATTTATATATTCCAAAAAAAAGACAGCATCAACAAATTATAACCTAAATATATTTTTTATGATATTCCTGTTACAAATTTAGGACATAAATTTTACACACGCACGCACGCATGCACGCACGCACGCACGCACGCAATGTTAGAAAAAAAAAACAATACAAACATTTTTATACGTATTTATAAAAAAAATTCGAATAGTTTCAAATTTCATCTTCAATGAATCACAATCATGCAAGCGCATGATACAATGGCGTGTAAAACCTAACCTTCTATTAATATTTGAACATAACCTCAACCCTAAGCTAGATTAAAGTGTGATAATGATAAATAATAGAATAAAAAATATATATATACAATATTAAATTATCATACCGTAAGTGCACCGCCATTTGTTAAGATTTTGGGTACTTAAAGTAACAATTTACCATACATGAATATCGACGATACGCCACTAATTCGTGGCGGAGCTATTCGTTACTTGCTGTTGCAAAGTCCAACGAAATCACGTGCACTTTTAACTCTATTTATATTACAATGTTATCTTTATTGCTGTCATTTTATATGTTACCTCAACATTTTTATTGCACTGAATAGCGACTGATGAAAATTTATATATGATACTAATATTTTTATATTACTAATATCAAATGTTTCTTTTCGCAAATGTTGCAATACATTATTATTAAAGATATACAAATATGATACGCTACTATTATCACTTGAAGAAACTTACATAACACTTGCTTAATGCAACATATTATTAGTTTTCCATCAGCGCATATATTATTACTTGTTAGTTTATTATGTTGGGCAATTCATGGGGGAAAGAAAATTTGAAGCAACTGTTATCTTTAATGTATGCAATATATCTTTAAAAAAAGGTATATATTATATATAATATTTACATGTTACAAGTAATCATATTAATATTTATATTTTTATGTTCAAAACGTAATTAGCATTTAAGAAAACAATTTAATAGAATTATTTATATACAGATCACATATACTATCTTTTTCTTAACTGCTCAACTAATACGCATGTATTATACTTTATTAAATTCAGACAGAATAATTTTTTGTTTCATTTTATATCCTGATAGTATGTTTCATGTACGCATTATTTATTAAACTTAGCGTTATTGTACTTACCACCAAATTTCAATATAAACTAAGACCGTGATATATATAAACTTTGATCAAATAAAACAATACATAGCAGTATCCTGCATCAGGAAGGTATCGTATGTCTTTATAATTAATGTACAACTGATTTTCACTAATTATTAAATGTATTGATATATACATATATTCTCATTTTTTACACATTTGATAAAAAAAAAGGGAAGAGGATAAAGAAGAATAAAGATTCGAACAATTTATGTCGTATCATACTGAAGATAAGCAAAAAATCATGGTAATAAAACAGCGCATTTAAACAGTTACAAACGCTAACTGTTACGATCATTAAAAATTTTCTGTTACGTAAAAAGGAACATTAAGGTGCAGGAATAGAGATTCTACTTTCCTTACGATACCTTTTTCTTGTGCTTCCATACATTCGAGAAAAATATTAAGAAATCCAGTGTTAACATAACATAGAGAAGAGTGTTGGGGATGAACAAATTTGCAGTATCACCATATCCGATGTTACCTTAGAGGCTGGACACACCTATATTCGCATATTCTTCGTATCGTAGTTTTTAATGAACATGCGCATACACTGCTGCATCTCCTAAGAAAGAAAACATGACTCTCAAAAAGTTCAGCAGACAAAGAAATATACGAATTTTTAATATTTTCAGAGAAGAAAACACGTGTGGTTGCTTTTTTTGTTTTACTTGCATTTTCACGCGGATCAGAATGATACAGAGTAAACTTGCCTTGGTACATTGCGGTTTACACCCAACATATTTGTCCAAAGTGGGATCTGCGGTGCCCATATCCACCATCATCATTCACCACCACATTTGTCAGTCATGGCGTGCCTCTGTCAATGAAGTACAGAAAGTTGTCCTGGTCGACAATTACATCTCACCTCATAGGATACGTTGTTGTGCTAATTTCTCTCTCTATCTCACTCTAACTCTCTCTTATTGTTTTCTTTTTCCCTCCTTTACTTTTTCTATTTATCTTTTTTCTTTTTCTTTTTCCTTTCGTAATCGACATCATCAAAGCCCAGCTCCTTCCAAGTATGTCCAAAAGCGCTTGAGGCAGGGGCTCTATCGTGTCCTATATCATACATCACATTACAATATGCATAATGTCTTTTTACATTTCTCTGCGGCGCGTCTCTATCACTTTTTTTGATAATTGATAACCGACGACCCGGTACGAGACACGTATAATTTTTGTCGCGCATGTGAAGAATAACACGTCCCGGTATTTTGGCTATTTTACTTCCGTCCTCACATACGCATGTTAAATGTATATCGTTGTCCCGGTTTCTATACAGCCGGTAATATATCTCTATTGCGCCTTACTTTCCGTTTTCAGATACAGCTTTTTTTCCTTTAATACGTGGATATCTTTTTTTGCTTTATCTTTCACTTTTCAAAATTCGCGCGTCACGCGTCGTCTACCATAGAGTGACTGATACACTTGCATTAGTTCGTGGAGGGACTCGTACGTATGTATTTCCGATAGCTACTTGGCTCGGGAATTCTCATACCGTCAACCTTTTTATGAGAGTTTGTGCACATCTCGGCAACCCGACGAATTTCAACTTGAACGGTTGCAACGGCTTCAACGGCGGATATGTTCGTAAGACTACGAAATAACGTGCATAGGTCACCGCAGACGTTCCCGATCGACGTGATAACTCCGGTAGAATGTAATCTTCGACGACTTGATCGATCGAATTGCCGTCAAACATGGGACGAAATTGTGCTTTCCATATTCAAGTTCCGAACACGATGGCACAACATAAGTACATACGTATCTATACGTATCAGTCGATAAATTTCGCTTTTTCTTTTTGGCTCGCTCCATGACTTACTCGCGTATGCTAATCGCGTCGAACGTTGCTGTCGCATGTTTTAATTACGTAACATTAACTGAGACGTATGTAGAATAGTATCATACGCCTGCCTATCTTTTTTAATAAAATTTTTCCTAAAGATTCGTTTCATGTTTAAGAACGCATGTTTAACGATACATATGATCTTTAATAGTATAGAATTTCCTCGTATTTTATTTACAAATGGTATTTGGATCATGCTTAAGTATTTCTCTAGATGTAAATTGCGAGCCCTATCGTTAAGCTGACCGATACTATTATTACGATTGCTTACTAGAAGCTCAGTCCAACAACTTTTTCAAAATCGTTAAGTAATAAAAAAGGGGAAAGGTTCGGTGTGTAAAAATTGCAATACTTTCAGCAGGATATCCAAAAAATGAGAAGAATGTGTAAAACAATGAAAAAAAAAAAATATATACTAACATTTGTGCAGCGAAAAATGGATATACATGTGTATGTGTGTGTACGAAATTGATACCATCGTTCATTGTATATTTCAACTACGTTTATTGCTATTTCACGATTTGTGAGAGCGATCGTTCACTTGTATCCAAATAAATAACGAAAGAAATAATGAAAGATGCGAAGGAATCGCATACAGAAATAACGCTATTGTATATACAACAGAATAATGAGCATGGTTATTAAGAAATTAGTTACCCATAATACCTTCTGCCTATAACGTTACATACCAGTATTCTATATAAATATGTAATTTTAGGTGTCTCTCTTAGACATGTAAAAACATATAAATGTACCGATTTCTAACGGGAAAACTAATCTAAATCTTTCTTTTACGCGATCACGAGAGAAAAAATAGGGAATATAAGGAGCGTAACTACGCGGAGACACTGTACGTGCATGTTGGCCGATTTACTTAATAAAGAGGGTGCGACGACGAAAATGAGGTCGACGACACGCATATTCGATTATTCAGGAATCGTCAATATCGTGTATCTCATGATCACGGCACGTTTATAACGCACGACACGCAGGAAGCCAGTAAAAAGCGCGTACATCCGTTTAACTAACGATTATATGGGGCGTGTGTCTTCTTAGATAATAAACCTTGCGGAGGTGATAGGGACTGGACGGTATAGTAAAGGCTCTGGTTATAAGGGAGGAAGGGTGGTCATTACCTTGAGTGACGAAAACGGTGCAAATGATGATTAAAGAACACGAAACGCCTTTTTTGTGAATCTTCACAAGTACATTGTTATTACATTCCTTTCTTTAAACCATTATTAGTATGATTATCATTAATCTAATTACCTTTGAAAACAGGTCGTATCATCAAAGAAATAAGGAACAGAGGAAAAACAGGGGGAGAGAAATATTACACACGTCATTAATGTGTATACGCTGTTCAAAACGAAAAAACGGTGGTTATCGGTATATCTGTGTGTGTGTTGTGTGTATGTATGTATGTATGAAGGGGTGTATCATGGACGCACCCGCGCGTATGTACGTGTGTTGTTAGTGTGTATGTAAGTATGCATTTATAAGCTAAACGGAGCACAACTGCAATTGCCGTATTAATCTTCGGTAATTATTCACGATAATTAATTCTAATATGTTAATAAAACGATATTACGTTACTACAGATTAACGATATAATATTCGCACGACCGAGATTTAGATTCTCATACAGAATCGGCGCATCTTGAGTCTAGTGGGTCTCTGAAATTGTATCTTTTAAGACTTTTATTGTTTGGTAATCAGGAACCGATTCGAACAGTCGAACCCGCACGCACTTCTCTCGTTGAAAGTAAAGTTACACATAAATACGATAGTATCCCTATTATCTCGGATCGAAAAGCATTATGATTATACGGCGGAATATTTAGACGATATCGGTAAAACACACGCACGCACATCGTCGCCATCTTCGGGTGTTACTTCATACGCTAGACGGCAAAAATTATCATCGCATAATATCGAACAACCGTTCTTTGTCATTTACAACACATTTTTTACACGCATCACGAAACTCGGTTTTTGCTTGAACAAACTGAGATTTTATCCGAGGCGCGACGATAAAGGAATATCGCGCATGATGCCGATTAAACGCAGGACCACTTTTCTCTCCATTTCTTATATATATAAGTATATAAAAATATATATACATATATAAACATAAGAAAAGACAGAAAAAGAAATGGGGGAGAAGTGAACAATTAGATATTGGCGAACAAAAGTTTGAACGATGCTCCGATTTTGTGATTACGACACGTTGTCGAAAAACGCCCATCTAAATTACGTTACAAAAAGGGACCCGATGTATATTCTATGTTATATTTGCTATTATTAATTTCATACGTTTCAATTCTGCTTAATGCGCTCTCTGTACTATGATTAAACTTCAAATCGATCGATATTCTTGCTATCAAATCTCGATACTCGATGTATTACTGAAAGAACTCTTGCTTTTCTCCGTTTACCACATTAGCGGCCGCGATTAAGTTCTTTTTGCTTTAGAGGCGCGTGGAAGTTTCGTACGATCGAGAAACAAGAATACACGTTACGTGCGCGTCATCGTCACAGAAACAGCATCGAACACGACGCGACATACATATATACATATACACATGCGTGTATGTATACATACACATACATGTTTATACATATACACACGTATGTATCTATGTATGTATAGGGTTAATAGCATCGTCCTACCAACAGCGTTCTTCGACATATTACACCAGTTTTCACGACCATGAAGATAAGGAATTTGTTTTTAAGCATTTGCGATAATATTAGTAATACTCGCATTTTGATAAAGAACTGAATATAATTTAGGAAAACGAATTGAGTCGCGTTAAAAGATTGTCTCGGTAGGAGGATGCTACGACAAATATATATTTTTCTTACATTAAAAGAGAAAATTCTCGATATTACTGAATCGAGACACGCGTGAAAAAACTTCATATAGGTCCGATGAGGGAGGTTTACGGAAGGAAAACGGGCGAACGTCACGACGAGATGCGTGTGCGCTTACACATATACACGCACGCACACACTCGCGCGCGCGCACGTATGCATGTATATAAAATGTGTGCAAGGGAATTCTTTTCTTTTTTTCTTTTTTTTTTTAAGGAAAATTGGAGGAGAAGTGGCAGAGAAAAAGAAAAATAATAATGAAAGGAGGTATAAAGGCGACGGCATAGAAAAAAAACCTGTAAATTCAATAAAATACTTTATCATTCTGTTTTTTGCTTGTTTAAATCGTCCGTATCATATTTTTTGCTTTTTGTCTTCTCTTTTTTATTTTTAGGAGGACGGGCGGGGATTCTCATCTAAATAGCGCATTACGGGGAGAGTACATGTTTTCCGGATAGAGCGGGCGAATGGTAGATCTTCGCGCGTGCAGATCGACAGACATAGACGGCCAAGAGTATCTCGGTCCCGAGGCTTCCTGCTAGCGACAGACACAGACCCGACACACAGAGACAGACAGACCGACAGAGACCGATCCGAGCCCGACGCGACGATTTAGTATGGTGCGAACCGGCGCGACGGCGATGGCCCTCGTAATCCCGGTCTGGTAACCAAAATGAATCTACGTCAGTTATACGAGATCGATAAAAAAGAAATCGGGAAAAAACCACACGAGCTAAGAGAGGAACAACTTGTGAGATACAGAAGGGGCGGATAGGTAAGTAGACAAGGGTGGTACGTCGTATTATATCATATGAAAAAAGAAAAATCGTACTATCTACGTACCGACAGAGAGAACGATTTATATACGGTATATATATATAAGTTTTTTTAAGGTACGGGGGAAAGATAGTTACTCATGGGAGAAATTTGGTGGAAACACCGTAATGAGTACGTTTTTTCCTCGTTATTCTCGCTAATTATTTTCGGCAACGTGTATTAGTAGCATGTGTACTTTTTATGCCAACAAAAATTACTAAAACTTTCAAGTTATATATATACATTCTACCAGCACTCTCCGGTTTTCTCTTCTTTGCAAAATCCACACACCGCCTTTCTTCCTTCTTTTTTCATCAATTTTCTCTTGTTGTTTTAATTTATCCGGTTAAAACAGTAGATAAACAGGTGGATAAAGGTAAATTAAATAGATCGTAACACTGTATAACTGCAATTGCAACAAATATTCACCATAATTAAAGTTTTCTACATTTCCACGTGTCAGCAAGCTTTAATCTCAATCTAGTACTAACTGTAATTTTGTCAGTAAATACTTTCCCAATAACCGGGAATAATAAGAGAATATAAAAGAAGAAGAGGCAATTTGGCGCATCGTGGCATACAAAGAAGAGAGCATAATCAGTTCAATTGACAATCGAATATTTGGACACATTTCGACACACAAATTCTGTGTGGATCAATTTTTAACCCGAATTGACACGTCTACTTACCTACGCTCTTCAAATGAATCTCGGCTGAAGTCCTCGTACATGCCTCTACTATAACAGCGGTATAATAAATAATCGAAACTACGAATGATCAAAGATCAATATATACACCATACTTGCTCCCTTGTCCAAGGCTTAACTTTGTGAATTAGTCCCTGTATAATGGATAATGCAAGAAAAATTGTCGCGTGCTGCCTAATATGACTGTTAAAAGTAGTTAAAAAAAGGTCGGAAATGGTTCGGCAAGAAACTATTTTCATAGGCAGTTTTACGTTTAGACAATGTACAAAATAAAGGAAGACGCTACCATCGACCAAATATGACGACGAACAGAATCACTGAAGAAGGGAAGAGAAGAACGTATTTATGGAACAGACGGATACGTACATGAAATATGCTCGTGTACAATTACGGAAGATGCTATTTATCCACGGTTAACTACCTATCCATCCAGATGCACATTTGAACATCAACTGACGAATATATATTGCCCGAATGAATCGTAATTATTCGGAAGAATGCTTGTGCAAACGTATGTACATACGGATTAAAACTTGAACCTGCACAAGGTGGCGCGCATTCGCATGCTAACCAGATATCTACCCAAGACAACGAATCTATTATCGCTTCAAAATCAAACAACTAATCGTAAACTCGACTCAGACTTATTTCTCTTATATATGTTGTTCGTGTATGTGTAGTTTTGTATATGTGTTAAGCTACGCGTACTTAAATTATATCCAAAATATCTGAATGCAAGCAGTAACCAAGTATTTCTATCCGCTTTATTTCATACGAGGTACATTTACTAGAAGGAAAACAAATTAATAAATGGACGCGTAATTCAAAATTCGCAATGATAAGAACATGGGATCTTTCTTTTTCTCTCTCTCTTCTTTTTTTTGGCCAGTCATATAAGGCAGGCAGCGTTAGACTGGATTTTTAACCCATGCGACTTTCAAATTATAAATCAGTTTATATAATCAGAACGTAACGAGCCATTTGCAGCCCAGGCTGGGATCATGTAGGATAATAAGGTTACATGCAACAACAAATTCAAAGTATTCAGAAAGATTGAGAAATTCAATCAACTCTGTTTTCTATTTGAAAGTTTACGAATGGATTTACATACATGAAAAGCTTTGAACCTCGTGAGTAGAAGTCAGCTTCAAGAACTTATGGATCGTAATTTTGAAGCAAATTCTTCCCCCTATCCATCTATCTCTCTTTTTCTCGCCCTCTCTCTCTTTTTCTCGCGTGCGCTCTCTCTCTCTCTCTCTCTCTCTGCATAAATTTGTGTATTTGTTCCAGTGTATATGTGTGCATATGCACGTATGCAGAATAGGTATGTACTCGTGTCAATGTGTACACGCGCGTTTTCATAATTTTTTGCATATCTTTTCGCTTCGATATTGTAATACACGGGGCCGGTTTCATGAAACTTCCACGGATAACTTAACATTTTCAATCAATTCGAAATGCAATTTTATAAATCAATTAATACAATTTTTATCCTTACGTTGCAACAACGTAATTTTACTAAAATTAAGATTGATAAAGCTTCGCATGAAACTGAAATCAGAGAGAAAAGAAAAAAGAAAAAAAACTGAAAGAAAACGATCATACGTATATAATCATAGAGTCGATAACGTAAGAAAATAAATTTTTCGTTTTAATAAACGTAAAAACTAATTACTTAGAAATTAAAGAATTACACACTTTCCTCCGATTACTTGGAAACAGAAATAACTATTGAAATACACGACGTGTACATCATAACTTGCTTTTCCCCCTTCTAACATACAACTCGAAACTATCTATGACGCTGTACGTAATTTCTTTCTCCGCGATACACACTTTACGATTTACAACCTTCCGTTGACTATCGAAAAATTACGATTGAAAAATTTGATGAAATTACTTTGAACCAAGACTACATTGAAACTGATACGCGTTTAATAGAATGTTTCCGAAGCGTATCTATGAAACTGGCATTAACAACTATTAGAAACGCCGACATACAAACAAACTTACTGTCCAATGCGTCTGGAGAGCTGGTTTCTACTTACGAGACATTTCAAAGACAATCGATAGGCGTCGTTCCTGAAAATCGCGCCAGCCCTTTTTTTCTTTTCTTTTCTATCTACAGCGTACGAGAGTGTTAGAATTGTAGGATCGCATCCTGGCTCGCGGTAGTGCGATCAAGAAATCTAGTTCGCATTCCTTAGGAACGTTTCTTCATCCCAGGCCTCCGCGCCACTCCCGGTTGAGTGATGTACGTAATAAGGAGCGCTTGAAACACAAAGGATTTATGAGAGACATACAGGCCAATCTCGCAGTTAACGCCATGGATCAAGAGAGTCTATGAACAGGGACATCCCTAGAAGAGCAGTCGACATGTTCAAGGTACGATCAGTCGAGACTCGGATTTTGTTGGCACCGAGGAAAATAGAAGCTGATGAAGTACAACGCGCCAGCGACAAGAACGAGGTGTGACTACTCGCTAACAAAAGTGGTCAAAGACTTACTCTTGCACGACTTGAACGCTGGCCCGGGACTGTCTCTCTAGGGTTGCCCGCATTCATGGACAAAGATGGTACGCAGCCTGAGGTGCACTGAAATTTAGAATGTACAGAAACGTCCAAGCGTCATGATACACATTAGCATTTTATTACACAGACTCTGCACTCATGTGGGCATCGGGTCGACAATCTACATGGATTGGAAAAATATCGATTGCTGTTTCAACTATGTAATGTATTTCAATAAATAAAAATTATACGTGTAATATACACGATACGACTATACGTTACCGTATATGCATACGTATACGCATAATCATGAATATATACGCTCGCGTGTATACGTACACACATATCGTGTGATTTTATTTAAAAAAAATTGAAACAAACGAAACAGATGTAATAATGTGAAATTAACGAAAATTGTATAACAATGATCAAATGTGAAACGGCAGCTTCGGAATTTTTTATCGCGAACAAAAGAATAACCTGAATTTGCCCGATGCAATTTAGAAATGGCCATTTTTCCACAAAATAATATATACTCGAGAGAGAGATATTTGAAAAATATGTGTGAGATCGAGAATACACAAGAGAAAAGAATAAAATACACGGTAAAGCAAGTACTCTTATTTGTCGACGAATAACCGAATCCCAATTCGCATGAGCTGTCAATCCAGCCTGGAACGTTCACAATGTTAAGTCGGACGAATGGGCAGTCAATAAATTGGCTCTACTCACCTGAACCGGCCATTGTTGCCACTTGGAGGGGGTGATCGGCGGCTGAACATGCCATACTCGTTACCACGGGAGAAGCCAGTGTCGCGCATGGATCCCATACCTAGAGGAGGCATAGGAGGCATTGGGTCTCGTCTTGGGGGTAGAGGTGGCATTGTCATTGGTGGAAAGTCAAGCCCGCACATGGAACTTCCCATGTCACAGGGCCCTGTCATACCCGTAAACCGCCTCTCGTAGAGATCCCTGGTGTCCTCGAAGCCTCTCCTGTCATAGTAGCTTTCGTAATCCTGCAACACAGATAAAGAAACATATTGTTACGGACGATCACAACTATATAACAAATTTCTGTTCTTTCTGTTTTTTTTCTTCCCCTTACTAAATACTTCTATTCTCAACAGTTACTAAAATAAGAAAAAGAGAACTACTTACTCCAAAGCGGCCACCACCCATTAACCGATCCCGAAGGAACGGTGGTGGCGGCGGTGGAGGATACGGGTCGCGTCCAAACATTCGGTCTCTGTATCCATTTCTATCCGGTCCTCCTCCCATTCCTCCTTTTGGGCATTCCTTGGACCAATGGCCGCCGCGACCGCATCGATAGCACTGTTCAGGATCCCCCATTCCTGGCCTTTGTCGTACTCTGCTTGTAGAAATTTGAACCTTCATCGGTTGACCATCCACCATTTGTCCATTGAGTTCCTTGATGGCATCGTTGACATCACCTGTTGCTTCTAGATGGACGAATCCGTAATTTCTCACGATATCGCATTCTACAACGGTACCATATTTGGCAAACAACTCGCGCACTTGAGGCGCTTTCGTATTATCTGTGAGATTGCCAACAAATATTTTTGTTGTAGGAGTATTAGGTCCCTTACGACTCTTTGCAGCCTCACATTTGATCGGCTGTCCATGAACTATATGCCCATTCAAATTTTGTATCGCATTTCTCCCTGCTTCTTCATTCTCCATATGCTGTTAAAAAATATATTATAACATATTTGTTGTATGAATGTATTAAAGGCTCGTCGAATTTGGACCAAGATGCAACTATCCAACAGAGTTATATGTGTAAAGTAAGGAAAGAGAAAACGATAGATCAATACATTACGATATGGATACGTTACATAGAATAAAGGAAACTTACCACAAATCCGTAATTTTTGACCACATCACATTCTACAACCTTTCCATATTTTTCAAACAATGGTTTAATATCGGCATTTGATGTTTTGTCGGCTAAATTACCGATAAAAATTTTAAATGTGCCAACACTACTAAAACCCGGCATTTTCGGCTCGTTGTAGAACCTAATTTCAAAAGAAAAAATATTTCAAATATTAGTCGTTACTGACTTGTACAATTTTTTCAAATATACAGTATATACAAAATAAATACTATGTTGCAACAACACTAGAAAACTATCTAGTATATTTAGAATATTTACGACCTTTGCATTTGCATTTGTTGCTAACATAATCAAACCAACACACGCCACTCAACATTACTCTATCCCACGTATTTTCAACAAATAATTAACTTGCTGTAATATGACTTTCATACATATTACATTGTATATTGAAATGTAATATTAAGCTTTCATTTTGTACAAAGAAACATAGCTCCAAAAAAATTGATTAATGATATTCAATGGTGACGCGATTGTTTAGATTCCCCCTCTAGTGCACTTTTTCCACCATTTTGCTAACGATCTAACATTTCGAATTTCGAAGGTCATCAATTTTGCCAAGATATTTCACTTGTGCATACGAATATTAGCAGATACAATCAGTTTGGTAATTTCTAAATATAGGGTAATATAATTTTTTCAATTTTTACTTCGATAGGGCAATGAAAAGGTACACAAGCCGAGAACAAGTAGTGCGTTATAAAATACGTAGTACAGACAGCGTACCGACCTTGTCGAAATGGCGCACCAAATCTAGGAAATGTTTGTGGTAATAATCACCCTCTAATTATCATGTATAAATTTACGTTCAAACACCATACGCTTTCTCACACTCACCGAAGAATACTGTGTATTATTTTCAACGAATGATTTAACCAACGCTGATAATAGGCACGCGACTTTATACACGAGAACGCAATCTAACAATGGCGTCTCACTTGCCGCGTCCGCTAGTGCGTGAGATGTTGAAGCAGTGACCCCTATCGGAAAACTGCAGTACAGCAGACCGTGAGAATGAGGTGTCCAAAAACCTATCACGAACATACCTTCAACTATATTTCGTTCACTAGAAATAAGTTAACGCGGGAACTATTTCTACGCTACATTTATTTTCCTTCTTACCAATGTTAATCTTACGTTTTATCGCTCTTGGAATGGGATAGGTTAAATTTCCATTCTTTGAGCATAATATATAGAATATAATATATGTTTGTTCACATGCAATATTGGAACATCAAAGCATGTATTAAGGACTATTCAAGCTGTATTGAGGCTGCGTTCGACACACGTTAAAAACGTTTTACTTGTTATACATATTTAATTACATTAAAAGTTACATTAAAAATTATTTTTTTAATTTCTTCTTGTTCTATTAAAAGCTTAGTAAACAATTTAGAAGTAAATGAATAATAATCATTATATAAATTATTACACTATTAAAGACGATTATAGAGTTTTGTACTATTTTGCTAATATTACTATATACGAATGTTATTAATGCTTGCATAAAATTCTGTACGATAATATATACTATTTCCACAATTCAAACTACGTATGATCCTTACGTGTGATGAATTTCAAGACTAAATCTATACCAAATCCATATCTCATTGTATGATTCTAAAATATATGATATACAAGTACTACGTAGAAAATTACTATAGGGTAACAAAATCAAAATTTACTGGACGAGCAACATGCGACAAACCGTATGTATCAGGAGTTCAACTAGCATCAATTTATTTGTGCATGATATACAAAAACAATTCGACGATAATTATATCGCATGCTATTAGATCTAAATTAGTTTTTACGTTTTAATAACAAAAGAGAATTATTTATATAAAATGCTATGGTATTAGGGAACTGAATAAACGTGAAATGGCGTGCTTCATGTATCTTCATGTCGACGCTACGAACCATAACTACATAATCTCAATGTTGCAACTACGTAACTATAAATTTATATCTATATGTTATTTTAATCTTATAATAAATTACATATGAAATATGGGGAAAGTATTAAAACACTTACCAAGTCAGTATTTCCGTAAAACAATCCGATAAAACACAACGGCAGACCACACGCTTTCCTACGTAAAAAATGGCGGATCGAAACAGGCTCGGAAGTGGAAAGCTGCGCGGCGTCTTTTTCAATACGAAACTCTGAATGGCCAACTGTTGAAAACAAAATTTTCTATTAGAAAACCAAATGCCTATTCAAAATTATTGGTATGTCTATACGCGTTTGATGTCACTAATATGCTACATATTTTAGTTTCCTGATCATTTTTTTCGTAGATATTGTAAAGAATTACATTTTTAATCTAAATGCTTTATACAACTAGAGTAGAAGATAAAACTATATAATTTCGAACTAGACTGCGGAGTTTTATGCAAATTCGTAAAAAATAAAATTTTCGTAGAAAGATTGCCTTACCTACCAAATATTATAGAAAGTACTATACCTTGGGTAGTTTATTTACTTTTTCATATTATATGCATTCTGTGGAATTTTTGCGCTTTTAAATTTCCTATAAATGCTTAAAATCCGTAATTTATTTATAATAATGCCGATTTTTCTTACTTTACCTGTGTTTAAAAACTTCTAAAAGTTAATTTGATAGTTAAAATGGTTTCTATTATTTTTATCCCATCGTACTAGTAACAATATTTAATTCTGTATAACTTCATAATATAATCATACCACACTAAATGTGTAGGTATTGATTTTCTATCTATAAAATTGTTTCTATTTTGATGACCAATATTTTTTTGTTTCGTATATTTACAGCAAAACTTATAGAAAAGAAAATTCCCTTGTAGCGCATAACCGTTACTTAATTATATAAATACTCACTTGCAACATCCTATGTAATCATATTAAAAATGTTGCACATGTACGGAAAAAAATAGTATTAAATTTAATACTTGTGAAAAATATAACTTTAATTATTTGCAATCAACCTACTATTAGCTATAACTTTAACATAGATACAATCCATTTTCATAGAAAATTTACGAACTCACCAAAGATTGACTTCGAGCACGTAATTTGTTGTATGCGACGACAATCTGTAATTAGTTAAAATTTGGATACATAATATTAAAAAGACAATTTTTTAAGAATTGTCGATGAAAATTTTTATAATTTCTAATTCTTGTAAATTTTACCGATCCACTAAACAATTTTGTAGAACAAATCGATATATTTATATTTTTATCAAAATAATGTTAAATCTTACAAAATACTTTGACGAATAAAATTCCATTGCCAAAACGTAGCTTTGAAATTTAACAATCGACGAATTAAACGAAATAATATGACATTTGTTAACTTAAAAATATAAATTATATACTACAATGTAGGTAATACAATATCATATAAAGAGACACAGTATTTAACGTCAAAATCAACACAACGGAAAACCATATTAATAAAAAATAATTTTCCTATCTTAGAAGTCAATAATAAGCGTAGTAAAAAAATGTATGGAAACTGAATATTTAAAATTTACCTCGTATCCAGAGGTATTCTGACATATAAGAATATTTCAAATATTTATATTTTACAATCGCTACGTACTTCATACGTTCTTAATATAAAGATCGTCTTTATATCTATAAACGACTTAAAATTTCATGTATCCTGCAAGATATCTCATTTTCTGAATAAAATTGTACACTCATTGTAGTATTGCACTTTTCAATGACAATCGTATCAAAGGCATATGAATATTATAGATTACCACGATTCTGTTAATGGTGGGATTTTAATACGTATAAATTCGTAACATTGAATAGATACGATAAATTTAAATGCTATCATCAAAACGGTGTTTTCACTTCTCTATAGATTTTTGCTATTAAATATATTTGAAATGTTTCTGTTTATAACGTTCATGCGCGCTTGTTTTTTTGGCTGGAAAAAAAATTATTCTTTCTAAGTAGTAGGCATTGTTGAATACATATTCAATAAATTTCAACACAGTGAGGCGCGTTAAAACATGAATAGTATCATGTTTTGCCGCCTTTCACATAAAAACAAAAGATATACACATATACAACGTTCATTCATAATTTCTTTCTTCTTAACTCACAATTGATCATTCATTTGATCATACAAATTCGCACATTCATACATTTTCATGTATTTTTAAATCTTAATATTCAGTCTTCAGGCTTGCAGTCTGTCAATAAATCTATGTACACCGGGTTATTTACAAGGGAAGAAATTATTTTTCAGCTACTAGCGATAAGATAGAACACATCCGACGAATATCGTCGAACGCTATACGATTTTAATAGCATTATCAATATGTAGTTTTGATATTGTCTTTTTCACACGTAGCGCTGTTAAACGAACGGCTGGATTTGCGTGCCAACATTCGACTACCAGCTTACTTAGCGCAAACAGAATCTGTAACAAAAGGCAAAAACATTTTTTAATATAAAAAACGTTTTACTAAGATGTTATTATGTAAAAATATGATTAATTCTATTCTTACTGAATCATTTTCCCACCGCGCTGGTATTATTGGACGTAATCGTTTTACGCAAACTGCTAGTCGCATATCTTCGAAGTCTGGATCACTTGGAACAACATCATGGTATGGCAAAGCATATGGTTCCACCATAGAGCTTTTGCTACCTGTAATGCATCTTCTGCAAGCTTCCCAAAGCACAAGACCAACAGAATACATATCTGCCATTTTGAAAGCATCAAAGGAAGATGTGTTTAAGGTTTCATCCAAAACTTCTGGAGCCATATATCGACGAGTACCCACTCGTGTATTAGGTGCAATATCAATTTCTCCACTTTCACTATAAATAAAACATTACACTCCTATAACTTTGTGTATATAGTGCAAATACTAAATCAAGTCTTACAATGATTATTTCATTCTTTCATACATACATATGGATATCTACAAACATGCACACGCATGTTTTGCGCAATCATCATGATAACGATAATACACTTCCAGATTACAATATTTATTATTTACCTTATATATCTTACTGCCAAACCAAAGTCAGCAATTGCACATTCACCATTCTTTTTCACTAAAATGTTTCTACTTTTGATATCTCTATGAGCTATAGCAGGCTTTCCACGTGTACCAAAGATCTCTGTATGAAGATGAGCAATTCCAGAAGCAATTGAAAGACATATTGCTAAAAGGCTAGGGTGATCTAGAACAGTAGTTTGGAGATAGTCATATAATGAGCCTCTTTCATGATAATCTGTAATTAATAACATTTGTGTCCAGGATCCTGTGCCTTTGATATCAGCAGCAATAAAACCCAAAATATTATCATGTCTCATTAACACTGTTTGATAAATTTCAGTTTCCCGAAACCAAGATGCTTCTTCCAATGTAAAAAATACTTTCACTGCCACTTTTTCTCCTCTCCATCTCGCAAGCCATACTTCACCATAGCGTCCCTTCCCAACACACTGAGACAGGGCTAGTTGCTTGGCAATAGTTCGTTGTACTAAAAGAGGTAATCCTGATCCAGAGCCACTACTCTGATCGATAAAGTCTTTAAGCGTTCCCTGAGAAGGCACTAGGCAAGGGCCCCTTTCTTTTCTTCTGTATCTGTGATATATGATCACCATAGCTATTGATATTACCATTAAGCATACAAACAAAATGCTGGTCAATATTATAAGTGGCGCACCCGATGCTATGACCATTGGATTAGGTACTGTGGTAGTTCGGGGTTTATAATCAGGATATAAATCTTTGTTACATAGTGCACTCTTATTACAGCATATTATGCTTTTCCCTTGTAAGTGTGGCACAAGGTATCCTTTACATTGCATGAAACCTTGTTCATCTGGTGGTAGACAGCCAAATGACCATTCAGGCACATATTCTCCTGATTCTGCATCCCAAACTTCTTCTACTGCACTGAAACAATGACCACCAGGTCTTCCCTCGCAAGTTCCATTTTCTCGATCATCTGGACAGTGCCCTTCACAATAACATGTAATTCCTAATGCTGAAATTAACACAATTGTGGAATTGGAATAGTAAATAATGTAAATTTATGTGGAATGCTAGAATAATCTATTGTAGCTTTTAGAACTATGATCGTAACATGCAAAATTGACGAGAATGTATTTTTCTTTTTTATTTGAAATCTTTACTTCAATTCTTTAATTATTCTACGTATAAATATTATAGTAAAAATGAACGAAATTAACAAAAATGGTCACTAAGAATCGTTATTTCATTATTAACGTTTGAAATAATAACAAATGATGTCTGTATGATCTAAATGACCATGAGTTCCGACAAAAAGGAATTATATGTACAAGAAATAGAAGGAGAGTCGAAAAGAATGAGAAGGATCGGGTAAATCGCTTATCTGCTGTCGCAGAATTACTCTTTTGTCTATTTTACGGTGACCGCTCTATTTATATCTTCAAATATTTAGATGAAGGATTAATCTTCTGAATGTGTGCTGTTCTTGTTCCATCCCTTTGGTTCTTCCCCTTTCCCGCTTCTGTCGGAATTCTTATTTATTTTTTTAAAAATAACGAATTATACGTAAACTAGATAATTGCAAAATACTGTAACATTTTAAGTTAATTATGCGGTAACGGTATATGTTGAAGATAACGAGCGTTAATATTTTTGTTAAATGTAAGCTTTTCCTTCGTAATAATAATTTCAAAAAATAAAAAAGGAGAAAAAAAATAAAAAGAATTGGATAATTTCTCAGGTTTGAAATGTGTTGTTAATAATCCATAATTCAAATTTAAATTGTATTTTGCTGAGAGCATGTGTTCATAACCGACCAGTTTTTTAGCCTGCGGCATAATAATGCCGTGTGTGCCGATCGCACCGTACAAGGAAATCACTGATGCACGATTGTCCGACAATTTCCAAGAGAGGTAAGACATGTTTAGTGCGGTTTCGGTCACGTGTTTCTTTTATCCTTATTTGAAGAGTATGGAGAAAAACAAGAAACGTCACAAAATAGCTTTATTAGGAAAATTAAGTTTTAATATTTTAGACCACTAGAAAAGAAATAACATCTAATGAATTTAACTGTATTGTTCGCAAAATGAAGTTTATATCTTGCTTAGACATCACAAAAAAGAATGATTAATAAAATATTAATTATTCTTATCTGTGTTTCGTTCCAGTACAGAGTGGACATTCCTCATTTTTAATTAGTGTACTAAATCTTTAACACTATCTTATAGAGATATTTTGAATATTATAATCATTATGATTTAATAGTTCCAGAGTCTTGGTTATCACAAAAATGTGTTATAAAATGGTAAATCACGAAAAAAAGGAAATTCCTTGTTTTTACCTCCTTATCCTTCATTTATTTCGCAAATGTCAAAGAAAAGTCTCATAATGGTCAATAACTGATATGTATTTTTCGAAGATAGGAATTGTTCAATGAGAGATTCGATATAATCCAGAAAAGGAGAACGAGAAGTTGAATTAAATTAAGTTGAATTGAATCGGATAGCTTCCTAGGTGCTCAAACGAATAAGTTTCGATAAGTTTCCATGCATAGATATTCTTTTGTGCGGCTTTCGCGAAATAATTAGTACATATAGAGTAGCGAGAAAACTACTATTAACAATACGATGCATTTTAACCATATACGATCTTAGCTTCTGCGCGTGACAAAAAATAATATTGATGTAAAACAGATATTAAGATTTCCCTGTAATCTTCAACTCCAATCAAGTATCAACAATTTAACCGGTATTCAGGTCTCTTCGCTAGAATTACGCCATTTTATTTTGGTGCGACTAACATTTACCGAAGATCAAAGAGTTAAAGCGTATTAGAAATTGCTTGACAGCAACCTTAACACAAGCCGGTAGCATTTATAGCATTGAAGAGTACAAAACGAAAATTGAAGGGCGCAAGTAAAAGTGCAAACCCAGATTAGATCTTAAGCTACATATTAACTAACATGATATCCTATTAAATATATATATGTATCAAGCGACAAGGTTTTGTCGGTTTTTATATCTTCTATAGAAGAGCGTATTAACAAACGATGTATAACATATGTATATAAAACTTTTTACATGTCTTAATTACAAATACATATTCTCGTTGTTAATTAGGAAAATGTATATGATATGTAATAATACGGTTTCAATTGATATGTGCAGAGTTCAGACATCATGATGGCGCAGTGTATCTGCCGCGCGATGAATATCGCGTTTAACGAGATGCGAACTGTTCTACATCTTTAAGTAACGATATTATATATGTACATATAATACATATTACAATAGTTTTTCCGTAGACACAATGATACGAAAATCTAAAGTAATTGCGCAGTTCAGTGATTTTTCCTAATTCTGATTATTTAATTTCAGTCCCCTTTTACGAAACAAGGCAAAATTTTTTAATTATAATGTTCTTTTAATTTACTCTACTTACTAACTTAACCTAATCTAACCTATCTTTTTTATTAAATTTTGAAATTAAATAAATTAAATTGAAAATTCTAAATATGATATTTTTTTATAAAATAATAAAAGGTACATTAATTTCTCAAGTTCCTCCGATAAATCTGTTCGCTTCATGATGATAATTTTAAGTAAAAAAGGAATTGGCATGAAATAGTGAAAATTGGGAGAAGTTACTAAACTATAATTACCAAATCTGACATTGTTGATACGAGCACGATGGTACTGCATGAGATGAGTAAAGAGTAAGGAAAAGGAATGGAATTTGAACAGTGTTTAGAGATAGTGGTGTGGATCGTGAAACCTGAATATAACGCAACAACGCAACAACGCAACACTAGCCTACATCCAACCTGTCAAAATCCGTTCGAGGAAAGCAATGAATTTGGAGATTAAGAAGTTAGTCGTTCTCTCGAGAAAGCAATTTCGGCGACGCCTAAAATTAATCTGAACTGAAGCTACGGGGACAAACAAACAACTAGACAGAAATACAGGATAGTCACACGTGAAACCAATGAGACCACTCGAATATGGCGCGAGTCACGTGAAAAAAAGGAAAGAAAAGTAGGAAAAGGTCGAGGCACAGTCGAGGGGAACTTTAGAGTGTATAACAGCAACGAAACACTGTTGTTGGTATTTCAGTACCTAACCTTAACGCCGAACCTCCTCTTTCTTGCTCGTCGCTCGCTTTTCTTCTTCTCCTTCTCTCATCTCCGAGTCAAGGGTAAGAAAGAACGTGCGCTACTTTGGTATAAGAATTCCTTTTGCAAAAATACACTCGTCGCGTAGTGAATCACAGTCTGCGCACTCACGAACATCGAAACTCACGTTTGTTTACGAAAAATTGAAGTTTGTAAATAGTACCGATAAAACTGATACACATATAGATGTCCGAAAGGAATCGTAATAAGTGTTGCGGAAACACCGTCAAATCCGCTATTCCGTACCATTATCGCTTAAGGCTTAAGGAAATTCTCTAAATTGCGTTAAAAAAGAAGATTGCACTAAAATTTTATCGTATTTTGATCTTTCGCTTTCGCAAAACATTAAAAAACCAGGCATGTGTTTGTTGTCAATATGTTGAAGGAAAAAGTAGTGCTGCAGCATCATTAATCAAAATGAGAGCGAGTAAGATTGAGAGAGAAAGAGAAATAGCGGCGATGGGGAGCAGAATAGCATAGAGGGAGGGAGGGAGGGAGGGGAGAGAGAGAGAGAGAGAGAGAAAGATAGAAACAGGAACGGCAGAACGTTCATTCGTGTAGCAAAAGGCGAACAATGGTTAACAGCATACATTAATCGTTCTCACATCGAGAATCCGCATCCGATCGATTCTTTGGTACATTGTACACTGTTGCACTTACCACTTTACATAAAATACATCTCGTACGTACAATTGTAAAACAGATCACGAATATACTCACCACAAACAAATTTCGCGATAAACACTCCTAAGCTGATCCACAGGCCGTATTTACATCCACGCCGACCTGGGGTGGCGAAGAGCGCAGCCATTTTCTACATTCGAGAGCACATACTTCACTGTGACGTAGGGCGAGACGCGTCGGCCGCAGAGCGCAGGCTGATCAGGTTCGGCTCTTTCCGTTCTTCTACGGAAAGAACTGACAGCTTATTGGAGAGCTGGTTTTGTAGCACTTCGGCTGTTAAACAAAGACAACTGCTTGAGATTATCTAAAAGAGAGAAATAAAGATATATTCACGTATCAGCAGTGTATCTTTAATTCGTGGTACCCGGACAAACTATTTCGAATTTTTTCTAATCGAACGGTATTTCAAATAAATATGAAATTTCAAGCAAAATTGGTCCATAAAAATTTCTATAAATTTCAATATAGTCAACTTTTTATTTTTTTAATCGCATTTACGCACAGATACATCTTTGCAGTATTCTCAGTTTTCGTGATATATATTCGTGTTTAAATCATTATCTAATTCATCAAATTGTCCATTTAAAATGATCATTTGAAATGAAATTAAAATTTTATCCGAGAGAGATTTTTCGAACAAGATGTTTCGTTTAGTTCCTTAGTTTCTCAGCTTATTTGTTTTTGTACTGCATTATTCACACGTGGATTACATACTTAATTTGTTTAACATTTTATACGCGATTAAATTCTTAAAATCGCTAAAACGCCATTGTAGATCCTTTGCATCTTATCTGTAAAGATTTCACATTTGAAGCTACGTACCTGGTCTGTCATCGTAGCTATATAGTAGGGAGTGTGCGACGGCGCCCATAGGGCGCCATCGTGCCGCGACGAATGCGGTTTCTGAGATGTTTCTTATTCTCTCCTCTTTTCCTCTTCGTTGACTACATGTTCCTAGTACCGATGCTTTAGGGAACTAAGTCAGAAAGCTCATAAGGAAATACAAGAGAGAATGGTTTTTTAAAAAGGTGCGAAGGTTCTCGCGACTGACGCATGGACCTAGACAAAGCTGGAACTCAGCTTTATTGAATCTTTTCATTCCATCCGCATACATATTTATTGTCGACTAACAGACTAACCGTACCAGAATACAGAGATTTTATACAATTATATATTATGTAGCTCCACAGCAGAACATAAAATTACGATTAGTTAAACTTTATTCTAAGACACTCTAAGTTTCTCATTCGCTTCTTTTTCTTTCGATAATATTTGATATTTTTTATATTTTTTTATTTCGATATTTTATAGTGATATGTATACAATATATACATATAGTCCACAAAGAAATTTTTTATTCCGAAAAGCCGATTCCTTTACGTCGTGTACATCCTGACATATGTACGTATCGATATATCTGCATCGATATACGAGATAAAATGATAAAACGCGTGCGAAATGAGAGGAATCAGAGAGAAGGGCGATACATATTTTGCCGACAGTTTTGAAAGTGGTGCATTCGCACTTGTGCGGCGCCGTTTTGATAATCGAGCCGATTGGACAAAATGGAATGCACCATGGGGGTGCGCATCACGCTGAGCTTTCAACCTTTAATCTTTAACATCGCATACGTATACTATTTTTATTTCTTCAGGATGGATATCGAGTTAACTAACAAGTGAATGGGTAATACGTTTTCATTGAGAATGATATTTGAATTTGAGAAAAATAACTTTTTGAAGGTTGTGGAATTTCGAAAGACTATGTTCATTGTCATAACCATTTTCTTTGCTCAATGATATTTATCAAATATTACTGTTCAAACACAAGTAAATGACAAAAATTATCGACCGATACTATTTTATTCATTCGTTTTTTCATTCACCTCGATGTTAATGATTCTCAAATACCGATCAGGGAAAAATAAAAAATTACAAAATAGTTTAAAATCTGATAATCTTTTATGTTTCATCGAGATGTAACCCAGCGAGGAAAGAGTGAATGTAAAAATCGTAAATGAACGAAACAATAGGAGTAACGACTACGAAAGCAAATGGATTCGAAGATAAGATTAATAACATCGTGGTGATATACATATGCGTAGAGACGATAGAGAAACGTGAACGTAGTAATATGAGGATATTGTACGTGTAATAAGAGGTACACGTTACGAGCAATATTATCGCGTGCGAGCGCAACGAACCGAGGACGTTTGATCAAAGCACCATAAATGTGCTTACTCAAGAAGAACTACATATAGGGATAAGATAAAAAGGCTGCATAGACATCGTAATATCATATATCGTGAAATACTGACTATACCGAGCCAGAAAGTATCCACTTCATTCATCAATTTATTAATTTACCGACTCGTTGAATCTTTCGACCCGACAACGCATCTCTCTTCATATACACACATATGGACTTAAGTAATACATAGTACTTACACTATATTACCGATAGTTGTTCTCTTTATAGTAATAAGTGGATTTTTATTTATCTGTTCGAAACTTAACAAAGTGGAGTATTCGTTGTAATTTTTAATAGATAACAAACACAGCGTAATGATAAATATCAACAAATTGGAAAGAATACATCATGATTCGATCGACGATAAACTTTGCTAAATGATGTTATTTAACGATGTTTGATTTATGTTCGATATAAAAAGATCTGATCTGAATACTAACTTTGAGATTATAATCACTTGAGGATTTACCCTCTTGAGAATGAATTTGTTCAATTAAACGCGTTAAATCGAACTACCTGCCCCGATAACAGCTTTCCGTTCTTCGAACGAGTCTCGTGTGCCCATTAGGGATAACGATATCTTTAGAGCAAAGTGTTATCGCTAAAAGTCAGGTGTGTACCGGGGCATCTAGTGCTCGATCAAAGTAAACTTGCCGACGACAACTTGACAACAGAATTCGAAAGGCAAACAAGCTCTCTTTTTCTCTTTCTTTGTTATTTCACTACTTACTACCTTTATTTTTTTCCGTCTCGCACGCGTGTGTGCGCGTTTTATTTTCTCAAAAATACTCTTTAGCAAAGTATGTTTTAAAATTTGTCGATTAATTTCTGTCTCCTCTCTCTTTTTCGTCTCTTTCTCGTAGGCATGTTCCACGTGAAATTATAACGCCATCGGAACAGTAACTTGCCATCAAATGTCGTACTTGATGCTATGACCATTGGTGACACCATGACGGTGTTGTATGTATATTAACTATCAGTGCCTAATTACTGTTATTAAATTTTGTGAAAGTTTCTTATATGTAAATTTAGGAAAATTTTTCGCAACCTATCAAACAATATTTTATTAATTTTTTACGGAAATAGCTGGTCACTGATGAAAGTTACGCTTGGAACTAGCTACTTGTCATAATGTTAATGTTCAATTTGCTTTCAACAGAGTTCACGCGAATGATGTTTGATCTGTCTCTTGTATAAATCGCATTTTAATAAAATTTTTGTTACGAATTTCCACAAGAAGGTCATACGTAGCTGCTTGCTATTTGAACATTTTCCACGGAAGAATTTTATGTACATATCGTGTGTATTACATAAAACATTTTAAAACTTCATTTTCAGATTTATTTGAAATTTTACCATTACGAAAATTTACCATTTTACCATTATAATGATATTTTTAAATGTTTCATACACATTTATATTTATAAACGATTTCTATGAATTCGCGAGTTATTGTATGTTACTTAGTCAAGAAATTGTGAGAGAAGATACAGTATTCGAAATAGAAAGTAGAACATAACTATTGCGAATGGAACTTATTTGATTCCAGAGCTCACAGCGATAAGAGAAGGGTATGTTGTATACTAGTTACGGTCCTGATACACTTAGTTAGTCCTTATTCAGAGATGCGATGGATGAAGGTGAGGCGCGAGGGCAGGCACCTATAACAAAGATCCATCGGAACCGGTTTCGTGTTCTGCCCTTTTTTTACATTCCCGAAAGAGGTCCCGCCGAGCCACGGGTGTGAAAACCGACACTCACCCCCACTTGTTATTTTGTCAAAACAAAGCCCTGTGGAAATTATAGGAATTACGCAGCATCATCAACTTGCTCATTTCTCTTTTTTCCTCTGAACATTTACTCCTGTCAAATTATTCTCGACCGCACACGTTCTCAGTACGTTTTCTAGCCCTACCCTGATCGAACGTAACGCCGAACGAATTCCATCATTCTACCGTTCTACATTCCTCTCCATTCAATCGAAATCGAATGTATCACACATAGATTTTAACGAAATCTAAGATGGAAGAAAAAGGAAAAGGCAGAGAGTGAGAGAGAGAAACGGGAGAAAAAGAAAGAAATTACAAAATTAATCTTTAAATTCACACAATCGTGAAAATAATAACAGAACAATAATTTTACACTAGAAGATGTAAGAAGATACTAAGAAGATACTAAGATGTAAGAAGTTTTTAGACTATTAGACTGCTCAATAAATTTTATCCGTAATACTAGTATTTATTTTTATGTTTACTCCTATAACGTTTCTCAAGCTTGTGTCAGTTCCTATATATTTTACAAAATTATTCAGATCTTTTGCTCTTGTACTTTCTCCGCATTTTACTGTTATAATCATAATGCAGAAGAAGTTACTAGATAATAGAAATATTTCTGTATTAATTGTATTCAATATTAAAAGAGTTGCTTAGTCAATTTAAAGTTATTCCATTACAATTAATTGAAATTTACTTCACCTATCATTTTACTATGACAAGCTACTTCATCTGCATTTCCAATCGTTCGTTCTTTTACAGAAACCTGTTATATTGACACAGGGTAAATTTCTTGTCAGGCGGTAACGATGATTTCGTCTATGTTTTTAGCACACATATCTCCTTATCATTTTAATGTCACATGTTACATTACCGACATATCATAGAATAACATTACGAAATTAATAGTGGTTAGAATTAAAATAATCTCCGTGAAATTAAGAATATGATGTATAGTAGAACAGGATACATCTAATGAGTCATCAACTCATCACAGATCTTATAATTACAAATAAAAGAAAGAATTTCATTTCCTTATACATAATATTTGTACGTCAATTTTACAAATTCTCATTTGAGAGAATAAACAATTGATTGGGACGGTTAGGTAACCCACACTCACACACATTCTCTCAAAAGAAAATATCGAATTCTTCATGTTAGATTTCACATGTTTTAATCGTCGTAATAAAATTTTGATAACATATACTATACGGTCGTATGAAATCTAGTTACGTATCTGACATTTATTTTTTAGTAATAACTGAAATTTTTTAGTGACAGAAACATGAGTGAAGATATAAAATGCTCTCAATACGATGTTAAACAAAATAAAAAATTGTCACACGTTTTCCCTTTGCAAGCATCTGGACGATGTCAGTCTATCAAAGAAGTAAGTAAATTCGTCTACATTGTTCTGCTACATATATCATATGATACACCACATTTCTAGCCAGGTTATTATACTTGTTCAATTCCTTAAATCGCAAATCAACTTTATAGAGTAACGTGACGCATACGATATGTAAGGAACAAGATTACTTGAATGAAAGAAATATTTTCAATATATTCCATTTTCTGCTCTCTCATGTGATCATTCATCAACCAGCAGATCCTATCCAATACTTGTATGAATTGCTCGATGATTTTATATTATTTAGATCGGGGCTCAAAGAGCCACGATTACTTTGGACAGAAAAGTATGTTACGTTACTGTGGCCACTGTCACGTTTGAAAATGTATGTGTGCATATTTCATTCTTATTCCATTTATTTAGGCATCTTAATGCGATATTCGAAAATATTCTTTTCCATGATTCTGAATTTTTACCTTTGGATGGTTTTAAAACTGCTATGAAAACGATGGGCGTGCGTTCTTACGATCCATGTCCAGATCAGCTTGTCCGAGGATATGTAGATCGGCAAACTTTTTGTACGGAAGCGTAAGAGATAACCTTTCGTTGCCTTATCTAAGATGGATTTACAAATTGCGCTTGAATATTTATAAATCAAAAAAGAATGGGAATGTTCGTATTCTTTTCCAGATCGAACAGCATGAAAAATGAATTGTTGCATATGGCGACTGAAACCAGTCGACGTACATAGGCGTGAAGCAGAATAACTTATAATTCCTTTGCATATTGTATACTTTATCACAAAGCGTATATATTTTATGTCTATTTATTATTAAATATATACAGTGGTTCACGAAAATATTCGAACACTTATCATGGAAAATTTTTATGATATATTAATTAATAGAAATTTTTTATATATATTATGTGTGTTATACAAAACATTTTGAAATTTCATTAGCAATGTATTGAGACTCGATCTCATGATTATATACTGATAAAATTTGAAAGAAATCTAAAAATGTGTATACAAACTACAAAATATTTAGCACAAACATACGTTTCTTAAAGGTCACAAAGATGTTTAAACAATCAAATATTCATTATATTAATAAACCCCGATATTCAGCGGAATCATCTTTATATGTTTAAGATGTTTGTAGTAAATGTCTTGCAATTTCTATATGTATTTTCACGTTGATTTCAATATCCAATGTAAATATAGTAATAGTCATATCATAAAAGTTTTCTACAGTAAATGTTCAAATATTTTTGTGAGCTATTGCATTATTACGATGCAAATTTTATTTATATGAGTAGAAAAAAATGAATTTCTTTTGGTAATAAATACGATCAACGATATGTTCTTGTATCACGTCGAAAAAGTATAGAAACGAAAGGAAACGAAAACGAGACGAGACGAGAACAGAAACATGACAAAGCCACTCGAAGAACCAACCAGAGAGAGGAGAGAAGGGTGAGAGTCAACAGACGAAGCGAGTCGAGGTAAAACGAGTCGACTCGAGTCGAAGTGGACTCTAACGAGCATGGTAAAGAACGTCAGGCTAGAGAGAAAGTGAGTGAGCGTGCGTGCATGCGAGCAAGCGAGCGCGCAACCAAACGATATAGTTCGAAATAGTTGTGCACAAGTTGTGTAAACGGTGTGGCACGCGTAGCTGATCAAACCGATCGAGATTTGCGTGTGGTTTAACTTCGCCGTACTATAACATCGCCTTGTGATCAAACCTTTCTACTTTCAACGCATTCAATGGTAACAAGCATGATCCTTCGAATTTCCTCCGTCGTGTTCCTCGTGCGTACACCATTACACGATCGTTCGACGAAGAATACGCAGTGTAGAAACCAGAGCAAGTAGTTTACACCAGTGAGCGCAATCTAAGGACATTCGTGATTTATTTTGTCTTTGAGTTCTTTAACGCTAGACTATTACTACATCGTTATGCCATTCGCATTTCTAACAACGATGGTTAATCTGAAATCAAGTATCGTGCTTTCCTGTAACAGCGACGAAATTATATTAGGAGAGTGAAATATCAATATTTCGAAGAAAGAAGAACTTTACTGTCGAATACCTGTACACGCATTCGTGTACAATCTTTTTGCTAACACAGTACCGATTTTCTTTATACTAGTATACATACATATGTGTAAGGAAAACGTACATATATACATGAATATTTTCCCTGTAAAATTGTAAAAAATCATAACCAACGATGTTGAAAACGTATACTACCACTGTTACTACTGCGAGTTAAATCGAATCTGGAATTTAAGAAACATCGGATTGGGAAGATTTCCTTTTGCAGAAATGCAAATTCTAATTGAAATTTAGTCGAAACGATACGGAATCACGAAAAATGAGACCGCTCACATTTATGGCCTGTTCGGTGCTTTTACTATCTTTACTGCTACTCATTAGCATCGTGTCATCGGCCCCTTCCTATGAACATGTTGCCCTTCAGGCTGCCGACCAATGTGATTGGATTGGAAGGTTAGTATTCTTTATTCTTGTTATATTCTCGATTTCGATCGGTCCATAAAAAATTTACATATTCAGTTTGAAATATTATGAAATATTTGTAAGCTTGTCTTTCTATCCACATTTCTTTCCAATGATTTACTCCGAAACCCGCGCAATTATCATTTTCCCTCCAATTGAATCTGTTACGCAAAAATTTCATCAATTTTATCCCCACGTTTACATTTAGGTGCTTATGCATACCTGTATATCTTTTTAAATTCCTCTTGATAACGGGTAACGAAACCATGTATGTATCTAATAAACATATATGTATATATATGTACATATACATATATATAAACTTTTATTAAGCGCGAAACCAGTCGCCCGACTTACGGTGAAACCGGTTTTCCTCGTCCAGCGAACAAACACAAGCAAACCTAAGAAAGATCGCATGGACTGGACTAGAGCATTCGATTTATCATCTCTTTCTCCTTTATAAGGGAGAATGAGTGGCCTGCGTGCATGTATTTATGTATATCTACGTATGCACGTATGTACGTATATATGCGCAAGTAGAAAGAAATGTACAATAAGCTAAAAAAGAAGAATGATTACGTGGCCAAGTGCAGTTGTCGATAATAACCATTATCATCCTAAAAAACGAAAGAACCGTTTCTGCTGTTATAATTCCATTTCAACTGGAGACTTAAAAAAGAAAGAATCAAGATGATATAAAGATACAGGGAAATTGTCTGAGTATCTTTCATCTCTGGAATATGTATAATATACCAAAATATAATATGATTGTAATCATATACATATAAGAAGATAGAAATAAGTAATGTATATTTAATCAGGACGTAAATAATTTCTTTCTCTGCCTGATTACGTTGCAGCGGAGGTGGAGGTCGAGGTGTTCGACCAGTATATCTGCGATGTTCCAGAGGAACGGTACTTTGGCGGTATCCACGAGGAGCTTTACGAGTTGTTCTCTCGCCCCCTGTTTTAGCTGGATTCGTATCGAAAGCTAATTACGGAATGAATCACGGAAAGGGCAACGTCAATAAGAAGAACGACAGCTATTGGAATAACAACGATGACCCATTTCAGTTATCCGGTTTCCGTACTTGTACCAAGATTTCAGGTCCAGTACGAGTATATCTGGAAACTCATGGCAAACTTCGGTCAATATACTCGCCGAGAGACGGCAAAGATATAGCTTCACATAGATGTTTTCATGCGAAAAAACAACCCGCAGCACTTTACATAGAAGCGGAAGAATTTACGTTGGGTGAACTTCACAATGCGAGATTACAATACGATTTAGAAGTACGGTATGTCGACATTCGACAAGGAGTATCGCAACGATTTAATGATGAGGAGGAAGACTGTAGACCGTGTACTATGGATGAACTAGCTAAGGCGTATTGTCAAAGCGATTTCATAGCCAGGGGTACCGTAAGTGCTGTCCAGAGACGACCAAATTTAGAAGCTGCCGAACTCGTCCTTAGAGTAACAAAAATTTTACGTCGGATCGAAGAGAATGAGGTAACAGCTTTTCCTTGTCTCTTTTGCTATATCTGTTCACAATTGTATACATAGACATGTTTGTAAATTAACGTTCATTTTGATGTATTTCGAAACAGAGTAACAACGATGCAGATCCTACCGATTCCCATGACCGTAAAAATGTTCGTGTAAGGGTGCCAACTGCCTGTGATGCACGTCATGGCCAAGGAGAATTTGTGATAATGGCTAAACGAAGACTCGGTGATCTTGTTCTGGTCTGTGCACCGAGAATAGAAACTTGGGCAAAGACAGTCCGCGAATTGGAAACTGCACCGTGTGTTCTTCAAAGTTAGCACACCCACGTTCCAAAAATCGCCTGTAAATAATTTATTTTCCTATTCTGCGTTGTATGAATATCGATCTCTAAACTGTGATATTGTTTTGTGGAAATTTTATCGTGAGAAATACATGACTTTTTAGCAATATAACTAACAATTTCCATCTATCTCTGTTATGATTATGTATCCCGAATTTTAACCGAGCGGTAGCAATTATTTGAATGCGTGTTTAGAATTTTAATCTAATCAATCGCCAATCGTCAATTTAGAAATTTAAACGATTATGAATACACTTCTAATTCTTATTTGTTTCATATATTTATACAAGATTAAAATTTCAATCTATATGAGTTCACTTGCATTACACATTGAAACGTTAGTTTAACAGTCACATTGTGATATGTACACACACGAAAAATCAGTCGTAGTGTAGAAATAATTTACAATTATTATGCTATGTTCGAAACTAATAAATATGCGCGTTCAGTTTATTTCATATTTCGCAACTCTGACTGTGAAGTGATCAATTTACAATCCTATATTATAGTAATGTTTATAAATAATAAACAATTACTCTATCGTTAGATTTATATTGAGTTATATTACTTCTCAATCATCGATACCATTGATGCAAAAATAATCATTAATGTCGTTGAGACACTGTTGTTATTAATATTATTATTATTATTATCACAAATAATATGTATTAAGCCCTTTTTGTTTTACACGATGTAAGTTTTACACATTGCCAAAGCGAAGGAATAACACGATACATGGTCCCAAAGAAACGATCAAAAATTGACATATTGAAAATTTATGTAAAATTAAAAAATTACGAATCAATATTTTCATATGGTGTGCAAGAAACAATGCTTGAGAAATAAAAATTGATCACCATTTACTAGGACGTATTTAATACAATTTTAGTTGTTATTAGTCTGTTCTTAATTCTTCATTCAATTTGTTCTTAATTCAAATTCGTTGCTTTGGAATAATTACAAGCGTTTCATCATCTCTTTTCTATTTCATCGTAATTCTTTTGTCGTCAAGTTTGTTTATAAGTTATAATGCACATATAAGAAGAATATATTGCAACAGCAATACTATTGAGAAGCGCATACACGCGAAATTTTGCAACGATAATATATTTGTCATTTGCTGGTCGAATATACATTGCAATTATGAATCAGATATGGATATTCTACACGGTAGTTCATTTATCAATGGATTATGTACAATACGATACGACAATCAGAATTTTTCATTTATTATGCGATTATCGTATTGTTGTATAAGGATAATTAGGACATAATGGTAAAATGAGATCGTCCATATTTGGCAAAACAACCAGTTTTTCAAATTCCCTGAGTAACTTAGTTTCTATCCATTTTGTTATGTAAACGATATTAACTGTTCTCTCACCAACCGCGGGTTTTACGGTAAGACTCACTTTCGGTACAGGCTTAAAACCGTACCATAAACGATCGGACGGTGCTGGTGGAATGTTTAATGATAGACAACCTTCAATACTTGAAACGGTAACCATCAACCGAATCTCCGTATTTGAAACACCTTCCATAGCCCTTCGAACATAGGACAGTTCGGTGGCCTGATAATTGGAACACATGAAAAAGCAAATATTAATAGATATTGATCTGAATGTTACTAAATAAATTTTTAGAAAATGTAACAAAACATATTTACATGTTGAAAATATTTATTTGCAGCTATTTTATCCACCATACTAAGAAATTTTCTTCCAGATGATTGTGTAGATCTGCAAAAAACAAACGAAGAAAGAAAGAGAGAAAAGAAAAACCAGATAGATTAAGATATCGACGTAGAAGGAAATGAATGATAAAATGATATTACTGTTATAACTTACGTTGTTTCTTTGGACATATTGTACGATTGTGTTCTAGAATTATCACAATCCTCTTCTGTAGACGTTTCTGGCGTATCTTCTACATCACTATCGAAAATTGGTGATCTAGTTATTACTTCGTTTGATTTTTTTGTTGAAATAATCGTATCATCAGGAACTGATCCAGTTCTTGTCAATTTCATTAAATTCAATTTTGTTTCAACAGTCATAGTCAAGGATCCTTTATATGTTATATCTAAATTAAGCCAGAGACCTCTTTCGTTAATTACTGGTTTTGTTACATTGTGAATAACAGGAGATCCTTGACCTATTGCTACCTCTGAAACCAAAAGGCACTCCATAAAATATGGTAGTTTTATGTTGGATAACTTGCGTTGTATTTTATCCTGTATAAGATGTATAGTTTCAGGACACTTGCGTACGTCGAAAAGTATACGAGCTATTAGACAATTAATCCAAAGTGAGTTTTCAGCAGATGTGGAAATTGCACCTTCTGACATTGGCGAACAGCTACTATCCAAGTATTTTGCCATATAAGCGTTATAATTAAGCTCAGGTATGGTTTCGTGTGAATTACTAGCTGAAAGAGAGCTTTTTGATTCTGCGTTGATTTTATGTTGCGTTGATTGAGTATTAGGTATAGTGGACGACGTATCAATCGCAAACAATAATGAATCATTTTTTTTAACGGATCGAGATGCAGCTAAAATTAAACGTCTGTACCAATCTTCTTTTTCACGATCAGTTCTGGCAAAAATAAATATTTTTAATTTATTCTTTCGTTCACCATTATTATGGTGTTCTCCTCCCTCATCCCCCTTCCCATCCCTCCCCTCTTCCTCCTCTTCATCTTCCTCCTCCTCTTCTTCCTCCTCCTCCTCCTCCTCCTCCTCCTCCTCCTCCTCCTCTTCCTCCTCTTTTTTCTTATTTCTTTTCTTGTGTACTTTATTATAATAATAACTACCATAGTCATCAATTACCATCTGTGCTTTTTCTTCTTCTGATTTTTCTAAATCTTGTCCTTCTTTCCGTCCATTCTTTACTTTCTTTTCATAATCTCTTTCTCCTCCTACTTTTACTGTTATTTTCTTCCCTTCCTCTTCCTCTTCCTCTTCCTCCTCTTCATCATCTTCTTCTTTCATCTCATTCTGCCTCATTTCCTTTCTTTGTGTGCTCTTCTGTTGTTCTTCTTTTCTACTCTGCTTTTCCTCTTCCCACTCTTCTTCCTTTTCACTCCATGTTTTTACAATTGATTTCTTACAAGTTTTTATGTCGCTTGATATATCTTTTCGTTTCTTTTTTTTTTTATTAGTACTAGTGTAACTCTTTTTCAAATCTCTTCTTATTTTATCCTCCTCTTTCTGTTGTTCCTTGTAGTCTTCATCCTTCTTTTTCAACTTCTCTTCCATATAAATTTCTGTTTCTTCATTCTCTACAAAACATTCTTCGTATTCGTTGTCAAGATAATCACTAACTGAATCATAATTATAATTTTTATTGTCATCGTTGTCTTCATCGGTATCTTCCACTTCCACAAACTCACAAAATTCTTGTTTTACTATTGGCTCCTCATTCTCCATATTGACAAACAAAATTTCATTCTCATCTTGTGTTTCTTCATCTAATTTTTTTGTATACTTCTTATCAAATTTATATTTGACTTTTTCTTTTAGGTCCATTTTGTGATAACTATTTATCGAATATTCATCATTGGTTGTACTTTTCAAAATTACATTACAAATTAATGCTTCCTTTTCAAGGGCTATACAAATCGGATATTTTTTACTCCATCTTCTTCTTCTGGCAAGCCCGTGGGGAAGAAGTTCTATCTTTGCTCCAGTTAAATTATAAGCTCTCTTTTTAATGAATTTTAATTTATGTTTAGGCTCATCCCAGACAGCTTTCTTTGGAACTTTTATCCTGGTTTCCAGAATACGCAAAATATTTTCCTCCATTCTGAAGAAAACAGACTTTGTGCGTGCCACGTGATAATTATTCGGTTCATAATTATAAGGCAATTCATTTAACCAACCTTGATATCTTTCAACCACAGCATGTTCCTCTACAGCTGGAATCTCTAAAACATGTATTGGCTGACTAGAAAGGCATTCTTCATCTGGCAAAGTGGTTAAAATCTTCTTCAATTTTGTTACTATGTCATAGAAGGTAACAGTTACAAAAACACCCATCATAAATCCCAGTAAATACTCTGCTAATGGAATAACGTAATAAATGCAGGAAATAGCAATAAGAACAGCAATAGATTTATATGTTGCTTGGCAAATTAATTGTTTAATCAATTGTAAAAACACAGTTTTGAAATCTATTTTCTTTGAAAATGTTACTGAGCTTGTATAGGTCTGTTGTGGGAAAATGTTATAATTATTGTTACTACTAGGTGGCTCTGAATTTGATGAATCATTTATTGAAGAGGAAGGAACGTCTTCGCTGATGTTTTGTGGAAATTCAGAAGCTTCAATGCCACTCTCAACACACTCATCCTGTAAACTTTTGTCTTTTAAGCCAGTTTTTACTCCAGAAAAACCTACGTATCTGGCTGCATTGCCTCTTTTACGAATATCATCCACCTTTTCATCGCTAGGTGTAACACAGCCTTGATCCTCTAAATCACTGACACTTGAGCTTTCTGCTTTGGAATGACGTCGTTTCCGTTTGTCACTTTTTATTTCAGACAGTTTTTCCTCGAATGTCTTGGTTATTTTTCCTTTAATATCGGAGAATACTTTCCATGGATCCAGGGATGGCGGCGTACCTTCTAGCAAAATATTTTCCGCACTGACAGAACGGGTTTCCGAGTTGTTTTCGGAAATATCCGACTCGTGAATGCATCTCGATGGAGTAGAAGTTACTTTGGACGAGATCTTTTCGCATTCAGGTGTTAATCGCTTCTCTTCGTCTGTGCTAGGATATATTTCTTCCAATTCATCGTCACTAGCATGGTAATGAATTACAGGAACTGAAGTTGCAATAGGTTTACCTTGCCGAAAGAGAAACAAACGATCGATCAAGTACCTTTTGTCATATCGCTATTACGTTAACTCTGTAAAATAGATACTTATTTATCGGATTTTACCTATCTATCTAAATTAGTCTCACCTTTTATCATTGCCAGTGTTATTTTTCTCGGGCTGTGTTTAGCACTCATGGTCGAAGCGAATTGGTTCGATAATCAGCCGATTCATAAACATCCTTTAACGTACATCATCACGAATGTCGACTACGTTATTGCTTAGAACGATAATCATTTTATCATTTCTTATTAATCTCTTACTATCACTTTAATCTTTTCTTATGATAAACATAATCAGAGAAACATTTGCGCGTTTATTTTCAACACCCAACTTTTGGATTCGTGTGATCCAAATATGTGCACTTATATATAAATATATATATGTACATATATGCACATATAGATACTGTATTCACACTAACATCAATGTTTAATAATAATATCTCAAATGTATACAAATTTTACTTTGTACGCACTGCCTTAAAGTTAATACTTTGTCCAAAATTATTCATATTTTTTCCACTGATATTTACTACTTGTCTCATTTTATTAAACCTATATTTCCACCATATACGCTTTGCTACGTTTACATAAAATATTTACAGTATATACTATAAATGTCAAAATTAACCAAAAATTAAGACAGTTGAGTTGTGAGTCGAGCGTTAAGATTATGCAATAGAGTCAATTACAAATTACTAATGTTTCGTGCTTATTATTAAACATACTTACAATTAGTGCATTGTATTGACAATACAATACTTTGGCATACGCGATGCACATGAGCCACGTGTCCATGACGTTATCTATGTATACTTTGGATGTATGCGCGAATCACTGAGTTATCTGCTGCGTCTCAAATATTTTAATATTATACGTTTTCTTCTTACTCTTAAAATTCCCTATTAATCGTGATGAGTCATTAAATTATTTAATTCTATCTATAATACATCAGTTTTGAAAGTAAACAAGCTGTGTATAACAAAAATTATGCATTTTATTTTTGTTAAGATATATACCATGTGAGATTTTAGTTTATGATTATCTTTCAACGTATACGTACTTAGTAGTACCTACGCGAATAGCAATGTTAACTGTGAAAACAAACTTCTATCGGTTTTTTAAAAAGTCATTAAATTTATATCACGATACTCAATATGTATGTAATATTAAGTATATATGAAGCAAAAGGAAGACAAAGTATTTTGTAACAGACACATTTGACGATGGGTATTTAGGAGAGATTTTCGAAAATTACGAAAACACTTGGACGAGATGACGAAAAAAGTCGTCGTTTGTTATAGAGAGGGATGTAAAATTAGAATATCGTACCATTTTATAGATATAGTTTATTGCTTTTAAAACACCTATTTATTTTGGTTAACATATAAACAACTAATTACATAAAATACAAATCATGCGATTTGGGCTTATACTAATCTTTTTGACCATTGGACTTTTCATTGAGAATGTCTGTGGTCAAACTGAAAGATCACAGAAATCGGATTATTTTAAGACCTCTGAGGGAGAAGTATGTTGATTTTTTTGGTTCTTCTAATGTACATAATTAAAAAGTTTCCTCTATAAATTTAAGATGAACTTTTTGTAGCATAAACAAAAGAGGGATACGGAATTAATACCAGAGCAAGATGATCCTCTCTTAATATTTTCTACATTAGATGGTTCCTTGGTTGGTATAAAACAACGCTCTGGGAATGTGCTCTGGCGACAAAGCGATGGTATTGTTAATAGGTATAATTCATAGGATCTAGCTTTTACCAAACTAGTATAACCATTTTTAAGCATTTGTTGCAGAACCAATTGTCAAGGTACCAGTTGATCTTGGCAGGACTTCCATGTGAGTATATTAGAATTTATTTTGTGAAAGTATTGTTGTAGTCATAACTCAATTATTATTATTAAGTTCTGTGCTTGTTTCAGGCCTATGTTTTTACCAGATCCAAAGGATGGTTCTTTGTATATATTTGGGGCAGAAACTGAAGCTCTAAAAAAGCTGCCATTCACCATTCCACAACTTGTGACTAATAGTCCTTGTCGTAGCAGCGATGGAATATTATATACTGGTAGAAAGATTGATACTTGGTTTGGTATTGATCCTAGAACTGGTGAAAGGAAGCAACTACTAGGATTTGATGAAGTTAAAAATACTTGTCCTCTAGAAATGCAGAATGTTGTATTTATGGGACGTACAGAATATAATATCATGATGGTGGATAGCAAGCAAAAGAATCGAAAGTGGAATGTTACGTTTTATGATTACACCGCTACAAAAATGGAACCTGAAGGAATAGAAAATTATGGTTTGACTAATATATAACTTTTACATATTGCTTTGTTATATGATATATTACCATGAATGCAATAGCAATTTTATTTTATAGATCTGGTTCATTTTGCGACAAGTTCGACTGGACGGATTGTTACTGTAGATAGAAGATTAGGAATAATTTTGTGGGAGCTGGATGTACAGAGTCCAGTGATAGCAGTGTACATCGTAAGGGAAGATGGCTTGTTAACAGTTCCTTTTACTAGTGTTGCAGATCAAACTTTGAATCTTCTTCTAAAACGTTTTGCAAACAAACCGAGCGACATTCAATTATTGTTAGTAATTGATACTTTTATAAATTGCTTGATTCAAGTATTCATCGTTATTGTTTTATGTGAAATTAATTCACAATACCTGTTCTCTTTTCACAGTCCAACATTATATATTGGCCAACATAGACACGGACTGTATGCCTTACCATCTCTTGTAGATTCAACAACAGCCACAATATCGAGTAATATTGGTCAGTTGCTACTTGAAGGTCCATTATCAGTTCCACAATTAGCAAAAAACGACAATGGAAATGTTTCTCTGTCTAATTCATATTTTGACAATACTGACTTTATTGCTCAGACTGGATATCAGGCAGTCATAACACTAGGTAATGGTAATGATTAAAAATAATTGATTACTTTAATTAATACTAATATTATTTACTAACCGAATTTTGTGAACTTATTTGGAGAACAGGTCACTACGAAATACCAGCTGAATATAAATTGCAGGATCAACAACCACTTCAAATTACTGGTCGGTCCGATCCTGTCATCGAAACATTACCTTTGCAATATTTCAATTCCACAAAACAATCATTATTCAGCTTACAAAATGATGATAAATTTAACAACAATGGAAATAATGGATCGTGGCGTGAGTTGATGCAGAATACTTATATAATGGGCAAGAATTGGCTCAGTCAGCAAGAAAATAAAGGATTAAAATTAACGTTAGTCGTATTGCTGGGATGTATACTAGCAATGTTCTGGTACTTTAACGCACAATTTAAGGAGTTTCAACAACTTTCTCAGGTATGTTTTTTCTTTGCATTGGTGTACATTTGTTTTTCATTATATTTAGTTTTCCTTTGCTATTAGTGTATTAGTTCTATCTATATCTCTAAAAAGTAGCTAGTTTACGTCATTGGAATTTCTAAACGATCAACAATTTTTTATCACAGGGTTCTCGGGAAAATAGTAGTACCAATGATTATTATGGAATGCGATTAAACACACTCGTAGTTCCTGAGGATATAGGTGAGGGAGTAGTCAAAGTTGGCAAGATAACTTTCGATACTGGACAAGTTTTAGGCAAGGGGTGCGAGGGAACTTTTGTATATAGGTAATATAGAAGAAAGATAGTATGCTTTCTCACTGTTTTAATTAAGCTATACAAAATATATGACATTGGAATTTTATACATATTTTCAGAGGTAGTTTCGATGGACGCTCTGTAGCTGTAAAGCGTTTGTTACCAGATTGCTTTACATTTGCCGACCGGGAAGTAACACTGCTCAGAGAATCGGATGCGCATGCAAATGTTGTGCGATACTTTTGCACTGAGCAAGATAGGATGTTCAGATATATTGCATTAGAATTAGCTGAAGCGACTTTGCAAGATTATGTGGCGGGAAAGTACGATAAACGAAAAATATCCGCGAAAAGCATTCTGCGACAGGCTACATCAGGATTAGCCCATCTCCATCTTCTTGATATAGGTAAGTTTTAGGTTTCCCTGTGATCGCTAAAACACTAAATATATCTATATCAGTATTGTCTTTTTAACAACTTTCTGTTTTTCCTTTTGAACGACAGTGCACAGAGACATCAAACCTCACAATGTGTTATTATCAGTCCCAGGACCACGCGGAGAAGTAAGAGCTATGATATCGGATTTTGGTTTATGTAAGAAACTTCAATTGGGTCGCGTGTCCTTTTCGCGTAGATCAGGTGTAACAGGAACCGATGGTTGGATTGCACCAGAAATGTTAAATGGGAACAGAACTACTTGCGCCGTAGATATCTTTTCTCTTGGCTGTGTGTTTTATTATGTTCTTTCTGATGGAAAGCATCCATTTGGAGATCCATTACGGCGGCAAGCTAATATTCTTTGTAAGAATATACATAGTACTTCGTTTATTTCCAACTTTTGTTTATTTTATTGAGTGCGGATAAAACTGCATCTTCATTCTTTCTCTTTTCTTTTTCGATTTCTATTTCTGACAATGAGCAAATTCGATATATCATAGGCGGAGAAAGTGATTTAATGGCACTTCATGATGGAATTTCCCAGAATGACAAAGAGTTGGCGTTAGTGCTTATAAAAGCAATGATCGCAAGTAATCCATCGGAAAGACCACCTGTAATGGCGGTCCATGATCATCCAATATTTTGGGACCCTGCTACAATTCTTGCATTTTTTCAGGTGCTCTATTTATATTATTTCATACCTTCTTGTATTTAGATTATTTTAGCTATTTCCTATTAACTATTATCAAGGATGAAATTCATCCTTTCCAATTCCTTTTAATTTGTGAATTAGGATGTGAGCGATCGAGTGGAAAAAGACCAGATCGACAGTCCGGCCTTAATTGCACTGGAATCTAATAGCATGCGAGTGTTACAAGGAGATTGGAGATTAATTATTGACATAGAAGTTGCAACTGATCTACGAAAGTATAGAAGTTATCGTGGCGAAAGTGTTCGAGATTTACTAAGGGCATTACGAAACAAGGTTCGAGTACAAACATAAATTGTAAAGATCGAGAGAATGACGTTTGAATTTTATTTTTCGTTAATGGTTCCAATGATTTGTTGTAGAAACATCACTATAGAGAATTGAGTCCGCAAGCCCAAGAAAGCCTTGGGTATATCCCCGACAAGTTTACCGATTATTGGCTCTCTAGATTTCCCACTTTACTTTCGCACGTATGGTGTGCTATGCAAGGTTTCCGCGAAGAGCCAACATTAAGGGGATATTACCACGCTGATTACATATTCGCAAATACTTGTGAAACAGAATCTTTACAGATACAAAATACGCGACCGACAGATTACATGATAACGTCAAGTCCCTGGAAAGTCCAAGATAATATAGATTGGAGTCCGAATAGAGCAAGATGTCGTGGTCAACGAAGAAAACACGAAAAGAAAAAACTAGAAATACCAGTTGCTTGGACCTTACCTTCGAATTAGAGAATCAATGAGTTGTGGTTTTATGTTATTTTATCAACATGATGTATATATGTACTTCATTAGCGAAGAGATGAACGTACCTTTTCAGAAATGCGCTCAAGTAACGACACTGCAATTATCAGTAGATTTTTTAAAAAAGGTCAACTAACTCACTAAGCGGTGCAAAAAATTGAAAATATTTGTAAATAATGCGATACTAGTAAAGAATATTTGTAAAAAAAGAGGAAAATAAAAAAAGACAGAAAGAATTCATCGTGTTAAATATAGATCGTTTATTTTGAAAGTGGTGCAGTCCATTTTTTGGTTGTTTCGAGAAAATTAGAGATTAGCATATTAGTCAATTCAAAAATATAGATTATGTCAAGTCTGGAAATATTTTTACTAATTTATCGATATGTAATTTGATTATATAAATTTCTTTTAGGCGAATTTAACTAAAATAATATTTATTTATAGGCTATCAATGGACTTACACCATTTTCATAATTAGTCAATTGTAAAAATCATTTAATTTCAATTGTGAAAAATTAAATATCACTTAAAATATATTTTGTATGAATCCTATTTTGTTTATAAATAATAACATAATAGGAGTAATATTTTTTATTTTGGACGTTAATTATATTTATATATTGTTAAACTTAACATAAAATATTGATATTATTTATTTATGTTTTTTATGTTGTAGTGTTTCGAAATATTCATGATGCACAGGAAGTATATAAGGTAATAACTGCTCCATATCTTTATATTTTTCGTATGTAATAGGTCTGGCATCGTTATACAAAGGCGTCAGGGCGGTTCTTTCAAATTTTAGCGGTTTTCCCTGATATGTAGGTGATAAATCTAATGTCTTAAAGTCTGTGCCCTCCATCGATGTTTTATATAAAACAGTGTACATACATACATAAGAGTATACATATCCAATATATTTTCAGTCAGTTTATCTTTTCTCCGTTATTTTTTTTTTTTTACTCGTTTTTGAATTGCGTTTTGTAGATTTTTTGTTGAAATGAAATTCTCTCGTTCCATTTCGTGTAAAATAAATCTTTTATTTTGTCTACATTGTTTTATAACATCATAATAATCCTGTGGTGCGTACAAAAAATTCTTTTTTCGTACTACCCCGCCACCTATGTCTATGGAAATTGGACTTACACCACTTTCATAATTAATCGCTATGCAATTTCTTTTATTGGCCAATTTTAAATTGAACGCATTTGCATTTGTAAGCATTGGCGTTTTTTAAGATGTTAAATATTAACTAGTTATAAATAAAAAGTTTAAACTAAATTAATCACAAATTATGTGATATCTCATTTTTTTACCAAAATGGACTTACATCACTTTCAAAATAAACGGTCCATATATAGCATACCTAAATATGTACAAAATTTGTCTACTGTTTATGTAATATTTGCTCATTTGCTATAAAAAGAAAAACAGGACAAAATTTGTTTTCGATATAAAAAATATTATCTCAGTGGTATAAAAAAAACGGCTTTTGTTTACGTAAAGTGTTCAACTTTATTACTTATTGTTAGTGTGGTGTATCATTGCTGTAGTAAATGTCTGATATGATAAAATATTACTAGTTTATTGGTATAGAAAGAAAGATTTTTGATTACATAAAACGTTCAATCTCATTTTTGAGTTACGTCGTATCATTGCTGTACTAAACGAGTGGTGTGTAATATGTGATAAAATATTATTACCTGCTATTACTACTTGCTTATACAAAACGGTAAATCTTAGTTTTAAGTTATGTCATATCATCGTTGCAGCAAATGAGGGATGCGCGATTTGTGATAGAATTGTTCGAATCATAATTATGAATAGTAAATAATAACAATCAAAAAATACATTTATTTTTTCACGTCGCAATAAAGAGACAAATGTAGAAGTTTATGCCAATATTTGCCGTACATGTCATATGTTTTATACTCCTATTCATAATATATATGTTGTCATTCATATATGTATAAGTGTATACGCACACGTTTTATTTTAAACAATCATATATATATATATATCTATATGTATAGTTTTTCATCATCTTCTCATTTATTTTAGAAACAATATTTAACGATGTACACACTTACTTTAACACACGTAGTTACAAAATATTTTTCAGGTACACTGAATCTCGTTAGTCGCGAGAACACGTCAATGTAACATAATAGCCAGATGTGTCTTTCATTCTCGCTCGTTAACGTGTGTTCGATGTAAATGTATCTACACAGTTGTTCGACTTATCATTCGTTTCGAACTTGGACTAGACAGAAGAAGAGAAAGGAAAGATATTAACTACCGAAAAATTTGAAATACTATTAAGGCTGTACAAAATTTCGTTCCCTCACCATATTTTCTCTTGTTCTTTTTCTGTTTATGATATCCCTTTGTTATACATTATATTCAATATTGCATAATCTGATAAAGCGTGATAAAAGAAAATATAATTAAGGAAGATATTTTGCTTAAGAAAAGAATGTTTTCATTCCTGAAACATTAATAAGAAATATCGGTTTATAGAAAGAAACGAACTATATTACACTTAGAGGTCTAATACATTCCATAAACGAGTAGACGGAATGACTTTTTTTAAATTAATAGAAAATCTAGCGAGTATAATAAGGTAGATAGTCATGAATATAAACGACACGGATACATGTTTTATGGTTTAAGTTTAACGAATCACTTATGTATACAATGCACAAAACTTATCTGCATGTATCTAATATGTATCTCATGCATATTCTATTCAAGCTGTAAAAATCGACGTGTGTTGATTTTTACGCGAATTACATTAAGTCGAAAATATTTTCAATCGCTCTTTAGTTTTACCAACTTCTCCTTTTTCGTTTGCAATTTTCATCCGTCTCTCTTCTCTTTCCCTTCTGACAAATTCAGGATCGTTCCAATACTGAACTTCTCCGTTTGCATACAGTACAAAAATCAGATTAGTCAAGACGAAAACAACAAAAACAATCCAAAATACGAGTCTCCATTGGGCAAGTGTCTGATTCGGAGTTAATTCACTAACGATATACGGTGTCAAAATACCGGTAAAAGCGCCTATTCCATTCACTAGAGCCATTAAGGTGCCAGAATAGTTTGGACTGAGATCTAGAGCATTCACCTTCATTCCTGGATAAAATGTACCTAGAGTAGGAAAAAGAAAGCAATAGAGTTTATAATCAAATGGGAATAGAAATTTCCAAATTAAGTCGAAAGAAAGAAATTGAAGAGCTCACAATAAAAACGACCATTTTCCATGTTTATCTTTTTCTAAAAAAGCGGACTCTAACATTTTAAATTCCTGTTTGATACATTTGAATTTTTATTAACGAAATATTCATCATATTACAGTGAATATTCATCATATACAGTATATTATCTCGAGAACCAAACTGATTAATTTCATCTGTCAGTATCTAATCCCTTAATTTCATTACATAAACACACGATTAATATTTAATTCTCAAGAAACAAATTTTGAAAGATAACATAAATAATAATAAGTTTTGAGGTAAATTTAAAAAGCAGTATTTATAAAATCACCACTTTTCCGTACTTTTCAATTTATAAAGTTGATCAATGTGGTTTCTGAACGGCTCAATTATTCTACGCATATCTCTAGTTAATTTTAGATTAATTAGATTAATCGTGAACAAATTATATTTTTAAGCCCGATTTCCGTAATATCGATTGCACAATATTGAGAGTTTCAATTCTGGTTACTAGAATGTGTTATCATTTAAAAAATTAAAAATGTTGATAAGAGCCGTTTTTGTTGTTATCCAACGTATTGTATATATGTATACATACCCATTAATGTCGTACCAACGGTAAACATAATAACAACAGTTGTTCTGTCACATTCGGCATAAGATGCACCTATGATGAATGCTCCTGGTCCGAGCGAGGCAATGGTAGTACCCAATTTACGTACATTAGTACGTGACATTAGGCCTTTCGTGATCATCCAGTCGGCTAAACAAGATGTCACTACACTACAAATCCACATAGTTAAATAGGGTAATGCGGAGAGTAATCCATTGTCTTTGATCGAATACTTGAGTACGCTGCTCATATATTTCGGAAGGTCATTGACCAAGGTGAAAAAGCCCCAATCATGACCAACTTGTGCCGCTATTAGTGCCCAAAGTGGTACAGATTTAAGAAGGTGTCTCCATGGAACCGAAGGTGGCTTTTTATGCGTATGCGCGTGCATCCTTTCTTGTAGAAAATTTCGTTCTCTTTCGGATATAAATGGATGCGTGTCTGGATTATTGAAGCACGTTACCAGCCATATCAAAAACCAAAGAATTCCGACACTACCGAATACGTAAAACACAGCCGGCCATCCTATCGCCGAGTAATGAATAATGAGACCGGACAAAGAGTTGGCAAATACCGTGCCGAGTTGAGCACCGGCGAATACCAACGAACCGATCATGGACCTTTCTTCAGGTGGTGTCCATTGGGCCAGCATTGCGTTTAACGCCGGGAATGTTGTCCCTTCGCAGAGGCCCATTAACACACGTACGATGATTAGACCTATTGCTTCTCCATATTCTACGACGAACGGTGTAATTAGCGTGAAAACGCCGGTCGCCAATATACCCAAACCGAGGGAATATTTCCCACCGAATTTTTCAGACAACATCCCTCCAGGTAGATGTGTTATCACATAGCCCACGTAAAACGACGACAAGATAATACCCTGAACGAGGAAGATTAAAAACGTGTATTACAAGTGCATATAGAAATACATATGTACTATAAGGTACAATTCGTAATTATTACAATATTTTTTCTTTCGATATCGTAAGTATTTATCATTCATATATATATATATACATACACATATACACTGCCTGCCGTAAGTATTAGAAATCTAAAGTATTTGTTTAATTTATTGGAAAACTCCAGAATATCTTAATTTACTTAATATTTTACGTTATAAGGCACATCTGATACAAATGAAATAACAGATTTAAAATAACATAATTTAGACGCGCATACCACAATGATTGTCTCAAAAAACACCTTGCTAATAAGCTTAGAGTACTGGAACCTCTAGCAAAAGTGAGAATAACATGTGCATTGTTTTTACCAAAGAAGTAGTAGTAGAAGTAGTACTTTGGCAGTTGAATGCGATTAAAAAAAAGTAATATAATTAGAAACTAAAAGCAGTGAAAAGCATTCAATTTGTATTAAATATCAACAGGTGTCTGCCTACTTATACGTATGACAGGCAGTGTACATATGCACGTATGCGCGTGTGTGTTTTTACCTGCATCGTCTCACTCCACTCATACCGTTTTGCGTACGATTGCGTGCCATTGTTACCCCCTTTCCCACTCTCATTCCTGACCGGGCAAGTATTGTCATAGAAGTGTGTCGTATTCTCATGCATCGGAATTACCATCTCGGTAATCGTAATCGACAAGCAGACTCTCATCGCGTAAGCGTTAAAGAGCGCCAAAAAACCCATTATTGCGAATATCCATCGTTGCGGTATTCTTCCACCTGTGTGCATGTAAACATATCTCTTATTGGTAATAGCGTCGATAAATAAACTCACGCTGTCATGTCGCAAAGAAGAAAGCCCGAGGTTAACAGCGCGGAAGGAATGACGATTAGCAGCGGAGCCTTTCCCCTATTGGCAGCTGTCTAACGAACCGTACAAACTTATCTAGGTAAAGGTCAGATTCCTTGCACGTATCACTGACTTCGGCATAGCGCATAATTTCGATTTCGAGTTGTGCTTATTGAAAAGGTAAACGGCAAACGTTGAACCAACAAGGAGTACAAGAGAGGAATGGAAGAAGAGGAAAGAGCGAGCGAGAGAGAGAGAGAAATTCGAAAACGAACATATCCTTGAAACAAAAGGTCATACTCCGATATTTAGCGATTCCGGTAACGATAATTCGTGATCTGTTTTTAATTATGTAATTATGATCTGAAGGGACTAAAGTTACGGACGGCATGTTTTACAAATAGAGGAATTGAAATTCCATTCGCGGTCATCTGTTATTAGCATATCATGTATCAAAATGTAAATGTCGAGAAAGAAAAAAAGAAGTGAAACATAACCAGGAAATAATAGGTGGTTAAATTCTATCAATGGTCAGATTAGAACTCTAACCAAAAGATTAATAAAAAGCTGGGCGACAAGATGATGATAAAGAATATTTGTATATTGCAGCAATATATCGAGACCCACGAGAAGAGTGCTACTTGTGTAGTTACGTAGACGTTATCTATATCGTTTTCCTTACTTATAATGTTCTGTCTAACATTTTTTCATTTTCCAAGATGTGTTGAAATATCTGAAGTCCCCATATTTTTTTTACTTTCTAAGTAAAGTTATATTATACAGACTGTAACGAAATAATGACTAAATATTTTAAAAAGAGAAACAAAAACGGTGCAAAGAAAATAATATATAACACTACAGTTCCCTTCAATTTCGAAATGGTAAATAGAACATTTTAAATTAAAGAGGATAGTATGAATATCTATATCTATATACGTATACAATAAATTGTATTCTGTGTCACAATATCAGGATGTTAGACAAATTTTTCCTTATTTTCTGGTATCTACCATTATTCAAGCATCATTGACATCTTCATATCGTAAATTTTTCTATTTGTAGGTTTCAGTTTCGCATCAAGTAACTATATGTACTGAATCAAAAGGAAAAATCACATTTTTTTTAGATGATAATGAATTATGCGCAATTGACAAAAATAAAAAAAAAGATAAAATTGAAAGGATATATATGCGATACGTGTCTCCTAAATCATTAATGATCACTCCTTATTGATCCATGATACAATCAAACGATCGCATAAGTTTTTGTCACTCGGGTTTTTGTTTAAATATCACCAGACGCAGCATCAACGAGTTTATCTTATCTGACACGATATAAGGAAAATCCAAACATAAGAGGCCAAAAACTACCAATAATGATCATATCGGCAGACAGAATCGCTGATTCGCCGTAAAGATAACGAGAAAGCGATTGTCGGCTTATTTCGTAGATACAAATGATCTTAATTGCTATAATTCTGTCTTATATGTGGAATTAGTTATTTTCCTTACTTCGGTCAACCTTCTCCAGCTGCCGTTCTACATAAAACCAGTCAATGTTATATAAAATCTCCCTTTAATCGGAACACGGTATTTTTCGTATTTTTCACCTTTATTTTTACGTCACGTTCAAAAACTTTATTCATGAATTTTTTTAGTTCTTTTCCGCTCTTCACTTTACACGTTACGTTACTTTGCTTCGTTCTTCTTTTGAAGGTAAAGCAATCGTTTTTTTTAAATGCTTTTTTGTACCATGCGCAAAAGAATTCAAAGAATTCTCGATAAAAATTCAAATACATCACCTAGTTACAGATTACCTAAGATAACGACAGACTATTATTACTGATTTCATCACACATCTAATACTACAGATCACGGAACTTCCCACAATGTTTCTCTAAATAACGTTGACATTTTTCTGCGTAAAAAATTATTTGATTAAGCAATAACTACCATAAATGTAAGAAATCTGCATCGATAGGTATGTAATGATAGGTAACTCTACATCGCTTATGTACATTTCGTTGATCGTTAATTGTCAAGCTACAAAGCTAAGGAAGAAATTTATTACCACGATACCATGAAATATTAATATTACTTTTTTTTCAACAAATCATTTACGTAACTTTTATCGCATATGTAATTGATTTACCCACATAAGATTATTCTCCTTCTATCTCATTCTTAATCTATCTCAATTCTTATTCTATCTCACGAAACGAATAATTATCGAATAGATGAAGCAAAATCCACTAATATCCAGTTCGAGATACAAATTGTGGAAATTTATTACGGGAAATAATAATAATGAATTTTTGTACCATTTAAATAACAATGTGGTACTCGGTGCGTGTAATTTTTTCTACAAAAACTTGGTCGTCTTACTTGCAACGAGAGATCGGATTTGTAGGAAATTAAATAATATCATATTTACAAAATGCAGGTGGTACTTACAACATATTTTGCAGGTGGACAGCATCGTGCGAACGAAAATATATTCTGTGACGATTGATTATGATTGGAATGAGAAACACATAAAAAATTACACGCTTGAAAATCAAACATAAATTGTATGAACGATTCGAAGGCAAATAAAATACATACGATCGCGTTCTTATTTTAGTCTATATACTCGGCGCAGCGAAAGGATAAATCTAGCCAACGAAAATCACGAAAGTTTATGAACAGAGACGGTAAGAGGTATATATGCGTACCCCGACTACATGTTACGATTGACTGAATCGATGCTCTCTGTGCGAATTCATTTTATACTCGTACACGTGCTCCTCACTAAACGCAAAAAGGGAAAGGAAACGTGGATAAGACGCTAAGCGTATTAGTAAAAGTTGACACGAAGGTATGTCTAATGTTAGGGGGGGGGGGGGGGGATGATAACACGCAACGTATTATGTACCCATTTTTGATATTTTTTACTTGTTTAATATCAACCGCATTAAGTGCTTTGATTCGTCGAGAGAACGTTGAAGGTAAGAGGCATTAGCCAGTACATAGATTGATTGCATTCTTTCGATTAAAGAGGAAACACACTTATAAGCATAAGGGTAGGAGGGAAAAAGAGAGGAAAAGTAAAACAGAAGAAGAGAGAAAAAGTAGAAGAGAAGAAGACAGAAAACATCTTTCGTTTGCGGTTATATCTTAATAATACGTATTTTCATTTGAAAAATTAGATGTATATGTATTGGATGAGGTACTTACTTTACAACTTTTCTGTACAACATGATTGATTTATCCTATTTATTAAAATTCCTTGAAACAGATTCCAGTTTTCTGAACAGAATCCATAATCCGAACAAATTAAAGGTTTAATTTTAATTTAATTAATAAGCGAGTAACTAAACCGTAAAATTTTCTTGACATATTACCGGATCATCGGCAGAATTACTTAAATTCAAAGACGAGATTACGATATCGTAATATCCGTATATGTATGCTAAACAGTTGTTGTCTATCTTTTTAACATTAATATTTCGTATCAAAATTAGATAATAAATTGGAATTAAGATGTCACTGATAAAATTATACAAGTTTGACAAGAATGGACATTGTAAATTGCTTTAACGAGATAAGTTCCCAATGTCTTCTACACTTCAGTTTTATTGCTTTTGCTAATCTTAGATCATTATCAAATGAATTATCTCCTTCTTTCTTGAGTATACAACACAGTATTATGTATACTATTTAATTTACAACAGAAAACAAAAACATACAAGAGAATAAGAAAGAAAGGAACAGGAGTAAACACTCTCACCAAAAGGAAGATATAGTATTATTTTCTCAGTGACAAATTTTATTAGAGAATAAAAAAATTAAGTCATAGTTGTATAAATAGAACTATGCACATAACCAATCTTGGATTACTTTACCAAAATCTTAACTCTGATATTTAGAGTTCTTTCTTAATCCTTTATAAATGTGAGGTATTTCATGTACTAGTCGAATACTTTCTTCTTTTGCCTTAGCTATAGCTTTGTCCAACTCACGTGTCTATAAAATTTATATACATAGATCCTCTATATTTTCCATTATATCTATAAGTAATTAATTCATTTCATAAAGTAATACTTACGCATTCTTTTACTGTATATTTTTTGAACAAATCAAATAACTCATACACAGTCCATGAAGTCTCATCAGGTTTTCCCAAACTGATAAAGAAACATTCTGAATGATGTTTTACATGCTCGTTCCTGAAAGTAATTGGAATTAAGTTACATAGTTGGCATTAATACTAAATTAATAAAATCATTCCAATACATACCATGGATCATCATCAGGATCCCAGCCATCAAGTTGTTTGGAACAAATAAAACATTCAACCAAGTCAGGTTCTTCCTTACCACCTACAGCAAAAAAACCAGCAGCAGCCATTTTCTCAGGATTACATGAATTATCAGAGGACTGAAAAGGCCAATCTTCGAACGTCTTTAATCTACCAATTTTCCAAAACATTGAATCGTGCTCTCTAAACAGGCGAACATATAGCTAATTTAGGTTATACTGCATATTTGATCTTTATACTGAGAATTAAGTGATATAGATTATCGTAACAATATCATCAATTATTATTATAAGTAGAGAGTAAAATAATATAAAATGATGCTTACGGTAGTAAATCCATAATTGTATAAAATACGAGAATTTTTATTTTCAAGCAAGACACGTTACGTTAAAATCCACCGCGGTCCACATAAACACATCATAAGTGCTGCGATCTATGCCTTCTTTACGTCATAATCTATGATATCCTATGCAGACGAAGTACATGAATATGTATGCAAGTCGTATCAGTACTGTGAATCTGCATATGCATTTTTGTATCTTATGATTTTGAATCTGTTTTTACGTCACATGAGATTTCATCGATTCAGTATAAATAAGATTCAATTAGTATAGGTCTAAATCTAATGTAATTATAGAATGACAAATTATTATTATAAATAAAATACTATGATATATATTTCCTTCTTGAATGAACCGTTGATTCTATGAGAATCTATGTATGAGAAATTATGTATATAGTATATAATATGTAGTATATAGTATGTAGATGTTATTACTATGTTTTTAACCTTTTCGGTACGAGCGCTGTCTATGCTCGATAACCACCGAATACATACATCCCCACGGTCGTCTATCGACTAATGTCAATAATAAATATACGAGGCAACTAATAAAAATATTTACGTCAAGTACCACTACGCGGCGGATGAGCGCCGTACCGAAGAGGGTGATCTTTTTTCCAATAAATAGTTTCATCTTCGAAATTGTTAATGCTATGATTATTATGTTACATTTTTATTTTTATTCTTGTGAATCGAATTCAATCCCTTTGCAGTTTATTTTTTATTATTACAATTCAGTGTAATATCAAATGTTTCCTTTCCATAATATTTGCAAACTAAATTTATTTTCTTTTTAAGTATGGCTATTTGCATGTAACAATGTGTATCGGTTAAAGTTTTCATTTTCACTTAGAGTTTTAGACTGTCATTTAGGGACAAAAAACCAACCAAATAAAGAGTCTTTCACCTGGAATAGATGACAGAATCAACGTATTATACTTTTAAAAAATTGTTTTATATATTTTTACTTCTATGGTAATATTTTTAATTCACGGATCATTATCGTATAAATATCGCAATAATTCTGGAATATTCTTACCATTAACTGCAATTTCATCACTAGGTTTTTTCAAGAAGGAAAAAATCAAATACCAAGAAATTACGAAACTAATTATAATAATAACGGGCAAATAAGGATGTATTGAGTGTACAATACTACCTTCAGAAACGATATTTTGTTACCAATAAAGGCAAAATACTATTTTACATATTATTCTAAAAGATGGTCTGATTATAATGGTCTGACTGACTGTAATAGTTTTTTACTAAATATATGTTTGCAGAGAATATATACATTTTCAGATTTGTTTCAAATTTTGAACGATTAGTATATATTTCAAAACATCTGACGCAAAGTTCCGCAAGCCGTAAGATGTCACGTCTGTTCAGTAGTCCATCTGTGATTCTATTATCGATATTTTTCCATGCTAGTTTTCGATATTACCAACTTTTGTTATTTTCATTAATAAGAATATCATCAAATTATAAAAAGTAATCATGAAGACAACAGCGGCGATGAAAAATCAAAAACTGAAAATTTTATTCACTACTTTTTAAACGTGTTTTTTCTTAAATTTCTATCTATCTTTTTTTTTAATTTTACCTCTTACGTCTTATTTCTTTTACTATAAACTGTAATTATATGTATAGTACGTATTAGTTATGTTCATCGATAACTATTTCGATATTCGTTATTACTTACACCTGTTGTGATTGTCATGACGACGCAATTCTTATGCTGTTAGAAAGAGTTCGTGTATTACAAGCTATCAGTTGATTATAATAAAAGTCGACTCGAGTTATTATAATATTATCTTTCATTATGTCCCTAAAAGAACTTGAAATATTCGGAATAATAGCATTTGACGGTTAGTAATTATAATCATTTCGCAATAATGAGAATTTATTGAATTTCCAATATAAAAAGAACTTTATCATAATCATATAGTATATATGTATGTACAGCATATGTGTAAACACACCCGCATACACTCATATACACAATATATGTAATAAAATTGACTGATCACATTTGTCACAGTGTCATGTAATCCAAAAACTTTATACGTGTATATATGCATATAAAAGAAATAGGTATATGTATATGTTTTAAGCTTGTTTCTGCTATTTGCTATGATATTTTTGTGTCATTTATCGTGTATGAAGGTCTAGAGTTTGTGTTTGGTAATATATCACGAATATTATTCTTTCATTTACCATAAAAATTACAGTCTGAATATCATGTTTATTTGTAGGTGTAATAAGAAACGGTTTACGATTACATCCTGATGGAGAACACCTTGTGTATCCAATGGGTAACAAAATTACTATCAAACATGTAAAAACGGGTGAACAATTCTTTCTTACTGGACATAAGAATTTCGTTTCCGCTTTATGTATTTCATCTTCAGGCGATCTGATAGCTTCCGGCCAAATAAACCATCATGGTTTTAAGGTAGATTCATTTAAACTGGATTGAATAGTTAATTTCCAGACTGCGGATATTTGTGTAAATTAGTATTTTTTTATATTCATATATTTCTTTAAATATAATAAATCTAGATAGAAATATATGTAATAGTTTATGTACTTTGCATATTATATATATGCATACTATTTTTACATCTTTATATTTTCCATAGAAGTATAAAAATTTACAATGTATCAATTTCATTAACTTCAAAATTAACTAAGAGAGATCGAATACTTTATTCAAGGCAATGGTTATAATATGGGATTATAGAAATCGTAAAATGAAATCTAACTATGAAATGCACAAAGTTAGAGTCGAAGACGTGTGTTTTACGGAAAATGGACAGTATCTTATTAGTCTCGGAGGCAGAGATGATGGTCGTATCATAATATGGGATATTGAAAATGGAACTCCTCTTTGTGGTAGATATCTCCCTCTCTCCCTCTCTCTCTCTCTCTGTTTCTACATATGTATATATGTATTTTAACGCATCAAAGATTAAACAGCAAAGAAATAGATAAAAGTTATGTAAATACAACATTATCATAAAACGTAACTAAAGCACATATCTATATTACTTCCTCAAGGTAAAAAATACATTTGAATAATAGATACTTAGCAATAAGATACTACAAATATATTAGAATTACAGGTATAAAAGTTCATTAAATAAATCAAAGCCACAAAAAATATTTTTACAATTATAAAAAAAAATAATTTTTATTACTGTGCTTAATAATACTCCAATTTCTTTAAGCTTCATAGCATGATAAATCTAAGTGAAGAAATAGTGATAAATAAAATATGAAGCAAATTTTGAAAAAATCTTTCATAACTGTAATCTTGCAAACAGAATTGAAGTATCTAAATTAAGTGAAAAAAGCGTTAACGCACTTACGTCTTTAATGAGATAATTTATGTCCGTCAGTTCTGTGAGTGGTACTCATATTATACTGTTACACATTGTACAGGTACTTCTGCTGGAAACGAAACATGTGGAAATATTATAATAATTGCACGAGCTAACATTTGTAAAACAAGTTTTATCACTGGCGGTGACAGGAATCTTAAATTATGGCGTATCAACTCAAAGGATCAAAAGTTATATGGGACAGATATAAAAGTTGGAAAGATCAAACGTTCGATTAACTGTGCAGTTATAGATGAGAACGATGAAAATGTTTATTGCGGAACAACATCTGGCGATATCATAAAAGCAAGGTTACTCGTTTGATGATATCGATGATAATAATTTTAACCTTTTGCACCTGAGAGGCGTGTTAAGTTTTAACTAGAGAATGATTAATTGCCTTTCTTTACCTTTGCCCATAAAATAATTGAAAAGTTTTATTTCTTTCGAGTAGGCTAAACATAGAAGAATCCGAGGAAGGAACTAAATATCCCGTAATGATAGGATGTTACTCGAAGATACCAACGAACAAGGGAGCACGCATGAGGAACGCAAATGGGCTTCACATAAAAGTATATCCAGGTGGTGTGAAAAACTTGTTGCTTTTAGAGAAAGACAAGTTAATCGTAGGTACTGGCGATGGAACAGTCGAATTAATTGAAATAAGGAAAGACTCAAAACTTAATGCAAATAAAACGAACAAGTCACTAACCATACCCGCTATAGTAGCAGTGAGTATACATAATTTCTCACAAACATGTATATTATATTTTCTTGTGTATATGTATGTACCATATGTAAAATAAAAATTTAAGGCTTTACAGCAATAAGGAGGCAACTTCAATATTTAAATTCTATTTATTGGTTATATTGGTTTCAATCATTCCACATCCGCTACCGCATGTATATTATTGTATCTTATTCTTAATGCATTTATTACCATTGTGTCTACGTCATATGCAATATCTAATATGAATTCTCTATATCAAGAAACCACAACAGAGCACAACAAATAACAATATTTAAAAAAATAATTTTCTTTGTTGCATAGTATCGCACAACGAATGTGTGTGCCATGGTAACGTCCATGATCCGCTATCAAAATAATTTGGTATTAGTAGGAACCGCCTTATGTGAGATTTATGAGATCGAATTATCAAGCTTTCAGATGCGTTTAATCGTCACTTGTCACACCAGTTCGATATATGATTTAGCATTTCCAAGGTAAATCATTTGTTTCCACATTTAACAAACTACTTTTATTTGAGATACTTAAAACCGCAGGGATGTAACCGATACTTTCCTTATGTCGAGCAAATTATACTTAAAATTCAGAAATATTAAAAAGTTGCAGGTGAGGTGTCTATAAAAATTAAATCATATTCTTTGTTTGACATATACACAAATTTTTAATAAGTTTCATCTTTTAGTTTGAGTATAGAGATTTGGGGAAACAACTTACACCATTTTAATATCAACAACTTTTTCATAAGCAACGTTCTGAAAAAAAGTGACGTAAAATGCGAAGCAACATATTCTAAAGCCGTGCTAATGCTAGAAAATGTATTTATTGCAGGTATAAATAACTGAGATAGTTTTAGATTTGCATTGGGCTTATCTTTACAACCTGTCATATTCGACAATGATCTATTACAGCAGAAGATAAACAATCTATAACATTTTACGAACTAAAAATAAAGTCTAATAATGCACACACAACAACAGTGTCTTGTCACTAATAGTAGGTTGAATTTATACTACAGTTATATCGCAGAAAAAATCGCTTGCGTCCATTTGCCTTCAATTTACTTATATAGTTCCCTTAGCAGTTAATTTTTATAGCCTCTAAATGATACTTTTATACAACTTGGGATTATTTACATTATATGGACCTTATTTTTTAATGCCATAGTGAACCATCTCTTTGGTTTTAAATCATCTCATCTGTATTTTATAAAAAATACAAAGAGGAAATAAAGTGCATAAAAATCGTATTATTTTTGTAGCAATAGTTCAGAGATATTTGCAACCGCTAGTAAAAATGACATACGAATATGGAAGTTGGCCACCCAAAAAGAATTACTCCGAATCACCGTGTCAAATTTTACTTGTTCCAGTATATGTTTCAATAGTAATGGTGGTTCTATAATATCGGGTAAGTTAATAGCATACAGTGACGAACAAAAGTATTGACGCAGACAAACTCATTTCGTGAACTTGTACTCTAGGTGAATTTGTACAAAATACGATCCTTTACTCAACTTTTTTATAAAATATGAGAAGCAGCATAATTCTTATAAGGAATTAAAATTTCTGTTTCGGTTACGATTCGTTATATCGCTTTTTATTTATTTGCAAAATATTGTTATTTATTTCTAAAACAGTTCTGGAACGACTGTTGTATCGATTATACAGTAGGTAATTAAAATTCAGATTTCATAAGATTTCACAGGAAAATTCGATTTCTGCCAATATTTTTGTTCATTACTGTACGTTGCCACGTATCGTGCATAATTTAATTTGTGTTAATCTATTGGAGGAAGCTTGGAACGATGGCACGATAAGAGGATTTGCTTTGAATGGCGGAAAACTACTATTCGAAATTAATTGCGCTCACACAAAATCTGTGTCAACAATCACTATTACCAAAGATGACGATAAACTGATTAGCGGTGGTTGTGATGGACAGGTATACAAACTTTATACCCCCTTAAATTTTCGAATTAGAATGCTCATTGTTGTTCTTTGTTGGAGCAATGTTTCAATTTCGGTTTATTGAAACGCACATCTTCGTTTAGGTGCGAATATGGAATGCAAAATCTGAATTACGACATTTATTGCAAGTCCTAAAAGAACACAGAGGTCCAATAACGTCATTACACGTTTCACCTGATAACAAGAGTTTGATCAGTTCTAGCACAGATGGTACATGTATATTATGGGATTTAAGGTAATAATCCGGCAACCATAAAAATTATAAACCTAAACTATCATGCATATTTGGATACTTGGTACAATTTAATCAAAAGATTGTGAACTAATGTACAGAGTGTATAAAAAGTAAGTAAAAAAAGGTTCATGCAAAATTGACTGAGTATGATTGTCAAGGTCAAAGCCTTTTTTATTGTAGCACATTCTATTCGTCGCAAACAACAAAAATTTCAAAGGAACCATGGGTCGCAAATGACTTCTTCTCCCGGAAAAAAATGTTAAAGTTTTAAAATTCTTAAACCAACTTTATTCACAATGTGCTTACATACTACAGTGATATACCACCAAAGCATAGCACCTACTGTTACACGTAGATGCTCTAGATTCACCGTTATATATTCTATATCTTCCTTTATTTCTTTTTCTCTTACTGTCTATTTAAATAGCCCCGAACTTGCATTTCTATATCTCCGTCAGTTCCTCCCCACGATTATGTATTGATTCTGTATGACAAAAACCACATTGAATCGGATGTTGTAGTTGTTTACGTAAGTTGTAACGGACGTAATCCGTTAAAAGAAAAAGATCCGTTGCCGTCAAATCTTATGAACAAGGAGGCCGTATGTGAAGAACAGGTCTATGTCCTATCCGTCTTGTTCAAAAGGTTTTGTTTAAAAATTGGTATACCGATCAGCTATGGTGAGGTGGAGTACCACTGTGTAACCAAAAAAATGTTGACCTTAAAAATCATGCTTAAGGTCAATTTTGCACGAACTTTTTTTACAAATCTTCGCCGATCCTGGAGTGTAGAATCACACTACAATAAATTTTACACTTTTTATACACCCTGTACACAAAAGACTTCAACATTAACAAAGAATTCAAATTATGATAACTCTTATAACTATTATTACAATACGCGATTTTACTCATTTTTTTCTGTAGAAATTTCACGAGAAAGTTCATGCTGAGTGGAAGCACAATGTATATGGCAACATGTTTTGTTCCTACCGGCGTTCAAATTTTAACATGTGGTACAGATCGCAAAATAGCTTATTGGGAAACATTGGATGGTTCATTGGTTCGGGAAATTGAAGGTTCAATGGCGGGGACCTTAAATACTATAAGTATTAGTCATGACGGACAATATTTTCTCACTGGATCAGAAGATTCTATTGTAAAACTATGGGAATATCGTACCGCTAGTACTATTCGTTTGGGTCTTGCACACGCTGCTGCCGTTACTCGTTGTGTCTTTGCTCCAAACAATAAATTTATTGTTACGGCAAGTGCAGACGGTGCTATAATGCTTTGGGAATACCCCTTTTCGGAATCATCGATTACACCGATTAAAGACGATACCAAACAACACACGCTAGAACCAACATCAGTACCTTGCCCATCGAAAACGGACGACATGTGTGAACCAAATTGTAAATAATACACTACATAAACTGCAATACACATTCACCAATTACTCGAATATCTCACAATAAATCAAAATTAATTGTCGATAGATTCGATGACTATGATTCCACACAGAAAGATTCACATAATCACGTAAAAGATTCGATTATATCTTATTTTTAAAGCGAAATATTTCACTTCTTTGTGTGAACAATATCATTGAATTGTTCTACACTACCATAAACCAAATCGTATTTCACATAAAACCTGTTAGTACAAAACGATTCAATGCATACAAATGATGATAGAGAGAAAGAACAATTTTTTCTATAAATGTTCTTTTTTAAGAATAAATCATCTATTCCTTATTTAACTTATTTTATTATCCTTATTTTTTGTATAATTATTTTTCAACAAGAAAGAGGAAACAAAAAGGATTAGGAAGCAAATAACAAAAATAGATCATTTTCTATAATTATAGTAACAGTTATAATCAATATTTTACAGTATCTTCACCTTATTTTCTGATATTTCATGAAATCTGTTATATTATCCCATGATTAAATTTGAAATACTCATTGAATACTTATTAAATAGAGTTTATATATAATACCTAAGAAAGTAAATGATGATGAAAGTATTAAAATGATTGTAATACATTTATGTGATAATTCATAAAATTATTGTATTTCGAAACAACACTTAACCCCAAGCTTGGCTTTTACAATAGTGAAGTATTAATTTTCCATCTGCACCATAACAATCATACAAGTTTTTTACTACCTGATCTGGTGCAGGCGCAAATGTTTGATTTACATAAAGAAACTAGCAAAGGAAAAAATGTATTTATATATGTAAAAACATTACAAATTCTAGAATAGATATAACCCTTACTTAACACTTACCAGTTTTTCATTCGAATCTAATTTAAGGTATCTTCTGATAAAATCGGAAATTCGACCAATGCAATAATCTTGACTGACAGACCATTTCTTTTGTTTCATTATCGGTGCATTCCCAGTTGCTTTCAACAAAATATCAACTGAAAAATTGGTCAAATACAAATAAGATAATCATTTTGCACTGACTCTGAGCTTGTTAAGTTTAAATTTAATATTATATCTCCTCTGCAAATAGCAAGTCTTTTACTTTTTGCTCTATCCTTTGAAGCAACTTGAACTCCATTTCGTACTAATGGTGTTTCCGAAGGTATTGTTTCAAGACTAGCAGGTGTATCTTCATTTGTTAAAGTTTCTCCCATTTCCTCAGATTTTTCAGTTATAGTCACATCATTTCCTTCCTTCTCGGACATTATGTATGTTCGATTACAATTTTAAACGTTTGTCAAGAAAGAAAGATCGTGTCATTGGGACCTAACCAAACTATGCAAGATTGAAATAAAGTATAAAATTGCCATAAAAGATAAATTACATAAAGGCAATCTTCAATCGAGTAAAAAGTAAATGTCTTAACGTTATCTTAAATTATTTCAGTGAAATGAATAATTTTCATGCACAAAACATGTTTCACAGACTTAATAATTTTTATTGGATTTTATAAATATTCACTTTGGTATGTCACACAGGGACTCAGATCCATGATATATTAATTCTTTATCAAAATAAATATGTGTATAAGACAAATATATTAAGGCAAACGTATCGTTTCTTAGTATTGTCTTTTCTTAATAATTTCAGCAAATTAGAACACTAATATTTGCTAATATGCTGGTATCAAAAATTGAATGTTGTCATATTTGTACTGCATCTAGGGAAATTCGAATCTCATGATAAGTAATTGCGATTTACATTGATGTTAAGACAAGTGCGTGAAGCTTTAAAATAATCTTATGTTTTGGGGACGAATTCGAAACAAGAAATTATTTTATTTTCTAGTCCTAATAAAGTATAATATCAATACTAAACTACTCTTGCTATTATTTTATTTTTCCTATATAATTACTGTGGAAAAAAAATATATTTTCACAGTAAATGAAAAGAGTGAATGACTTCCCATACACGTGGCGCCATAATTACTAGCAGTGTGAGATCATGATCTTGGACTAAAGCAGCAGTCCCCTATAGAAATATACCTATGAGTTCGAGTTCGTTTAAGTTTAACATTTGTTAGTGCTATTTTACAAATGGTGGATGACAATCAGTTTTGAGTCATGTGGGATAGGAGAAATATTAGATTTATGTGAATTATACATATAAAATTATATGTAAAGATACCCCTCTAGTATATTTGGATAAAGAGAGATAAATAAAAAGAAAATATATAAAACTTTAAATAAAGAGCGATTATTTGCTAAAATTAACCGTGTCGGTTTTGTTGGAATAGTTGGAGGAATTGATATTTCAATCAAGGTAAGATTAATATTTTTACATATCTAATATATTTATACTTCTAATGTTAAATTATTTAATTGATGATCCTCTTTGAATAAAGGTCGAGAGATTTGAATTGTAATAAAATTGTGAAAATGGAGGTGGATTATAGCAGCAACTGCGATATAAAAATACCAGAATGTAAAAAACTAGCACATGAAGGAAAGCTACATGATGCTTTGGATCAATTATTAGCATTAGAAAAATTAACACGAACAGTTAAGCTTTTAAAATATTACTATATGTAACTATATAATCATGTTTGATTATAGTATGCAAATAATGAAAATAATGCTGGGTATTTTTTAGAGTGCAGATATGACATCTACATCACGGATCCTTGTGGCTATTGTTCAAATTTGTTTAGAAGCAAAGAACTGGGCTGTTCTAAATGAACATATAGTGTTGTTGTCCAAAAGACGTTCTCAGTTAAAACGAGCTGTTACAAAAATGGTTCAGGAATGTTGCACCTACGTAGATAAAATGCCTGATAAAGAGACCAAAATAAAGTTAATAGAGACATTGCGCACTGTAACTGAAGGAAAGGTAAAGGATTTGAGCCCTGTGATTGTTTCAAGTTGTATTTTTAAACATTCTGAAAAATCAATATAATTCTGTTGTTGAAGATATACGTAGAAGTTGAAAGAGCAAGGCTTACCCATCGCTTGGCAAAAATCAAAGAAGAGGATGGAGATATCTCAGGTGCAGCAGCTGTTATGCTGGAATTACAGGTATGAATTTCTCAGAAACATATTAGGCAATTAAACATTGAAACATAATAATATCATACTATACCACCTGTTCTAGGTTGAAACATATGGTACCATGTCACGTTTGGAGAAAGCATCTCTTATCCTAGAGCAAATGCGATTATGTTTAGCAAAAAAAGATTTTATGCGTACACAAATAATAGCAAAGAAAATTAATGTTAAATTCTTTAGTGATGAAAATGATGAAGAAACTCAGACTCTCAAATTGAAATATTATGAGTAAGTATACTATTATTAAACTATCTAAACGAGTATGAAACTGAAACTTATTGCTTAAAAAATTTTGTTTATTTCAGTCTAATGATGGAATTGGCCCGGCATGAAGGCTGGCATTTAGAATTATGTAGACATAATCGAGCAGTGTTGGAAACTCCAGCTGTTAGAGATGATCCTGAAAAAAGACACGCAGCTCTTTCACGTGCTGTTCTTTATCTTGTACTTGCACCACATGAACCAGAACAAGCTGATTTGACCCATAGGCTGCTTAATGACAAGCTTCTAGATGAAATACCAACATACAAGTATTACTTGTTTACTTTTGACAAAAATATTTAAATATGTGCATAGAACCTTCTATTTTCTATACTGACAGTCAGTTTTTATTTGCTTAATTTTTTTTAGAGAACTGCTACGTCTTTTTGTAAATCCAGAACTAATAAAATGGTCAGGACTGTGTGAAATTTATGAAAAAGACCTTAAAGCTACGGAAGTTTTTAGTACTTGGACTGAAGAAGGTCGTAAGCGATGGGCTGATCTCCGAAATCGCGTCGTTGAACATGTGAGTTTGAAACCTCAGAATCGTTTCATTTCATATTGACGTATTTGCATTGAATATTTATTCTATCTCCTTTAACGTTTAGAACATTAGGATTATGGCAAAATATTACACAAAAATTACACTAACTCGCATGGCAGAATTATTGGATTTACCAGTTGAAGAAACTGAAGCATGTCTATGCAGTTTAGTAGAAACTGGCGTGATAAATGCTCGTACAGATCGACCAGCCGGTGTAGTTCGTTTCACAGGAACCCAAGAACCAGCTGCTCTTTTGGATGCCTGGGCTGCATCTTTATCAAAATTAATGAGCCTTGTCAATCACACAACTCATCTTATTCACCAAGAAGAAATGTTGGCCGTAGCTCAATCCTGAAAGATGAATTTCTCCTTTCTCTTTCTCCCTTATTCTCTGCCTCTTTTTCCCTCCTCTCTTTACACTATACTCTCTTTTTCTTCAAATTTCTTCTTTACTAAATCCTTTATAAAAATTATTTGTACGAAACTATTACACATAAACAATTATACAGTTTGTATGTGCGACCTAAAGAAAGCATTTAACGAGCTCCTTTCGATCTGTTTTTAACGCGTGTACTAGTTCGTAAAATAAACATTATGCGAAGTATAAAACATCTTTTTTTTATTCGCTTTTTCATTAAGTAATACATCGTAAATGTACATTCAAATTGCTCTTACAAATTTTATTAACAGTAAAATTCAATATCTTCTTCTCGTTTTCATTATTTATTATAACCGTCCAATACACAAAAATACGCCAGTTTTTTCTGCGAGTATCAAGTTCAAATAAATAATTTGTAGGATAAAACAACTTCCCCAAATTGCGGCAATATTTTATTATTGTCCATTATAGGTTTCAATAATACTTATTGACCATGTTATTCGTCATATTTTTAACATTGTATGAATATGTTTTAACAAATAATATCTATCACGCTATTGTAACTTCTTCTCAATTTGTAAAATTCGTTATATTATACATAAAAGATAGTGTAAAAATTTATATATATATAATTTGTATTATGTTCACAAAAGATTTATATAGTAAAAAAAAAAAAAAAAACTTATATATAGTGATCTCATTGAATTAAATTTCTACATATAATAACTCGAATATTTCACTTATAGAAATATTCTCTTATCAATTGGACTATTGTGCGAATTGCATTTTATTCATCAAACAGTTATCCGACATTTTGCTGATACCGACATTCCGATAAAATAACAGACAATGAGTATCGAGTACACCCTTCTTTCCCCTTTAACCCTTAACGGGTAGAACGTGCGATAATATTTCTTTTGTAATAAAAAAAAGTACGTTCAATGTAATAAACGTATGTAATAAAAATGAACAATAGTTCATAATTCAAAAGTATAATTTACAGTTTTTGTTGCGACCGTCTTTCAATCGAAAAAAGATATCGTTTCAAGGTTTACACCTGACGTTTTGGTCAATAGCGATGCTATCGCAAGAAACACTTGCACTATTTGATTTGGTATCTAAAGTATAAAAGAAAGACAAACGCTATAGTGTTAATAATAAACTTTTATAAGAGAACGAAAGATTCTTACTGCTTTCGATAGTTTTGCGTACAAGCGCTACCGCCTCTGCATAAGAAGGCGGAGGTAATTCATTGCAAATTTCTTGAGCGATTGCTTCATAAGAGGGTGGACCTGGAGTTTGTATGTCAATACGTTCGATACCACGAGCACCGCTCAATTCCTGTAAATGCTATATTCAACGATTAAATCATTTTGAACTATTCACCAATAAATTTGTTTATTTTCATTGAATTTAATACATTTGAAGATAAAAATAATTTGGCAGGTAATGGAAGTATAGGTATCAATGAAGTTTAATTGAATGTATAAGTGTTATATATTTAAGTTTTATTCATTATATATCCGTAACGTATGTACATTATTTATTGAATAATTGAAATTAATATTTACATTTTCGTGTAAAGAAACCGTATTTAACGAAACTTCATTGGTGCCCATCTCCACTACTTATCCATTTATTTTTGTCACCGATTGTATATCTTAACTATATTTGTAATCCAAATGTATTTACTATTTTTTATGTACTTTAATATTCGGATGATCTTTATTTGATCACACATCGAAAATTGTGCAAAACGTGCAAACATACACAATATATACTTTTCGAGAATCGGTACTTTTCTAATAATTGCTTTATGACATAGCTAATAATATATAACGTATAATTTATGTGAATGTTATAAAAATCAAGGACGTATGAAATTAATTAATCAAAAACTATTCAAATATCAAAAAAATTGGAAAAGAACAGTTACTTACTCTGAACAATTGTCGTTGATGAAATATCATCTGTATAACGGACTTTCGTCGCAGGTAAAGCATACATTTGACAGCTACCATTAGTCCAGAACAAATAAATATTGGACCAATAAGCCACATGTGACCAAGTTTAAAAAATATGTGTCCGCCTACGATATCGTCCAAAGAAAAAATAGTAATAGCTGTCCCAATCATAAACAGAATAACGCTCAATGCAAGATAGCTATAGCTAGTACAGTCACATTTGCCAAAAGTGTTTGCCGATTCTTCATATCGTTCCTCAACACGATGTGCTCTATTCGATAAGAACGAACTTTCGAAAACCGTAGCCATATTCCATTAATAATAACCAAACGCAAGATTGAAATTGGATCGGCCGGGGACAAACCAGAACGAACTAACCTACCTATGTTACACTTAAATCCCTTGCGTTCTGCACTTGAAAATATTACTTTCTCTTTCGAAAATTTCTCCGAAACTTTACTTCTAGCGAATATTAAATTCTAATCACGTAGAAACAAAAATAATAAAATAAAAGTCATTTTAGTACTTAAGGGAAAATAATAGAGCAGGTATTAATCTTAATAACTGAGAATACATTCCGTTCCTTATGTATGTTGGCGATACCGGGTATGTAATAATAATAAGAATAATTAAATGGTATTCAGTTTAATATTACGTGTCTCGTCTATTTTTTATCAGAAAAATCATATCTTTACAATTAAAAATATTTATAATAATATACATCGAAAGTTAGTGATCTGATTTGAATGTTCAAGAAAAGCAGTATTTATCTAACGAAATATATGATTGTATCTACAAAATAAAATTCAGTAGATATGTACAGATTACTTATTAACCGAACATTAGTTACAAATCAAGTTCTAAGAAAAACAAGTGACGAAGTAGCCGGTAGTGTTAAGAAAAATACCAAAATTACATCAAAAGGACAACAAAAATATACAGAAACTGTTCTGCTTCCACGAACCGAATTTCCTGTACAACTTAATGGGAAAGCAAGAATAGAGGCAGATAAACGCTTAACTGAAGTAAGTCATTATATTCTTAAGTATTCTATTGTTTATTTAAATATTTATTCTTTTAATTATATCATTATAGAAGTGTGGTTTTTCTGAATTGTACGAGTGGCAAAAGAAAAATCTTTCAGGGCCAGATTTTGTTTTACACGATGGGCCTCCTTATGCAAATGGAATTCCTCATATGGGACATGTTATCAATAAGGTTTTGTATTTTTGCAATAATTCCTTTTCTAGATTATGCATTTCTCTAGCTGTTTTAATGGATTCTTACAGATTTTGAAGGATGTAACATTAAGACATAAGATTATGAATGGAAATCGAATTCATTATGTACCCGGTTGGGATTGTCATGGATTACCAATTGAGTTAAAGGCTATTAAAGGTTATGAAAGTGAAAATGATCCTTTAGAGATTAGGAAAAAAGGTATAATTTATAGGTTTTTAGATCATAAATTTCTTTCATTATTAGTTCATATGATATGATATATAATCAATATTTAATATTAAATCTTTCTATTTATTGTATTATTACTTTTTTCTTTTTTTATGTACATTCAGCCCGTAATTATGCTGAAGAAGCTATTGCTAGACAGAAACAAGCTTTCCAGTCATGGGGTGTGACAGCCAATTGGAGTGAATCTGAATGTTATTTTACCAGTCACTCATCATATATGAAAAATGAACTTCATCAATTTATAAAATTGTATGAGAAAGATATTATATTTAGAGATTTCATGCCAGTTTATTGGTCTCCTTCTTCAAGGTAAAATATTCAAGACGAAATAACTTAATTTCAGTTTTTTAGAAGTTTACAATTTTATCTTTATATCTTATATTATAGAACAGCATTAGCTGAATCTGAATTAGAATACAATCAACAGCATCAAAGTAAAGCTGTGACTGTTCGTCTGCGCATTAATGATATTCCAGAAAGGTTAAAATCATTTAAAAATCATGCTGTATATGCATTAATATGGACCACTACATCATGGAGTTTAGTGGCTAACCAAGCTATATCTTTCTCTTCAGATGCTACATATTGTCTTGCTGAAGATGATAAAAAAGACTTATATATTGTTGCTAAAGAACTATTAGGAGCTACTGAATCAAAGATTGGTCCTTTGAAACCAATAGTATGCTTCGAAGGTAAATTCGAAAAGTTAATTAGTATTTTTTAAATATTACTTGTCATTTTTTTATTTCAAATTTAACATAGATGAGTTAGGGAGATAAGTAGATAATATATGTTTTATTAGGCAAAGAATTGGAGGGCAGCACGTACTTTCATCCTTTCACTGAACAAAAATGCCCTTTATTAGCTGCAAGTCACGTTACGACAAATGAGGGAACAGGTTTAGTTCATACTGCTCCTGCACATGGTCCAGAAGATTTTCTAGTTGCACTCAAAAATAAAATTCCCATTGTAAGCTAATTTTTTCTTGTTTGTAACGAATAATATTAGTATAATATCAATGTTAGATATTATTCTAAATATAATATCAATATTTAATAATGCCGTGGGGTATGCTATAGTTATCCATGGTAGACTCTAAAGGTCTGTACACTGAAGAGGCTGGGCCAGAATTTTATGGATTAGAAGTATTAACAGAGGGAGTTGATAAAGTGATGAATCTCCTGGCTCGAGATATATTGCATGTGGAAACATTAACACACAGTTATCCATATGATTGGCGAACAAAACAACCAGTTCTTATTCGTGCTAGTCATCAATGGTTCATTAATATAAATACTATCAGGGAAAAAATTATTGTAAGTCAGCATTTTGCAACATTTTTCTATGATAAATTATCAAAAAATTTCGCTAAAACAAGGGGTATGTTCCCTTTATTATTTTCATAAGGAGAACTTTGGGAATGTGAATGTATATCCTAAATGTAATCGTACATCTTTTATGAATGCTTTACTTGCTGGAATAAGGAATCGACCGTATTGGTGTATTTCGCGACAACGTTCTTGGGGAACACCCATACCTGTAATATATAGCAAAACAACAGGCTTAGCATTTACGAATAAGTAAGTACGTATATATATATAGTTATTTATAGTATACTGGCTTTACAGTATACACTTTTACTTATTGTTCTTTATATTTTTCCATTTTAGAGAATTAGTTGAACGTTTATGCGATTCGATAGATCGATATGGTCCTGATTGCTGGTGGGAATATTCTGTAAGAGATTTAATAGGATTAGACATAATTAAAAAATTGAATATTGATCCGAACGATATAGTAAAAGGAAATGTAAATTTCATTAAATTTTCAAGATTGAAGAAAGTAAAGTTTCAATATATCATTCATTAACATAAATCCTTCTTAGGATATCATGGACATTTGGTTCGATAGCGGAATTTCATGGTCAATGGTTTTACCAGACAAAAAAGCAAATCTTTATTTAGAAGGATATGATCAATTCAATGGTTGGTTCCAATCATCCCTAATAACATCTGTAGCTTTACAGGGATGTCCACCTTATAGGTAAATAAAACGAATATAAAATGTTTAAAAAATGGCTGTATCAATGTAAACGCATTTTTTTATTGTTTAGTGATTTATTTGTACATGGATTTGCAGTCGATGAAAAAGGCTTAAAAATGTCAAAATCAATAGGAAATGTAATAAATCCAGAAGAAATTTTGCTAGGTGGATCTAATTTGAAGAAAAATCCAGCGTACGGTGTCGATGTTTTAAGGTATTAAAATTTAATTTTATAGTATAATGGTAACATATTAATAATTTCATTTCATCTAGATGGTGGGTAGCTAATCACAGTTCCCAACATACACAAGTGCCGGTTTCAAAAAATTTACTCGATGAATGTAAAACATGCGTTAACAAACTTCGTTTAATACTACGCTTCCTTCTGGGTACTTTACATCATCATCCGGGTATAAATTGCAAACCTGAATATCGAATTATTGATAAATACATGTTGTACTTATTATATTCGTATAATAAACAGGTAATTTGATCTTATTCTTCAATTAAGAAATTAAACGTATTACTGTATTATTATATTACAAACTAATATGTCATTAGATGCAGCAACATTATAACAACTATGAGTATCATCATGCGGGTAAAACGACTATGCATTTTATAACAAATGATGTATCAGGTCTTTACTGTACTATAATAAAAGATAGACTTTATTGTGACGAGGTAACATCTTCGATGCGCACTGCAGCTGTGCAAGTTATAAAAGAAATTCTGAATGTTCTTATCAGATCCATTGCACCAATTCTACCTCATCTAGCAGAAGAAGCATGGCTATATCATCCCGAAAATATCAGTATGTTATAGTCCTTTTCTATGAGAAATATGAGATTTCAAGACACTTTTTTATTAATTAAACTTAATCTTAATTATAATGTACAGCATCGATACCATTGCACTGTACGCAATATAAAATATCAGAGTCATGGAATGATTCAAAAATCGCACAATACATAGATGCGGCAATTCGATTGAGAAGTAATGTTTTAAAAGTCGCTGATAAAACTACATGGAAATTATATGGCGTTATAGAAGCTACAAAAGATGATTTTGTTTTGCTTTCTGTGAGTATTATTTATACAAAAGAAACTAAAGTTATGTTTTGTATATTATTGAGTGAACACTCGATATTATATGAATGTGTGCACTGACTTATACTTTCTCTATTTACGTAGCTTCTTCACGACCAGCAAAAACCATCAATGTCTGAATTATGTGAAATATTACAACTGTCGTCGGTTACATTAATTGAAAATCATACTATCAATGAAACACAAATCCAACTATACGATATCCAGGAGAAGTTGTGCGAACGTTGTAGGAGATATCCTGAAAGTCAGGAAGATGATCTATGTCCACGTTGTGTTAATGTACTTACTAAAAATAAACCATTGATTGCGGCTGTGTAATAATTTTTATCGAAAATGCTGTTTCATATAATTTATCCTTACTCTTTCCAATTCTGATAACAAAAGCAATCATTAATCTCTTATGAATATATTTCAAAAACTTATGAAAAATCTTTTGTTTGTTGTTAATTATTTGTATGTACAATAACTTTGAGAAGAACAAAAAATGTAAAGATTACAGCAGTGAGGATATTGGCATAGTAAATTCTTAAATTTGAAATGAAAGGAAAGAAGCTGTATAGTATTATATTAAGGCTCTGTAGAGCCTACAGTGTTACGACAACTTTTAGCGGTTAAATCATACAGTGGATTTATATTAAGAGCATTTAGGAAATGCATTAAATGCGGTTGGTATCCGCTAGTGGCTAACTTAAACGCAACGTGCGACATATATGCTCGTAACTCAAAGAATGCTTGATACATTTGTTCCAGTTTTTTAAAATTAGGATGTACGTATCCTGTAGATTTCATTACCCAGTTTTGAGATCTTATTCTGTTATGAAATTTCAAAATGACTTTAAATATATTGGTTAAACATACGCGTACTTTTTCTCCACGACTATTCAGCATACATCTGGAAAGAATAATCATTAAAAATAATTAATACATTTTACATTCGTATATATTTTTCGCTTTAATTCAGAGAAAATACCTTGATAATATGCGTTTTATATAGTTTACATGTGCCATATAAATTTGATCTACAGTTAAAGAATGTTCCAGATCTTTTTCAAATTCAGCCCAACTTGCGTGTAACACGCTACACGTTAGATAATTATGCAACGCATTCATAAATTGTGTCATTGAATGCCTATATAACTGCAGCTAAAACAAATTAAGATTAATAATTGCATTAGAACTTCTAAAAAAAATCATAAGATATGATGATACCTTATGATACTGTTCTGATGTAATTGCTTTTCGTTCTCTTTTCATAATATTAAAGTCCTCTTGCAACACCCATGAAACTCGACCGCTTGTTATTAGAAATTTAAATACTTTACTGTATTGTTGCATGACTGTCTCATCAAGTATAATATTAAGTGGCCAATTTATCTTATAGTTGAGAGTAAGACAATCCAATGCAGCTGGATCTGATATCTGTAAAGATTTCATCATAAGTAAGATGTATTGATTTCGTTGAAGAAAATGAAACTTTGCGATATATATCCAAAAAGTATAATTTTATAACAAGAAGGACAGAGTAAGATAAAAAATTTACGTGTAATTGAGCTGGTGTGTCCGTTGCTGAGAGATTGAGAAGTTCCGAATTAATATAAACATTGTTAAACGAATTAACGAGTGCTCGTTCTAGAAGATTAGTCAAAGTAGCGGAATTAAATAGTTCGATAGGTATTGAGATTTCATATAAACGAGAATACAGGGAATCTGTTAAGCTCTTTGCAAATTCCCCATTTAGCAAAAAGAAATAACTACGTAAACTATGCAAATGTGAGAGCAAGTTGTTTTCTTTCAAAAAGTATTTGATAATAGCATTGTTAACGAGACGGCTCTGTACGTTGAGAGGAATACGAATCGACTTTTCTAAATAGGCCTGAAGAGAAATATGATCAATTATCTCGACATCGGTAATACTCAAAGGAGCTACTGACGATGCATTATTACTTTTTTCATCGCGAGCCAATTCAAATAAATCAGAAAATGTTGAATCTCCTTTCATGGCAAGAGATGATTTCGTAATTAACTGAGTCGAACTCGATGATATTATTGTAGATGAAATTTCCGAAGGAGATGGGTCTTCTAAATTATATGTTGAAATGGGGCTCTGTACTGATGAAGTAGTAAAATTATCCGTTGTACATGACATCGGTGTTTCTAAGTCAGTTTCTTTATTTGTGATGGCTATAATTTGAGAGCAACGAGTATCCGTTTCATTTGTTTCATGCGTAACAGAGGTAAATTCGATTTGACGTATATCAAGTTCGTTGTTATTTGGCGTCATATTATAATCTAATGGTCGCATGCATACGCCGTCAATTTGAGATTCTGTAATATTATCGATTTTCATAACGTTTAAAAGAGTGGGTCTTTCTGTTACTGATGACTGTGTGCGATGAACTAATAGGCATTCTAAAATCTCATTCATTTGCTTATTTGTTGTATTTTTATTTGACGAAACTTTTGAGGTCGGATTCGTATTTAGTTTTTCTAGATGTTCGAAATTATGAAATTCGTGTTTCTCATTATTGTTGGTTATTATTCTCTTATGTGCATAATTTTCAAGTGAAGAACTTTGCCTTGAATCTTGATTAATTTGAGTAGACGGTATTGACATTACATTTGATGTTTGATAAGATGTATTCGTATAATTCTTATTTTCATCTTCAAGTGAGATTGGAGTTTCAATTAAAAAAAAATCTGAAGTTATTGCACAATTATGTCCTTCAGTTTTTTTTAAAAACTCGTTCCTTGATTCTTGGTTTGCTCTACTTAATGTATCCACTCTTTCATTATACAATTTCATTCTTTTCTTCCGCCATTGTGAACGAATACATCGTTTATTAATATCATTAGCTAAACCTTCATAATAATTCCAAACAATTGTTCTGTAAGTGTTTAAAATTATAATGTTATACTTTTAATTTGATTTGAATATTAATAATATAGCAAATTATTAATTTTTAATACCGTTCTAAGGATTTCGATCTTTCCTTTATTCTACTTTCTTCTTTATCTTGTTCGATTTCTAATTGTATCTTGTTTGATAACTCAATTTCTTCAGCCTTATTTGATTGTAAGTTATTTGTAAGTACTTGTTCTTGTGGACTTGTTAAAATATTTTGTTTTACTCGTGTTACTGTTGTTACTGTGTCCCCTGGTTCTTCCTTGTCTTCTAATAATTTTGTGACAACTAACGTTCATAGCAACAATGCGTCTACTTATAGATAAATTTAGTTACTAATAAAAGTACACTTACCACGAAGTTTCAATAATGTATCACGTTCTGAAAGTATAGTTATTTTTGACATTTCTTTTTCTAACTGCTTCTGGTTTAAGATAGCTGTGGAAAGAGAAAGTATCGAACCAAGTGCAGCTTGACCTTTCTTTTCATATTCTCGATATCTTGATGACTGCTCGTGTAACGACATTATGCTTAAGCAAACTTTTATTTCTGGTTGCTCAGTTACACAGACACGGCATACTGGATTCTAAATTCTCATGATACAGAGATCAGTACAATACGCTGTCTGTAGTAGAGTTAACTACAATATGATATATCAAGTATGCTTACTTTGGAGTCGCAAGTTCTTAGAAGTCTTACTGTTTTGCCACATTGAAGTATTGATTCAGCTAGATCATTCAAAAAACCTGGCACCTCATCATTGCAAATGCTAAAACTTTTTGTCCAAAATTTATGACTTCTATTACGTAAATATTGTGGACGCGTTTTTATCATAAATTCTCCATATATATCGTCGCATATACCTTCAAATATCCATTTCTGTAAAAATCTGTTGCAATCAATTTAATTATACTATCCAACATTCCATGTTCGCAAGTAAACGGATTACATAATGAAGTAAAATATACAGATAAATGGTAATAAAGACGATAGAAAAACACCTGGTGTCGCGGATACACCATTTTTATTACATTCTATAATACGTACCGAAAATAAACTTCACAGCAAGATTTTAATAATGAATAAAATACCAAAGCAATTTTGGCATCTGTCACTTTAATTGCTTCATTATAAATTCTAGTAAGAATGCTACTTCCTTCTCGGGACATGTACTGATTTTCTTTGTAAGGTTCACAAACTTTAGCAACTTTAGTGATTAATTTAGCCACAGAACGTACTTTTTGAAATATTTTTAATACTCCCTCTGATTCTTTTTCATGTGTAAAAATTCTTATTAGTGCTGCTTGATAGTAAAGCAATAATTCTTTGATATTTGTACATAGAGCCTATAAAATAATAATAGTATAAATGTAACAGTCTATTTGTTTTTTAAATTTTGTATCCAATTTTGTTACAAACCTTAAATATTAGTCCTTCTTGTGGTAATTTGTTACCTTGTGATTTGTGCGTAATTAGATTCCACAAGAATTTAAAACAATTACCCCAATTAATAGCTTCCTGACAAATCTTCTTTATTGATTCTGGACTTATACCATATACACTAATGTTTCTTCGTAAGATAAATCCTGTCTAAAAAATTGTTTATAAATAATTTAAAAAACGAATTTTTTTAAAAGATTTTTTGTTGCTTCACATTAAAATTAATAAAAACACATACAGCACATCTATACTCAAAGGAATTTGATTCTATTCCCAGCAACATTGATTTTACATCACATATAAATTCTTTGGTTGACACTTGTTCCAAAAGAAGCGAAGAATTCATTAACTACAAGAAAAAACAAGAAATACATGATTAGTAACAAAATGCTTGAATATATATTTTACTTAAGAAATAATTATTGAAGATAAAATGAATATTTGGATTTATATACTGAAAATAATTTATATTACATTCAATGTGTATGTTTTATAACATTTACTTACTTCTTCCGAGATTATAAATAAATCATTCATTTGCTTAACTTTTTCTAGATGTATTGCTGCAATTGGAGTATCTGTTATAAACATCAATTCTTTAATAGATTGTATCTCTCCAAAGCATTCCCATGTTTGATGATTTACAGTTGGTAGAGTATTAGTAACACTGATTTGATCCCATATATGACTCCAAACGTTCATAGTATTATTTGATTCATTGCTAACACTTTGATCTAAAACTTTCCATGTATCTATAATACTTCCGTTTTCATCTGTATTTGTCTGCATAAAAGGGAGATACAAATAATTTGTTGTGTCTCCTTTTTCCAAAGGAAAGCTGCATATATTTTCGCATTTGCTTCCAATCTACAAAATAAATCATCCGAAGAAAAATTTTAAACAGATTCATCATTTATCTAAAAATTCATATTTAACTTAAATTGTTGCATAACATATATTTAATACAAAGTTTAAATCTATATCTTACCATATTATTTTGTAAAATATGTATATTAAGCTCTGAATTTATTGTATACTGTTGGTTTGGATATAAAAGCATATGTGATGATATTTTATCAAATATATGATTGGACATAAAATCACATGTAGTAGACATGCTGAAAAAAACACACACACACATTTATATATATATACAATAAGACTACTTGAAAATAAGGATAAAATATTATTTATATAATTTACTCAATGGATTCAACCCCAACTATGGCTTTGGACTTTATTGAATTATCTAAAAAATTGAATTCATTCATAATATTTGTAGGTGCAATTCTTTTAACTGGATATCTTTCGAGTGTTGCTTCAAATTTATCCGATGATATGAAACATTCCATTGGGTATATTTGGAATGGCGGTATTTTATTATTATTGTATGTGATTTCAGGAAAAGCAGGATTTGCTTTGTCGAAATAAAATATATTCTACAGATTGTAATAAAATACATTAATACATTTATGAAATTCTAAAAATCCATCTTCTTTCCAAATATAAAAGCTTAAATCCTACCGTTAATGGCTCAGGATTAATGTTACAATTTTTTAATTGCATTAGTAGCTGCAAAATAGAAAATACTGGTAGTTCACCACATGGGAATTCTTCAAGATTTTCCAACAAATGTTCTAACATCCTAGCATTGTACGAATGGTTTAATTTCAATTTCAATGCAAAAGCATGCTTTTGTAGTTCTAAAAGTGGATCTATTTTTTGAAGTGCTTCATAATCTGTGGATATGAATAAGATTAAAGAAAGGCTGAATTGAAAGTTAAATAAATATATGAAACACATCTAGCATAATCAGGTATTAACATCACCTTGGCTAGGGATCAAACGATCACATTTTTTCAGTAATATTTCAAAAGCTTTGATTCGAAGGTGTTTAATTATTTTGATATCATGATCATAAGTAAACTGTACATTTCGGTGGGAGGATCGATATGCCTGTAATATGTTCCTACTCAATTGAGTTACGAGACCATAAACATCGTCGTTATAACGGTCACTGATTTTGTCATTGGCACAAACGTATTCTTGAACGTTCATGACTGCACGTCCAAATTGTATAACACAGACAAATAATTGTATCACTGTTGGTTAACAAACAGAATCGTTTGATATAATACAACGATAATACTCATTCATAGTTTTTCACATATGTTGTGTTTTTTGCTTGTTCATTCTTAGTTATTGTTATACAAGTACAAATAAGCACATAAGGATACGTTGTATTTGACATATTTTCCAATATATGCGCATTAGCTAAATTCAAATTAACATCAAAACGTCATTTGTATCATAATTGATGTTTTGACCCTACTATAACAATGTTTATAGATGTTACTAACTTCTATCAAAGTAAATCGACAAATTCGAATTATACGTCATTAACCTCAACAACCATATTAAAGACTGCTTTATTTGATATCCTAACGTTACTTCATTTTCAAATCGAAGAATACAACGCGCGTTACATCACGTGGTATTTAGTCCCTATCTTTCGAATTGAGAATAAGCAGAAAATACAATATTTTTAGAAGAAAAGTTACGCTTATATTTAGTTTGAATAGATTTTACGATGCGAACCAGCAGAAAAGAACTAGAAAAAAATACGAGAAGTTAAATAAAAAGAACATAGAGGAAATATAATAAACAAATATGTATCAATTAATTTCTAGGAAATGTAGAAAAATTTTTATTTTTAATACTAAATATCGTTTTACGGATCAATCAGAAAAAAACAATAGTGTGATATCAGCTATATATATATAAGTTGATTGTACAAATTTCGTTTCGTATATTACCGCATACATATGTATGTATATTTTTATCCATTCATTTCATTTGGTTCATCAATATTGATTCAATCAATATGGATGCCATCTTTTCCATAAGAAATTATAATGAATAGTTCATATATCGATTCTTACGCTTTTTGTAATTATCATACATATTTGTTTAATAATCCGATTAATCATTAATCATTAGATATTCAATTAGTTTACTCAGTTGCACCGTTACGTTAAAATCAATCGGCCGGTCGATTAGTCGACCGGCCGATCGATCAATCGAATCAATTTGTCAGACGATCAGTTAATCAGTCGATTAATCGATTGATTGTTCGATTGGCTGCTTGTCGAATTTATACGGCAACTGATTATTTCAATAAATTGAATTTCATATGCTATTTCACGTGGTTCCTCGCGTTATCGTCGATATTAATTGGTGTAATCTTCTAATCAATCCGTTTATTTTCCTAATCCTCGGTCCTATAGTTTGCAAGGTGTGCATATACAAGGTAATTTTAGGATTGTTTCCTCCTCTGGCGGTAACTTATCGCTCTCTATCCGCATCTATGTATCTAGTTATCTGATTAATTATCTATTCGTTTATTTATCTATCTATCTGACTATCTATCTATATCTGTCTACTTCTCCTTTTTCTCCCTCTCTCATTCTATCCCAAAGGAGGGTTCGCTTACTCGGTGCTATGTCTACTACGTACTCCCGTACTCAGGAGAGCGACGCGTGGGCCCTTCTGGCACTGAAGTCGGCACCGGCCAGCCCGACGAAGATGCAGTGGAACCCGGAAGCAAAAGGTGCACCGATTGCACGGTTAGAGGGTCGCGAGTTTGAATACATGGTTAGACAGCATAGTATCACTATCGGACGTAACAGCAGCAAGGGTGAGGTCGACGTCAACATGGGCCACTCCAGCTTTATCTCACGACGACACCTTGAAATCTACTATGATCACCCGTATTTTTTTATGGTTTGCAATGGTAAAAATGGTGTTTTTGTTGATGGAATTTTCCAACGAAAGAGTGCGGCTGAGTTCCGATTACCAAAGACGTAAGATATCTTTCGGAGCTTTATCGAGCCGACTTAACCTTTCTTGCACGTTTCTCGCATGCCACTGGCAAACTTGTTATACGGTTTTTATACAGTCTCTTTTCAGTCATGACTTATGATAGCCTCATCATTTGGCGATGTTGTCTTTTTCAAATTATATCTCATAGTTTCATACGTGATAACAATAAAAAATTGTCTTGTGATATTCCATGCAAACAATTTTAAGCAGAGAATTTATTTAAAAGCTTTACTTGTTCTTTGCACTTTCTCTCAGATACTTCATTTGTTTCTTCCTTTATTCTCTTTGATCAGTCGCATGTTTCTTCTGTTTCAGATGTACATTGAGATTTCCAAGTACAAATATAAGACTTGTATTTCAATCGTTGGTAGATGAACAGGAAGAAAGTAATGTATGTGTGCGCTCTCCTCCAAAACATAGAGCACCATTACCACCTTTACGTATTAATATTCCGGATGCAGGCTATAGTAGCCCATTCCCTTCTCCTACTGGAACAATAAGTGCTGCTAATTCATGTCCTGCAAGTCCACGTGCAGGACAAGGAAGGAGAAACATATCAGCAGATCTACAGATGGTGGCTGTGTATGCAGCTGCTGTTGCAAATGACTCACAAAATTCTAATATGGAGAGACACGAGGGTGGACAAAGTTCTAATAGACAAATAAGTCCTGGTACAACAGCGAATTGTAGTCCTCCGAAAGATGATTCTAAACCTCCATACTCATACGCGCAATTAATCGTTCAGGCAATAGCATCTGCTGCAGATAAACAGCTTACGTTATCTGGCATTTATTCTTATATTACCAAGAATTACCCATATTATAGAACTGCAGATAAGGGATGGCAAAATTCAATAAGGCATAATCTTTCGTTGAATCGTTATTTTATCAAAGTACCAAGGAGCCAAGAAGAACCAGGTAAAGGATCTTTTTGGCGAATAGATCCTCAATCGGAAGCAAAACTTATAGAACAAGCATTTAGACAAAGAAGACAACGTGGAGTTCCATGTTTCCGAGCTCCTTTTGGACTTTCATCCAGGTAGATAAATTTTATAAGTATCTTTATTTTCCAGTTCCATATATACCGATTATTAAAAATTCTAATCTAATGCTTGTAACATTTCAAATCATATAGAAGTGCGCCTGCTTCTCCATCTCACGTCGGAATTAGTGGTTTGATGACACCAGAATGTCTTAGCAGAGAAGTTTCGCCAGGACCAGAATCATATCCAGATAGTACTGTATCTTCTCCGGCTGGTCAGTTGACTAGTCAGTCCGCACCAGGATCACCTGGTCATCCTTATGCATCCTCGAGTCAATCGTCTCACAAAGGTCGCCTAATGCAACAGATTACTGTTGTCACGAACGGTGTTAGTGGTGATACAACCAGAGAAGGTAATAGTGTTTTTATTATGGCTTTTTTTATGTTTCTTATTTTAGAGAAAAAACTCTTTTCAGATACTACAAGTTGTATTCGCTCCCTTACCGGTAGTTTCTTAAGCCGTGGACATACAGAAAGCGGTAAAATAAGTGATGGTATAGGCAACATCAATACTCCAAATGTTGATGTTGCTGCTTACCGCTTTCCACTCTCTGTATGTCCACGGCTTTACGCATATATCTTACCGTCGTCATCAATCATAAAAGTATCTATCATTTTAAATATACTACGATATTTTTTTAGATAAGTACGTCGTATCTGGAAATACTACAGAAGAGCATTCTCTTTCCCCAGCTGGTCAATATAGCCCAGCTCCTGTTATTGTACAGACCACGTATAATTATAGGTACGTCCGTACTCAATATTTTCCTTGCTGTATTCTTCTATCGATTCATTGAAATTGATTGTCATTTTGTACCATCACATTCAGTGGAAGCTTTATTGGTCCCGACGCAGGCGTCGGAGTTGCGAAGCGTTCACACGAGGAATCGGATAGTTCTCCCGGATCACCAGCACCGCTCGCCATTGTTGAAAGTCCTGAACCACCTGAACACCAACCTCCATCGACGAAACGTCAACGTGTTCATGATATGGACGACCACTGAACCATCGTTGTCCTAGACTATCGTTACGTAGGACATTTTTTGTTACATCGCGCTACTCGCTCATTGTCAAATATATCTGCACGCGCGTGTACCTCACACTTGTTCGTGTGTGCGTCCGTAAACACGTGCACGCTTAATGTTCAGAATTTCGAATCGATGCCCATATCCATACCACGTTTAAATCTTTCCATACATTTTCATCTTTGATGCGCGCGCGCCGACAAATACGTACATGTACACACTCAGTTCTGTACTGTTTTTCATTTAACCACATAGTGGTTACTTTATTTTCTGCGTATGATAAATACTCGATACAGTTTACTGTTTTACGCAACAAGTGGAATATTCGTAAGAAAAGCGAGAGCAGACAAAGTTATTCCCTCGTCTCACATTCTGAAAACTAGTTTTGATGTTGTATCTTTTCTTTTCTCCAACTTTTGAACTTGAATCAACTGCTGACGTAGTACCAGGGTTATTCAGTCGTCATGATCATCAGTATGCACATACACGTGTTTCGTTGAGTAAATTTTTTATGTTTTTCTTTGATGACATACAGGTACAAGGAGGCGACGGGAGCTTTGATGTATTTATAAGAGGGAATAAATATTTGTAACACTCGTGGAAGAGTATTATATATAAGAAACATCTTGGATGAAGTTATATCGTAGTATATTCGAAAGATGTTGAATCTCAATAGAAGGAAATATTATGTTAAAACAGCTCACGTTGTTCGCCTTAGTGCTTTGCAAAAGAAAAGGTCACCTGTTCTAGGACGATGCCAATACTGGTAAATGAACTTGTTTGAGAAATTTGTTGAAAATTATACATATTTTCAATCGTAAATAAGCTCATATGAGTTTGAATTATAAAATTTTGAACCACGTTGGTCTGGTACACGTTGTTTTTGTTTAATATCCGGTTACTATTGGCTAAAAAAGAGGAATATTCACTGGTTCTTTCCAATTCTTCGATCTCGTCGATTGATTGTTCACGTTGTATGAATCGATCAATGAAATTGATTATGACGCAATTCGCGTTCAGTGAAAATGCTCGCGAATCGTAGAGACAAACTTTAGATTATAGTTCTGCGTATGATTTTACAAAGTTTCTATTTAAAAAGAAAGAAATGAAAGAACGAAGAGAAAAGAAAAAGAACAAGCAATAATCTTATGCTGAATACGTCGATCGAAATTTCTTTCTGACGTGCCTGTTTATCTAACGAAGATATTAACATACTATAATCATACAGGAAGAGGTGATAGTATTTTTGTTGCCACTTGTAAATAAACTCTTAAACGAACATTCATTGCTTCGAACTGTTTCTCTCTGTGTTGAACAAAATCGAGAAATGTCTGCTTGCTCTCGTGGTACGAGATAGATGAACAATAAGATGAAATGATAATTTAAAATGACGATCAGGTGTAAAATTCAAAATTATGTAACGATTAGCTCAAACTGGAGTAATTCTATCAGGACTTTTCAATTTTTTTTTCGATTTTCAAACTTGACAGGAACGCATTTCGGTTGCACATTTGGATTGACATAGCAAAACGAAAGAGTTGTATTCAGTTTTTCACTGTCGATAATTATTGTATTGCAAAATCAAACTAAATAAATGTTATTCTGTTTTTCATCGAGCAAGTAATATATCAACGAGATATCGGTATCGTTTCACGAGAAGAGCAGAAGCGAGGTAGAACGATGCATCGGTTATTTGAATAACTTGAAATATCAATTATAATCTATCCAACGAATCGATCCTCTGAATCGATTATTTTTCTATTTCTTTTTTTATCTTTTCATCAAACTTAAGGGAAACAAGATGTTTCTGTTTTCTACCCAAAAATAACTTTCCTACCCTTAAATTCGGATCATCAAAGTTATACTAATAATCGAAAACGTTTATTCTGTATAAAAAATTCCGTATTTTTGTTTTACGATTTCGACTTCGGATATGCATATTTGTTTCTCTTTCTTTCTTCTTTTTTAGGTTTTTTTTGTGACCCGTAACAATTATCCACAGATATTGTCCTTAATTGCTGACATCTTCTTACTCGGTCTCTCGACTCTCTTGCTTTCTAAAATTCATTTAATCATTTATTATTTACGAATGTTGTTGTCGGATAAATTTTGAAAAACAGAGAGTCAGAAATGAATTCTACTAACCATAAGTAAAAGAAAGAAGAAAAACTTGGAGCATGGTATGAATAATAACGTCCATTTCACGAGGATTAAAATAAATATTTTCATACACTTATCTCCACCTTCATTATACAATGTGGAAGAAGTGAACGTAATAAGAGAAATAAGACAGGCTCGCTATAATGAGTTAAGGTACATGTTTGCGAGAGATATGATGGGAAGTAAAGGGTACTTGTAAAAAAGCAAGTATATATGGAAAAAGGGATTATAGGAGAAAGGGAAATAGAGAAAGGAAACGAGAAGGAAGAAAAGGGAAGTGAGAGAGGGCAAGAGGGAAAGCGAAGAAGAAAGAGGGTGTAGAGAGTTTGCGCGACGTTCGACCCGAATCTCTCATCGGACGTTAAGCCAGCCAGCCAGCGAGCGAGCCAGCCAGCCAGCCAGCCAGCCAGCTAGGTATCCAGCCATCTAGCCATCTATCCAGACAGCTAGTCAGTTAGTCAGCCAGTCAGCTAGTCAACCAAGAAGCCAACAAGCCTCTCATCCAGTCAACGTTCCAAATTTTTGAGTCAACTATTGATGGAACCTCGATATCTTAATTGGTACAGTAGCGATTCGATTTACCCTTTCGTTTAATACTCGTTCATATTTTGATTTTCTCGGAAGCTTCTGTTCCTGCTGTTTCTGCATCTACTTAATCTTCCTTCTGTTCTTTTTTCTTCTTACCTTTCACTTCTTTTCTCATATCTTGCGTTGATTTTTACTTTTCATGTCTCTTTTGTCGCTATATGTTTGACCCTCATTCCAACTGCAAGTTCTGCCCTGTCGTTCTCCCTCTGTGTTCCTATATAATCGTAACAAGTATACATATTCGTGCGAATTTATTTTGGACAATTGTTCTTTTGTTGTTTCCCTTTGATATACTCACGATCGCGTTCATACGTGTGTAACACGGCAATAATTGATCAAGCTACGAGTTTAATCGAACATGTGCTAATAAAGACAGAACAACAGCAGGAATATAAAGGGAAAATGCGAAAGAATATAATAATCGGTGGTTAAAGAATAAGAGAGAAAAGGAGAGAGAGAGAGAGATATCTAGAGGGAAAAGATCAGCTTCTGCTAATGATCTTTCGATAATGCAGTGTCCTGGTATCCATTACCTCGTGAAAACCTTGTCTGCGCTCGCGCAGTATTTACCGCGTATTCGGTTTATCAGTATGATTATGTGAGAGGAACTTTTGAAAAATGATTCATCTTGAACAATATATATATATATATAAATAATCATATAATATAATCATATATATATATGATTATCTTATGATATCGGTATCGACTATTTCCGTATAACTGATAAATATTGTCAAAATTGCGTTGATACTCGTTGGCGTTTTCGCAACTTCATCAACGAAAATTCTATATCTAGCTGTATATAAGTCTGTATTTTGAAATTGTATATGAGACAACAAAATTTCGTTATATTTTTACAATAAGTTATAAAAGACCGATTTATTTATGAACACACGAAAATCTTCGATTACGTCTTATTATTCTAAACATGTGCCACATTCTCGCGTTCTACAGGTAGTAAAAGTACTCTTTATTGTGACAAATATAACGTCGACCTCGTTTTGAAGATACCTCAGCTAAGTAAGTAATTCCTTTCTTTTTTTGCTCATTCATGTAAGAAAAAGTGTAGTATGACTTCAAGAGCCACGTGTTCGTATTATGTTGCGGGCGTTAAACAGGCGATGCGATATCGAGACTGAAATATACAGTGAGTGGTAATTCATATAAAACGGAAGTTATTTTCATTATATTATCACCATATTTTTGTCTCATATTTGAGCGAGTTTTTTTTTCGTATAATTTATACATTTAAATCTTGTCTACTATCTTATTATTTATGAATTTGTCGTGCTCTTTTTCTGTTCTTTTGACAGTGATTTATGCCTGTATTATATCGATGTGTAGCAGTTTCGTTATCTCGGAAAAGCTTTGAAATCAGCGCGGCGACTTGGACGAAACGGAAGAAACAAATAGGAGAAAAATGAAGCTGAAAGAGTGAAAGTTACGTAGTTGTGCGTACAGAAAAGGGGGAGTCGGAGAATATACGTAATTTGCTCGGTCCTGAACTGTCAACAAGAGGAGAGTTAACACGGATTGAATCAATTATAGCCCCGTTTTGGAGTGAACGAGCAAACGACGGAACGAGCAATTTCCGGGCTTGCTTAATCCATATAACGAGTAAATGAATTTTTGTTAAGAATTATCTTTGACCATAGCCTGCAGATTATATTCGCGATGTAGGTGTTAAGATGAAGAAACAAAGGTACCAAGTAAGAATTCGTTTCGCATTTTTCTTAACTGTATTTTTACCGATAAGTTTTTTTCAGTTTCATTTAGATCGCGTTATGTTGTTTTCACTTGCAGTATATATCTTAAAAGATATCGTAATACATTTAGCGGTAGATTCAGAGGGGGGCGATAGGAGCGATCGCCTATTCTCCCTAAGAGTATTAAAATATAAAAATATTGTATCACATTCTGAAAAGTGTTAGATATATACTTAATGTGTTGTGAATGTATATATACATATATTATTGTTTACGATTTGTATGCTTAGCGGGCGTGCTTGTTAGTGCATGGACGTTTTTAGAACGTTTGCAGAATATCACTTGAAAATGTTTCTAAATATCTCACAGAAGAAACTTTACTACGAATCGTACGAGGAAATGACAAGTGTACATCGGGGTCGCGTCAGGACCGGTCCCCTGATGAAACAAATGTATGTCGATCAGTCGATCAGATTCGCAGTTGTTAGTCGAAGCAGTCTGAGATACCGTACGTTTAGTCGCGTAGCGAATAGATACAAGAAAGAATAGTATGTATATTTTTGATTTTATTCATCCTTGTTAATCTGTTATCCTTATAAATTACAGTTCCAGAACGTAATGGCAACTCAGATATTTCTCTACTTATAATTTACTATTCGTATTAATGAGCATTGTAAAATTTGTATTCTAAAAAAGCTAGCGACAGAGCATAATTATATTTATATTTTTATTATACATGTAATTGTTATTTTCGAAATCATTTATCTTTTATTTTATAGAATTTATAAAAATGTGTATATACATATAGAAATACGTGACAAATAACTTGAACAGAAAATTTTCACGCGAAAATCTTTTATATTTTTCTTTTATAGTTTTAAACGCACATATGTTTCTAAATAAATGGCTTTGTATAATTTCGCAATTATATGGTTGATGAAAAATGATATGAGAATTGCTTTCAAGAAAAGGTGCTAGGAATAATTTCTCCTTAATTTATACTGTCATTTCGCTAAAAAGATTAATTAGCAGAAAAATTAAAAGAATTAATTTTAAATATAGATTTCCTCCTATGAGAATGAATTAAGACGCAAAAAAAGTATAACTTTTTCCTTTTTATTATTGAATATAAACCATTGATCTATGGACTAAAGAAACAACGATATTTTTTGCTAAAATTCAAGAGATCTCTCCTTTCTCACTTAATATTATTGCATACAAAAATTATTCTACAAGTATTACATTATTTTGTTTTCTAGACAATTTGAATAAAAACAAGTTCGGTAAGAAAATTAAAGATAGTCGAAGTATTAGCAAGAAACGAAAAGAATACTATTTAAGTTTTCTTTTGCCCAATGTCGAAGATGATTTCACAATCACCAACAACAAATACGTCCGATATGCAAACGAACTTAAATGTTAATGTTTGCGACGAATTAGGCCAAAAGATTTAAACTTTGTTCATCGTTTAATCCAGATGAAAAGAGTAATAATGCTGTTGCACTTGATATCGGAAATTACGTAGGAACTACAGCGTATGATTTAATTTAAAAACAAAAACATTTACAGTCACATTCTTAATTTATCAATATCCAAATCGTTGTCAATTCGATTAGAAATGTAGTAGGTACGACAAAGGAAACCTTAACACGTTTTGCCGCTTCATCTAAACGCATTTACACGCTTAAGAATGTAATGGAACATCAACTTTTCGGACTTTGTGAAACAATTTAGGACTTTTAGTCACAATTGTTTGTCTTCTCGATTTGTTAAGTTCTACGGTCCAATGAAAATGTTTTTTCGATAGCTTCGCATTGATCTTAACCCCTTAACCTACGATTTATGTTCGAGAATTTTGGGCCGATTTACGTTTGGTTCGATCATCTACCACGGGCTATGCCCGTAATATTTACGTTTGGCCCGATCATCGTACTACGGGCTATACCCGTAGTTGTAGGTTAAGGGGTTAAATCAACACAGAATATACTTGGGGATACTTTTAAACTTTTAAAAACAAAACGTGATATGTGTGTGGAAACGTTTTCCAGTATTTACGAGAAAGCTTGTGGTATCGTAGAAGAATTGTGATAAAACTATCCTGCCAACGATTCTGTTGCGTATTATACTCAATTTATTTACATCTCAATAAGAGAAAGTGTAACTAAAGATTCGAAATATCGATTTTTCGAAGAAAGTATAGATTTCTATTATTTATCAATTCTATTTCATAATTCAACAACTTTGAAAGATAATACCTTGTTTAAAGAAGCAGTTCGGAAAGTTGTTGAAAAATATTCCACTTTTTTAAAGAAACTTATCGATACGCTAGAGAAGATCATTATCTCTGAGTTGGAGTTGTGGAATGTAAAATAAGACAGAGAAAGACTGGTTTCTTCATATAGAGCAATTAAATCGTTCGAACTCTGTGACCGTCGTATGTATCCTACTTTACATGTTCTTCTAAGAATTCTAATTACACTACCTTTAAGTGCTACAAGTATAGAGAGATCGTTTTCTACTTTAAAAAGTAGACTCGATACGTGGTTTGAATCAACTATAGTAGTGGATAGATTGATTCATTGGGCTTACGTTGTTAGATATACATTGTGATGTAGAATTAAGCGAAGACAGTGCTATAGATCGATTCGCGAAAATTCACAAACGTAGAACAAAATTTATATTGTCAAATAAAATTTCGATGGTATCTTAATCTTATTAATTTTAACACTTTTTATACCTGTGTTCTTTGTAAAATAATTGATTCTTTCATAATGTATAAATAATTAATTTAATTACTTAGTGTATAATATCGGATAGAGACGTTAAAATATAGATTACAAACAAATCTTAGATCTTGTGAAAGAAGATAAAAAGGTATACTCGCCACGGAATACGCTGTAGGATATGCTCATGTATATACATTTGAATTTGTAGATATTGTCAAATAAAAGAGGACAAGCGATGCTAGGAAGCGAAAACCTGAAATTAGATTGACAGTATAAGGAGATCGTGGAACGGCGTGCCTAACTTGGAATGCTTATACCGGTGGTGTCGGGCACTTGGGGCTGGGGATTCTTCGCTCTTTTCCTGTTCGTTTTTGCCACCCCCAGTCCAGCTGCTATCCGCAGAGGTAATACGTTCTTTTGTTACTTGTAGACTGCAGACGTTTGTGTATGCATTTATCGGAAATTTGAAGATCCAAAGATATATATAAAGTAAAATTCCATCTATATGGACGAAATTTTAGTTAATGTCAAATTCAACGTTGAATTCCTGTTGATCGAATTCATTTATATGAACGTAAACTCTTATGATATGAACGAAAAATTATAGGAACTGCAATTATATAAATTTAATAGCGTCCCATATCATATGATCAGTTTAATTATTCTATGTAAATACAAGGCCAAATTTTAAGACGTTGAATATTAAGATTTAAAGAAGAATGAAAATAGATATGTCTAACCGTTTTTCTTTATTTTTTTCTTCGTCTTCTTCTTTTCCTTTCCTTCTCCTTTCCTTTCTTTGTCGTTCCACTTCCGTTTCACCTCTTAGCGGATCGAGATCATTGCAACAAGACAGTGGATTTATACGAAGATGTATCGAGTCCGGCTGTGACTTCCGCAAATTGGGGAAAACCACTATCTTGCTGGTATCGTTTTCGATCGTTTCGTGGAACTCCACGAGATTGGATCCTGCGAGTTCGTTTCAAGAAGTTTAAAGTTGGCGTATTAGAAAATGCCACCACCTGCTCTGGCGGTTATTTACAGGTATGTTTATTTTATTATACTATGCTTTCGGCCCTTTCGTACGATTTAACTAATATCGTTAGTAAAATTGTGCAATCACGAGTTACAAATTATTAGAATCAGTTTTCTTGTATCATAGTAGCAAAGTCGCGTTAACGAGCCGAATGAAATTTTACGATCAAATGTTATAGGCCAAATGAGCCAACAGAAGAGAAGGGTAAATACGATTTAACTAACGTAAATGGTGGAATTCGCAGATCGTAGATGGAAACACGAAAACAGAAGTGAGCAATCGGAAAGATCCTGGGGTTTATTGCGGTGAGTCGGAGCAACCGCAAACATTTATTTCCGAGACAAGTTTCGTCCGTGTGATATTCCATGCGGATAACTTTACGGATCAAACGTACTTCAGCTTCGACTCCCGCGCGGAACAACAGTTCGAGGTATACTTGAGATACGGCCAACATCCTGAACTCTACCCAAATCGAAGAGGCGAAATTGTGCCCGGTAGCTATTGCGAACGAGTTTTCAAGGATTGCAGGCTACAAACGTGTTACGTACAGAGCCCTGCTTATCCAGGCATTTATCCGCGCGCGTTACATTGTAAGTACCGACTGAATACACGGCTACCTTTTATAAAGCTCTACATTGAGAACGAGGAGTTCAATATCGACGGGCAAAGATGCGAGAATATAATGACTTGCCCTATGAGACCGATAAGCTCTGGCTCGGAGCATTGTCCGTACGACTACATACGAGTTTACGATGGCAAAGATGAAAATAGCCCGGCGATCGGTACGTTTTGTGGTATGGGAAAATTCCCGTATAGCATAATCGGTACCAGCGAGGATCTCTATGTGGAATTTGTCTCGTCACCAGCGGGACCTCTGTTAAATACCGGTTTTCATTTTAACGTTGGTAATTGGCCGGGTCACGTAGAGACCGCTGGCGTTCGAAACGGTAGCTGCGATTGGTTGTTAAATAGCGAATCTTTGCATAGCGGTAACGAAGGAATATTTCTCTCCGTCGCGCACTGGTATCCACCGTATACCAGCTGTACCTATCTTTTGAAAGGTCGAGCTGGCGAGATCGCGAGACTCTATTTCCCTAGTTTTCGAGTTAACCGGATCGAGTCACCGATACAACCGTACGATGGTGACTGCGGTGAAAGTTTAACACTGTACGATGCCGATTGGCCGGACGATGCGAAAATTATCAAAACCTTCTGCGACACGTTTAGCAAACCAATGGAGAAGCACGATTTCGTTTCGAGCTCGAACGCTCTGTTCGTTAAATTCGAGAGCAAAACGGGAAGCTACTCCGGCAGTTCGTTGTATTATTGGGCGCATTATGATTTCTTCAATGCGACAAGGTTCGGCGTGCCTGTACCTGGAACCGAATGCGACGAAACGTTCGCCTCCTGGAAAGAACGATCTGGCAAATTTCGATCGCCATTAAATACCCTGGTTTACAAGCGACCAGGTGATCCACCGGCGGATCTTTCCTGCACGTATACCTTCGTCACGGACAAACGATTATACGCACGAGTGATTCTTATCGTGGAATCGGTTTCTTTCAAGGTGCATCCGTATGCGCAATGCGGTAACTGTTGGGATAGTCGAGTCGATCGATTGATCGTTAGAGAACCGTCTATCACAGATGTTAACAATGACCAGTATTCGCAACAGCAGCAGCATCAACAATATCAGCAACAGCAACATCAGCAGCACGCATCGCGTCAATTACAAAATAGCAGTATCGGTAGGGGTCATTGTATTTGTCGATCGACGATAACCAATGGACCAAACAGCGACAGGCAACCGGTGCTTCGCGTGATCTCACGAGGGGAAAAACTTGAGTTAAAGCTTCTAGTAGATGGTGCACACGCTGCAGCGAACTATTTTAAACAATCCTCACCGTTGTTCGAGGCAAGGTACGAGTTCGCTCATAGTCCATTATGTGGCCCAGCGATTTTGCCAGCTACGACCGACGGCGAAATTGAATTCCCTCATTACGAAGCACTCGGATACGTTGCGCCGCCTCGACAGATCAAATGTATCTGGGAACTACGAGTGAATCGAGACAGAGACGTTTGGTTACATTTCGACAAGATCAAATTTGCCTCGAGATCCTGCGAGGATGGAAAACTCGAGATATTCTTGCCCGGATCTGCCGAACCGCATTTCGGTATATGCGGTGAAAATGTCAGTTACGTACGAGAAATGCCGATCATATCGGCAGCGCAGATCGTCCCAAATATTCGTACGTCCGGGGATCACGAATCTGGACATTTCAACATGGATTCTATTCAAACTCAAACGCACTTACAGCAACCGGTATCGCCGCCGCCGCCGTCGCAATCCTCACTGCCAACGGATCAACAGCAAGAAGAATTCGAATGGCCGACGGTGATCGTTCAATTCACTGGTTCGATGGCACCGGCGAGAGCCGCGTTTAAAATCGCTTGGACGGAGTTGTATCACTTGCCACGCGATGCTTCGGGTGCTCTGAATACGCAGAAGCTCGAGGAGTATTGTGGATTTCAATGTCCGGGCGACGCTGGTTGTATCCCCGCGCGACTTGTTTGTAACGGTGTTGTTAATTGCCCTATGCCAGAACCTCGATCGATCTTCAAAACAACGCACAACGGTACCGGTTTGCTGGGAATAATCGAGGAACCGAACGACGAATCCATCGAAACTTGCGGCACCGATGTTGTCGGGGAACGTGGTAGCATGGCCGGATCTGGAAACGGTGTCGGTGGCTTGGCCAGCGTCGTTGGCTCTGCTGGATGGGCTGGAGCTGGTCTAGGCGCTGCTCTTGCCATTCTTCTCGGTCTCATTTGCTTGGTCACTGTTTGCAAAATTTGTCGGCAACGAGCTACTTCTAGGGACATTCATGTACCTTATTGACACCGTCACGGACACGAACACGAACAATTACGTAAATGTAATTATAAACGCGAACGTAAACGTACGAGTGC